>NC_139512.1:31813689-32428689 GCF_947247035.1 Vipera ursinii
GTCCCTGACTGGCAATTATCCCAGCTTCTTCATCCCTTCTTCCCATGCCAAGAAAGTGAGCACTGATTGCGTTCTTTTCCAAGGGCAGAGAACATGTGGCTTCCACTGATAGAGGTTTTGTACAATCTCCACTCCACTGACTTGTACTGAACACTTTTTCATCTGAATCATTCACTGTTGGACCAGAAAACAAAAATAAATGTTTTAATCCTCTATTGGGATGGAAAGAAAGGAAGAAATTTGATTTATTCTTCTTGTAATGTAAAGGGGAAATCCCAGAACACTTGTGAATTTTATCTAGTTATAAAACAAAATCATGTTCATCAATTTTTCCAACCAATCAATCAATTTTTATTTTGGTCATAGACCAGCATAAAACTAATAATGTAACAGTTACACTAAAATATAAATAAAATATCATTTATAGAATAATATAAGGTAAAAATTGTTAAGATAAAATTGCAAAGTGTAGCTATTAAAAACAAGAGTTCTATAAAATTACAATTACATTTTATAAAAGATAATCCAGAAGCTACAAACTAAGACAAATAACTATAAAAAGATGTAAGTAACTATAGAATTATTAAACAGTATAAGAATGTAAATCTCAACTCTACAAATAAGCATAGTTGCAGCCATTTTCCCTATTCATTTTTGGTTGCAACATAGAATGGAGAGAGAGAGGGAGGTTTTCCAGGTGCTTTGCTAGTCAAAATAAACTTTTATCCCATGGGAACCAAGGTCACTGGCTGTTCCCGAGACTGCAGACTAGATGTTGTGTAAAAAACCCTCCAAGAAGATGTATTGGGGAATGTAGTTGCTTGCAAAGCAGTAAGGCTATGTTGACCTATATTAATTCTAATACTTCTTGAAGTCCTGCTAGGTTTTGTTGCAATTAAGACCATTCTGTTCCAGCCAATTATAATGAAGAAATAGCCAAATAAAACAGAGTGATATGTATATATTTAAAAGAATAATAGGGAGGAGGATAGAAGAAATGGGGTAAAAAGAAAACATACCAAGTTATGGAAGTCTATTTAAGGGTCAGCACCAATTTATTTGGAGGAGTTATGTTTAATCATAGATCTAAGACAGAACCAGACTACATTGTCTGAAATCCCTGGTATGTTATCAGCTAGGAAGAGACTAAGGTGATCAACCTCTGGCCTATCTGGATATTGTGTTGTACATGGGGCATAATTTCAATTTCCTTTTCACCACAAGGACAGAGCTGCAGCTCTTTTGGTATGTTCTAGAATCTTCCCTCCAAGAAGATGGAGGGTAGGATGTTAACAGATAGCCAGAGTAAAAGCTATTCTGGTGTGTTAGTGGACAATATTGTATAGGTAATGAGCAGGCACAACACTTCTTTGTGATTTCATTGAATTAAAATAAGATAGAGTCTAGCTAAGAACATTTTGTAACAACCACTATGTAGGACAAATAGAAGACTAGCAGAATAGTCTAGCAGTCAGAAGACATGATGAAACCTATTAATTTCACAACACATGAAAAAACTCAAAATAGTTTCAAATGGGAAACTGTGAGCATTCTAGTTCATGCCAAATCCAAAACCACCATAGAATTCCTGGAGGTCAGGCACTCACACTCCATCAACAAGCACATAGAGATAAATGACATCTACATACCATTCAAAAGAGACAATCAAAAAACTCAAAAGGAAATAAAAAGACCAAAACACCTCCCCACCAGCAACCAATATCCATGTGAGCAGAGATTAACATAAAGATTAACATTAGACCAACAATCAAGAAGTAAACAGTACCCAAAACAAGGAACTACCAATGCAGACAAACAAGCTAATAATAAACAACAGCACAATCAAGGAACCACCAAGACGATTCCCACCAAACGCTGACAGGTCAAGCCACTAACATATAAAAATAAGAGCAAACCTCACACCCTTTAAGCACTGACATTATCTAGTTTGATAATGAAATATCTGAAAGAAAATCCCCTACCTCAGAGATCATTAAGGACCCCACAGTCATTCCTTTTTATTTGCTACCTATGATGGAATCTAGAAGGTTTATTTGAAAGACCATAACTTTGATTTTTCATATTTATTAATTAAGTCATTTTCTCTCAATTAGAAGACAATTCATTTAGGGCTCTCCTCAAAGCAAAGAGTACAGAGAAGAGCAACAAAGATGATTAGGGGACTGGAGACTATAGCATATAGGGAACGGTTGCTGGAATTGGGTATGTGTAGTTTAATGAAGAGAAGGATGAGGGGGGACATGATAGTAGTGTTCCAATATCTCAGCAGCTGCTACAAAGAAGAGGGAGTCAAGCTATTCTCCAAAGCACCTAAGGACAGAATAAGAGGCAATGGATGGAAACTAATCAAGGAGAGAAGCAACCTAGAACTAAGGAGAAACTTCCTGACAGTTAGAACAATTAACCAGTGGAACAACCTGCCTCCAAAAGTTGTGAATGCTCCAACACTGGAAGTTTTTAAGAAGAGACTGGACAGCCATTTGTCTGAAATGGAATAGGATTCCTGCCTGAGCAGGGGGTTGGACTAGATGACCTCCAAGGTCCCTTCCAACTTTATTATTATTATTAAGTTGAAATGATGGCTACATCATCTGCATACAAGAGGAATGCAGTTGGTTTATCAGCCAGATTTGGAGGATGATATTCCAATTTTGAGTTTTGCTATCATGTCATTAATATAGAAATTAAATAATAAGGGAGCTAAAATACAACCTTGTTTTACATCCTTATAACTAGGCGCCAGGTCAGAAAGATGTCCTTGGGTGTAGAGTCTTATTTAGATGTAAGTATTGTTATGCAGCATTTTAATGAGTGCTAACAAGAAATTATCAATAGAATATCCAGCCGGTTTCAAGCACAGTTTTCTCTGGAGATTGAGTTGAAGGCTGCTTTAAAGTTCATAAAAGCCACATAAAAAGCCCTCCTAGGTGGGAATATATATTTCTCAATTAGATGTTGTAATATCAAGTACTGACTCAGGGTTGATCTCTCTCTACCCTGAACCCGGTTTGTTTTTCTACAAACTTAATCCTCTTCCAATCAGTCCATTTCCAGTAAAGATGTCTACCACAGAGCTTATTGATAATTCTTGACAGCCTAATTGGATGATAATTGGAAGGATCCAACCTCTCCCTCCTTTTTAAATATAGGAACAATAATAAAAGTAGTCCATTCAGGAGACATGTTTAATGTACAATTTATAGCTGTAAACTAAAATTGCTAGAATTCATGCCCACCAGTCAGTACTTAGTTTAATCAGCTCTGGTCAGGTGATGTTTCTCCCAGGGGCTTAGGAATCAATATTTATTTATTTTTATTTTATTGAATTTATATACCGCCCTTTCCCGTAGGACTCAGGATAATGATGGAATGTAGTCTGGATTCCCAGGAGGAAGGAAATACATTCCAAAAGAACAAGAGATAACTCGGTTCAGGTAGTTTGTGTGAGAGAAAAAGGGTAAAGATTCCCAAATAGTTCTCAGAATATATGCTTTATGGGTGTTGTTGTGTTGTGGGTTCTGAAGAGTATGAATGATGCCAGGCAGATGAGTACAATCAAACAGCTCTTTATTAGGTGACCATAACTGTAATAGCCCAGCCACTATAGCCAGAGCTTCCTTGTCTATCTGTGCATAGTTCCTCTCAGCCCCTGATAAGGTTCTAGAGTAATAGGCAATGGGAACCTGTTTGCCATTCCCTTCCAAATGGCTTAACACTGCTCCCACTCTGTAGGGTGAAGCATCGCAAGCAATGCAGATAGGCTTTGACTCAATATAACGAGTAACTGTTGATTTGTCCAATAATAAAGCCTTAAGGTCCTGGAAGCTTTTTTCTTTGACATTGGTCCATTTCCATGCAGCTTTTTTATCAAGTAGCCTATGGAATGGTTCAGCTATGGTGGCTTTGTGAGATAGGAAAGAGTTGTAGAAATTTAATAATCCCAGAAAAGCTTGCAGTTCAGCTTTGTTTTTGGAGTGGGGGCCATCTTAATTGCCTTCACTTTTGACTCTGTGGGATGAATGCCATTGGCATTGATTCTGAACCCCAAAAATTCAGTAGATGTAACCCCTATACTGCATTTGTCCCTTTTTAGCTTGAGACCTGCAGAGCGAAGCCTGCTAAATACTGCCCTGAGTCTATCTGCTAGCACTTCCTCTGTTTCCCCTGCAATGAGGACATCATCGAAATAAGGGCATACACCTTGGATGCCCTTAAGAGTTTGTTCCATTACTTCTTGGAAAATCCCAGGTGCTACACATACGCCGAATTGCAGGCGGTTAACTTTGAAGGCTCCCTTATGTGTTACAATGGTCTGAGCTGCTGCTGTAGCCTTGGTAACAGGCATCTGCTGATACGCCTGCGCGAGGTCGAGTATAGCAAAAATGGTGCCACCCTGGAGGGAAGCGAGAACATGGCTGACCGTGGGGACTAGGTAAGCGTGCTGGTTGAGGGCCTTATTCAGGGTGCACTTATAATCTGCACAGATGCAGATTTCCCCATTAGATTTGAGGGGGGTGACAATTGGAGTCTCCCATTCCCCCCCTTCAACAGGCTGTAAGATCCCTTGCTCCACTAATCTGTCTAGTTCTTCTTTGATCTTATGCAAAGGGGACTCTCCTGGGTTTGATTCTGATAGGTAAGACACTGGGGTTTAATTTAAATGCTATGGGGGATGTATACATTCCAAGCTTATTATCGAAGATGTCTGCAAACGTTTTGCAGACAGACTCGATATTGATCCCTTGCATTATATGGATGCCTGATATCACAATCCCCAATGCCTCAAACCACTCTAACCTAACTAAACTGGCTCTCTGGCCTTCGACTAGGATGACATCCAAGCGTCCCTGAAACTTTTTAAACCGTACGGAAAGGGTGGCCTCCCCCTTAATTTTTACCTGGGTGTTTTGGAAGTCAGTTAAAATGATACTGGAGGGCCTCAATTTGACCCACTGCTTACTTCGGCCACAAACATGTTTAAAAGTCTCATAAGAGATAATCAAGACTGCAGAGCCGGAGTCTAGCTCCATCTTACAAGGAATGCCTTGTAAGTGGATTTCCAGTTTTAATTTAGGTTTAAGTAGGCAGCGGGCCCTGGTTCTGCAGATGGCCCTCCGGCTTTTGAAAAACCCCACACTGGTTGGGCTCGGGGCCCCGGTACCTCTCCACAACGAGTTCTCTGGCTGTTTCTTGTGTAGGCCCTCTTGGGAATAGCTATGGCAGACCACCGCGATGTGGCCCGATTTTCTGCAGGCCTGACACATGGCCGACTGGAATTTGCAGCTCACACATGTGTGGTTGCCGGCACAACCTCCGCATCTTGGAAAGGAAACTGCCTTCTGCTGATTCTCCCTGTTCTCGTGTTCTCAATCTTGTTGCTCTGTCTTCTTGCGAATTTGGTCAATTTCAGTTTCCTCTTCTCCTGTGTTCTCGCTATAAGTAGTGACTTCGTGGTGGATCGATTCTTTCACTTTGCTGGGTAGGAAAGTCTGCGCCACCTGTACTGCACCTCCGGCCGACTCGTCGGCCATGATTTCATCTTGTGCGTCTTGCAGTGTTAAGTTGGGCCTGGTGAAAAGTTTTTGTTGAAGTCTCTTGTCTCTTAGGCCACACACAAGCCTGTCTCGTAGGCGCTCATCTAAGTTAGTAAACCTGCAGAGATGGGCAGACTGTCGCAAGGCCACAATAAATTCAGATGCGGTTTCACTTGGCCGCTGCACCCTCTGGTCGAAATGGAATCGTCAGGCCATTTCAGAAATTCTGGGCTTGAAGTGCCCATTTAGCTTCTGCTTGAGGTCAGTGAATCAGACGGTTTCTATCAGCGTAGTGGCGAATAGGCTTTCAGCCAGATTGAATGTTGCTGGCCCGCTTATGCAAAGCAAGGTCGCCACTTTTAGGCCATCCTCCGCGATCTGGTTCATCCGGAGGTAGTTTTTGACTCGCCTGAGGTGTGATGGGAACTGTTCAGGGTGGCGGATGTCGAATTCTCTGGGCTGGCTGACCTTTGGCATCTTCTTCCTTGTGTGATTAGATCCTGCTCTGCAGACTCAGACATGAGATTCTGAGTATGTGGCCGCTAGCATGGTGACTAGCCGGCTGTAGAGGGGGAGAAAGATGCCTCTTTCCTCTAGCACGCAAAGCCGACCCCTCGTGAATTCAGCTCTTTGAGGCAAAGCAGGATCCCACCTTCATCGCCACTGTTGTGTTGTGGGTTTTGAAGAGTATCAATGATGCCAGGCAGATGAGTACAATCAAACAGCTCTTTATTAGGTGACCATAACTGTAATACTACTACTACTACTACTACTACTACTACTACTACTACTACTACTAATAATAATAATAATAATAATAATAATAATAATAATAATAATAATAATGTTGGAAGGGACCTTGGAGGTCATCTAGTCCAACCCCCTGCTCAGGCAGGAAGCCCTATACCATTTCAGACAAATGGCTGTCCAGTCTCTTCTTAAAAACTTCCAGTGTTGGAGCATTCACCACTTCTGGAGGCAGGTTGTTCCACTGGTTAATTGTTCTGTCAGGAAGTTTCTCCTTAGTTCTAGGTTGCTTCTCTCCTTGACTAGTTTCCATCCGTTGCTTCTTGTTCTGCTTTCAGGTGCTTTGGAGAATAGCTTGGCTCCCTCTTCTTTGTGGCAGCCCCTGAGATATTGGAACACTGCTATCATGTCACCCCTCACCCTTCTCTTCATTAAACTACACATACCCAATTTCAGCAACCATTCCTTATATGTTTTAGCCTCCAGACCTCTAATCATCTTTGTTGCTCTTCTCTGTACTCTTTCTAGAGTCTCGACATCTTTTTTACATCATGGTGACCAAAACTGGATGCAGTATTCCAGCTGTGGCCTTACCAAGGCATTGTAAAGTGGTATTAGTATAATAATAAATATAAAGTTGGAAGGGACCTTGGAGGTCATCTAGTCCAACACCCTGCTCAGGCAGGAAACCCTATACCATTTCAGGCAAATGGCTGTCCAGTCTCTTCTTAAAAACCTCCAGTGTTGGAGCATTCACCACCTCTGGAGGCAGGTTGTTCCACTGGTTAATTGTTCTAACTGTCAGGAAGTTTCTCCTTAGTTCTAGGTTGCTTCTCTCCTTGACTAGTTTCCATCCATTGCTTCTTGTCCTGCCTTCAGGTGCTTTGGAGAATAGCTTGACTCCCTCTTCTTTGTGGTAGCCCCTGAGATATTGGAACACTGCTATCATGTCACCCCTCACCCTTCTCTTCATTAAACTACACATACCCAATTCCAGCAACCGTTCCCTATATGTTTTAGCCTCCAGCCCCCTAATCATCTTGGTTGCTCTTCTCTGTACCCTTTCTAGAGTCTCGAGATTTTTTTTACATTGTGGTGACCAAAGCTGGATGCAGTATTCCAGGTGTGGCCTTACCAAAGCATTGTAAAGTGGTATTAGTACTTCACTTGATCTTGATTCTATCCCTCTGTTAATGCAGCCTAGCACTGTGTTGGCTTTTTTGGCAGCTGCAGCACACTGTTGGCTCATATTTAAGTGATTGTCCACTAGGACTCCCAAATCTGTCTCACAGTTACTACTATTGAGCAAAGTACCACCTATACTATACCTGTGCATTTGATTTTTCCTGCCTAAATGTAGAACCTTACTTTTTTCACAATTGAATTTCATTTTGTTAGATAGTGTCCAGTGTTCGAGTCTGTCCAGATCCTCCTGTATCTTAAGCCTATCTTCTGGAATATTGGCTATTCCTGCCAGCTTGGTGTCATCTGCAAATTTAATGAGTTCCCCATCTATCCCCTCATCCAAATCGTTGATGAAGATGTTGAAGAGCAGTGGGCCCAGAACAGAGCCCTGGGGCACCCCACTACACACTTTCTTCCATGTAGATGCAGTTCCGTTGAGGACCACACGCTGAGTACGGCCTGTCAACCAGCTACAAATCCATGTAGTGGTGATGCTATCTAACCCACATTTTTCTATCTTATTAAGTAGTAGGTTGTGATCTACTTTATCAAATGCCTTACTGAAGTCCAAGTAAATTATATCTACAGCATTCCTCTGGTCCACTAGTTTTGTCCCCTTGTCAAAGAATGCGATAAGATTTGTCTGGCATGATCTATTTTTGACAAATCCATGTTGGCTTTTAGTGATAACTTTGTTCGCATCAAGGTGTTCGCTGATTTGTTGTTTGATTATCTTTTCCAGAATCTTCCCAGGTATTGATGTCAGGCTGATAGGTCTGTAGTTTCCTGGATTTATTTTTTTCCCTTTTTTTGAAGATGGGAACTACATCAGCTTTCTTCCAGTCCTCTGGTAGTTCCCCAGTGCTCCAGGATCTTTGAAAAATATAGTTCAGTGGTTCTGAGATCACGTCTGCCAGTTCCTTGAGAACCTTGGGGTGTAATCCATCTGGTCCTGGTGATTTGAACTCATCTAGGCTGGACAGTTGCTCACTTACCATTTTCTTGCCTATCTTAACTTGCGTTTCTATTCTGTTTTTTATGGCACTGGTTTTGGTAGGTTGGACTGTTTTTCCCTTTGTGTAAAGACAGATGCAAAAAACGAGTTAAATAGTTCTGCTTTCTCCTGTTGCTTGTCACCTTCTTGCCACTTTTCCCCACTAATGGACCAATCATTTCCTTAACTTTTTTCTTGTTTCTTATATGTTGAAAGAAGCTTTTTTTTTTGTTATTTTTGACTTTGGTCGCAAGCTTTAGTTCATTTTGAGCCTTAGCTTCCCTCACTTCATCTTTGCAGGCACGGGCTGTTTGCTGATATTCTACCTTAGTTATGTGCCCCTCTTTCCACTTCTTATACTTGTCCTTTTTATCTTTCAGTTTATCAGAGTTCTTTATGCAGCCATGCTGGTTTCTTTTGAAAGCTGTTATTTTTCTTCTTTGTTGGTATTGTGCTAGACTGGGCCTTTATTATCTCACTTTTCAAAATTTCCCAAGCTTCTTGAGTTGTTTTCCCCTTTAGGATTCTCATCCATGGAATTCTTCCCAAGGTCTCTCTAAGTTTATTGAAATTAGCTCTTTTAAAGTCCAAGACTCTAGTTTGGCTGTATTCTATTGCTTGTGCTTCCATAATGTTGAATTCCAATATTGCACGATCATTTCCCCCCAAGGTTCCTGTACTGAGGGTTAAGGGGTACTTGCACTCTTTATATACCTTTCTGAGTAAACAGCCAACCAATCAGATTGAACTTAAATCTCCTGCCATAATTGACTCCCACCAAAACGGTTACAGTTCAAATGCATACTGGTAGTGACTGTTATACAGTGCTTAGGTGTTTCTTTAAACCTTAATACACAACAGGTGTGGTAGCATGCTTCAGTTTGACAAGATTCTGTCTATAAGTGTGGAACAATAAAGAAATCTGCTTGGAAGAATCACAATATGTCTTTCTTGGTTTTTGGAGCCTAACATTTTTTCAGTTATGAAATTAATTTGGAGATTTTATTTGAGATGACATGAGGCCAATATGGTAGGTTTTCCTGAATCTTTTTTGGTAATTATAGATACAACTTTCAGAAACATAAAGTGATTGGTAATAAGGTTTCCATGTGGAAGAAATAATTGGAAACTAATTTAGGGCTAGCTTCTATCATATGATCAGAGATGATATACCAAAGTATGGTATCATCCAGTGGTGAGATTCAGGCAGTTCGTACCAGTTCAGTAGAACTGGTAGCTAATTTTTTGATGCCCAGGCCCATAATGGACTTCCGGAAGTGGCCTCCACACAGAGAACTGGTTGTTCACATATTTGAATCCCATCACTGGTGTCATCTGCTATCTTAAAAGCCTGAATTATTTTTTTCCAGAGAACTTTCTGCATATCCTTTTTTTTCTTTTTCAGCATAGTTTTATTATCCTTTTTTTGCTCCTGAGGATATTTAAGGAATTGTGAACAGCTTTACTCTTATATGATTTAAAACAGGGGTGTCAAACTCAATTTCATTGAGGGCCGCATCAGCATTGCGGTTGCCCTCAAGGGGCCGGGTGGGTATGGCCAGGGTGGGCATGGCCTACTGGGTGGGTGTGGCTAGAGTGCGTATGGCCTACTGGGTGGGCGTGGCCAGCTCTACATCGTTCGCATCAAGGGTGCCTATGGGGGCCTGGGCAGGAGTGGGACAGATCTGAGGGTCTCTGGCAGAAGGAGGGTCTCTGGGCCAGGGCCAAGGCAGTGGGGGCCGTTCCCTCACTGTTTCCAGGATGGCTTCGCGGGCCACATGAAACCACTTCGCGGGCCGGATCCGGCCCCCGGGCCTTGTGTTTGACATGTCTGATTTAAAATTAGCAGTTTGATGGGAGTTCAGTGTAGTAACAAATCTTTCATTTATCTATCTTCCTTTTAAAGCTAGACACAGGTTTAGAAGAAAGTAATCACTACTCAGGTAGTGTAATGTAATCTCCACATTATAATTAGAGATCATATTTGTCACACCATCAGAGACTATGAAGTAATCAATTATACTTCATCTGAGGGGGCCACAATAAGTGAAATCTCCAGAGGTATTGTTCTCCCAACTACTATTTAAGGTAGTTATCAGATCTCAATTATTTACCATTTAGGTAGCCACCATCTTGTATAGTTTACTTATCTGTCTCTGGAACTGTACAAAAATGGGATTATGGAGGACACAGTTTTGCTCATAAAGAATATAATCATTTTGTCAATCCAGCATTTAAGTTTCCAGCTAATAGTAGTAACAAAACCTTTTGGCATCTGCTCTGTTAAGGATATCACATATAATTCCAACATAAGGCAGCATTTTTTTTCCATTTGTTTTTGTAATACTTGTGGTGAGAGGTAGGTGTGTATTATAATGTAAAGATAGCCAACCCAAAGGCCTATAGCTGTTGTAAATTAACTACATGGATTCATGTTGGTCAGCACAGGGTGGGTTTTAATTGAAATGCCAGTACACAGACCACCTCTTGAACTCCAATTTCTCACCTGATGCCTTAACCACTATACCAAACTGGCTTTCTTTGTGCCTGAGAGATTGCTAATTTAGATCAGTTCATTTGCCTTTCTTCCAAGAATCCACAGGATTTGCCTCCTGGCAGAACACAGTTAGCTGATGTTAGGCCTCCCTTTTTTTCTAAAATATATTTTCATAATTACTGTTAAATAATTACTTATAATCCAGAAATACCTCTTTTTTCTGTTATACTCATAAAACATTTTCTACTAAGCATTGTTCAGGTGAGATTCCTGCTCACAACCATAGAGTGATCATATGAATCCTTTGCAATATTTGGAAAGAAGTTTAAATCCACTAAAATATTTAATTTATGTCCATGTTGGATTTGGATGTAAGTGCGATTCAGATTACACTAAAATATTTGCAATTAAGTCCAAGCAGATCCCCTTTGTACTGGCTTCTCTTTGTCCAGCTCTGTTTCAGCCACACTCCCAAATATACCAGCTGGATAACATGAGACCATTAGTGTGTATGTGAGCAAGAAAAAAATTTATTAGGCTTGTATGTTTCTTTCTGAGACCGTTGCAACTACCAAGCCATCAATCTAGCTCTTTTTAAAGGCTTTTTAAAGTCTCCCATGAGAAGGAACGGAATAAGTTTTCATGTCTTTGCTTTATACTTATAGTCTTCTACAGTTGTTCATGCAGAAACCAAAAAACCCTTGAAAGCCTGCCATATACCACAGCAACCTTTAGATCTCTATTACTTTCACAAACAGTTTTATAGGTCTCAATGGGTACTTGGGTTTCTCTTTTGTGCCTGCCTTCTCCTGCTGTTGAGGCCATATTTCTCTCTATAAAGAGATTTGACCCAGATGTTGGCATGTCAGCAACGAAATAATAATTGTAATGGTGACCAACTTCCCACATGTACAATTCCATCTGAAGATAAACATGGTATGCCTTCTATTTCTAAATCAAAAGCTCATAAAGTAAGCAGACATTTATATTTGTTATGATGAAAGAGAAATTACTTCTTTATATATTTCTTCTTTTTCTTTCTTTCTATTTTTCTTTCCTAATTTTTCCTTTTACGCTTATATTTTCTTACATTGTATTAGCTTTTATATTTTTGGTTATAAACTTTAATAAAATTATTATTTTAAAAAGAAAAACAAGTTGTTGGTGTTAGGTTATAAGATTGAGAGACAGAAAGAACCCTCTTAATGGGTTAAAAGGCTTACATGATAAAATCAGTGTGCAAAGCAGCGGGGCTGTTAAGATGGAGAAGTGATGGATATTGACAGACATAGGTTGGACTGTGAGTTTTCAAGCTACTATCAATAATAAAATTTACATATACGGGGACTCAAAACTAGAATAATACCACCACCAGTATTTACATTAGAAAAACTGCCTTTTATGTGTAGGAAGAGAATGGCAAGGAAGGGTCATTTCTTGGGTTGGAGTTAGAGAAATTTCATTGTAGTCTTTTGGATGAAGAGATTCACCTTTGGCAATGGCAGGATCACAACTTTCTCTTCTCATCCAAGACTGTTCTTTTTTCTGCCACTACAAATGGCACAGTAGCTGCAATTGTGTTTGCAACTTGCCCACATTTTATAACCCTCTACAATGAAGCAGAACTGGCATTGTAGGATTCTGGAGGACAGGACTGATTTTCATCTACAGTAGTTTTGCAACAATGCCTTTGGATCCTGAACATTTTGTATGTTCTTTATTAGACAGGCTAGTATGAATTGCAAAGTGATCACCACAGGCAACAGTGGTTCTCTTTGAAATCACTTATTGCTTTGTGGAGCCACTGAGAGAAACAACACTTTTGTTGCTTGAAGTAGAACAGCTGCTTTGACAATAATAGCTTGTGCGTGTGGAGATAAACCAAATGGGAATTAGTTACTTATTTAAATCTACTCTCACTAAAGTGAAGTGGTTAAGCTAGGTAGATCAGCCATTCCTCAATTCTCCATTGTCATCACACAACATTTCTCTGAAGAGAAACACCCCATTGATGCAGGTTTCAAATATTCCTCATAATCCTACCAGAAAGCAAGTCTGAAAAAGCGTGAAAGGAGAACTGAGAAAATAAAGGGATTCCATGTTATCTGAATGCCCCAGAAAATATGTGTGAGCAAAGAACACTGATTCCAAAGAAAAGATATAGTGTTGAAATATGTTTGTGTATGATGTTCTTTGGATGTTTTTCCAAATACATGGGAATTAATTATTCATTAGCAATAGCAATAAGACATATATACCACTTCACAATGCTTTACAACCTTCTCTAAGTGGTTTACAGATTCAGCATATTGCCCCCAACAATCTGTGTCCTCGTTTAACCAACTTCTGAAGGATGGAAGGCTGAGTCAACCTTGAGCTGATGGGACTTGAACTGCCAAACTGGTGGCAGCCGGCAGTCAACAGAATTAGCCTGCAATACTGCATTCTAACCACTGCACCACCACGGCTCCTCACTGCTCTCATATTGATGGGAAAAGATTTAGAAAACCCAATTACATGGATGTAATTCCTTGCAGTCATCTGGTCATTAGCACTCTTTCTGAGAGTTGTTGAGCCATTTGAAGGTTTATCTGTGCCGTCAGGGTCACCTGAATAGTGCAAATGGGAGTGGAATATAAATCCTTCCATTCCCCACCAGTCAGTCAGAACTGAAGAAGCTGAGAAGTGAAACATCTTCATGGAAAAACAAAAAAAATCCAGCTGTCTCTTGAAAAAGTACTTTTTCAGCCATGACCAAGATGACTGAAAATCTCCGTAGACATCAATTATATGAATGGTCCAAAGTTGTGAAGAATTATGTGTCTATCTTTTATATATTCTTTAGGCCTGTGGAAACTCTTCGGGGATAAAGAACTCCATTCAACTGAATGAGCACATCTGTTTTACTTTTACTATGCTTCTCTAGTTGCAATCTTACTTTTCAGTTGGAGATTTTGGGTGCAGATTGCAACTTAACATTACCTTACAAATCAATGAAGAAAAGAATAAAAATATACATGTACATTCTCATATGTATGTGAAAGGGCGTTATCACAGGTGATGGAAAACATCTTTGGAATATTTTATTAATACAGCATCTTGGCCTTTTGCCCATAAAAGCAATTACAGTTTACAGTATGAAAGGCAAAACAATTGGGAAGTGCATGTTGAAATAGGCCCCTAGAATAAGTAGTGATGAATCTATTACAATTCCATTTTTTCTTTCAAGCTAAGAATGGAGGAAACACTTAGAAGATATGGCCAGCTAAATTTTGGGACCCAATGGACAAATCATCATAGCAAAATGGTATAAACTTATTAGAAGTAGGACTCTCCATTCTTTTTTTTTTATTGAAAAGTTTTAAAATACAGTTTTCCTTTAAAAAACCCCCCTTCCCCCTCCCTGCTCCCCCCCTACCTCCCCCCAACCTCCCTCCCTCCCCCCCCTCCCTCCACCCCCCCCCTCCCCCCGACTTCCCAGAGCTAAATACAAGGTATATATATATAAAAAGGCAATCATAAACAACCATATACTAACAACTATAAATTCTAAAATCCATCACTCTCTAGCTTATATAGGATAAGACACACCTTAACAATATTAAATATATATAAAAAACTAGAATAAAAAAAGAAAAAAAAATGAAAGAAGACTTATTCGAATGCTACATAAAACTTCTTAACCCTATACTTGTTCTGGATAAACTCAATCCATTTTCTCCATTCCATAATATAACGTTCTTGCGAATGATCTTTCAAATAGGCCGAAATCTTCGCCATCTCTGCCAGGTCGGAAACCTTTAAAGTCCACTCTTCTATGGTCGGCAGTTCCTCTTTCTTCCAATATTGGCCTATCAAAAGTCTTGCCGCCGTAATTAAGTTCAACATCAACTTGGTGTCCACAACTGTAGCGTCTGCAATTATTCCCAACAAAAAAAGTTGCGGACAAAACTTTATCCTCTGTTTAAAAATCTTCTGCATATTCCACCAGACTTTTATCCAAAAAGCCTTAACCTTCTTACATGTCCACCATATGTGAAAATATGTTGCATCTTCATCACCACACCTCCAACATTTAGGCTGATAATTCGGATACATACTTGCAAGCTTTTTAGGATCTAAATGCCATCTATAAAACATTTTGTAAAAGTTCTCTCTTAAATTTTGAGCTTGAGTAAATTTTACGTTCCTCACCCAAATCTTTTCCCACGTGTCCATTGTAATAACTTCCTGGATGTTTTGGGCCCATTTTATCATACAATCCTTAACAAGCTCTGTTTCTGAGTCAATCTCTATCAATGCAAGATATATCCGTTTAATATGTGCTGGTCCCTGATTTCTAATCTGCTTTATCAAATTTTCATCAGTCATTGTAAATCCATTTTTCTGGTCTTCTTTCCACCTGGCGCGTAATTGAATATATTGAAACCAAGTTTGAACAACCTTCTCTTCTCGCAAGAGGCTATATGATTTCAAACACCAAACATTCCTTTCCAGGCTTAAAATTTCCTTGTACGTAGTCACATCATGTTTGAAACCAGCATGTATATTTTCTATTGCGTGTTTTGGAATTGCCCACAATGGTATCTTGCTGCTTAACTTATGTCTATACTTCTTCCAAACTCTCAGCAATGCCTGTCTTAAAATATGCATCCTAAACACAGTATCTACCTTCTTATCATACAACAAATATGCATGCCAGCCAAACAACAAATCATGGCCCTCAAGATTTAATAACCTCAGTTGCGTCAAATTAATCCAATCGCTTATTCCTACTAATGCAGCAGCTTCATAATATAATTTAAAATTAGACAATTTAAGGCCACCTCTCTCACGAGTATCCTGCGTAATCTTAAGTTTAACTCGTGGCTTTTTCCCTGCCCACACAAATTTATTGATACCACGCTGCCATTCCTCCAAGTTAGAATCTTTCTTAAGAATCGGTATCATTTGAAACAAAAATAAAAATTTGGGCAGGACATTCATTTTCACTGCTGCAATCCGTCCCAACAAAGACAATTGCAATTTTTGCCAACTCTCCAATTCTTTTTGAATTTTCCCCCATAGTTTTTCATAATTATTTTTATATAGCTTTGTATTAGAGGGCGACAAAATCACCCCCAGATATTTAACCCTTTTAACAATCTCAAATCCAGTTAATCCTTCTAAGAGAGCCTTCTGTGAAACTGTCATATTTCTAGCCAAAATTTTAGTTTTCTGTGTATTTACTTTAAATCCAGAAACCTTCCCATATTGTGTTATTATCTCCATCAGGTCCACAACAGAGTTCTCTGGCTGGGTCACTGTAACAACCAGATCATCTGCAAATGCTCTCAATCTATAGTCCTGATCTCCAACTTGTATCCCCTTAATTTTTTCCAAGTTCCGAATCTTAACCAATAGTATCTCTAATGTTAACACAAATAACAAGGGCGATAACGGACACCCTTGCCTTGTGCCCTTCTCAATATTACATGCTGCTGTCAGGCTATTGTTAACTATGATTCGGGCAGTTTGTTTTTGATATAATGCCCTAATCGGCTGTAAAAAATTTTCCCCAAAATCCATTTTATCTAAAACTTTCAACAAAAATTGCCAATTCAATTGATCAAAGGCCTTTTCAGCATCTAAAAAGATTAGCGCTGCAGAGATCTGGTTGTGCCTTTCCAAAAACTCTAACACATCAACTATATGTCTCACATTATTTTTCATTTGCCTACCACTAATAAACCCCGTTTGATCCCCATGAATCACCTGTTGCAGAACCCTCATCAGTCTATTAGCCAAAACCTTAGCAAATATCTTATAATCTGTATTTAAAAGCGATATCGGTCTGTAATTTTTAACTTGAGTAGCATCCTGGTCTTCCTTCGGAATCAAAGAGATAAAAGCTGTTCTCCAAGACGGTGGCACCTTCCCCCCCCTTCTGAATTGTCTGAAACAGTTCCTTTAACGGCTTTATCATCTCAAATTGTAAATTTTTATAATAGGCCGCAGTCAAGCCATCCGTGCCTGGCGCTTTATCCACCTTCAGTTCCTTAATTGCTGTAAGAATTTCTTCTTCTGTAATCAGTTGATTAATCCCCTCTTTTTGTACTTGCGTAAGAACCGGGATGCTAGCATTCTTCAAGTATATATCAATATCTTTTACATTAATTTCCTCTTTAGTATATAATTTCGAATAAAAATCCACAAAAGCATCCTTAATAAGATTCTGTTGAAACACAACCCTTCCTTTATACTCAATCTTATCTATATTAGAGGCCCTTTGTTTTTTCCTCAGTCTATAAGCTAACCATCTGCCTGGTTTATTAGCGTTGCAAAAAGTATTGTGCCTAGCAAACCGCAGATTGGTTGCCACTTGATCTGCCATTAATTTATCAAATTGTCCTCTTAGCAGTCTAATAGCCTCCTTGATCTTCATATCCTCTGGATTCAAAATCAAAGCCTTTTCTTTTTCCTTTATTTCATTCTCCAGTTCTTTCCTTCTAGTTTCCACTGTACGTCTATGTCTATTATTCATATATATCAACACCCCTCTCATATAGGCCTTGCTAGCATCCCAAACCATGTCCATAGAGGTACCCTTATTCATATTAATCTCAAAAAAATCCTTCATCCGCTGTTTGCATTCTTCCACATTTCTCTGATTTCTAAACAAATTCTCATTTACGCGCCACGAGCGCCTATCTCTTTTCTCCTTATCAATCTCCAACCAAACTGGACTGTGGTCAGAAATAGTTCTTGCACAAATCTTCACCTTTTTAGTTCTCAAAAAAAAATCATTAGTCAACAAAATAAAATCAATCCTCGAAAAAGATTGGTGTCTGTCAGAATAAAAAGTATAATCCTTCTCCTGCAAGTGTCTCTCACGCCAAATATCTCGCAATTCCAGGTCATCCTTCATTTCAAAAAAAGATTTAGGCAGTCTAGCATGACTTGGAATGCGCTTAAAAGCTCCAGCCTTGAGGACTCTCCATTCTTGAAACATTCTGCATGTTGCTTTGCAAAGTAATATTATGTCTCTAGTTGGCACCAAAGGAACATTAAAACCCATTCATGGATCATTTTTCTACAAAACCATCCAGGTAACATTATACTCCAACTATAAATATACAAACAAAGCAATTAACCTTTCATCATTCAGTGGTGTACATCAGTTATATGACCTCAGAGTGCCATTATATAATGCCACATGCCATTGCCTATTTAAAGATGTGTATAGGTTTTTTTTAAAGATGTCATATAGATAGCCAAGGCAGTATGACTAGTAATCAGAGAAGGATTAGGGGGGAAACTACCAAATTTAACAGCATCATTTATTGAGAAACTGCAGCCACTCTTTGCCTTGGGAACTCATTACATGCATCTTTTATTGTGTGGCAATACTAGATCTTCCCAAACTGATAATCACTTTAATAACTTTCTTAAATGCTGATCATCAGATGCATTTATGGATTATTCATAAAGAAGCCTGGGGTTCATCTTAAAATATTCCATTCCATTAAGAATTATCTTGTGATCTCTTTCCAAGACTTTGCTGATCCAGTCAGGAAACAAAAGCTCAATCATTACTTCATTTATCTTTATTCAATTATATATTCATCACAGATCCTTATATCCTGCCACATTGGCTAAGTACATCTCAGAAGACATTGCAATAAATGTAGGAAATAACACAGCAATAAAAAGATATGAGTTAATAGCAGAACTACACACAACAAGACATTGTTCTTTCAGTGACACTGGCAGGTTTCAGAGGAGGGAAAAACATCATTGGGAGTCTGGTATGGGAATAAAGCTTATATTTCCTTTTTATGCTTTGCAATCCTGGTCTCTGTACTCCAGGCCCCTTGATTGTCTTCAAAAAATCTAAACAAATTGGAGAATTTTGTATGGTTTCAAGGTATAAAACAAACAAATAATCACTCTATGGGTTCAAATGATACGCAGTGTATAGAGGAGGAAATATTGAATTGCACAATTTACAAAGTAAACAAACTCTATATCAGAAAGTTTGTATATTTAGAGTCATAAATCAAGATAAGCTACTCTGCTCAATGACTTTCACAGAGTTATGGACTCAATAACATTTCACACACTGGTCTTGATTTATCTAAATGGTAGCCAAAAAGTCAGAATACCCTGGATGCAGCAGGGATGTTTTTCATTAGTGCATTTGTAAAGTGCACTGGCTGGGTTATGCCTAAAGAGGGGAAATAGTGCAGAAATCTAGCAAACGTGACAATGCAGTCAGGGCCAGCCTTACCGGTTGCATTCTTTCCTCCCTTAACTCAGCAGCAATGACAATACTTGGCCTACACCAGAGAGGATAGAAAAAGACATGCTGTAACTTACCTATGTTGTAGCTTCATGTGAGGGTGAATGCAAGGTATATAGAACAATATTAGGTGAATACAGTTGGCAAAGGAACATGTTTTGTTCTAGCTTCTATTATTTGCCTTGGTCTGTTATCTGATGATGACGATGATGATGACAGTGATGATGATGATGATGTTATCCATTCACTTGTGTCTGAATTGGAAATTCTGTAGTCCAGATCTCTCCACATCTTCCGATCTTGCACTGCTTCTTTGAGTTTTTTTGTGCTCTGGCTGGTGTTAGCTTTGATGATGTCCAGCTATTGTATTCTTTGGTGGCCTGATTTCCTTTTACTATTAAATCTTCCCAGCATAATTGCTTTCTTCAGTGAGTTCCTCCACACGACATGGCCAAAATAAGTGAGATGCAGTTTTGTGATTTCTCATTCCAGTGACATGTGCTCCAGTACTTGCTTGTTGGTAATCTTTGCTGTCCAAGGAATACACAGGAGCCTTCTCCAGAACCACTGCTCAAAAGATTCAATTTTCTTCCTGTCTTGCTTTTTTAAAGTCTAACTTTCACAACTATATGTTATCTGAAGAACACTTTAAATTGTTAAATACTCAAAACAAGCATTCAGAAAAGTTTGAATGTCTATGGATACGAAGCTTAGCCAGTCTTCCAAACTCATAAATCCTGAGTTTGCAAAGCCTATGATTTCTTTCTATAATTTCTATCTCTTTATTTACTGTCCATACAAATTGCCACTGGAAATGTTTAGAACAGCTCCCACATATCAGCCAATTCCTATTTATGTATTCATGGATAGGTTTGACTAACTGTCTGGAAGCAATGTTTTGCATTTTTCCATTGAACCAGTCTACTGTACTAAAGACTTAATGTTTCTGCCCTTCTTTTCCAATGTGTTTCAACCTTGACATCTGTGGGAAATCTCCTGCCCTCTTCTGACACTGGTAATTATCCCTAGTTGTGGGGGAAGATGGGTGACATGAACTTTTTTGTCTGCCAGGACCTGATAATAAACCAGCTCTTTTTCCCAAAGGGTTTCAAGCAGCTCTCTGAGAATAATGACTTTTGGGAACTACTGACCTAAGCTGTACTCAGCAGGATGACTTAGATTTTGCTGCTTATCTGTAGAGACATTCCAAGTATGAAAATTGTTCTTTGTAGGCGTGTCCTTCCTAACATATTTCTTTTAAAAATTTCATAGTGAAGTCCTTAGGTTCTACTTGCCCAACCATCAAGCTGGTTAATGTGGAACACCAAACTGAACAATCTGAGGTGATTTCCTTTTGGCCTGGTTTGAATTTTTTAAAATATACCCTCTTAGTAGATTTTTCATCCATTTAATTTTATTTTATTTGCATTTTTAAATACTTGCTTCTTAATGGAAGTTTCTGAGATGGTTATGATTCTATAAGCAGACTATTTAGAGCTAACTATATAAATAGTATTTCTAATGTAGTCTATTAGCCTTCTGACCCTTCTAGCATAGCTAAACTATTTAATTTGATGCCCAAGGCCTTGATACTTAGATGGTGTTTAAAATATAGGCATATTCATAGACAATAAGATGATCAATGTCTACTAGTTCATCTCTGAAGGTGATTAGAAGCAGATTTAAAATACCCCCCACCCAATACTTCTTCATGCACTACATAATCATCATTATCACAAAGCATGGTGATAGTCACTTCCTTAGATGACTTTAAAAGAAAGTTGGATAAATTAATGGCAGGCAAGTCTATCAAGGGCTATTGGTCTGGAAGACTTTGTGTTAACAGCAGAGAATATTAACAGTTTGTCTTCAAATATCATTTGCAGGGAAACAACAGCACAGAAACATCAGTCTGGACATTGTGAGAAATAAAATGTTGGGTTAAAATAGCCTAATCCAGCAGGACTATTCTTATATAATCACACTATATTAAATTCAATATCTTGTGATGAGAAAAAAATTACATGGTACAATTATGTTAAGTTTATGGACCTAAGGAAAATAAGATGCTGGACTAAGTGGGCCTTTTCTTTGATTCAGCAAAAGCTTTCTTGTGATTTTGATGAAAGGAGTTATAATAATTACAGGACATTGCCTAGCCTATGTCTGCTCATAAATTCTTCTTAGGATAATCTGATAATAGAGAGCTAGATAGTCAGACAGATACATAGAGATATAGATACAGTAGAATAGATAGATGATAGACAAAGATAGATGAGAGTGTTATGTACTGGGCTCATAGTAATACCACGTGAGTTGCTGGAGCAGCTAACGGCTCTCCAGCAACCAAGACTACAAGTCTCCAACGCTACGATTGGCTATCCCTAGGCGGCAATGGTTGCTTCAAACCTATTGGCTGCCGCCTAGGGGCTAGACCAGGGGTCAGCAACCTGAAACAGTGAAAGAGCCACTCGGAACCGGTTCCCTCACAAAAGGAAAAACTGGGAGCCACAAAAAATATGCGCGCATGCGCAGAACAGGGTTTGACTGATGTGTAGAGCCAAGGTGAGATATGCACCTACCCTGCATATTTGAATTGATTGGTTGAACTTTTCTAGGCCCACTTTTTTGGACTGCACATGGAAGAGGACCGGGAGCTGCAGGAGACGGCTGAGAGAGTCACATGCGGCTCCGGAGCTGCGGGTTGCAGACCTGTGGGCTAGACTATATATTGTGGCTAGTTGCAGCCATTTGCCCAGTACAGATTCTGCACAAAATAAAATATGAGTTTCCCTGTACTCAGCTACCTCATCTTTATTCCTGCACCAAAGAACCCACTATTTAACAGAAAGACAGAGACAGAGAGAGAGAGAGAGAGAGAGAGAGAGACAGACAGACAGACAGATAGAGATTGATAATATTCTACTTTTCTACAAAAAGAAAAAGAGGAAGAGGAGGAAATACAACAACATTTTATGATTCAGCAATTTGAAGAAGGGCTATACCAAATAGGTATAATCCAGATTTGTTTGCTTAACAAAATCAAAATTGGCTATTCTGGCCTGGTTTAAGTATTGCTGGACACTGGAATGCAAGCTACCTTCAAATAAGAGCAACACTACTTGGCTTACCATCTAACATAATTTCCTTCACAGCAGTCAGCGCATTGACTTTCTGACCCACTAAATTTTGTGGAAAACAAGACATGGCAGACTATTGGTGTGAAGGCCTTCCTCTAATAGACCAAGATCAGGAGCAACAAAAAGTAAATGGATTATTTATGTTGTGAAACAGAGAGGTCAGGAAAAAAATACTCTGGAGTACTTTTGTCAGCTTTTTCTGGAAGCATCCTGGACTAGAATAACTAAATCCAAATATGAAGTCTCTCAGAGATCTGATTGATAATATCTATGCAAAAGGTAGTTGCACAAGAATTCCAGTGAGTACTCTTTTTTTTCAAATGAGAAACCTGTATATAGGCGATCTAAGGTAATGATTGGTTTTGTGATGCTTTTTTGTAAAGGGAAGGAAACTTGTTTCTTTTGTGAAAGCAGAATAATTAGTACATGTGGATTTTGTTTTTGAAATTTGCTACTAGATTTCTGATTAATCTTAGAAACTGACTCAGCTGTCTGCAAAGTTTCCAAAGCACCATCCTCCCCATGCAAACGCCAAGGAGGCAACTATTTTTGTCCTGTATGGCAGCATTCAATAAATACTATGATACCTTAAATTTTTTTAAATTTATATACTACCATCTAGTAGTAACTATCACATTTGGCTGGAGAATGGAACCACTAAAAGTGAATCAGGGGTCTAAAAATGAAGGCAAGTCATAGCAATTATTTTTTTTCAAAATATTTGTTTCTGCCAAGGGAATACCCTTTCCCCTTCCAAAGCAGAGATCTTCTTAACAAATATTAGTAAAAGCATTGTACAGGTTTCAAGCTAAAATGAGAGCTTGAGCACAATGTGAGCAAAGATAACCCAGAAAACTATGACATAAATTCCTATCACAGACAATTGAATAGAACCTTCAATCCATCTACTGAATAAAATCAATATTTTAATGAACCAGTTTTCTAAAAGAAGGGAATCCATCTTCCTTTAGGGAACCTATTCTTAACTCACTCACTATTCAGATTGTCCCTGGAAGGCTACAAACCATTGTTTGCCTAGCTGCCTCTTGGGCTCCTAACACCCACTGGTTCAATATTTTTGAAACCCAGTGAGCAATCCACTGAAAGGTGCATACAAACAGACTAATTTTTCAGTTGGGATAAGCACAATAGCATCTTTCTAATTGTATTTGTCGACACTGGTTAATGGTCTTGCAGGCTTATGCATAACATGCTTGTTAATTGTACCTGTACAGTCTTGATAACAGTGCAGAATGGTAATTCTTCTGCAATTGTAGCACATGAGAGCTCATTTATTCTTGGCTTTTCAATGCAGTTTATTAAGTGGGCAATTTTGGGTAGCTGGAACCTTCTTTATTAAAGTTATTGGCTTCTTTGTAGCAAGTGGAATAAATTGTGATAATAGCCAGAACAAATTAGTTTGCATGTGAAATAGCACATTTGGAAAAAAAGAGTGAGAATAAGAACTTTAAATCTGCATATAAAAATTGGGGTAGGGTGATATATTTAAGTCTCCCCAAAGTTGGAAAGCATGAAATAATTTTAATTAGTGCATATATAATTAAATTTCCAAAAGTCACTTATTGAGTGAGATTAACTTTGCTTTACAATGGTAATCTAACACTTCCTAAAATGCATACACACTATCACCCAACTTGATACTCTTAAAATGGGTTGAATGTAACTTCTACAGTTCCTAACCAGGATGACTTTAGGCAGCACTGAATAGGAATTATGAGAATTGCAGCCCAAACTATCTAAAAATAGCAGACTAGGAAAAGCTAGGAATAGAAGGATATATAAAACAAAACAAACAAACAAAAACCGAAACAAATATATATATATATATTTGCTTTTTTTTCTTATAACAGTAGAGTTAACTTATATTTATTTTCTCCATAGAGAAATAGCATTAGGTATAGCATCCTTTTACCATGTAGTTAGTTATGAATGGGGTTACCAGGTTACCAGAAAAAAATCTATGCTAATTACACTGAATGTTAGTTTGTTTTAACCATGTTTTGTTTAACTGAACAAAATGATCAGGTTTCCTATTTCCCTATCACATAAACCACACAAAATGCACTGACTGGATTCACATATTATACAAAGCCAAAATAAAACACATCTCAGTATGACTTGGAACATTGTATGAGCCCAAACTCTACTTTTGCATAGCCTGAAAATGTTGGTAAATGAGATTAGTTTACTTCTCTTTGCTGTCTTTTATTGGTCTGTCAGTTATCCACATCTGGTAGCTTTTGTCAGTGGGTCTGGGAACAATGAATGGAGATGGAACCTATTAAGTGGCTGATTTGATTGTGCTGCTGTTGCCATGTTAGGGGCAAGGTTCTGGGCTTTTAATGTTGTAAGTCACTTGGAGTCACCTATGTATGAGTAGAGTCACCATACAAATTTGTTGAACAAACAAATTAATAAGCCATTTCAATCACTGAAGAAGAAGTGGGAGGACTACAACTGCATTTCTAAGTTGAAAAGTATATGTCAAAGCAAGAACATCCAATCTTCTTTGAAGAGCTCATCCCTCGGAAACTTGACAGGATACATTGATTTTATCTCACCAGCCAGCAACCCAAGTAATGATTCTGCTTTGTTTCATAATAGAGGGTTTGGAAGTATGAAAGCTTTAGAGACTGCTGTTTAATTGTAGATGCTTCCTGGAATGATTATTTCACCACCTTGAATCATTTTGAAAATTCATCAAATTTGGGGTTGGGGGATAAAATTTTTGCTCACCTCTAGGTAGGCCTTTTCCAACCAGAATAATCTGGAGTGATGCAACATATTGTTAATTTAAAGTAATTTTTACTGGTTCTAGTTTTTCATCCATGTTTTTTTCTGGACTATAGATATGGGAATAAAGCTAAAAGAAGGAAAATGTTTTCTCACTTCTAATCCATGCACACAGTGAGGTAATTTAAACTCTGTAATTTATCATTATTATGCAGAACCCTACCTCTTCTGAAATATATTATAATCCCCAAATTATAATCCCTAATATACAAAATGGCACCAAAATTGCTATTTTGAATGCTCCATGGGAACATTGGATACTGGGGTTGGCACAGTTGTTAGAATGCAGTACAGTATTGCAGGAGTTTGATCCTGAGCAGCTCAAGGTTGACTCAGCCTTCCATCCTTCTGAGATCAGTAAAATGAAGACCCAGATTGTTGGGGACAATATCCTGACTCTGTAAACTGCCTAGAGAGAACTGAAAAGCAGAAGTCCCCACCTTTCAGGCTTGGTGGCCCTGTGGGGGGAGAAGAAAGGGGATAATTCTTTTTCTAGCCACCTACTATTAATTTATTCAACATATACTGTCTGTTTAGGGTATTTTAATATATTTATTTAACAATTTTTTTTGGTTGAAGGTTTGGTTTCTCCACTTCTCCAAGGCAAGATAACTCAAGCAAAAAACCAGTATTTATTATCCCCCCTTTTATCAGGCACCTTTAGCAAGTTAAGCTCCTGAGATCTCATTAAGCCAGAATGCACACACAATTGACATGTATGCTAATCCCTTCTACATCCAGTATAGAAGCCTAGGAGAAGCAGGTAACTACATTCCTGAACAGGCTCAACTTCTCAGTACTTTGTTATTAAACACAGTAGCTAGAGAGGAGTTTCCTTAAGGAATCTTTTTTTAAAAAAAAACCCCACAAATAAATTCCTCCTGGGGAACCAGGAACATGATTTGGGGAAGGAATTCTAATCCCTCTTCAGTAAAATATAAATCCTGATTCAGGAAGGAAAATATACAACATATCCAGGCTTCTAACTGTAGTAAATAATCAAAGAGAACCTGTGTTAGATCATATTTTATTTTGCAAGTGCTCAAAGCCTTCCTCAATTCCTTACAAACCCTTTTCCCTGAGCTTCAAACTCTATTTGAGCTACATCTCTCCATTGATCCTTTTCTTATTCTTGTTTTTGGACTCCTAATCTTTCTCGAAGGGCTGTTCTTTACGACCATGTTAATGTGCATTCTTTCAGTCCTTGAACTGGTAAAACCATAAAGCAGTGTAATTTTTTCTCCCCTGGCCACCAAGCTCTAATCTGCCTGTAAAGAGATTTAGAATTGGTTTTGTATTATCACATTTACTGCAGGCTAATTTAAGGGCAGTGATCTGTCTCCCACCTATAAATTGGTAAAACCATATCAAAAGTTAGTCTAACAGTTTGTTGTGGAGAAGAATACAAGTGAAGTGGAAGAAAGCTCATGTGGCACAGATGCCCAGAGTCACATGGGTGATTTGGGTGGCTATAGAAATTAAATGAATGAATGAATGAATGAATGAATGAATGAATGAATGAATGAATCAATCAATCAATCAATCAATCAATCATCAATCAAATGATTGAGTCATCCTGGGCTCTTCCTTTGTCCTACTGATCCTTTGTCCCACTGACCTATCAGCCAGACTATTTTGGATATGGGTTTACCAATTTTCTTAATGAGGAATCTTTACTGAGAAATAGCCTGAGGCTGGAGGCTACAAAGGGCATTACGAGACTCCTTTCTGCTTTACCTCAGATTGCTTGATTTAGTCTGTGACCATGCTTGATTTAGTCTGTGACCATGCACCAAAAGCTAAAAGAGAAGCAGACAAATTCTTGTCATCTTCACCTCAAATCCTAATCCAGGAGAGGCTTTAAGCGAACATTGTGGCTGACAGCAATAGCACTTAGACTTATATACTGCTTCATAGAGCTTTACAGCAGGGGTCCCCAACCCCTGGACTGCAGCCCACTACCAGGCCATGACCATTTGGAACAGGGCCATACAAGGGGTGGACAAGCACAAGGTAAAGAAATTGATGTATAGAAAAAAACCTCCCCATACAGCCTAAATGGATTATGCACTTAGTGATTTAGGACTTTGAAAAGATCCTTCATTTTTTAAATCTATGCCTAAAGAACAAAGATAAAAGGTAAAGGTAAAGTTTCCCCCGCACATGTGTGCTAGTCGTTTCCAACTCTAGGGGCTGGTGCTCATCTCCGTTTCAAAGCTGAAGAGCCAGCGCTTGTCCGAGGATGTCTCCGTGGTCATGTGGGCAGCATGAGTAGATGCCAAAGGCGCACCGAACGCTGTTACCTTCCCAACATAGTGGTCCCTATTTTTCTACTTGCATTTTTACATGCTTTCGAACTACTAGGTTGGCAGAAGCTGGGATGAGTAACAGGCTCTCACTCTGTTACGCGGCACTTGGGATTCGACCCACCAAACTGCTGACTTTCTGATTGACAAGCTCAGCGTCCTAACCCACTGAGCCACCGCATCCCTAAAAGAACAAAGAACAAAGATAGCAAACACTAGTTTTAAGGCCTGGATCAGAATCATCCTTATTTGCTATCCTTTCATAATGTCTGTAGATTATACACTATTTTAGATTTCTCACTGTTCATTTAATAAAGTTTTTGCTCTAATTTACTCAACCTACTTGTGTCATCTCTGCTTTTCACCTGAAATGATAAGACACTTCTTATAAATAGCAATCTCCTCTTCCTTCTCTAACACCCATTGCAATTCTGCGGGGATTTCTAAAGAGAGGAAAATCTCTCATGAGTTTCTCCTGAATCTTTCCTACATTCTTCACGTAGATGGATTTGCATTTACTTGTAACTCCAAACACATCACTGGACACCATTTCAGAAAAATCAAAAGGGATTACAGAAACCTCAGATTTGACAGAAAAGAGCCATTCAGTCTCTACATTGCATCACTTAGCTTCACAGGAGAGCAGATGCCTAATCTAACATCCAGCTGACCATCTGTAATCAATGCTATTTTCCCTCCCCCACTTTTGTTTGGTTGCTTTTCACATTCTGGAAAGAGTATATACTAGAGTCTCCAAATGCGAAGGAGCACAGGGCTCCTATATTTCTAATCCTGCAGAGGGGGAAATTTCTGCAGGACTAAATATTGTGATCAACTGCACCCACTAAAATTCTCTCTTTTTCTGCCATTGGTTTTCCTTGCAAAATAGAAAACACAGGTTTCTCACCTTTAAAGCTTAGTAGGGTTGGGTTCAGAGTAGATGAGAAAATTATTTTTTCTATGTCAACCCCACTGTGTCACCCCCACTATGTCACTGAGATCACTGGAGATCATGACTACAATTATTCTGAATTCATCTCAGCGGCAACAAAGCCAAGCTTTTTCTATAGCTGCCCAGATCTCTCAAATGAATACCTTGCTGAGATGAGAGGATTAACCTCTGGCTCAACAAACATTTGTAAAAGAGAAAAATCCATTCTTAATTATTTATCACTTAATTTTTACCACTTTACCACCTTACCGTTTTCTACAGAGGGATGATCAAGAGTATCCTGTCATACAGCATCACAGTCTGGTTTAGGAGCATCACTGCTTCAGACAGCAAGGCAGTGCAGAGAGTGGTGCGGATGGCTGAAAAGATCATTGGCAGTTCCCTCCCTTCCATCCAGGAGATAGCACATACTGTAAGCGTTGCTTGAACAGGGTCCACAAGATTGTCTGGGACACTACACATCCTCCTCACAATCTGTTTTCCTTGCTACCTTCTGGGAGGAGGCTCCATGGTATCCAAAGCAGAACATCTAGATTCAGTCACAGCTTTGTTCCATACAGTATTAACCTTGTGAACTCTAAAGCTTCCTCCTTCTGTTATGTATTCAAGATTGACACTGATTAATATTTATATGTTACTTATATGTAAGGGGGTAGGTCTATACATATGTTGTATTTAGATTATTTTAAATGTGTGTTACATATGTGTACACTTTGAGAGGAAGTAACCACATTTCATTGTTCCCACAGGAAAAAAATGACAATAAAGGCTATCTAAATCTAAATCTAAAATCTTAAATTTTGATTCTACTACCTGTTTTTATTTTGGTTTCATGTTACTATAAACTGCCATCACACTTTGGAAGTCAGCAGTAGTAAATAAATAAGCAACAAAATAAATAAGGTTCATGAATTCTGTCTTTCTCATTGAGATTACCTATATAAAATCTGTGTATTTCTGTGGTCATATCTAGGCTGTATGAGAATTATTGGCTCAATCTAACTGTAAAATGAATTTTAAAATACAGTACTGTGAGTAAGCTGATTGAAGAAGAGTCCCATTTCAACACAGGTGTTGGATAATAGATCTGTACACATCTTGTTATGTCTGTTTTCTTTTGTTATATTATGCCTCAGGTGATTTACCCATTTAAATTTGCTTTCTTGTTTCTAAATAGTAAAAATTTTGGTACTTTTTGCTGTTTCTGGTATCTAATCTAGCATATACAGTAGCTGGAAGAGCAGCCACATCATTTAATTGGGGTGAAAAATATTTGGAGTAAATTCTATGCATTCTTTTACCAGCAGAGTGAGAAAAAGAGAAGAAACAAAGAAATTTTCTCTGGAAAATGTTATCTTTGAATTTTTTTCCTTGATTTATTAAATATCTATATAGTCAAGACAAAATAACTTAATAAATAATATTTCACTGACTTCCCTTCTTCCGTAGCATTCAGAATTAATTTCACATGCAGAATAATGGCTGATTATATCCCATATAATTGGATAAATTGTCACAGTATGCAGCCCTCTACAGTTCCAGCCCATTAGGCAGCCCAGTTATATCTTCTTCCAAAAAAGCTTTCTAGTCTTCTACATTTTTCCAGACTTCCAGTGAGGAAGATTCTCAGGGATGACTCACACCCTGGACGGTATCTCTTTACTTTCCTACCATCCGGTAGGAGATACAGGAATATAGCCAGCCGTACCAACAGGCTGAAAAATAGCTTTTATCCGTGGGCTGTTAGGCTTTTAAATGGGACATAATCTTATGCAGAATTGACTTAAGAGGCCGGTGTGTGGTGTAGTTGGTTCACATGGTGTGGTGGGATGTAGGGTTTGTTGTCACTGTGTGTTGGGGGGAGAGAGCACGGGGGGGAGGCTCAGCTAATCTCAATGTACACATGTTGTACTTTGACAATAAAGGTTTATTATTATTATTTACTTTCACAAACATGTCTGGGAGATTCTATGTCCAACAACTTTATTGCTTATTGTGCTTTACCTCCACAGATATTTGTTTACACTTCTACAAAATACTGCATTTCCTTGAGCCTCCAACAATTTTTTCCTTCTATCTTTTTAGCTAAAGTGATTGATTGAAATGGGCAGCTATAGAACTTGAATAAATAAATGGGATTTCATATTTGGAGACATTTTTTCTACTGATACATAGGATAATGGTTCATAACAGCTGATAAGTATGTCATTAAATTTTTTTCTTCATGGAAAATTCCATGATTTTCTTACCACCATACAACTGAGTTTGCTCTGAGTGATTACTATCAAATTGGTTTTACTATTAAAAACTCCCCACCACCACCACACACACAACAATCAGACTGAACTTAAGTTCCTGGAATGAAATCTGCTATTCTTTGCCTAATCATGCTGAAATACACACATACTGTATTACATTTTAGCTATACAGGATTTGTATGAGTATTTTTTTTTGCTAACAAAACAAAAAAGGAGCCCTTTTTAATAGAACTTCCAGCAGATTTATGCTTAGACATCTAGGTCAAAGCCTAATCAGTTTCTCTCTTGTTATATAACTTTTTCCCAATAAAATTTTTGGCATATTTATATTAGCCTCTTGTGCTTATCTATAAGATGACTTTATATGTCCTGAATCTGAGATACTTGCTTAATGTCCTGTTGTTACGATTTGTTTGTTTTTATCTCTTTCTCAGAAGATTTATATCCTGTAACTCCTTTGGTGACACCACAAAAATTTGATAATGTTGGTGATAAACTGGATGGCTGCTAAGTTTCTTATAAAACTTCATTACAGATGAAATTAATCATGGCAGGTTTTAATGTGTGTAGAAGATGGCTACAGCTGTTTGATAGGATGTTTTCAAAGACACTAGATAAGTGCTATATCATTCTAGGTTTATGATAACTATAATAATTTAAAAAATAGCAAAAGTCCTAGGTCATATAACATGCATACATAGCTTTCAGGGAATATTTATCCCCTTTGAATGTCTAGTTAAACCATATTCTATGCTGTTTTTGAATATTTGAAGAATGACAGATTGCCACCAAACAGCTGATTATGTAGCTGTACTTCTAAACAGTTCTGTAGTTTAAATTAAGATTAGAAAAATAGCTTGTTAATTCAGACTGGCTATCTTCTGTCTTCGCATCTGAAGAGTAGATAGAATGGACTTTTTAATATATATTAAAGGCTTAATTATTAATGAGGTGGGTTTTAGGTTTATTCTTTCAATAGCTGAAAGCCTTCAGTGCAGTAAGAGATCGATTTGTCCTAGAAAAGGGAGTAATGTTGACTGTCTTGGTCAAAATTGTTGAAAGATTTTAGGAAAAGAAGACAGTCTTGCAGATTTTTCTCCTACTTTTTTTATAAGATAGCTACAATTTCATTCCTTAATATCATCCACTGTTTTTGTGATTCTCATATTTCCCCTGGAATGCTCTGCCAAAAATTACCGTATTTTCCGGTGTATAAGATGACTGGGCGTATAAGACTTTTGAGATGATTTTCAAGATTTTTCGTCTTATACGCTGGAAAATCAGCAAGCCCGGGAAGGGACGCCCTCCCCTCTCACTGTGGAGGAAGCAGGGCAGGCTGGCGTCTGGCGGGAGCTGGCAGGGCAGTCCTGCGCACGCGCGCACTCCCCAGATCCCAAGGAGTCCTCGGGGAGCCATGGCAGGCGCCTCACGCTCTTGCCTCTTGAGGCAGCATCGGTGAAGCCGTCCGGCGTCGGGTGGGAGCTGGCAGGGCAGTCCTGCGCATGCGCATGCTCCCCGGCTGTTAAGGAGCACTCCTTAGCAGCCGGGGAGTGCGCGCGTGTGCAGGACTACCCTGCCAGCTCCCGCCCGACGCCGGACGGCTCCGCCGATGCTGCCTCAAGAAGGAAGAGCCTGAGGCACCTGCCATGGCTCCCCAAGGACTCCTTAGGAGCTGGGGAGCACGTGCGTGCGCAGGACTGCCCTGCCGGTTCCTGCCAGACGCCAGCCTGCCCTGCTTCCTCCACAGTGAGAGGGGAGGGCGTGCCTTCCCGGGCTCGCTGACTTGCAGCCAAGCCGGAGCCGAAAGGGGTTTTTCCTTCCACCCACCCTTTGGAATAGACACAAGAGCTCCTGGGGTCTGGCATTTGCAAGGGGGAGGGGAAGGGGCTGAGAGTCTCTTGGGGGTGGGAAGGGAGAGTCACATTGGAGGGGGGACTGGACTAAGGAGGCTTGAAGTTGCTTTGCAAGAACGGGGGCGCTTGATTGATTTATGTACTATTTTCCAGCGTATAAGATGACTGGGCGTATAAGATGACCCCCCCAACTTTTGAGATGATTTTCATGGGTTAAAAAGTCGTCTTATACACCGGAAAATATGGTAGCAATTTAAGTTATGCATAGCTAAAACCAAGAAGCTGAAACTGAAACTGACTACAGATTCTGTAATGTGATGCTATGAATTGGCAGTTCTACCTGACACCTATTAAATACTCTCACTGCATAATTATTGCCTTCACTGTCCCTGGCATATGGGGAAGGCAAAATTGTGGACTAAGTGGCATCAAGGATGCTGCTGTTGCCCACTCAGTGATAGTGACCTTCTTCAATTTAGAAAAAAAGCTGAGCTAGTGGTATATCTTGCAGGAGCCCTCACTCCCAAGAAACTTTTGAATAAATGTAATTCCTCCTAGAGATTTGTTATTGAATTTCCTCCCTTCCCCCAGTTAGGATGAGAATAGCAAGAGGCTATTTGCACATGTTACCATCCTAAACAAATACAAAAAGTAGAACATACCATCCTAAATAAATACAAACAATAGAACACATATTACATTTATTATTATTTATACACCGCTCTGAGCTCTAAAAACAAAGAGCATGCAAACCAAACAACTTTTCAAATATTGCTGACTTACAGTTCAGCCAGTAAATAGATTTCTTTAGAAATCTCTTTGAAAATCTAAAAATGAGCATTTCTTTCATTCACTGAAATACAGTATTGACACAACAACCTCTCTTAAGTATTTTGCTCAAACTTCTCTTCAAAATGTCACTTGAGGTGGAATTGTGCTGCACGTGAAATCCCCAAGGGACAATTCATTGATCTTCTGCAACCACTTTTCATTTTTTCTGTAAACTCAGATGTCTTCCCGCAATCACTTGGAGGCAAGTTGGTTTTCAGTATTGATTTTGACTGTTATTATTGTTGCTTGCTAACTTGTTCCATTTCCAAGTTTTATGTTTTCCTGTTATTCCCACCTATCCTATAAAGACAGAAATCACTTGTAGGAAAAAAACAAAATAAAAACCCACAAGAGATGGCCACGGCACTTTGGAGATCAGCGATAACGATGGCAGTACTATGCATGATGCATTACCATAGATTACTGGTCTCTCCCCCCAAAGACTCTCAGGAAGGAAATAAGGATAAGAGTTAATAGGTGAAGAATATGAGTATTTCAATTAAATGCACTTCATCTGAGTAGCCTCCCCTCCAGTCTCCTGAGAAAGTATTAGGCAGTACATGTGTGAATATATAAGCCCACATAAAATACACTGTAGGTTTTATTCTGACATACAACTTTGTGGGCAACATCAAACACATAAAATGCATCCTTACTTGACAGATGGTGATATGATCATTACTCAAACAATCAAAGGCATTTTATATGCTACTGCTAAAAATATTTATCCCAGGGCTCTTTATAAAGCAATCTAAATCCTACAGTGTGTAGCAATAATAAAACTTACAGGAAAACTGCAAAATATATATATCTAAAATAATGTCATGCTATACTACCTCATCATGGTGAGGGGGAGGGGTGGCTCCTAATTTAGATTTAGATTTTATTAGATTTATATACCACCCTTTTCCCGTAGGACTCAGGGCGGTTTACAGGTGTTTAAAACATCAATACAAAAATTAAAAAAACAATTAAAAATGATTAAATTCAATCCTTGAAGTAGAAATATAAAAACCCCAATTAAAACTCTCAGCCTGGGCCGGAAAGCTCAAAGAGCCAGGTTTTCAGGTCCCGGCGAAATGAGCGAATGTCGGGGGCAGTCCTAAGCTCCATGGGCAGCTGGTTCCAAACGGCAGGCGCACCCACAGAGAAGGCCCTCCCCCTGGGTGTTATCCGCCGGCAGTCTTTTACCGGCAGCACCCTGAGAAGGCCCTCCCTGTGGGAGCGCACAGGACGAAGGGAACTTGATACAGATGAGCAGGGCTTTTTTTCTCATAGAACGCTCAGAATGGAGTTCTGGCACCTTTTTTGGATAGAACCTTGTAGGGTAGGCAAAGCAAGTTGTATGACGTGTGTGAGTTCCAGCACCTTTTTCTTTTACAAAAAAAGCACTGCAGATGAGCAAAGAACACTGAGAGTATATATTCTCAGCAAAGCCACCTATGGTGTGAGGATGATTCCAGCTGAACAACTAAAACAAGTCATTTGACAAAAGAGTGACAAAAGGCTGTATATGATATTTATCCTTATTTTGTTCAACCTATATGCCAAATAAATACTGAGGGAGAATGGATTGGATGAAGATGTGTGTGGGGTTTTTTTAATTACTTGAAAAGCTGTACTATCCTGATTCTACAACTCTGATAGCTGAAAATGCAAACAATCAGTGAACTCTAGTAGTGCAAGTAAAGGAGTTCAGTGAAAGAAATGGGTCTATAATTAAATATAAAGGAGACAAAACTAATAACAACATGTACATCAATCAACCTTAGAAGTGACAGTGAAGACACTGATGTGGTAGAAAACATCTGCCTTTTAAGATCAGTTCCCCACAGTAAAAGAAAAACAATAAATACACCATAGAGTAGCACTTACTAGAGCAGCCTTGAAAACTTTGGAAAAGACATTCAGCTGCCATGGCGTGTCTATACCTCCAAAGATCAGAATCATGCAGCAAATGATCTTCCCCATAATATTCTAGTGCAGACATATCAAACACAAGGCCCAGGGGCCGGATCCAGCCCGCAAAGTGGTTTCATGTGGCCCACGAAGCCATCCTGGAAACAGTGAGGGAACGGCCCCCACTGCCTTGGCCCTGGCCCAGAGACCCTCTTTCTGCCAGAGACCCTCAGATCTGTCCCACTCCTGCCCAGGACCCCATAGGCACCCTTGATGTGAACGATGTAGAGCTGGCCATGCCCACCCAGTAGGCCATACGCACTCTAGCCACGCCTACCCAGTAGGCCACGTCCACCCTGGCCATACCCACCCGGCCCCCTGAGGGCAACTGCAGTGCTGATGCAGCCCTCAATGAAATTGAGTTTGACACCCCTGCTCTAGTGAAAGCTAGATTTGAAAAATCAGGTGGGAAAAAGTATTGGTGGTTTTGTACCTTGGTGTGAGGGAATTTTTTAAAATACCATGGATAGCCAAGAAAACAAACAAATGGATCACAGAACAAATAATTTCTTAAATTATTGTGTCTTGGACACATTTTGCAAAGACCTGTATGCTTTGAGGAGTCCCTAATGATGGGAAAGGTGGGAGGAAAATAGAACAGGATGTATTCAATTACAGTGGCAATGGGTGCACACTACAAGACCAGGATATCAGTAAACGAGAACTCGAAAGAGAGAGAAAAAAATGTTTATGCCTTAGTTTGACCTATATTGTATCATGGATGCTGCAGAAACTGTTCTTGACAGATGAATCTGAGATACCGTATTTTCCGGTGTATAAGATGACTTTTTAACCCATGAAAATCACCTCAAAAGTTGGGGGGTCGTCTTATATGCCCAGTCGTCTTATACACCGGAAAATCAGCAATCGGGCGGGAGCCGGTAGGGCAGTCCTGCGCACGCACGCGCTCCCCAGCTGTTAAGGAGCACTCCTTAGCAGCCGGGGAGTGCGCACGTGTGCAGGACTGTCCTGCCGGCTCCTGCCTGACGCTCTTCCCTCTTGAGACAGCATCCCCGAGGACTCCTTAGGAGCCGGGGAGCGAGCAAGCGGGAGAGCCAGCCAGCCAGTGAGCGAGCGAGCGAATGCGCAGGCAGGCGGGCGAGCACCACCTGCTCGCGCGCCGGCCTCCCAGATGCCCCTCACGCAAGCTCCAGATGCTGCCGTGCGCCGCCTGCCTTTCTAGCATGGCTTCGTCTCTTTCACGCTGTCTTGCGGGTGCCGCCGCTGCCCCTCAACGTGCGTCCCCCCACTGCAAGAGGGTGTCATTTGTCGCAAAAAAAAATTGGAAGGGGAGGAAGCGCCCGACGTACGTGTGGGCTATAGGTAACCCAACCCTAAATCGTGGCAGCAGGCGGCGTTGGGATAGGTGAGGCGAGGCGCATGTTCTTCCTTCCCTCTGAAGAGGCAGCCCCGGCAGTTCTTCTTCCACTGGGCTTACTCCGTTTGCTGAATCTTTATAGTTACTTAAGTAAGTGCTAGGCATTTTTAATAGGTCGCATCCTTTCTTTTCTCCACGTATTGGCACCTCGCCTTTCTACGCTCTTACCTCTCTGGCTCTGTGTTTGAATACACCTACATGCTGCACGCACCGGTAACTTTAACAAGCCAAGATGACGTCAAAATGATTGTACCACTAATACAACAAAATCATTGTACCACTGATATGAGGGTTTGGTCATTAGCATGCCTCCACATGCCTCCCTTTCCCCGACCCGTGAATCCTTTGCAAACACACATGATAACCATCAAAATCCCTTTTCAGGGCAAACCATATTATGAATTCTCTTTTTTTCCCCAGCATTTTCTTACATGAGAGATTATAAATTAGTCCTAAGGAGTGCTCGTTAACAGCTGGGGAGCGCGCACGTGCGCAGGACTGCCCTGCTGGCTCCCGCCAGACGCTCTTCCCTCTTGAGGCAGCATCGCTCCTAAGGAATCCTCAGGGATGCTGCCTCAAGAGGGAAGAGCATCGGGCGGGAGCCAGCAGGACAGTCCTGCAGATGCGCGCACTCCCCGGCTGCTAAGGTGTGCTCCTTAACAGCTGGGGAGCACGCGCGTGCACAGGACTGCCCTGCCGGCTCCTGCCAGACGCCAGCCTGCCCTGCTTCCTCCACAGTGAGAGGGGAGGGCATGCCTTCCCGGGCTCGCTGATTTTCCGGCGTATAAGACGAAAAATCTTGAAAATCATCTCAAAAGTTGGGGGGTCGTCTTATACGCCCAGTCGTCTTATACGCCGGAAAATACGGTAGGTGAATCTGAATGATTGATAAAATCACTCAGATTCAACCTGAACTAGATTCTCTCTCAAGCTCTAGCAAGTTAATGGACCTACATTCTATAAATTATAGAACCTGGAGTGTACCCATTCTGCCTAAATGCACTGGATGGGTAGAAGTAACTGGAAATAGGTAGTCTCTCAAATAACCAGGTTTTATGCCATCAACAACATTTTAGGGGCATCCGATTGGATAAGTCTTTTTTGTAAAAAAGAGTTGTCTTCATAGTAGACAAAAATATGAATCAGAATCTTGCTTCTCTATTTGTATCCATAAAGGAAAATCTTTTTAATGGTAGGATAAGAAATTAGATAAATTTACAAAGTATGGCACATGACATATGGGATGGTGGTTTTTGAAATAAAACATACTAAACTGTCCATTTTCATTTTTTATCCCAGCTCTCAACCAAGAGTTCTTTGTTACATGTGAAAAATTATCAAGGCCTTCTTGTTCTTGATGTGTTAATTTCAGAATTTAATGTCAACATTGAACAAGTTGAACAAGAGAAAGGAAGGTGGTTGTTAAAGACTCTTCCTCTGAACTTAATTAACATTAAAAAGCCCTTAGGTGTTCTACCCAGTACACATTTAAACACCTGTCCTTTTGGGTGAAACGGAAGCAAGGGAGAAGTAAGCTTCAATAAAACCAATGGAGTATGACTTTTCTGAGCAGAGCTATAATGAAATGTTACTGCTGTAATATTCAGCTAAATAAAGTCTGGTGGGATGTATAGGCCAGCTGCAACACCAGCTGTGGATGGGATCAGAAGCTTCACACACTGCTATTGCAGAATAAATACTGAGTAGTAGATAACATTTCTGTACCTCTTCCAGTTCCCATAAAGTTGGGAGTTGGGGTTAAAAGTTAAGGTTGTGGTTTTTCTTATCCTAAAAACAAAAAGTGATAATCTTAATGTAAAATTAATGGCAGAAATTGGTTCATAATTGGTATCCAAAAACACATTAGTCATTAGGTAACCAGTTTTGGGACAACATGGTACTCAGATATGAAAGTTACTATCTGCATTAAATGCATTTTCCCCTCAAACATGCTAATGTCAATTAAGGAACTGAAGATGTATCTTCGTATTAGTATAGAGCTATTAGCTGATGATTCCCAAAAGAAGGGTCATGCATTTTTATATTCTTCTTTTTATCTTTGTTATGTCTTTAGTTGCAGGTCCAATGTAACATTTTCATAATGTTCACAAAGTGTAAAGGAAAGGAGAGTAGAAAGAAGTAACATTTAATAAGTATTTTAATATGTTTTTTTTTACCAAAATAAGCAGTTTAACATTATTTTTTCTTGACTCAAGGACTACAAGATATTAATAATAAAATCTTGGTTGGCACTCAGAAAATCTGTGCACTGACAGTATTTGCATCTGTCAATTACAAAAGGCAACACTGCTTGAATCTGCACATATACAACAACATATAATATTTTAGGCTTTGGGAAGAACTTCATGCATACAAAGGACCACACCAACTAAACTGTTATGTTGTGGGCTCTGGTGAGCAGGAATGAAGACACAAGGCTGAGTACAGAGAAACTCATTCTTTTATTCAAGCTGGAACTGTACTAGAGTTTGGGCCACTCCCAGCCACAATATATAGCCTAGCCCTAAGGTAGCAGCCAATAGGTTTGAACCCTTGTTTGCCACCCTGGGCTGACCAATGACAGGACCGGAGACGGCCTGTCTGGGTTGCTGGAGAACCATTAGTTCTCCAGCAACACACGTGGTATAGTACCACAAGCCCAAAACATAACATAAACAATTGGCAGTTGTGATTTCACATTGTTGTGCATACAGAAGTGAATCAAGAGAATAAAGAAGATCTTAAAGTTAAAACTCAATGGAGGAAATACCTTCAAAGCATTTGAAAGTAGTAAAGGTAAAGGTTCCCCTGCACAAGTGTGCTAGTTGTTTCTGACTCTAGGGGCCGGTGGTCATCTCCGTTTCAAAGCCGAAGAGCCAGCACTTGTCCGAGGACATCTCTGTGGTCATGTGGCCGGCATGACTAGACGCCAAAGGCACACGGAACGCTGTTATCTTCCCACCGTAGTGGTCCCTATTTTTTCTACTTGCATTTTTACGTGCTTTCGAACTGCTAGGTTGGCAGAATTTGAAAGTATTTCCTGGCAATTCCAATCATTAGATATAGGCACTTCCAGTCATTAGATAAACAGCTGGAATAGTGGACTGGACTCAATATAGTGGGACTTTGACACAATTTAATTCTTTTTTTAATATTTGTATTCATTTGTATTTTATTGTTGTTAGCCTCCCTGAGTCCTTCGGGAGATAGGGCGGCATACAAGTCTCATAATAAATAAATAAATAAATAAATAAATAAATAAATAAATAAATAAATAAATAAATAAATAAAGAAATAAAGAAAGAAAGAAAGAAAGAAAGAAAGAAAGAAAGAAAGAAAGAAAGAAATTCATATTAATGTTTTGTTTTACTTCCAGAGAAATTTCAGGGTGAATTCAATTCTTCAACTCCAAAGTGGGGCATGCTCCTAGTTCCTTCCCTTAAATATTGCCATCTGATGGGAGCTAGGAAGCATGACATTTATGTGATAGCTCCTGCCCTATGAAGTTAACAAGGCTCTACCCAGCAAGCCTTCCATAAAGCTTTGAAGACCTGGCTATTCCCCCAAGAACTACTAGGATAATGACTTGGCATCAGATTTTGTTATTTTTAATGAGTTTAGTTTTGAAGTTTTATTATGGTTTTTATGTTGTCTTTACTTTTGATTGGAAGCTACTCGGAGTTAGTTATAAGATGGGCAGCTATAAAATAAATAATAAAGAAAATCCTTCAGGGTGTTTTTTTTTAAAAAAATCTCCAATTAAAGATTCATTATTGTCTGAAGATGTAATAATGTAGGTAAAAAAATATATAAATGCTGAAAACTCTATTGTTGTAAACTATAAAGGCAGGAGAGATTGCTTTTCATTTTCATTGAATGTCATGAAACAATAGTTCTAAGCATAAGCTTATCAGAAAAACACTTAAAGGATAAATTAACTTGATGACACCTTGCATTAATAACAGTAGTTAATCTTTTAGGAAAAAACTCTGGGGGCTGTTTTCAAAACTTCTCTGCCACTCAGTTATAATAGCTCATATTTATCAAATGTATCGTCTAACACGTAACCATACTTAAATTAACATTATGATTTTGTAATGAATTTATCCAGGGGAGTAATTGCACAAAAATTTCTTTCCTGCATTAGTACTATTTTAGAGTGAAAAGATTAATCAATCAGACAGATGTAAATAAATGCAAGTAATTTTAAAACAACTCTTTCTTAATAAAAGGCAAGAACCCAACAGTGCAGCTGAATTCCTGATGGATCAGATTTGTTAAATCTAGTAATCTAATGTTTAAGTAAAGCATAAAAATGTTTGATCTTACATTATTGCATCATCTGTTATATTGCCAGTATATATAAGTATATATATGCTTAGCCATCAGGGATACTTTTCATGATTTTGACTAATCCTTGTAAAATGTCATCTAAGAAGTGTTCACCATACATAGTATGACTGAACATATATTTTGAAACATTTCTGTAGTGTTTCTATCTACAACAACTAAAATGCCAAGGTTTTTTTAAATGCCCAATATACATCTAAGTGAAACAACCTGGCTCATGTGGTTTTTTGTTCTTGGTGTGTTTTTTTTTGGAAGGGGGGATTTGCAAGAGTTAGGTTTCAATATGAGAAGCAGAAAAAAATAATGCCAAATGATTACTATGTTCCTGATAAAGCTAATTTAAAACAAAAGCAATCTATATCATTCTCAGAAAGTCTAACCAAAATAGGGAAAATATTTTTTAAATAAATTTTCATGACTTTGAAACACCCTTACTTCTTTTGTGGTAATTTGTTTTCACTCCATTCTGGAGTTGCTCTGGTGTTGTGTACAGCATAAAGGTTCCCTTTGCTTGATTAATATCAATCAATCAATCAATCACCATACCCATATGTCCTTTGAAGTAGGAGGGAAATATTTTTATACCTATTTTAGGTTGTAACACTGGGCATTGTTAATTTCTATGGAGCACAGAGTTATGTCCCTGTGTCCTGAGCCATTCACATTTTTTTTGTAATTGAGAAACTATATGAGTGCATCTGCAGGCAGAATAAGGTCAGTAGATGCCAGCATCTGAATCCATTCTCTGAGGATGTTGACATTCATCAACACTTCTCTGTATTTCACAAAAAGTGCATCCAAATATGCAGCTTGATTTTTGGGTTCATTACCTATAATGAGATGACAACTAAGACTTGTGAAAATTCAGCACAGTACTGGTTAAAGTTAGAATTGTGCCTATTGTAAAATCATTCCTTGCAGGAGGATCTGGACAGACTTGAACACTGGGCACTATCTAACAAAATGAAATTCAATGGTGAAAAAGTAAGGTTCTACATTTAGGCAAGAAAAACCAAATGCACAGGTATAGTATAGATGATACCTTGCTCAATAGTAGTAACTGTGAGAGGGATCTTGGAGTCCTAGTGGACAATCACTTAAATATGAGTCAGCAGTGTGCTGCAGCTGCCAAAAAAGCCAATACAGTGCTAGGCTGCATTCACAGAGGGATAGAATCAAGATCACATGAAGTATTAATACCATTTTACAATGCCTTAGTAAGGCCACACTTGGAATACTGCATCCAGCTTTGGTCACCATGATGTAAAAAAGATGTTGAGACTCTAGAAAGGGTACAGAGAAGAGCAACAAAGATGATTAGGGGACTGGAGGCTAAAACATACAGGTGAAACTCGAAAAATTAGAATATCGTGCAAAAGTTCATTTATTTCAGTAACACAACTTAAAAGGGAAACTAATATATGAGATAGACTCATTACATGCAAAACAAGATAGTTCAAGCCTGATTTGTCATAATTGTGATGATTATGGCATACAGCTCATGAAAACCCCAAATCCACAATCTCAGAAAATTAGAATATTACATGCAATCAATAAAACAAGGAGTGTACATAGAACAATATCGGACCTCTGAAAAGTATAAGCATGCATATGTACTCAGTACTTGGTATGGGCCCCTTTTGCAGCAATTACTGCTGAGGTGTTATGGAAAACCAGGATGCTTCAATAGCGCCCTTCAGCTCTTCTGCATTGTTCGGTCTCATGTCTCTCATCTTTCTCTTGGCAATGCCCCATAGATTCTTTATGGGGTTCAGGTCAGGCGAGTTTGCTGGCCAATCAAGCACAGTAATCCCACGGTCATTGAATCAGGTTTTGGTGCTTTTGGCAGTGTGGGCAGGTGCCAAATCCTGCTGGAAAATGAAGTAAGCATCCCCATAAAGCTCATCTGTAGAAGGAAGCATGAAGTGCTCCAAAATCTCCTGGTAGACGGCTGCGTTGACCCTGGACTTAATGAAGCACAGTGGACCAACACCAGCAGATGACATGGCTCCCCAAATCAACACAGACTGTGGGAACTTCACTCTGGACTTCAAGCATCTTGCAGTGTGTGCCTCTCCATTCTTCCTCCAGACTATGGGTCCTTGGTTTCCAAATGAGATGCAAAAGTTGCTCTCATCAGAAAAGAGGACTTTGGACCACTGAGTAACAGACCAGGTCTGTTTTTCTTTAGCCCAGGTAAGACACTTCTGATGTTGTTTGTTGTTCAGGAGCGGCTTGACAAGAGGAATATGACATTTGAAGCCCACGTCCAGGATCCGTCTGTGTGTGGTGGCTCTTGATGCACTGATTCCAGCCTCAGTCCACTCCTTGTGAAAGTCCCCAACACTTTTGAATGGCCTTTTCCTGACAATCCTCTCCAGGCTGCAGTCATCCCTGCTGCTTGTGCACCTTTTTCTTCCACACTTTTACCTTCCACATAACTTTCTATTAATGTGCTTTGATACAGCACTTTGGGAACATCCAACTTCTTTTGCAATTACCTTTTGAGGCTTTCCCTCCTTATGGAGGGTGTCAATGATGATTTTCTGCACAACTGTCAGGTCAGCAGTCTTCCCCATGGCTGTGATTCCTACTGAACCAGACTGAGAGACCATTTAAAGGCTCAGGAACCCTTTGCAGGTATTATGGCTTAATTAGAGTGGGACACTTTGAGCCTAGAATATTGCACCTTTTCACAATATTCTAATTTTCTGAGATGGTGGATTTGGGGTTTTCATGAGCTGTAAGCCATAATCATCACAATTATGACAATTATGACAAATCATAGCTTGAACTATCTTGCTTTGCATGTAATGAGTCTATCTCATATATTAGTTTCCCCTTTTAAGTTGCATTACTGAAATAAATGAACTTTCGCACGATATTCTAATTTTTTGAGTTTCACCTGTATAAGGAACGGTTGCTGGAATTGGCTATGTCTAGTTTAATGAAGAGAAGGATGAGGGGGGCTGCCACAAAGAAGAGGGAGTCAAGCTATTCTCCAAAGTGCCTGAAGGCAGGACAAGAAGCAATGGATGGAAACTAGTCAAGGAGAGAAGCAACCTAGAACTAAGGTGAAGCTTCCTGACAGTTAGAACAATTAACCAGTGTAACAACCTGCCTCCAGAAGTGGTGAATGCTCCAACACTGGAAGTTTTTAAGAAGAGACTGGACAGTCATTTGTCTGAAATGGTATAGGAATTGCTGCGTGAGCAGGGGTTTGGATTAGATGACCTCCAAGGTCCCTTCCAACATTATTATTATTATTATTATTATTATTATTATTATTATTATTATTATTATTATTATTATTATTATTATATTATTGTTGTTGTTGTTGTTGTTGTTGTTGTTGATGATGATGATGATGTATCATCATAAAGCCAAGATGCTTTAATATAAAAAGTGTTAGTTTAAGCACTCAGTATCTTGAATAAAAGAATAATGAAAATATAAGCCACATGTTGCACACTGGGAGTTCATCCTGACACATATTGGGAAGCTTGGTAGTTGCTCTGAAATGGAAGAAAAGCAGCCTTGAGGTTAGGTGTTCATTACGATTCAGCTTATTAAGAAGGGATTTTCCCTTAAAATGTATGATTCAATGAATTCATCATTTGCTTGATCTGTGCAGATATATCCTGATCACTGGTTTTACCTTTCCTCTTAGGGAATCTAGATGGTTAGGGTGAAAAATGATTAAATTCAAATAAATCAGAACAAAAAAAATCCTTCTTCTCTGGCATTTCTATTTGAAAAGGAACATTGTTGATGAAGTATACTTCCTCCATTCTTCCTGAAGGCAGAACTCTAAATGTATTGTTTTCTCTGCATCCTGGCATTTTGTTCTACTAGCTCAAAGATCTGGGGAAACCTCCTGCATGAAAGTTTCCATCACTTGAACAAAGGAAGATCATTTCAATATTCTCAAATTAACCAATTAATCTTTGTTAATTTCCTGGAGGTAAATTGGGAACCACGGAAGTAATGGACAGATACCCATTTTGTCCTCTGTAGGCAATCTGAAGCATAGCATTTTACCTCCATGGGATGTATTTCTCTGAGAAGGACAAATGGCTTGTTTTTTCCTCTCTCATCATGGAAATACAGTAAGAAGTCAGGAATAGAGTTATCTCAACCTTGAAAGGAAGGGAAGGGAAGGGAGGAGAGGAAAGAATTGGGAAGAGGTATCGGCAGTTAAAAGGAGAGAAAAGAAAGAGGGGGAAAATAAGAGCAAGAGAAGGGGAGAGGAAGATAAATACAACTAGCATTGAAGGCTGTCTTCTGTTCCTAAGGAGGCTCAAGCAAGCAGAATTAAGGCAGCCAGAACAGTTATGCTGAAGTCCACAATACAGAGGACTTTTTGCCCTCCAGAATTTGCTACAGTTATATTAATAAATAATGGCTTGATAGTTTTTTGTCATTAAATTGTCATTCAATACTTTCTTGATTTCCCACCCTTTCAAACAATTATTCAGTATTCCGTGACCACTTTGGCAACTACTTTGGATTTGGGCTGTATTCACCCTTGACATGCAGCTCACTGATATGCAGGAGTGAATGGGTCCCATAGGCAGAAGAGAGTTCCCATCTCATGATTTATCTTCTCCTGCTTTATATGTGGATGACCAAGGCTGGGGATAGCAATGCATTATTGAGGACAGGATTGGATGTGAAGCCCTGCAGGTTCTTTTTATCTGGCTTGTTCCTTTATATTTCCTATATAGCTCATTAGCATTTATCAGTTTCACAATGAATATCTCCAAGGTAGCCTCCTTGGCTGGAAAAATAGCCCTCACTTCAATGTATGTTCAGTTCTACATATGATGCTGGAAGCCATTTTACCTAAATTAAGTCTGCCCAGGGCTCAGAAGGGATATATCTGAGAAGCTCATGCCTTGTCAACTTGAGCAAAGTTGCATTATAAAAATATAGGGAAATATATTTGGTGTGAAATAAAAAAGGCTTTTAATCCTACACAATTTGATCATAGGTGTCCCCCTCCCCAAATTGCAAATAACAGTGGTTATTTTCTCCCTTACATTTTATCAGTCAAGCCATGCCTTTGCATTCACTGCAACTCTCTCGGAGTCACAAATTAGCAAAAAGGATGTTGAAATCTTCCTGCAGCCTGCATACAAATGGACTTTGCTGGTGTTCTGGGAAACCCTGACCAACTTCAGTAAATCATAAGTTATCCGCTTCTTTTTTCCTAGTTACATCAAACTGTGCAGCTGCATTTCTGGTATTAAAACAGTTCTGTATTCTGTTTTATTTTTCAGCACAGCAACCAGAGATGATGATACATTCAATAACATTTTTGCCAGTATCTTTAAGGGATTGCAAGAAGAAAAACAATCTAAGGTATCTGCTGCTATGGCTGATGAGTCAGGCCTCTTGCCAACTCTGGCCTCTCTTAGAAAGCCTGGCCATGACTCACTGTAATGTGAGTAACTCAAATGTAGTGTTTTTGTGTAACAGATCACCACTCATCTGCACATCATATCCCTTGTGTCTTTTTCTTCAATTTTCGTGCTCTTAGTCATTGCCAGGTCTTCTTGTATCTGCTAGGTTTTTTTTAATGTACTGGCCATGTATCACTTTGCCTTGCCAAATCTCTTTTCTTTTCTTTATTTGGTCTTTCTTGTAGGCCAGTGTGGTTGCTCCAGTATTCAGTAATCCTTCATCTGATTCCAAATGTTAACAAAGCATATGTTTAGAACATTATAGCACACAGCAATCTAACTGTAATGAAAACATCATTCTATAATATAATCATCCTTTAAATTAATAGAAATTAGAGGATGCTGGTAAACATTTTTTGGTATTGCTTCTGCATATTGGCCTCTGTTTACAATTTTATGGCCTCAAAAATTCTCAGAAATTGTTTAATGATTTCATGACAGTGGTCATCTATATTTTACAGAAGGATGGAAGGAAGATGGGCAGTTTCTAAATATGATAATAAATAAATCCATTATCTCAGACAAAGGAAAAGTAGAGATATATAGAAATAGATATAGATTTGGATACAGATACAAATAGAGAGATAATAGAGAGATAATAGACATAGTTAGATACAGATAGATAAAGATGGACAGGCAGGCAGATAGGCAAACAGGTAGATAGCTTTGTGGACATAGTTTGGGGCTGTTTGGCAAACATGGAAACACTGAAACATACACTGGGAATATCCTTTTTAAAAAACTATATATCAATGATATTGCTTTCATATCTTTACCAGTCCATGAGCGAGATAGATTTAAATTGTCCTTAGCTGAATTGGTATTAAAGTTGTATTTTTCCCCTTCCCCTGACATCAAGAAAATCTCAAAGTAACTGAAGTGTTTGAGACTTTGTCATCCATTACTAGGGAATATGCCAGATGATTGACTTTTATTGGATACAGAGGAAATAGGGAAGAATAGCAATTACTGAGGCAGGATGGGAATTGGCAATGGAGTCAGCAAATCTCATACCAATACTTTCCTGATATCAAGGATAGATAAATAATAGCTATCATTGAATAATGAGGAGAATTTCTTCTCCGCGAGCTGCATTGGCTTCCAGTTGCCCTCCGGGTGAGATTCAAGGTGCTGGTGATTACCTATAAAGCCCTAACTGGCATGGGTCCAGACTACTTACGGGATCACCTGCTGCCAGTGTCACCCTCCCTTCATCCTGTGCGCTCCCACAGAGAGGGCCTCCTCAGAGTGCCGTCGGCCAGAGAGTGTCGGCTTGCGGCCCCCAGGGGGAAAGCATTCTCTGTGGGTGCGCCAGCCCTTTGGAATCAATTACCGGATGACCTCCGGATGGCTCCCGACCTTTGCTCTTTCTGCCGGGATCTGAAAACCTATTTATTTGAACAGGCTGGCCTGGTTTAAGGGTTTGGGGTATTTTTAATTATTTATTGTTAGGACTTAATTTAATTTCATTTTAACTTTTGTATGTAAAGCTTTTACTGCCCTGTACACCGCCCTGAGTCCTTCGGGAGAAGGGCGGTATAGAAATTCAAATAAATAAATAAATAAATAAATAAATAAATAAATAAATAAATAAATAAATAAATAAATAAATAAATAAATAAATAAATAAATAAATAAATTTAGGGCTGTTGGGCAATGTTTTCCAGCATTGGCATGGGGCCATGGTTTTATGAACCAGCTGATAGCACAGTGAGAAGTACCAAAAATATTTTGTCTGAGCCAGTATTTTCACCTCCAGAAATGCTTCCAACATTAATAGCAATTAATTTTAACATTAATTCTATTAATATTAATAGAAATTAAAATAGATCTCACATCTGAATCAGAGCAATTGTTAAAGGAAGTCAGCCTCTTCTGAGCATTGCAGCAAAGCTTTGTTTAAAATTTATTTAAATGTGCAAGTAGGGGATAGAGCTTGCACTCATGCAGCTACTTTAGTATTAATTGTTTGGTCAATATGTATCCAGATGTTTAGTCAAAGATCTTTCTTAGCAATTGGGCACAAAGCAAGTCCTTCTTTCTTAAACATTGTGTGCCAGGCTTTCTGTCACCTGCTTCTGGAAAGGAAAAATTAGTTTGCCTCTGGAAGCAAGCAATGTCTCCAATTGATCTCCACTAAAGAAAGATTTACCTGTAGATTTATTACTGCTTTCTCCTTTGGCTTCCCATGGGAATGCTTACAAATGATGCAGCAATCATGTTCCAGTAAGACTGTACTTAAACATACTTCACTGGTTATTGGTATGCAGCTATTTTTTTATATGAGAGAGAGAGAGAGAGAGAGAGAGATTACCCACTCGGTAAAAAAGCTCATGTACTGTCACTAAATGGTGAATGTTTAATAACACATATTTCTTCATTTCTTTTTGTACTAAGAGAAGAAGGGCTGTATAAGTTTCTAAAAATACGTTAAGTGTCACAATGACACATGTTCCTGGAATAACTTTAATGAAGAATGTGTGTGCACACCAAACTCCAACTAAGCCATTTTTAGCTTTTAATGGAAGTGTTTTCAGTTTGCCATTTCTTCCCCGGAAGTCCTCTTGACTGCATGAGGCAGTTAGATGGTCACTAATATTGCCCTGGAGCCCCATTTCCTTTACATATGATGCTGTTTAATTACTGGAATAACACCATTAATTACTTATAGGAAACTCAGCCCCATTACAACCCTCAAAAGATTAAAACAGACACAGTGTGTGTATCTGTGTAGAATAGTGTAGCAGGATTCTGGGAAAGAGTACTAAATTAGCCACTCAACATTCCTTGAAGCAGTAGGACAGGAAAACTATACGGGTAATCTAAGAAAGACATGAGACATAAACCTTTCCTAGCCATCGGTAATCTAGCTAATATTCCAGGATATCAGCTGCTGCTGCTGACATTTGCCCTGCTTATTTAGCTAGTTTGTAATACTCACCTTTATGCTAAAATGAAATATTACAAGCACCCATTGTCTGAACCCTGTCCTTCTATGCGCTTGGGGTTTCTTTTGCTTTTTGGGTTCTGCCATTATTCTGGGGGAGGGGGAAGCTTAGGGTGACTGATGTATATTTCTTTTTGCTCTGTTCCTTGCTCTACCCTCTTTGATGTTTTTCTATTGGAGTGAAAATGGAATGTGCTTCTGGCCATCTGCCTTATCTCCGAGTGTGGAAGAAGTGGCGTGGAGAGACCTAACAATCTTGGAAGTGTACCTTATCGCCCCATTCCCACAGCATTTTTACACCTGCAGTTTGGCCAGTTTGAACCATCTGGATGGACAGTTGGGGTGGCTTACTATTGATTCTTTTGACCTATTGATTCATGCGTGAAACCGTCAGATCCTGCCTTCTATTCCTGCTGTCAATATCTCCCAATAAAAGTTCCTTTTGAAATGATGTCCATTTCCATTTTACTGTTTATTTCATGCAGATCTTCAACCATTCCACTTTGAGCATCTTTTATTTCCAGAGACTCAGTACACCAAGATTTCAATTTTCTGTATTCATATCCTGCTTCTTAATGCCTTTTGAACTAATCCTTGTTGTATTCTCTCTGTTCTTGTTGCCAAGACACCACTAAAAAGTAATTTGATATTATCTGGTTTAGTGGAGTTAATAAAATAGTTTAAATCTCCAGCAAAACTTGACCTCAGACAAAACCAACGTGCATTTATACTCTACTTTCAATAAATAAGGACCAAGGACTTCTAAAATTAACTGTTAAAAAAAACAGGTAACAAAATGACACCATCTCTCTCTCTCTCTCTCTCTCTCTCACACACACACACACACACACACACACTTAAATGAAAACACAACATGATACACAGAGTAGCCAAAAAGGCAAATAACAAACAGCCCAGTATGATTCTAAATATAAATCTACCTAGGTATTCCCATAAGGCAGCTTTGATATTGTGGTTATCAGTAATAGATCAATAATAATTAAAGAGGCCCCATCTTCTGAGGCTTGTGTTTATCACTCCTGACATGTCCCCTTTGAGCTTCCTTCTCTTTACCTCCTTAGGCTACTTGTTGATGATATTCCATGCCATGTAATAACTTCCTTTCTGAGGCTCCAGGAAGTCAAAAAGAAGCTATAGAGAGTAAGGAAGATGACTTTGACAGAGATAAGGCAGATCTGTTACCAAAGAGAAAAGGTGAAAACATGGCTTAAGCAAAACAAGTAAAAAGTATATAGAAGCAGTTTGGGTAAACATCTCCCTAATTCACATGGATATAAGGAGATCAGATGAGCAAGATTCTATTATTATAATTGCTCTCAGTAAAAGTAGTCTTAGCCTTCCTGTAGAGTTGATTTCCTGGTTTGGTTCACTTGGTAGAACTGAGAGAAGCCTATTATACTTGAGCTTTTTAAAATAATTATTTAGTATAGTCCAACCATTTCCAGGCAGTATCCAATAAAATCAGTAGCATAAAAACAGAATACAATAATCATAGCTTTATAATAATTTTAAGTTGAGGAATGATTACTACAAGATACAATGTAGTTCAAGAAAGAGGATGATGATTTTCTGAGTCAGCAAATTTGCTGAGTCTAGTTCTTCAAGGTTGGATCAATGTGATGGAATGTGCACCTACAGCAGCAGAGACGAGGATTTTGCCAACTCAGAACCTTCCAAGGAGACCCGGATGAAGAGAGACTATATAGTCCCAAGCTGGAGGGAAGAGAGGAACAGAAGTTCAGGGTAAACGCTCTCTAAAATCTCTCAGGATACATCTAGTGGCTTAGAAAGTTATAGCTTTAGTTTGGCAAAATCCTGTGTATTGGTGTAAGCAAATAAAGGATTAAACTCAATTGGATCTTACTGTCTCATCCCTGGGCTTGAGCCTGACAATCATATAAGCAACATTCCTTGGGTCCTTTCCATCTAACTGTGCTCAGTTAGGCTCATGAAGAAGGACCATTTGCCCAAACTTCAAACAAGTTATCACTGATAAATATTCCTATTCTTGTATTAAATTACTGTTGTATTGATCTATTCTCCAGAGATCCTCCTTATAGGAGCAGTTTAATTTTTCTGCACAAATATTTTATATTTTATGAGGTAACAATTCCACTCTTAAATTATCTGACTGACACAATTGCTCCTTACTTTATGGTGCTGAAATACTCACAGGAGATTGTCACCTTGATGGGATGGAGAGATTCAGTAATTTCTGACCTTGAGAATGATGTTGGTGCAGGCATGAGTTCCTGGTAGAGCTTGCTACTAAAGTCAATGCAGGAAGAATGAAGCTTGGAGTAAATTATGGTGGAGATGAGGACAGGGCCTCTCCCAGTGAGGTGAAGGATAACAGTCTAGGAGAAATCCAAAATCACACCTTGAAAAAAAGCAACATCAACCTATCCATGTATTGTTACCAAGGGAATAGTCTGGACAGAGCTAAATATTAGCAGGTTTGTGTATTAGATGATGAGAACACCAAGTCAAAAGATACTTCTTTACTAATGGGAATAAAGTTTATTTTTCATAGAAAAACTGAAAGTGATCTTCTGGCTAGACTAAAGCAACAAGAAAATCTGCTGTTACTATTGAAGAAACAGCTCTTGGTTTAGAAGAGCACATATAGGTGGTAAGTGGAATACAAAAAGCGTCAATGGGCATATTGTGTATTACATTGGTTAAATAATTTCAATGGGTGGGCTCTAGGAAGAGGACTTTCTCTATCATTGGCCCCACCCTATGAAACCTCTTGCCCTCTGAGGTGAGGTTGGCCCCCAGAGTGCAAAGACTCAACTCTGTTAACAGGCTACAGTGGGACACATTCTGCATATGGCTGACTGCTTGAAGTCACCTTCTCCTTCTTTTTAACTTTGTTTCTTTTTGTAAGGACTTCTATGTGGATTTTATTGATTTTTACTTGTATACTGCCCAGAATCACTCAGACATAGGGGTGGGTGGTATATAAATTTGATCAATAAATCAAGCAATGAAATTTAAAACTGTCAATGAAGGATATGAATTTGGATGTTGTAGAAAAAAAGTGCACTTTCAGAGGTGGATTGGAAAATGCCACTCAGCCAGATAACTTTATAATTTAACTTCATGAGTTCATATAAAGGAATGGTGTGGCAAAGATATTCAAGAAGAACACACTGATCATTTGCTCAACTGTAACTCTAAAAACATTTAAACTTATGTATATTAAAATTAGGGACGCGGTGGCTCAGTGGGTTAGGACGCTGAGCTTGTTGATCTGAAGGTCGGCAGTTTGGCGGGTTGAATCCCGAGTGCCGCGTAACAGAGTGAGCACCTGTTACTCGTCCCAGCTTCTGCCAACCTAGCAGTTCGAAAGCACGTAAAAAATGCAAGTAGAAATATAGGGACCTCTATGGTGGGAAGGTAACAGCGTTCCGTGTGCCTTTGGCGTCTAGTCATGCCAGCCACATGACCACGGAGACGTCCTTGGACAAGCGCTGGCTCTTCGGCTTTGAAACGGAGATGAGCACCAGCCCCTAGTGAAGTAGCCGAAGGACCACTCGGGACGACAGGCTAGTACTAACAGGGTTTTATTTAGAGCAAGGCAAACATAGAATAACCTTGCCGGCTTTTATAGCCGGCAGCTGTCAGCAAGGGCCAATCAGGAGTGTTCATTTTGGCGCCGCGTCAATCCGGACCAATCTGCGTCGTCCTCTCTTTGACAGCTTAGGCTTCCGCATGGTCCGGTGTTTTGACAGCCGCGAGCTGTCAGTGGCTGCGTCTGCGCTGTGTGGGGGGAACTTTGACAGCTGTCAAAGTTCCCGCGTGTTGTTCTGTCAGATTTGCTTTTCCTCACGTTTACAGTTTAATCACATCTAACTTAACTGTTTACATATATAATACACCCCTTACCCCTCCCCTGGAGCGTTCTCTCCTCCTCTGTCGTCGGAACCTGCCCACTGGTAGTCCTTTAGGTAGGTGGGGGCCCTTCAGTTTCTGGTGGAACGACGTGGAAGTGGGGCGTTGTCGGGTTCTGCCGGTGGTGCGTCTCTTTGCTCCTCTTCCTCTTGGGTTGGTAGTATTTCTGGAAGGGGTTGCAGGTTGAGTTCCGCCGTTTGGGGGTTTGGTGTGTATGGCGGTTGTCTGGGTCTGAGTTGGTCGATATGGCGGCATATGTTGCCCTGAGTCTGTGTGGCAATTAGGTACGAAATGGGTCCTGTTTGTTGTAGCACTGTCCCTTGGACCCATTTGTTTTTATCAGTGTAAGATCGTGCCCATATCATTTGCCCTGGGTTGAATGTGCGGATGGGGGGGTTTGTTCGTTTCCTTCCGGGTATGTGTCAGGATGCAGTCTGTCAAGCCGTGTTATCAGCCTCCTTCCCCATCTTAGTTCCGCTGGTGATTTGCCAGTTGTTGTGCATGGAGTTGCGTGTTGTGACATTAGGAATTGGCTGAGTCGCCTTTGCCAATTCCCTTTGACGAACTTTTTTAAAGCTTCTTTTGTGGAGCGTACCATAATTTCAGCCATCCCGTTACTTGCTGGGTGGAAGGGCGCAGACGTGACCAGCCTAATACAATTCTTCATAGCGAATATCTGAAATTCACGAGAAGTGAATTGAGGGCCATTGTCTGAAACTATGGTGTCCGGGAGGCCGTGTGTGGCGAATATTTTTCTTAGGGCTTGTATAGTGGCTCCTGACGTTGTTTTCTTAAGGGGGGTGACTTCTAACCATTTAGAATAACTGTCCACTGCAATTAGGAAACTCTGTCCCTGGATAGGTCCTGCAAAGTCTAAATGTATGCGTGACCATGGGTTTTTTGTTGTTTCCCATTTGTGGATTGGTGCCTGGGGTGGCTCGTTCCGGGTCGCTTGACAGGTATAGCACCCTCCCACATATCTTTCTATCTCTTTATCTATGCCTGGCCACCAGACATAGCTTCTAGCCATGGCTTTCATCTTGACAATGCCTGGATGTCCTTCATGTAAAATGTGTAATGTTTGGCTTATGTTCTTCTCTGGTATTATTACCCGATTTCCCCACAGTAGGCATCCTCTATGAGTGGATATTTCATTTTTCCTGCTAAAATATGGCTGGAATTGGGGGTGTGGGTTTTGTGCTGGCCACCCTGTGGTGGCCCATTTGAGGATTCTGCTAAGTATTTTGTCTTTAGCTGAATTGTTGGCTATAATGTTTGCAGACAGGGGACAATCTGGAAGTTGAGAGATTGCTAGAATCAGTCCAGCTGGTGCTGGGTCTGAGTCCTTGCTTTGAATGGGCAGTCTGCTGAGGCAGTCTGCATGTCCTAATTCTTTTCCCGGTTTATGTATTAACTGATAGGAATAGGCTGATAAGAATGTGGACCACCGTAGTATTCTCGGAGAGAGAATCTGTGGTGTAGTTTTATTCCACGTGAATATGCCCAGAAGGGGTTTGTGATCTGTAAATATAGTAAAGGGCCTCCCATAAAGGTAGTCGTGAAATTTTTTAACCCCAGCGACTATTGCTAGGGCTTCTCTGTCAATTTGTGCGTAATTTCTTTCTGCTTTAGACAGAGTGCGTGAATAAAAGGCTATGGGTTTTTGTGTACCATCCTTGAATAAATGACTTAACACTGCCCCGATTCCATAGGGAGAGGCATCGCAAGCGATGCATATTGGGGTGTCTTCTCTAAAAAGGGTGATCGTTGAACTGTGACAAATAATCTTTTTTAATGATTGGAAACTATTCTCATGTATTTTGGTCCAGGACCAAACAGTTCCCTTGTCCAGGAGCCTATGCAGAGGCTCCGCGATAGTGGCTTTATGGGGAAGAAAGGCATGGTAAAAGTTTAATAATCCTAAAAAAGCTTGGAGCTCTTGCTTATTCTTTGGGCTTGGTGCTGTTTGAATAGCCCTTAGTTTTTCTGTGGTGGGGTGGATGCCTTGGCCGTCTATTTTGTACCCTAGGAATTCTGTGGATGTGACTCCAATAGAGCACTTTTCCCGTTTCAGCTTGAGGCCGGCTTCTCTGAGCCGGCTTAGCACAGCTGACAGCCTGTCAGCTAAGTTTGCTTCGTTTTCTCCGGCGATGAGAACATCGTCGAAATAGGGGCAGACCCCGGGTATTCCCTTCAGGGTTTTCTCCATGATACCCTGAAAAATACCCGGGGCAGCCGATATGCCGAATTGGAGCCTTTTCACTTTAAATGCACCGCGGTGGGTGACAATTGTCTGGGCTTCCGCCGTGTCATTAGTGACAGGCAGTTGCAAATACGCCTGCGTAAGATCAAGTTTGGCAAAAATGGCGCCAGAGCGGATAGAAGCAAATACGTCCCTCACTGCTGGCACCGGGTAAGCGTGGGGACTGAAGGCTAGGTTGAGGGTCGCTTTATAGTCCGCACATAATCTCACTTCCCCGTTGGGTTTAATAGGGGTGACTATAGGGGTCTCCCAGCTTCCCCCTTCCGTTGGTTCGAGCACCCCAAGACCTATGAGGCGATCGAGTTCATTTTCAATTTTTTCCTTAAGGGCAAAGGGTACTCTCCTCGCTCTTATCTTAATTGGTTGGATTGCTGGGTTTAACTGTAAGGAGATGGGGGGACCAGTGTATTTCCCTAACGTGCCATCGAAGACGTCTGCATACTTGTTGCAAACGACTTCTAGGCTGGGCGATTGAATTGTGTTTACCCCGGTTATGGCGATTCCTAGCGGCCCGAACCAATTTAACCCTATCAAGTTGGTGCGGTTCCCTGGCGTAACTAGGACTTCTAAGGGGCCCTTGAACTCTTTGTACTGCACGGTAACCTTAGCCCTCCCTTCCAGAGGAATGGGGGTTTTCTGGAAGTCTGCTAGGTGGACCTGGGTTTGCTTTAGAGGAATTTTTTCCTTCCCCTGTTGACAGATCTCCTGATAAGTTTTCAGCGAAATTAAGGAGACTGCTGACCCTGAATCCACTTCCATGAGGCAGGGCACCCCCTGAATTCTTACCCTGATCTTAACCTTTGAGCTTAAGCTGTTTACCCTGTCAATTGTTTCTACCAGGGGCCCTGGCGGTTTTTCTCTGCTGGCCTGGGTAGCTGGCCTACCTGGGGAGTTTGCCTCCAAATCATTGATGTTGTCACGGCCCTTGCTGCGGCACACCGGTTTGATGTGGCCGGTCTTCCCGCAATTGTGGCACTTAGCGTTCCTGAACCGGCAGCTTCCTCTGGCATGGTTGCCCCCGCAGCTGGCACAGGCGGCCCGTGGCTCGTAACGCGGCGGTGGTGGAGGGGGGTTCCTGGACCTTCGGCGATCCGAAGTGTCGCCTCTCCTTGGTTGCCTGCATTCCATTCGGCGTTGCAGGGCTTCTCCGTCGGTGAAATCCACCGACTCTTCGCTGTCGCTGAGGGTGGCGCTTTCTTGGAAGACGGTCGCCGGGCTCTCTGGGGTCGTGTTAGTCGGCTTCTTCTTGTGGCTATGCTCGTAGGCCATGATTTCTCTGGTCAGCTCTGCCAGGCTCATGTCGGGTTTGGATGTCAGCTTCTTCTGCAGTCTCTCGTCCCTCAACCCGATCACCACCTGGTCTCTGATGCGGTCCTCCAAGTCGGGGAAACAGCAGTTCCGCGCGGCGTGTCTGACCCCAGCGATGAACTCGTTGGCGGGCTCGTCTGGCCGCTGTTTCTTCTGGGCGAATTGGACTCGCCAGTACAGTTCTGAGCGAGCCGGCATATAGTACTTGTTCAGCTGGTCCACCAGGTCCGCGTAGGAGACCTCGGTGATGGGCACCGGGCTGAACAGGCCCACGGCAGCATCATACACTGGAGGTCCGCTGATGTATAGTAGAGCGGCGGCCTTTGCTCTGTCGTCAGTGATTTTACTGACGAGGAGGAATCCCTCGACCTGGCCTAGGTGTGATTGCCATCTCTCGGGATAGCGGGTATCGAATTCCCCCACACGCCCGAAGTTTGCCATGTCGTCCAGTCCTGGGTTGCTCCTATGGAAGTTAAAACTTCCAGTGACAGCTCTTGCCGGGAACTCTCTTCCTCGGCCGTGACTTCAGCTCCGGAGCGATCCCATCCTCGTCGCCAGTGAAGTAGCCGAAGGACCACTCGGGACGACAGGCTAGTACTAACAGGGTTTTATTTAGAGCAAGGCAAACCTAGAATAACCTTGCCGGCTTTTATAGCCGGCAGCTGTCAGCGAGGGCCAATCAGGAGTGTTCATTTTGGCGCCGCGTCAATCCGGACCAATCTGCGTCGTCCTCTCTTTGACAGCTTAGGCTTCCGCATGGTCCGGTGTTTTGACAGCCGCGAGCTGTCAGTGGCTGCGTCTGCGCTGTGTGGGGGGAACTTTGACAGCTGTCAAAGTTCCCGCGTGTTGTTCTGTCAGATTTGCTTTTCCTCACGTTTACAGTTTAATCACATCTAACTTAACTGTTTACATATATAATACACCTAGAGTTGGAAACAACTAGCACACGTGTGCGGGGGAACCTTTACCTTTACCTTTATGTTAAAATTAATAGATATCTAATTGCATTTGTTACTGATACAGTGCTAGTAGTTCAGGTGATAAATGCAATAAGAAAGATTAAAAACATTACTTACAGGACAAACAATGAAAAACTAAGAGAAATGGGTGAACCTGGAATTATAGGAAAATTTGGACTCTGTAAATACAATAGTGCAGTAGATAAGTTAATAGACGTTGCTAAGCTCATTGATTTGTGCTTCTTAGATTGTAAGCCGCCCTGAGTCTTCAGAGAAGGGTGGGATATAAATGGGATTAAAAAGAAAGAATTTCATCTTTTGTCAGGCTCCAAAAATCAAGAAAGAAATGCTATGATTCTTCAAAGCAGATATCTTTATTGTTCCTCACCTATAGACCAATTCTTTCCAAACTAAACTACCACTCCCATAAGCATATAGTCTAAAAACTATTAGGGAGAAGCTGTCTTCATTCTCTTTCTCTCAACAAACTGTTGGAACTGAATTAATTTTTGCTGCTTTGAAATGTACTCCCTTCCTCCTGGAAATTGTTACATCCTACACTGCAATTACCTGCATCAAGCAATACAAATACAGATTCTACAAACGGATATCACCAGATACACAACATTAGAATCAAGCCAAGTACCTATAATACAGAAGATGCATTGTAATCCATGTGCAAATTATTTAGCAGACTATGAATTATTGGTGTTAGATATAGGGATTAAATTAGAAAACTAAAGAGATGCCTCTAAGATTTATCTTGGATACTATACAATCAAAATATAAGCCCAAGTAGGGAATAGATTTAGTACACTCAACTGATGTGAAAGAGAACCTGAGAAATTATGGGACACTATAAAAGACTTTGTGAAAATATAGAAAAATGTTTCTAAAATATCAAAAGGAAAAGTTCTAACTGCATCTATCATGAGTTAAAACAGGGGTGTCAAACTCAATTTCATTGAGGGCCACATCAGCATTGCGGTTGCCCTCAGGGGGCCGGGTGGGTATGGCCTGGGTGGGCGTGGCCTACTGGGTGGGTGTGGCTACAGTGCGTATGGCCTACTGGGTGGGCATGGCCAGCTCTACATCGTTCACATCAAGGGTGCCTATTTGGGCCTGAGCAGGAGTGGGACAGATCTGAGGGTCTCTGGCAGAAGGAGGATCTCTGGGCCAGGGCTAAGGCAGTGGGGGCCGTTCCCTCACTGTTTCCAGGATGGCTTCGCAGGCCTCATGAAACCACTTTGCGGGCCGGATCTGGCTCCCGGGCCTTGTGTTTGACATGTCTGAGTTAAAAGAAAACGGAACTTAAGCTCATTTGAAGATTCTAGCAGGATAGTGCAGCTATCATATAACCTTGACTGAAGATTGGCACAATCCTTCTGTCTGAAATGATTTTCCTCTTCCACCAATCATACAACTTTGGGAGGGACACACATGGAGCAGAGGGAGGGAGGGAGGAAAGAAGGAAGGGAGGGAGGGAGGGGATAGTTGCTTAGCCAGCCAAATCATCTGAATTAATCCTAGGGATCAATCAGATGATAGATATCACCCAGATCACCCTCACACCCATGTAGTTATAAATAGGAACATGATGGTGAAGTGATGGCCACAGCCTTTCATGCTGAAGGAAAGCTTTTCCGAGGGCTCTGGCTTTAAAAGGATTTCAAACTATGGTGTTATTTGTCACTAACATACCTTCTTCCTGCTAAAGCAATATTTTCTGAAATGAATTACAAAACCTGGATTGAGGTTCTACAATCTGATTTCATTGTGCATATCTTTGATCTCAGCTTCTGGAAAGAGTACAGTAAAAAATAAAACAGGACAATAGGCTTTTCATTTAATAAACATAGTTTTTATAGAAGACTTTGAGTCAATAATAAAGAGCGTCTGTTTCAGGATGAATGTGGTAAGATCTTGTAATGGAAATTGTGAGGTATCAACCCCTCCCTCTCCTAAGATCTGTTCTCCTGGAAAAATCCAGGACTCAAAGAAATCCCATCATATACAGTATATTCATGATTATATAAATAATACAAATAACATCCCTGACTTTGAGAAGAGAAGGGAATTAAAGGGTATGACGATATACAGTATCAGAGGAAAAGATGAATTTATAAATGAGCCAAACTGGAGAATTTCTAGATAGAGGAAGGCATTTCTAAAACCAAAGTAGGAGCCATCCACTATTCTCTTTGACAAGGTCCTTGGAAAGACATGTTGCTATACTGTAATTGGTACTCCACTAATAGTGATTTTTGAGCATGAGCTTCACAATGCACAGCCACCGCTCTTACTGAGCAAAATAAAAAAAAGTACTGAACAACAGCTCCAGGAAAAAATCAGGAAAGCAAAGCAGAATGCTGCTTCAATACAAAGCACCTTGGAAAACTAATGGAACAGGTTTGTTCATTAAATCGTTTCATACCTACTTTATCTGGTTTATCCACTTCCAAAATTTCTCCATCAAAAACTTCAGTAATATTTGAGAATGCAAAACTATATCTCTACACTTTATTCCTTCTCAAATCTTTCCTTCCAATTCCTCTCCATTTTCAAAAGCTAAATTAAACTATCTTGGGCTATATTGACTAGGTTTATCTCAATCTGCTTCTTCAACTAGATTGCTATTTCTAGATTAAGGTATACATGGTCAGTTTAACTGAAGTTTTAGACAGTGGCCTTTATCCAAAGTAGATGGTTACCAATTATAATAATATTGTTCCCAAGAAATGTTTTTTTTAAAAAATATATGTAATCTTTGTTCATACATTTGCATTTTCTCTATTGATCTATTTGCATTTGAAATGTGTATGACTTAAAGGCCACAGAATTCAATATTATTTGGCATTTGGAGAATAAGCTTCCATGTGACAACCTAGAGGCAGAAATTTAATGAGTTACAAAATATTGGATGGGGTGCATTTTTATGGAATCTGAAAAAAGGTATAAATATAAATTAATCATTCATAGAGACATGAGAGTTGATAATAACTCTCTTTATATTTAGGAAACCTGCAGATATACATTTTGAAATGGATTTGAATTGTTAGTTGAATGTAATATTTATTGATAATTTACAATGTATTTTTTTCAACTTTTTATATCTGGCTTTTGTTTCAAAATTTTGATACTGCTTTGAGCATACACTAGAGCAGAAATGCAAGGTATAATCAATCAGAATACAGTTGGAAGGGACCTTGGAGATCTTCTAGTCCAACTCCCTGCTCAAGCAGGCAATACCATTTCAGATAAATGGCTATCCAGACTCTTCTTAAAAACCTCCAGTGATGAAGCATGCACCACATCAGAAGGCAAGCTGTTCCATTGGTTAATTGTTCTCACAGTTAGGAAGTTTCTCCTTAATTCCAGGTTGCTTCTCTCCTTGATTAGTTTTCATCCATTGTTTCTTGTCTTGCCTTCTGGAGCTTTGGAAAATAAATTGACCCCCTCTTCCTTGTGACAGCCCCTCAAATACCGGAATACTGTACTGCTATCATGTCCCTCCTAGTCCTTCTTTTCTCTAGACTGGCCATATCCAGTTCTTGTAACCTGTAACCATTCTTCATATGTTTTAGTCTCTAGCCCTTTAAGCATAATATAAATAAGTATAAATCAAATTATAATATTACAGTGGCTCATTAAAGAACATTTATACTTTAAAATTGTGAAAAAGCTATGCTACCAAGGGCTCATTGCACTTATACAGATTTTCCCACTTAAAATAATTACTGTAATTATTGTATGTAGATTTGACTTTTGAGCAAGTAATAGGCATGTGTGTTTTAGGAATCAAAATATATTTCCTAAGCCTATTGTTTTGCTGCTTCAACCGTATCTTGGGCTCTAATTACTACCTTCTATCATGTAAACATTTTTTCATGAGAAGCTGGCAAGCAAAACACTTGAGCAAATTCATTTAAAAAGATGGTTTTCATCTGTTCATTTAGCAAGGATAGAACTGGGTCTTTTGTTATTGTTGTTACTCATACTTTCTTCCCCAGTAAAGTGTAATGGGATTCAAATTTAAAGCAAGTTTTCACTTATTTCATTCTACCAGGCCAAATTAGAAAAACCCAGCTGATGGTTTTGGATTGTTGTGCATGAATGGAAAGCCGTGTGTTCTATGAAAACCATCCAACCTCCATGAATTGTTATCAAATTGCTATTTTAATAAAATATAAAGTTATTCATTTATTTGTTCCACTGATTTATATGGCCACCCAATTTAAACATTATAGTTCTGGGTGGCTAAGATACGAAAACCCAAACTAACAAAATAAAAACATGAAAGAATGCATAACATAGCCAAGGTCAAACTACAATCATTTGAGTTCAACTATTATAAAGAAGCATATTCAGCATCCTGGCCCCATGCCTGGGAAAAAAGCCAGATATTCAAGGCCTTATGGAAAGCCAATCAGGTCAGTGCCATCAAAGCATGCTGTTCCTGGAGCAATGATGTTAGATAGGAGCACTGTGGTACATGCATGACAACCTAAATGATTTAATTCTGATCCAGTTGCAATTTCTGGATGGACTTCAAGAGTAACCCCATGTAGTACAGTTTGTTGTTGTTAGTTGCGAAGTCGTGTCTGACCCATCACGGCCCCATGGACAACGTTCCTCCAGGCCTTCCTGTCCTCTACCATCTTCTGGAGTCCATTTAAGCTCATGCCTACTGCTTCAGTGACTCCATCCAGCCACCTCATACCCTGTCGTCCACTTCTTCTCTTGCCCTCAATCTTTCCCAGCATTAGGCTCTTCTCTAGTGAGTCCTTCCTTCTCATTAGGTGGCCAAAGTATTTGGGTTTCAACTTCAGGATCTGGCCTTCTAAAGAGCAGTCAGGGTTGATCTCCTCTAGGACTGACCGGTTTGATCGCCTTGCAGTCCAAGGGACTTGCAGGAGTCTTCTCCAGCACCATAGTTCAAAGGCCTCAATTCTTTGGCACTCAGCCTTTCTTATGGTCCAACTTTCACAGCCATGCATTGCAACTGGGAAGACCATAGCCTTGACTATATGCACTTTTGTTGTCAGGGTGATGTCTCTGCTTTTTAGTGTGCTGTCTAGATTTGCCAAGGCTTTCCTCCCCAGGAGAAAGCGTCTTTTAATTTCTGGGCTGCAGTCCCCATCTGCAGTGATCTTGGAGCCCAGGAAAATAAAATCTGTCACTACCTCCATTTCTTCCCCATCTATTTGCCAGGAATTGAGAGGGCCAGATGCCATGATCTTGGTTTTCTTAATGTTATGTTTCAAGCCAACTTTTGCACTCTCCTTCTTTACCAGCAACAAGAGGCTCTTTAGTTCCTCTTCACTTTCTGCCATTAGACTGGTATCATCTGCATATCTTAGGTTGTTGATATTTCTCCTGACAGGGTGGCAGTATACAACCTTGCCAGACTCCTTTCCCAATTTTGAACCAATCAGTGGTTCCGTGTCCAGTTCTCACTGTTACTTCTTGGCCCACATAAAGGTTTGTTAAGAGACAAATAAGATGGTCTGGTACTCCCATCTCTTTAAGAATTTGCCACAATTTGTTGTGATCCACACAATCAAATGCTTTAACATAGTCAATGAAACAGAAGTAGATATTTTTCTGGAACTCCCTCGCTTTCTCCCTGATCCAGCGTATGTTGGCAATGTGATCTCTAGTTCCTCTGTCTCTTCAAAATCCTTCCTGTACTTCTGCAATAGTTTGAATATTTTTTGGCACTGCCTTTCTTTGGATGCGGTGGCTCAGTGGGTTAGGATGCTGAGCTTGTCGATCAGAAGGTTGGCAGTTTGGTGGGTCGAATCCCGAGTGCCGCGTAACAGAGTGAGCACCTGTTACTTGTCCCAGCTTCTGCCAACCTAGCAGTTCGAAAGCACGTAAAAATGCAAGTAGAAAAATAGGGACCACTATGGTGGGAAGGTAACAGCGTTCCGTGCCCCTTTGGCGTCTAGTCATGCCGGCCACATGACCACAGAGACGTCCTCGGACAAACGCTGGCTCTTCGGCTTTGAAACGGAGATGAGCACCGGCCCCTAGAGTCGGAAACGACTAGCACACATGTGCGGGGGATCCTTTACCTTTACCTTTACCTTCTTTGGAATTGGAATGTAAACTGATCTTTTCCAAATCCTGTGGCCACTGTTGAGTTTTCCAAATTTGCTGGCAAATTGAGTGTAGCACTTTTACTGCATTATCTTTTAAGATTTTGAATAGCTCAGCTGGAATACTGTCACCTCCACTAGTTTTTTGTTGCTCAGCTTTCCTAAGGCCCACTTCACTTCACATTCTAGGATGTCTGGCTAGAGCTTCTCCATCTTTGGCTGCAAGCACATAGTCAATCTGATTTCTGTGTTGACCATCTAGTGATGTCCATGTGTAGAGCCGTCTCTTGGGTTGTTGGAAAAGAGTGTTTGCTATGACCATCATATTCTCTTGACAAAATTCTATCCTGTGCCCTGCTTCATTTTGTACTCCAAGGCCGAACTTGCCTGTTATTCTGGTTATCTTTGGGCTTCCTACTTTAGCATTCCAATTCGCCATGATGATAAGGACAACATTTTTAGGTGTTAGTTCTATAAGGTGCTGTAGGGCTTCATAGAACCAGTCAGTTTCATCCTCTTTAGCACTGGTGGTTGGGGCATAGACTTGGACTACTGTGATATTGAATGGTTTGCCTTGGATTCAAACTGAAATCATTCTGTCATTTTGGGGACGCTGAGCTTGTCGATCAGAAGGTCGGCAGTTTGGCGGGTTGAATCCCGAGTGCTGCATAGCAGAGTGAGCACCCGTTACTCGTCCCAGCTTCTGCCAACCTAGCAGTTTGAAAGCACGTACAAATGCAAGTAGAAAAATAGGGACCACTATGGTGGGAAGGTAACAGTGTTCCGTGCGCCTTTGGCATCTAGTCATGCCTTATTTGAGATGACCACGGAGACGTCCTCTTCAGCTTTGAAATGGAGATGAGCACCAGCCCCTAGAGTCAGAAACGACTAGCATGCATGTGCAGGGGAACCTTTACCTTTACCTTTTTATCCCAGTATTGCTTTTTTTTACTGTTTTATTGACTATGAAGGCTACTCCATTTCTTCTGAGGGATTCTTGCCCACAGTAGTATACCTGATGGTCATCTGAATTAAATTCACCCATTCCTGTCCATTTTAGTTTGCTGATTCCTAAGATGTTGATGTTCAGTCTTGTGATCTCTTGTTTGACCATGTCCAGCTTGCCTTGATTCATGGATCTTACATTCCAGTTCCTATGGAGAAAAAATCTTTACAGCATTGGACTTTCCTTTCACCACCAGATACATCCACAGCTGATCGTCCTTTCGGCTTTGGCCTATTTGCTTCATTCTTTCTGGCACTACTAGTACTAGCCCTCTGCTCTTCCCCAGTAGCATATTGGACACCTTCTGACCTGAGGGGCTCATCTTCCAGCATCATATCTTTTTTCCTTTTGGTACTGTCCATGGGGTTTCCATGACAAAGATACTGGAGTAGGTTGCCATTTCCTTCTCCAGTGGATCACGTTTTGTCAGAACTCTCTACTATGACCTGTCCGTCTTGTGTGGCCCTGCACGGCATAGCTCATAGCTTCATTGAATTGTGCAAGCCCCTTCACCACAACAAGGCAGTAATCCATGAAGGGGGTAGTACAAGTTAAAATAGTACAAATAGAGATGATCAAGACATGAATGACAGAGTTGGACCTCTGCATCCAGGAATAGATACGAGAGCTGCACAATATGAATTTGCACACATAGCAGTTCTGTCTGGGGGAGTGGTACCACATCCAGAATTAAGAATGAAATTCTCTCTCTCTCTCTCTCTCTCTCTCTCTCTCTCTCTCTCTCTCTCTCTCTCTCTCTCTCTTTGCGTGCGTGTGTGTGTGTGTGTGTGTGTGTGTATCTTAAAACCCACAGCTACTTGGTTTTTCTAGGATTAAGTTAAAGCCTTTCCTTCCCCATCCATATGTCTGCAAATTCCATACAAGAAGAAAGGTGCTTGAAAGCATCTCTTAGTTCAGGGGTAGTCAACCTTGGCTCTTTTATAACTTGTGGACTTCAACTCCCAGAGTTCTGGGAGCTGAAGTCCACAAGTCATAAAAAAGCTAAGGTTGCCTACCCCTGTTTTAGTTAAAAGGAGTAGAGATATATAATTATCATCAGCACATTGATGATACTTAACCATGAGACAATAGATGACTTCACCCAGTGGTTTCACATAGATATTAAATAGAAGCAAACAGGAGCAGAGTGCCCCTGATGGACTCTACAAAATCTAGGTCTAGGATTACATTTCTCCTTCCTACTGACAGAGACTAGACCCACTAGATCAGTGCTTCCCAAACCCAACATTGGAAAATATAAAGGTTTTTCTTTGGGAAATAACATACAACCCCACTACCAAATCATAATAGAGACATTTAATAAGTACTTGAATAATGAAAAAAAGGGTTGGGAAACACTGCATTAGATCAATAGAGACTAGTCTAGAAGAAATAGCATAATTACCACAAAACCTTTTCTCCATTTCCAAACTGCAAAGTTTGTCAAAAAGAATCACATGATTAATGGTATTGACTGCTTGAGAAGTCAAGGAAAGCTAGGATAGATGCACCACTCCTATTCCAATTCCATCAGAAATATGTACAAGCACAATTAATGTTAATTCAGTACACATATTGGTTATAAACAGGAATGGAAAATATCCAGATAATCTGTTTCTTCCCGAAGTCTCTGAATCTGCCAATTGATAACATTTTCAACAACATTCCTTAAAAAGGGAAGTTTGGGGAAAGGAGGAAGGATGAAAATAGTCTGCCTCTATTATAAAATGTAAGTTCAGAGAGCAACTTTCATTCCCATATCTAATTTTTATTTAAAGCAGGGGTGTCAAACTCACAACCTCACGTGACGTGTCATGATGTATTGTGACTTTTTCCCCATTGCTGGCAATGGGGTGGATGTGGTTTTGGTATGATGCATCCGGCCTATGGCCCGGCAGTTTGATACCCCTGATTTAAAGTAACTGAGTCAAACTAAACTTTATTTTTTTGTCCCGATTCACCAATAATGGATGTGTATGGCCCTGAACTATCATCAACCCAAAGGCCCCAAAATTGGGCACTTTGTTTCTATTCCATGCCTTAAATGACAGAGTGTTTTTATCCCCCCTCCATTAAGTGATTGGATTTAGATTTGCTTAGCTTCAAAAAGGCTGCTACTTTTTATGGCTTCTGGCCATTTTTCCAGATTTCTAAATTCCCCTGTGGCAGTATCTTTTGCAGCTGCCCTCCACTTACTTCATTTGGCTATCATCAGGTTCATCAGAATGACTCTCAGTGATAATTCCAACTCTTCTGAAAACATGTAGATGAAGTACCAGGCTCTCCAAAGGCCATTGTGTTTGACTCTGGCAAGAGGCTTTCTCATTATGAACTGGTAAATATATTCAGGCAAAGGTAGCAATCTGTCACTTCCTTCATTTTTTCTTGCCAGAACAGCATTGGTGTGTGTTAATTCAGCCTGAAACACTCCCAGGGAGCAGCCTGGCTTGGAGAAGATGCAAGGACTTGCCAAGGTATAATTGGGAACTGGGGAGGGTGCACAGCTTGGAGCTCATTTGCAAGCACTGCCTCCTTCACCCATCCTATTTTCTGTCCATCTCTCTCCACTTATCTTGGCAACATCAAGAAGCAGCTTGTCCTTGTTACAGAGCAGCCATTACCAGTGTTGACCTTTCTTCTGAATAGGCTTTCCCAGTGACAAATCAGACATCTGTGCCTTTCTGGAGCCTCAAAAGGCTGTCAATGAAGCTCAGTGGATCAGGACCATTCATCTGCCACCCCATTGAGCTACTCTACTTGATTTACAGTCCTGCTCTCATTTCCTTAAGGACAGGAAAACAAAAATTGGCAAATCAAGAACTCATAATTTTGTTATGCTCACAGGCAGCCATTGAGGATTATTGCTGGAAGGTCTGCCTTCTTCTTCCTTTCTCTTTCTCTTTGGCACTTATCTGAAGCTGATACAGAATAAAGGATCTGGAGTGTACACAGCTATCATGAGTACTATGAACATTGTTTTTGTTGCTGCCTATGTGGCCCAGTCCCTTTATCACATTAATGTCAATCTCCAGCATACCTTCACTGCCAGGAGGAGGAGGAGGGGGGGGAATTAAAACTGCCTATGCTTAGGCAAACTAATGACACTCAAGATGAGTCATTACTTCTAAAAAGAGTGCCACTTTCAAGACTCTTGATATAACCTTACACAATCAACCATGACACTAATAATAACCCAGTTGAAATCACAATCCAACTAATTCACTACAATCAGCTATCCAAAATTCCAAGCAGAGATCAGGTTACAAGTTCTCTTGCTTCTGATAGGTCCATGAATACCATATTCACCACACTAATGGTCAATGTCAGGATTGCTGCAGATTGACATCTTTTCTTCTCAGCAAAGGTTACTGGTTGCAATGCTTGTTCTACCTTAAAATCTGTGTATAGCAAAATCTACACTTAGGCAGGAAAAATCAAATGCATAGGTATAGTATAGGTGGTACCTTGCTCAATAGTAGTAACTGTGAGAGGGATCTCGGAGTCTTAGTAGACAATCACTTCAATATGAGCCAGCAGTGTGCTGCAGCTGCCAAAAAAGCCAACACAGTGCTAGGCTGCATTAACAGAGGGATAGAATCAAGATCAAGTGAAGTACTAATACCACTTTACAATGCTTTGGTAAGGCCACACCTGGAATACTGCATCCAGTTTTGGTCACCATGATGTAAAAAAGATGTCGAGACTCTAGAAAGGGTACAGAGAAGAGCAACAAAGATGATTAGGGGGCTGGAGGCTAAAACATATAGGGAATAGTTGCTGGAATTGGGTATGTGTAGTTTAATGAAGAGAAGGGTGAGGGGTGACATGATAGCAGTGTTCCAATATCTCAGGGGCTACCACAAAGAAGAGGGAGTCAAGCTATTCTCTACTGCTAAGCTTGTAAGCCGCCCCGAGTCTTCGGAGAAGGGCGGGATATAAATGGAATTAAAATAAATAAAAATAAATAAATAAAGCACCTGAAAGCAGGACAAGAAGCAACGGATGGAAACTAGTCAAGGAGAGAAGCAACCTAGAACTAAGGAGAAACGTCCTGACAGTTAGAACAATTAACCAGTGGAACAACCTGCCTCCAGAGGTGGTGAATGCTCCAACACTGGAGGTTTTTAAGAAGAGACTGAACAGCCATTTGCCTGAAATGGTATAAGGTTTCCTGCCTGAGCAGGGGGTTGGACTAGATGACCTCCAAGGTCCCTTCCAACTTTATTATTATTATTATTATTATTATTATTATTATTATTATTATTATTATTATTATTATTATTATTATTATTTCCATCATTCCCCAAAATATTAAATTTTATTGTAAAATTATTGTGAACATTTATAGTTTCTATCTGCTCATAGTGAAGAATATCAGAAAAAGTATCTGAAGCAAGGAGACACAGTCCTTTGATATAATAATCTTATTAACATTACAATTAAAAAGATTTGAACTAATGCAAACTAAAAAAATAAAAGAAAAAAGAATAAAATAATGCAGAAAAGTAGAAAAGAGAGGGGAAAAAAATAAAAGAAACAATTTCCTTCATCATAACAAGCATAAACAATTTTAGTAACTTATCACCTCTTAAAATACAACAAGTAATCTCTTCCTCCCATATCTCATCTTTTATCTATGAACAAATCTTTAAAACCTCCCCATTCAGTCCTGGTATCTGCAAAATCCATTAAGTGTTACCTGAGATAACAACATATCGCTTTTAATCTTGATCAAATAAACCAACTTTATATTCTTCTTTTCACTTCTAGCAGTATTGACCTTTAATCTCTTCAAGTAATGTCCTAGAACTTGACTACTTTGTCTTTCTCCCTCCTCACAAAATCCTTCAAAACTTTAACTATAGGAAGGTTATCCTAAATCTTTTGTTTGTTATTTGTATAACTGTTTTAATTATTAAGATATCAGCTGATTTCATTTCTATATCCAGTATAGCTTCTTTTTCCATATCATTCTTGTAGCCTGTCATTTTTATATACACTTTCAGATCAGTCTTTTCAGGTAAAACTTGTTTTTCTTCCATAACATCTTTTAAACACTGTCTTGTCTATAATAACAAACTCTTAAAATTAACTACTGGATCCATCTTTCAGTACATCTGATGTTAAAGTATTAACTATTAACTATTTTATCAAGTATTTTGTTCCATGCTATATTAGTAAATCAAATTTAAGTGTTTTTCTGCAACAAAAGTGTGTTCTTCCCCCAAACCAAAATTATGAATACATTAAAAACAATAAAAACAATTTTAAAACTTTTTTACTCACAAGCACTTCTGATTTTGAGATTTTTTTATTTTATTCTCCTGTTTAGTTTTGTATACCAGACACTAGCATACTGTTGTGTGAGCGTATGTTGTGTTTGAATTATATATGTATATGTATATGTATATGTATATGTATATGTATATGTATGTATGTATGTATGTATAATCTTTCTGATAATTCTGATAGTTCACTTCAATATGCATTTGTCACACCACCTGCATACCATATGCACAGACAAGAGTGGAGGACAAGTGATAAGTTGACAACAGGGGCCATGTGTGTTATGCTAACAGGAATATGTTCATTAAAACAATTGCAGATTAATTATGGGAAGGATCTGTTTGAATTGATGTTTTATTCTCTAATTAGGCAAGGAATGCCAGAAGTCAGAATGAGTTTTAGGCGCAGATTCGAAGGCTAGTTGATTCTGTGGTGATTGGGTGACATTTGCATCTTTAAACAATGAAGCCAGCTGCTGGTGGGAATGTCTCACTTGAAATGGAAGAAGCAGTAAGCCAACTGATTTTCTCATATTGTCAGTCATACCCTCTAGGTCTCTCTTTCTCTCCCATCCATCCTCTTGTTAACAGAGCAAACTTAGTGATAATAGATTATTAGAATGACAATTTCCTGCAAGGAACTCTATGTAATATTGCTGTGACAATCAAATACTCAGTTCTATCTTTTTAATATTGGGAAATTTTGAAATCTGTAGTTTGACAATATCTATATAGGCACATGATTCGGGTAAAGTGTAATGCACTTTGTTTGATTTAAAGAGCCATGTGAAGCCAGCCTCTTTGCTTACAAGCCAGAGTCTATAGTTTAATGTGTGAAACCCATCAATGGTTTATTGTTTATTCCACAATTACAGTTGTACAACTCAGGTCTTAATATAATGTAATAATGCATTTGTAGATATTCTACTTGCATTTTCAGTGATTCCAGTAGGTCAGAGGACATACAGATAGAATTTATCAATTAGTTTCCTATGGCCCTTAATTTTTCACTGAGAAGTCTACATTTATCTGAAGGAGATGGAGTTTTTGGAAGGGTGTGATCCATACATAAGATTATCTTCTCAAATTCAACCATCCATCATTTCAAGAGTTACCTTTTGAATCTTCAACAAGAAAACAGGTTCAATAAAATTGATTGGTTAGTTTTAGTTATTTTTCTGTCCTCATGGAGTACCCTGCAGTATCTTAGGCTGTCATTGAATGTTTATGATTCCCAGATAGGTTGTGTTTATATATTTATAGGCATTGTTTTAGTTTCCTCTACTTATTATTACAGTTGACAGAGTAATATTTGTGTATATGTACATATATTAGAGGGACGCGGTGGCTCAGTGGGTTAGGACGCTGAGCTTGTCGATCAGAAGGTCAGCAGTTTGGCGGGTCAAATCCCGAGTGCCGCGTAGCAGAGTGAGCGCCTGTTACTCGTCCCAGCTTCTGCCAACCTAGCAGTTTGAAAGCACGTAAAAAATGCAAGTAGAAAAATAGGGACCACTACGGTGGGAAGGTAACAGCGTTCCGTGCGCCTTTGGCGTCTAGTCATGCCGGCCACATGACCACGGAGACATCCTCGGACAAGCGCTGGCTCTTCGGCTTTGAAACGGAGATGAGCACCGGCTCCTAGAGTCGGAAACGACTAGCACGCATGTGCGGGGGAACCTTTACCTTTACCTTTTTACATATATCAACTTATTGATTCATTATTATACATTTATTGAGAATCTTTACACTGCATGAACCAGAAAGCAGGCTGAGAAAATATCTATAGACTTCTCATATCCTGGACATAAACTGTTTCAATTTCTCCTCTCTGGATGCCGCTATAGGGCATTGCATGCCAAAACAATTAGACACAAAGGTAGTATTCCCCCCCATGCCATCACTCTACTGAACACCTAATTGCCACAGCACTGTCTTAGGCCTAAAGATATTTATCCATGTAGTAGTGCTGTATTGATATTATCCTTCCCATCTTCTCACCTTTCTCATCTTTCCTACTGGTATCTATGATTCCTACTATTGGTATCTATGATTTATCACTGAAAAAAGTGACTTTTTTGTTATTCCTTCTACATATTTATTATTAAATTTATATTTTATTATTAAATTTATATACCGCCCTTTCCCGAAGGACTCAGGGCAGTTTACAGGGTATTTAAAACAACCAGTACAAAAGTTAAAAACAAATTAAAAAAAGATTAAATCATCCCTAAAATTAAAAACCCCAGTTAAAAATTCTCAGCCTGGGCCGGAGAGCTCAAAGAGCCAGGTCTTCAGGTCCCGGCAAAATGTCCGAAGGTCGGGGGCAGTCCTAAGCTCCACGGGCAGCTGGTTCCAGAGGGCAGGCGCACCCACAGAGAAGGCCCTTTCCCTGGGTGTTATCCGCCAACAGTCTTTCATCGGCGGCACCCTGAGAAGACCCTCCCTGTGGGAGCGCACTGGACGAAGGGAGCTTGATGCCGGCAGCAGGTGTTCCCTCAGATATCCCGGACCCAAGCCATTCAGGGCTTTATAGGTCATCACCAGCACCTTGAATCTCACCCAGAGGGCAACTGGAAGCCAATGCAGCTCGCAGAGTAGAGGTGTTACATGGGAGTATCGGGAAACCCCCATCACAACTTGCGCGGCCGCATTCTGCACCAGCTGAAGCCTCCGAGTGGTCCTCAAGGGCAGCCCCATGTAGAGAGCGTTGCAGTAGTCTAGACGGGAGGTTACGAGCGCATGAGTGACTGTGCGTAGGGCATCTTGGTCCAGATAGGGTCGCAACTGGCGCACCAGGCGAACCTGGGCAAAAGCCCCCCTGGTCACGGCTCCTATATGATCTTCAAAATTGAGCCATGAATCCAGGAGGACGCCCAAGTTGCGAGCCCTATCACCGGGGGGGTAACACCTCACCCCCCATTGTTAAAGGTGGAATAATCTGGTTATGACCATTGCAGTGTCCCTGTAGTCACATTATCACAATTTGGGAACATGGCAATCTTTGTGCATTTACAATGGTCATAGTATCTCATGTGATCCCATTTGTGACTTTCCCAGCTGACTTCCAACAGGCAGAGTCAATGGAGATGTCAGCAGGAAATTGCAAAACATGGTCATATAATATCTTGCTTAACAATCACAACCAGATTGCTAGAGCTGCTAGTTTAAGTCAATACGATTATGATGAATCTCTTAATGACCAGTTCACTTAGCAGTGGTGTTGCTTGCCATAATTAGCTAAAGGAGGATGACCTTTACTAGTACTCAGTATCTTTGCCTTTTTAAAAATGTCATCTCCCAGCATAATGAGCTTACTCCTTTTAGCAAGGAAAACTAAGTACTGGAAAATATTGAAGTTTTTGCATTTTCTAGCAATTAAAACTATCATAGGCCACCTCCAACTGGTCTATTTTATGATAATGTGTGTTGATTTCATGTACATAGATACTGGAAAGCATAATGAAACCTTTAAAGGACATAATATTATGAGATGCATTTGAGAGGAAACTGTTTCCTTGTGACACCATATGAAGGCTATCTGAGAGACAGAGTAGAAAAGAAATACTGGAAAGCAGGTTCTTCTGTCCTCAGAGCTCTCAGATGATCCAGAATGACATCATGGTTGATGGTATTGAAAACCGCTCTTGAGAACTAACAGAGTCACACTCTACAAAATCATCCATCCTTCTGACAAGACAGTTTCAGCCATGTGAACATTCTGAAGTCACTTTGATTGAGATAATTTCTTCCAGCATAAGAGAAAAATATTTTACTAGTCCCAAGTATGATAATGTTAAGATCTGGTTATTCTGTTTACTCTGTTTCTGCTAGGATGAGAAAGACTCCATATAACAAAACATTGATAGGACTTCTGGTTTGCTGACGTGGCCACCATGGACATCTGGAAGGCGAGCTCCGTCTTCCGCGTCAGTTTCACTTTGCTGGGGGATCCTGGAAAGGGTCAAAAGTTGCCCTATAGGGGTGACCAGCAAGGAGGGGATTCCTGCTAGATTGCAGGAGGGTAGTAGCCCTTCCACTTGATCCAGGGTAGTGGATGAAAGACTGGCCATAGCAATATGGCTCATCACTAGGCTGCAGACAGCTGAAGTCACACTTACCACCAGGCAATTTTAAAGCAGCATGGAAGAGACTGGGTGAGATCTACCTCTCTTAAATCCTAACTATCTTTTTACCTACATAAGCTGCTTGAATACTTCCCCCCTGTTTCCCTCTAGAAACAGTGGCAACTGACAATCCAGGGGAGTTTAAAATGTTGAAAGAATAATTTGATTCTATTGGAATTTTCTTTTATTTTTTAAAACAAGTTTTATTAATTTTCCAATTTTACATCCTGATATTTATGAAGCAATGTGGTGATTGGGTAATCAAAAGTCCAATAAGAAAATATTTTTGTACATATTCCAGGTTACATCTGCAAAAATTCCCTTTCCAATTCCCTTAATTACAATATCACAATCAGATTAATACATTTCTAGTTATAGCATAGTCAGTTGAGACAATTATCAATATATTTTAATTTATACTTATCCATGTCCTGTTTTTAAATTTTACCTAATTTCAGTCACAGTGCTCTAAATTAGCCTTTAGTATCCATAGTATTCAGTTTTTGGGTAACCCAAAATTCCCCTATTTCATTATATGTCATATCTAAAATACATATATTGTTTGTTTAAATACATTTTTATTTTATTTCACAAATATATTCTATTTCTCATTTTAGTGGTTCATCAATTATTAATTAAGTAATTTTTATTGTATCATACCAAATTCTATAATATAATTCAAAACTATGTTCTAATAGCTGATTTTCATTTCCCTTACAAGTCTAAATCCTAAATATAAAGTCAATTTATATCTATTAAAGACTCCCCTTAGCCCATTAAAAAAATTAGGCTCTGTCATTGTAAATCACAAAAGAAAAGAACCCATTTTTTAAATCTAACTCTACCTTTCTTTTTGTGCCAGGCAGGCTTCCATAACCAGTGCCTTTAAGTTCTCAAATGGCTCTCCCTTCATTCCTACACACATTGTTTGAACCAAGGGAGACCATCCAGTTGTCAATTTTTCAAAGGAGCTGGCCCCTTTATAATCATTAAATTGTTGCTCTAATAAGTCAAATCCCCATGTTTGTTTTAGTATAGTTGTCACTGTTTCAGTCTGGTCTTCTTCTTCTTCCGGTTCCATCTGGCTTGGATAAGAGGTCATGTCCAGTGTTGCAGTTGTTGTTTGGCTGGCTGGATTCTCAGTATAGTGTGCTTGGAGATCCTTAAGACTCTCCATTTTAGTGTTGCTTTCTTTGGCTTCTGTTTTTTTTTTTTTGGATTATAGGTTTTGTAACTGAGATCAAGATTTGGGTGTCAAAGCTCTCAGTAGATTGTACTTGTTGTTCAAGGTCCCCTATTTTAATATTAATTTCTTCCTCTTCTGTTGGTTTTTGGATTGTCAGTTCATCAATAGTAGTCAGGGCTTCATTTGGTAGGTTTAAGCTGGCATCTTTATCTTTCAGTCTGGAGTTCAATAATTCAGTAGCTTCAAGGATTTTTTCAAGTATAAGTTTATAGTTAATTTGTGGATAGTATTCCTCCATTTCTATGGTGTTTACAGATAGGTCTTTGGTAGAGGCTATTTTGATAAGGGTCAGCAAATGTCTACCTCCACTATTCCTAGAAGTTGTTTTCACTGCCAGGTGTTTAGTTTTAGTTTTAGTTTAGTTTTATTAAATTTTTATACCGCCCTTCTCCCTAGGGACTCAGGGCGGTGAACAGGGCAGATAATAAAAGTACAAAACTACAAAAGTTAAAATAGAATTAAATTAATGCCCAAGATAAAACAGTAAAATATACAAATATTTAAAAACCCAAATTAACTCCCCATCAGGCCAGGCCAGCTTGTTCAAACAGGTGGGTCTTTAACCCGCGCCGGAAGGAGCGGAGATCCGGTGCCATCCGGAGCTCCACCGGCAGTTCATTCCATAAGGCCGGGGCGCCCACAGAGAAGGCCCTCCCCCTGGGGGCCACCAGCCGGCATTCTTTGAAGTTCTTATCTTTAAAATAATGCCAAGGACAAATCTGGGCTACAGCCAAATCTCACAATAAAAGGAAAGTTTCCTTGCTGTACCAGGCTTCACCAAAAGATGTCCTCAATAGCATGTAAAATCTTTTTCCAGACTCAAATAGAGCTTTTATCCAGTTTGGATTTTTTCATTTTTTTTCATTTTCCAGCTTAAAGGGTAAATAGAGTAGTAGGTCCCTATAGCAATAAGAACTTTTTGATACCCCAAATATTCCAAAGGTGTAAATCCAGTTGTTTAGTTTAGTTATTTAGTTTAGTTTAGTTATGTTTTTAAATTTCTTTTGAGGCTTTAATTCCCTAAGTAAGCAGACACCACTCTTCCCAAAAAAAAGTGGTGGGGGGAGAAATTTTCAGAATGCTCCCACAGGAAAGTAGTTAGGGAAATAAGAAAGGTAAGATCTCACCCAAATCCTCCTTGTTGCGTTCGTTGTGTTTGGTAGTAATTTTGGCTTTCGGCAGGAAATGGCCATGTTAATGGTGGATCTTTTCTTTGTCGGTCCAAAGGAGCTGCTTTGGATCAAATGGAGGGCTGCCGCCCTTCTGCCAAAACTTGGAGAGCCTCCTCATGCTCATCACCCCTCCAGGATGACTTTCAACCCTTTTCAGGGTCTCTCAATGGAGAAAAACTGGACGGCGGGAAGAGCGCTCTCTTCCACACATCCGCCAGTGCCACAAGTGCAAACTGGAAGCTGGAATTTTATTTTTTAAAGTTTGTGGACTAAAAGATTTTTTATTCTTACTGAAGATTGGGGTTTTTACTTATAAAAAAGAAGCAAAACTGAAAAGGTTATAATAAACTTTGGATTTAAAAGAAAATTTCAAATGGTAGGGGCCACATCTTGTGGCTAATCCTGTTACTACAATTTGTTATTGCTTAAAAGAGACTTGGCAAGCAGCCCCGTGAATAGATAAGATTTATGTAACCTTGAGACACCAGCTGTGAGAAGCTCAGCTGTGTTCCATATTCAGTGACAACATCTTTTTTTTTTGCATTCTCTGATTGTAAAGCTTTTAACCTAATACACTACTAAGAGAATATGAATGAAGATCAGGAACAGATTCTTTCTATTCTAAAAGCAATTCATCAAACTATTCTTACAGCTACTGATGAAATAAGAGGTTACAGAAAAGAACAAGATATCAGCCCAGACATATGAACTCAAACTTTGATTACAAAAAAAATCAACTACACAGAATATAACAGAAAAGGTGGAACAATTAAAGATTATGACAGAAGACTTAACTGATCAACAAATACAGTCAATAGAAAACCCAGAAAAGGAACTGACAATATGGAAGAAGGAAAAGACTTTCTACATAAATCAGAAGGAACCTGAGGATCAAGAAGAAAAACAGATTAAAGAAAAGACAAATAGTTCAAGACAACTATGTCGAGAAGGAAAAATAGAGAGACAATTTGTTAGTCCTCTCAGAAAAATGGTGACTGGATGGTTTTGTCTATTTCAAACAATCTAACACAGGGAGATTTCTTTGATGACTCAAAAGCACAGCCATGGAAGACGATTTGGAAAAGAAAGAAAGCCAGAATAAGACTGAAGAAAATTGGGGTTTTGACCTACTCGTGAGAACTAAAATAGAATATATTCAAATAGATAAGATGGGTACTTTGAATACTAGATATTGTTATGAGTTGAGATAAAGAAAACTTTGGTCATTTAAAACTTAGAAGTATAAATATAAATAGTTAAATTTGAATATTGATTTGCTTATAAAGGTTAAATGTAAAAGCAATTAATATATATATAAGCTAAAAATCTATCAATGAATGTAACAAATATGTTTTTATTTAGTGGTAATAATAAAAATTATTAGCTTAAATATGAGATAATAGATATCAAGAGAAAAAGACAGGAAGTATTAAATGTTGAAATAGGAGGAATCTTGGTTACTAAATTTAAGATATCTGGAAATTACCAAATAAGAATATTATATTGTATTATTATTTAGTTGATGTAAGATGGTGAGAATTCAAATACATAAGATGTGTATCTTGAAAATTAGATCTTGTGATAAAGGGAATTGGGGTTATTTAAAACTTGGAAATTATAAATATAAAATGTTAAATATAAATATTAATGGGAAATTAAAAATTGGAAAAAATTAACCAGGACATTGATTGTCTAAAAAGATTGAATTTTAAAACAACTAGGATGTATATAAACTAAAAATTATTGATAAATGTAAAAAAGATATTTTTTACTTAATTGATATAATAAGAATTTTACTAATTCAAATATGAGACAGTAAATACAAAGGGGAAAAGAGAGAAAACATTTAATGTAATAGTTTGAGATCTGTACTAGAGATATTTGTATGTTATTGAATTATTGACCAAATCAGCCGCCACGTTGCTTTTCAAATATTTAAATGTAAAACTAGAAAACCAATAAAATTTTCATAAAAAACAAAAACAAAACATTGATATTTTTTTAGTTTGGATTGCAATCCTCATGTTGCTGAAGACAAATACCCTTCTAATAACAAAAACAACCAACAACACATATTTTCATCCTTTACTTTCAGATCTAATAAGACAGAAAAATACGCAAGAGGCAGAATGGATTATGTTTTAAGTTTGCATAGAATTTCTTGATCAGGATTATTTTACCAATGGATATTAAAAATGGGGCAGTTGTGTCCACAGCAGCAAAATTGGCATGGGCTCTCATTAAGACATGGACATTTTGAAAGAGGTGTTAATAGTTTAGAGGTCATCCAAAGCTGTCCAAGTGAGGGGGAGGTTAGTTGATTAACAACTATATTGCAATGCCCGCTCTTCTGATCTGTCTCCAGAAAGCATCCTTCTATTTTCATTCCCAGACCTGAGAGTTGGGGCGGGGGGGGGGGAGAATGAGCGAGCAGGAAGGAGGATTAAATTATGTAAATCAGACTGGAGTTGTTTAACCTTTTTATAATAGCACAGTCTTGGGAAAAGAGAGAACTAAGCCCATTATCAGACATAGAACAGCAAGACTGTTTGGGGAAGCTTAAGGCTGATCCTTCTTACCCTCTTCTGGGTTGTTATACAAAGAACTGTTTAGTTCCTCTTCTGATTTTGGCAAAAGAGCTTTGGAGAATTATTTATGTATTGCATTTGTAACCCATTCTCCTTCCAAAGAGTTCAGAATGGTTTACATATGGTTCACAGACTGTCTTCCCAACTAAGTGATGCTCTGAGCCAGACATGCTTAGCTTGAAAAGGAGAAAAGAATCATCTGCCATCAGGCCATTCTTTTGGCTTTCACATTGCAGCATCAGGTCCTTCTGTCTTTCACAGATTTAAAGCAAGAACTCCTCTTAATGTTCTTGCAATACTCTCCATTATCCATGCTGGAAATACTTAGTCCTTGTGCTGTCTGAACTGCTTGTATACTGACAGCAATTGCCCATGTTGTAATGAATTCATTAGTAAAATAATTATAGGAATAAACTCCAACTTCTCTGTATAGAAAATGCACAAAATCCATTTTAACCTACTATTTGTTTACTTCATTCATGATTTAAAAGCACTACTGTATATTGGTTGGAGAAGGAAACATAGGGGCAAAACAGATTTGTAAGTGTTGCTCCAGAATAACAAATATTTTACTAGTGATTATTCTTAGCAAAATAAACAGCTTGCTCAGAATGTAGCCTTGTGCATTGACATTTGAAATATTTATAAGTACAGCCATACCACCATATGGATCCTTGGGGGGTTGGGGGAGGTGCAGAGTTGCTTGATCCCATGTGCTGCTTCTGCAGCCTAAAATACATTTCAATTCCACTCCATGTTATCAGCTGATTAAGTGCAATACCGGAGCAAGCCTTGACAATGGCTAAACCTAAAATTCTAGCCAACTGTTAAAACTCACCAACTCCTTGGCTCCAGCTAAGTCTACGCTAAGAAAATCCAATCACCTCTCTTATCTTCCCCCATCTTAAAACTAGGATCACAGCTTGACTTCATATTTGAGACAAAATAGGCTTAGTAATGAAAATGATGTAAAGTATGCCAGCAAATTTTCCTGCCACCTCAAGAACTGGAGGAAAGCAATTTAAGACATGTTTGAGGAATTGTCAAATTCAATTCCTAGTCATGCTGCAAGGAAACAGGTACTATTGAACCTATTGAAACAGACTGCTGTAATAAGCAAAGCAATTTCTACTAAGATACTTCGCTTTTAGTAAAATAATGAAATACATTACAATTTGGTAAGCAGGTTTATGAGAGTTAAAATTGAGATATGGGCCAGATCTGACCTGGAGGCTGCTCATTGACCATACTGTTAAAGAACAGACATCTGTAATATGTAACCCACTGAGCAGAACAGAGAATTCATCTCTGCACATGGGCTTGGTAGTTGCTTAGCCTGTAACTCCTCTACTTTTTTTTAATCTAACCAGACAAATCCACCAGCAATCCAGTGCCATAGATTCACTTTTAGGGTGCTGCAAATAATTCAGTTGTGTTCAAGGTATCTATGGAAGTCCTCAGTCATCCAGGTCATGGTTGTCCCAATTTTTTTTTAAAGTAACTGGACTTTCTGATTTTTCTTCAAGATATTTTGTTTCTCATTCAAGAAGCTTCTTCAGCTCTCAGAAGAAGAAGCTTCTTGGATGAGAAGCGAAACATCTTAAAGAAAAATCAGAAAGTCCAGTTGCCTTTTTTAAAAAAAACAAAAGGACCTTTGGGACAGGTATTTGCAAGGATTCAGCTCAATCATTTATTCCAGGATAAACCTCACAGCATCATACCAAGAAATGGTACTGCATAAATTGCAATCCAAATGATATTGCCTTTCTGATCACAAAGGCCAATATATTAAATAATCTTATTGCTCTTCTTGCCTTGATTGGTCATCAGCTTGCCCAACCAAAATGCAATAACTTGAAGCTATTGGTTTAACTTGTTATAAGAAGGCTACATCTGAAGAATACCCTTTCCCCACATATATATGTAATCCAAGTTAAATTTAACTAAAAGAAGAGGAAGGAGAAGGGGATGAGGTTGGTGGATTTTGTGAAAATCCTTACTCCTTATCATTTTATCTCCATTAACAAGGTGGTCATATAGGGAATGAACTATAAAAGACTGTTTAGACCAACGTTTTTGGCACCAGGGACTGGTTCTGTGGAGAGAGGTTTTTTTCCACGGCCCGGAGGATGCATGTTTTTGTGTGCTGCCTGCATCTCATGGATGGGGCATTGTTAGTTTGTGTGGACTGATTGCTAGCATGCCGCGGCCCAGTACTGATCCAGGGACCAGGGGTTGGGGACCCCTGGTTTAGACCAGTGTTTTTTCAACCTCAGCAACATTAAGATGAGTGAATGATGGCTAGGGAAATTTTGGGAGTTAAATTCCACATATCTTAAAGTTGCTGAGGTTGATAAAGACTGATTTAGACTATCACTACAGAAAGAAAAAACTACAAAAGATTCTGTTCTCAGAATAATAAGATCTTGACTCTGACAGGTTTTCTGAAATCTCAGCCCCTGATATTTTCTTTGGGTACTGTAACTCTACACTTTCTAAAATTTGGCAACTGTCTTTCATTCTGCCCTCTCAGATTTTGGTCAGGTTTTTAGGAGGCAGAAGAATGGGTTTATCACATTGTTCTTTCTCCTGCCACTCTAGATGTGTTAGGGTACAGTTTTATGATCTCCCACACAATATTCAAATTTGAAATCTACGTAAAAGATTGGAAATAGCTAAGAAATATGTATTTAGAGAATCTGGATGATCTTTATATTTAACTGCCTTAAGATGGAAAAGATTCCATAGAGACAATTATTGTGAAATATAACCATTATCCTTGTATAACCATCCATTCTAGGGTTAGGAAGATAGTGAACAGGCTTCACAGATATCTCTCAGCTATGGAATAAAATATTAAATAGGTAGAATTATTTACTTCTATATCAGCAGTCCCTCTGTATGGGGCAAGAAGCTGATGCCTGTGTTGGAGAGAGGTTCCAAACTAAATAATAAATACCTATCAATCTAAGGTAATAAATAATAGATTGCACACTTCTATTGGATCTTGCTCCTTTCACTAACCACTGTGGGAGGGTGAGGCTATTGTTGATAGAGAGTGGATTGGAAATTAGTTGCTTTGATGGTCTCTAGGCTACTATAAACAATTTCCCAAGTATCACTAAGCTGCAGATAGAGGGGTGGAAATATGTGTTTGTGTGTTATTTAGATTTGATATTAAATTGATTAATCCATCTGACCTACTAAGGATTGTGATGCAATTCTGACAGTGTACATAAGTAAAAGGGGATTAAATGGCAACAGAGTATATACGGAAGGGTGATTTCTTTTCCTCCCACATCTTATTATGTCTCTTCTGGAAAAGGTCTGCAAACCTATTTGGAACTAAGAGACAAACTCTTATAATGATCATGATATGAATAAGTATTAGTTTGCATTTACTGTACATGTAAAAATATTTATTGTGCTGCTTCTGAACCTGTTTGAAAACAGGAATATAATTAGCCTTTAATATTTGTACTGTCTAAATTTTGTTGTGCTCTTTACAAAAATATATGAAAAAATCCATTTATTTATAGAGAAAAATTCATTAAAAACATAGAAAATGTGCAAAAGTATTATTTTACAGGAGAGTGTAAAATCAAAGTCAAAATATCTTCTGGCAACTCTGGTATAATATGAATGCCAAATGATATGTGCATAGCATCATGCAAATGCTACTATCGTGTTCTAATTGTCTGATGCAAGTCTCTAAATTGCAGCATTTGTATGATGGCAATGCATGTTTTATTATTTGTCCTCTTTTACTCGCTTGTGTCAGTGGTGGGATTCAGCTGGTTCACACCACTTTGGCAGAACTGGTAGCTAATTTTTTGTTGCTCAGGCCCAGAATGGACTTCCAGAAGCGACATCCACACAGAAAACCGGTTGTTTACATATTTGATTCCCACCACTGCCTTGTGTGTATGCATCTTCATGCAAACCTTTCCCCCCCACACCCTGAGAACTATTGAGGAAATTCATAGAACAAACCTACAGTGGAAAAGAAAAGAGAAATGAGTAAGATTGTATCATGGTTAAGCTGTCCTTAAGGGCATTTCTCCTTACTGTATTTAGGGATCATTCTTAATAACAAAGAATGGATAAAAAAGATGGAATAATACAATCAGAAAGTCACAATGTAAGTGGAGGTAGAATGCTTGCTCTAATCAATCCTTGTCACCTATTTAAACTATTTGGCAGTTTCTCAGAGATGAAAGGTTAATGATTTTGCACAAGACATCAATTATCCTTTAAAATGCTATGATTACCAATGATGAATTGTCTACTTTTTACAGACCTCAAGATTATATTGGTCTCTCTTTTTTTAAACAGGGACAATCCTTTATTTTTAATAGTGCACTATTTACATCATGGGGGATGCGGTGGCTTAGTGGGTTGGGATGCTGAGCTTATCAATCAGAAGGTCGGCAGTTTGGCAGGTCGAATCCTGAGTGCTGCGTAACAGAGTGAGCGCCTGTTACTCGTCCCAGCTTCTGTCAACCTAGCAGTTCGAAAACACGTAAAAATGCAAGTAGAAAAATAGGGACCACTACGGTGGGAAGCTAACAGCGTTCCGTGTGCCTTTGGCATCTAGTCATGCCAGCCACATGACCACGGAGACATCCTCGGACAAACACTGGCTCTTCGACTTTGAAATGGAGATGAGCACCGGCCCCTAGAGTTGGAAACGACTAGCATGCATGTGTGGGGGAACCTTTACCTTTTACCTATTTACATCATTCACCTAAATCAAAATTGAACAACCTGAGAGCCCAGGGCAGTATGTTTTCACCAAATTTTACCTTTTAATATGCTAAGAACAGAAAAACAAACTACTCAAGCATGGTTCTTGATTTTGATCTACACATTATGTTTTGGAGTGTGTCCTTTGGTCCAGAAAAAGTTGCACAATACTGACATTGGTAGTAAAGAGACATGGGAGCTACTGCTGCCTGACACTGATAAAAGCCTGGCAGTCTGACTGGCTAAACATATATATTTTTTTCTAAACAAGATGCCATTCTTCTGCATATAGTGTTGGTTTTGCAGATTGCAGTAAACCAGCATTTGATTAGTGGCTTGTTTGTCACTGCATAACTGATGGTACTTATACAACTGGGAGACAAAGTGTCTAAGTGAACAATAATTCTGTCCCTTTGCAGAGACAGACTGTGAAGACTTTTTTTTTACTGTGTACAAGAATATTTGTAGGATTTAGGGAAAAACCAAAACTATTTATAGCATGTATCCAAACTTCCTAGTAGAAAATCTTTCCTTCCCTCCTATCTGTTGACAGGGTCTAACTTTCTCTCTGACATAATTATTTGTTAGCAACCACCTGCTCTATTATTTAGCTACTGGCTCCCTGTTTCTCTTCCCCAACCCACTCCCCAGCTTTTGATTTAGAGAGAGGGATAAGGGTATTAACTGATTTACTTTGGTGTGTACTTAAAGCTTTTCTTTGTGCTTTAAGGGGGACGAATGGGAAACCTCTTTTAACTGTCCTCTGGGCTGCTTTCAATTTAGGGTGCTTCCTTTTGGATTAGAAGGGTCTCTGGTTGATTTTATGCAATTGATCAATGAGATTCTACATGAGCATCTGTACAAGGGGAGTTTGGTTTATCTTGATGATATCCTGATCTATGCCAAAACCAAGACAGAGCACGTCAAACTGGTCAGAGCAGTTCCACCAAACTGTACGCTAAATTATCAAAATGTGAATTCCACAAAGATCGCATTGACTACTTGGTTTATCGCATCTCAAACGAAGGGGTGGAGATGGACCAGGAGAAAGTGTGAGCCATCCTGGAGTGGGTGCCCCCTCACACCAGAAAACAACCCCAGACCTTCTTAGACTTTGGAAATTTTTATTGCCATGTTCCCTCCTTTGTGCAAATTGCACTCTCCATCACCAATCTGTTAAAAACCAAAGGTGCGAATAAGCCAAAACCCAACCAGCCACTGAAATGGATGGGGGAATGTTAAGCCACTTTTGAGAAACTAAAGAGACCTTTCTTGGCAGAGCCGGTACTGAAGCACCCGGATCTGGAGGAGGCTTTTGTTATTCAGGCCGATGCTAGTGATGTAGCAGTAGAAGCAGTCCTCCTCCAAAGGAACAAGGAGGGCCAATTATAACTCTGTGCCTACAGTAGTGGCCAAAAGTATGGAAACCTTTTGGGAAAAGTGTATTTTTGAGGTTTGATGGCTAATAACACCACTTTTTTTTTGGAGTAGTACCATAAAATTATATATCAATGGAAAGAGAATATAATCAAGAATGTAATGCAACAAAGTTTGTTCAATTATCTGTACTGCATTCTATGAAACGTTATAGCCAAATAACCAGAAAAAGGAAGCACAACTTGCTTAGGTTGATATCAGGCAGCTTTCCTTCATCTGATTGTAGCCATTGAGCATGATTGTTTAGAGAGCCAATCAGGTGTCATCTTGTTTTGGCAAGGAGCCAATCAGATCACAGTAGGATTCAGTTATTGATGTCATGTATTGAAGTTGAGAGGAGGACATTTGTCAGTGTGTTATGTGATTGCTATCCAGTTGGTTGGGCTTTTTTTTGTGTGTGTGTGTGTGTGTTCTTTCATTTAGTGAGCTTGTAAAATGTAATAAAATTAAAGTAATGGTGCAAAGAGTTGACTGGTTGCCCAGAAAGCGATGTAAAACAGTATCATTAAGTGAACAAGGTTACAGTTATAAAGAAATTATTTATTTATTTATTATTTATTAATTTAATTTATATACCGCCCTTCTCCCAGGGGACTCAGGGCGGTGAACAGGGCAATACATAAAAACTGGATACAAAAATTAAAATTATTAAAACATGATTAAACAATGCCCATAAAATTAATACAAATTTAAAATTAAAGTTCATTTATAAAAATCCCACCCCGTCCCATCAGGCCAGGCCAGCTTGTTTAAAGAGATGGGTTTTAAGATCGCGCCGGAAGGAGCGGAGATCGGGCGCCATCCGGAGCTCAACCGGAAGATGGTTCCATAAATCCGGTGCACCCACAGAGAACGCCCTCCCCCTGGGGGCCACCAGTCGGCATTCTTTGACCGGTGGCACCCTGAGGAGGCCCTCTCTGTGGGAGCGTACTGGGCGGAGGGAAGTTGACGCCGGCTGCAGGTGCTCCCCAAGGTATTCCGGACCCATGCCATGAAATTAGAAGAAAAATAGTTAACCAAAGGTGGTATTTCTACTGTACTCTTTTCCCAAAAGGTTTCCACAATTTTAACCACTACAGTACACCTCCAAAATGTTATCTGAAATTGAATAGAGGTGGGAGGCCTGAGAGAAGGAAGGCTATGCTGTGAAGCCTATAACACTCAGGCCGATAAAAGGAAGGTGGAACAGAAACCTTTTAAGGTTGGAGACAGCTTTAAGACAATCTTACCTCTCTATTAAATACTTGCAATATCTACAGCCTTCTAAAAAATTGGGTCCTAAGTTTGTTGGACCCTTTCCTATTAAATGCATCATCAACCCCATGACTGTCGAATTAGAGCTCCATAAGAGCCTATAAGAATTCTACCCTGTTTTCCATTGTAGCTTGCTCAAACCTGAGATTACTTCTAAGCTTATACCACCAGCACTTCTGGTGCCTACACCCATATTGGTCGAGGGTGAACAACATTTTGAAGTGCGAGACTTTTTGGATTCACGCAAACATCATGGTTTCACACAATATTTGGTAGCTTGGAAAAATCTTCCACCCTCTCAAAATGAGTGGGTGTACAAAAAACATATTAGAGCTCCTAGGTTACTTAAATGTTTTCACTCTAAGTATCCTGATAAGCCTGATTAATGTGATTCTTCTGTTTCTTTTTCTTCCCCTCTCCTTCTTTTGTGTTCTGCAGGTGGATCTGTTATTTTTCAAGGGGGGCTGTATGTCAGGTCCCCAAAGAAATGTATTGTTTCCCTCCTTATAGTTTACCTGCTTTTGTAACGGGGGCTTGCCATTCTGTTGGGAGGGGGGATACTTTGGGGATGCTTTGCACTATCTTGCCACTATGCCCTTTCCCCAGGAGAAGGAATACATCACCCTTATCTAGGAGACGTTTTGTGCTTGGAGCCAGAAGGAGGTAGGTCCTTACACATAGGCTCAAATGTGGCAACCTCTCCCTCCCTCCCCAGCAACATTTCTCCAAATAACTCTGGAGGTGGTTTCATTTTCTCCCAGGGTTTTAGAATCCCAATACCTATATACTAGGTTTGGTCAATCAGAATGCTGCTCCATCTGCCCCACATAGACATGGCTAGCAGCTAAGGCAGCACATCTGCATTTTTGATAGCATAACTACATTTTAAGGCTATAGGTGAGCTTCCTCTCCCAATTTTTCTTCCTCTCCTGACTCACATCAGCTTAGCAGCCTGGCCACAAACCCTTATGCCACAGTGTGCTTGTGGCTGAGCTCAAAGTATTAACTCAGCTTTGTGGCTTAAATGAATTTTGACATATAGTAACATGTCCACTCAGCTAGTGTTTCCTTAAATATATAGATTCTGATAAGTTCTAATATAGGTAGTTGCAAATGCTCTGACTCCTTCCTAGATGACAGAGGGAACCTTTTATATTTATGTAACATTTATTTATATAACTAATTAATATTTATATATAGATAAGTGCTTAGAGCAAGGTGAACAAATCTCATGCATCAAAAAGCTAGCATGATCTGCTAGGTTGGTTAAGGAAATAATTTATCTTTGCATCCTTGCCTTTGGGGAAAGTTGCTTCTTCTAAGGTATTGATGAAGCCAGACAATGCCAGACTTGATGGATAATTTGTCTGATCTCTTATGGCAAATCCTATGGGGATTTGCAATAGGAAAAGTCAATTTCCTCTTGGACAAACAGCTCTCTGAATGTTACTTTGCTTTTACAAAATAGTTTAGGAAATTGTGGATTACATGAATTGCACTATAGCAGTCTATAGGGTAATAGCTTTGCTAGAGGAACTGGATATTTGAGCATAACTCTTGGTTATTATATTTTTGGAGTAGCTAATTGATATTTTCTTTTTTGGTGGATACTAATTTATCATATTTAAAATATAGTTAGTTATAATCAAATAAATGAAAAGAGCAACTAAGCTTTTGAGTTCAAAACATAAACTGCTTAGATATTATGCAAAAAAATAGGGAATGGGAGAGGAAGCGGAGATGTTTCCCAAATTAGGTTTTATCTTGTTGGGGTTCTGAGGTCTGCTGATTGGTGGCATAGAATGCAGTATTAAAGGCTAACTCTAACCACAGCCTGTGGGAATTCGATCCTGACTGGCTCAAGGTTGACTCAGCCTTCTGTCCTTCTAAGGTCGGTAAAATAAGGACCCTGATTGTTGGGGGCAATATGCTGACTCTGTGTAAACTGCTTAGAGTGGGCTGTAAAGCACTATGGAACAGTATATAAATCTAAGTGCTATTGCTATTAGTACAGTAGCAAGTATCACTCTACTATGAACCAAAGTGGCACAGTGGTTGCAGGCTAAGTCACTGATCACTGCCAGGAGTTCGATTTTGACCGGCTCAGGGTTGACTCAGCCTTCCATCCTTCCGACATCAGTAAAATGAGGACCCAGATTGTTGGGGGCAATATGCTGATTCTGTAAACTCTCTGTTTAGAGAGTGGTAAACTGCTTTTTCATAAAGCACTATAAAGTGGTATATAAGTCTAAGTGCTGTTGCTATTACTATCAAATCATACCTATCATTCTGAGTTAAAGAAGTTTGTGTATGAATGTGTATGTAGTGTTAACCTGTCTTTTAAAAACTGAACAACATCAAGAAATATCACTTGGCTACTCTTACACAATCTTGTGATTTTTGTGAAGTGTCTCTTTGAAAGCCAGGAGCCTGTGAACCGTGGACTACTTCAGGCCCAGATCTTTTAATTCTTTATAATCTTGCTGTCTGTAAAGGAGTTACTGTTGAAAATTCTATTGCTGCTTTTTAAAAAAAATATAATTGAGTGTTTAATATTCTACTCTCCAGAAATAATAAATGACCAATGGCATTTCCCAGTGAAAAACAGACTGAAGAATGTAGCACTGGCCCAGCTGAAGGGGTTTCTTGTTTAAAGTTCCTTGACTTTTTTGGCCTTTGATGTGGTAACGGAAAGGTACCCTTTCCCAGCCTAGAGATAAGGTAAGAACTATTACATGAGACAGTAACTACAGACATGGCTTAATACATTTATAATAGTAATAATAATAATAGTAGTAGTAGTAATAATAATAATAATAATAATAATAATAATAATAATAATAATAATAATAATAATAATAATAATAATAAGAAGAAGAAGAAGAAGAAGAAGAAGAAGAAGAAGAAGAAGAAGAAGAAGAAGAAGAAGAAGAAGAAGAAGAAGAAGAAGAAGAAGAAGTTGGAAGGGACCTTGGAGGTCATCTAGTCCAACCCCCTGCTCAGGCACGAAACCCTATACCATTTCAGGCAAATGGCTGTCCAGTCTCCTCTTAAAAACTTCCAGTGTTGGAGCATTCACCACTTCTGGAGGCAGGTTGTTCCACTGGTTAATTGTTCTGACTGTCAGGAAGTTTCTCCTTAGTTCTAGGTTGCTTCTCTCCTTGATTAGTTTCCATCCATTGCTTCTTGTCCTGCCGTCAGGTGCTTTGGAGAATAGCTTGACTCCCTCTTCTTTGTGGCAGCCCCTGAGATATTGGAACATTGCTATCATGTCATGATATTATGAGGAAATACTAAAGAATGTCTTGCTTAAAGAACCACCTGATGTCTGGAACCCTAAGGGATGGTCTCCTCCTGGTTGTTTCTACTCATCCAATCTGGACTGGTAGGATGGGCATACTCTGAGTTCCATCAACGAAGGAATGCTGGCTGCTGGGGACAGGAGAAGTGCCTCCTCTGTTGGGCCTCTGAACTATCCTCCCTCTTTAGATTAAGACGGTTCCAGCCATGTTAACCTTTTGAAGTCGTTTAAGAGTGGTTATGTGCTTGGGCCTGACATCTCAAGTGTGTGACTGTCCATTTCCTGGTTAACACCCATAGATTATAATATTTTTCAGCTGATATATGTATTTAGTTTCTTTATTTTATATGTTGTTTTGAATTGGTTTAATTGATTTTATGATTTTTATGCCCCAAGTCACTTTTGTTTAGATGGATAGCTATACAGATTGAATAAATAAATACGTCTTGAATCACCTAAAAGGTAGCTTCTCTTGTGGAGCCAAAGGTGCTTTTTCAAAAGGCCAACTGGACTTTGTTTTTCCTTGAAGATGTTTTGCTTCTTATCCAAGAGGCTTGTTCAGTTCTTTTGGATTATTAGGAAAAACTAAAGGAAAAAGTCTTGTCTTTTATTGTAAAATTAGTGACTTGGCATCCGATTAAACTAATAATTGATTTAACCCACCCTATTTGAGGATCTCCTGCTTCCTCAGGCTAGGTCTTTCTTTCATGTACAATTTGTTTAATTGACTTTAATCATCTCCCACAGCAATGAATCCTTCTATCTTGGCAAATATCCCAGTTAGAGATAGATAGTCTTTTTGTCATCTCCATTGCTGTTTTCTTTGGCTCTGTGCCCTTCCCATAGTGAAAAACAAAATTTTCATTCATTGTATAGGACTTTGGGGGGAGGAGGGATGGAAACAGTTGAAAGAGGTCTGATTATGTCACCCAGTTTGCTTGACAAAGATATTCTAGTAGTTTGCCCACCTTCTTTTGGAATGAATGGAACATTGAGAGATGCTTAAATGCAGTATATAGGTAGCAAACATGAGTTCTGAGACTGTCAAGGCATAAAACAAAGACCAAACATGACTATTATGTAAAGACTATGCAAATGCCTATGCAAAGTTGTCAGGTCCTTGGACCCTCCATTATGGGTTGCCTCATGTCTCAGTCCTCTCATCTATCCTATTTAATACAAAAGAATTGGGGCCCCACTGATTTAACGTGAGGTGACATCAATATGATATCAATAATATATCTTCATCCCCTGCCAAATGGGAAATGCAGGGGAAGACCTGACCCAGACTTTGGAGGCAAAAAGGGTCTGGATGGGAAGAGTAAACTTAAACTCAATCCAAGCAAGAGAAAATGGTTCCTTATCCAAAAGTCCATTTATTCTGTGATTTTACCATCTTTATCATGACAGTGTGGTGCTTCCTTATGGAAATGAAAGCCCTTGTTAGGATAGCATTTAAAATTTTAAGCAACTGGTGCTTAAAGAAGAGGGTACAGTGACGTTTGTCATTTTTTGTTTATTACCATAAATCACTTTATCTGGGACTGCATTTGAAGAGCACCTGGAAATGTCAGTAGGTGCAAAATGCAGGTGCACTTATATATTTTGGACATTGTTATTACTGCCATGTAACACCACTGCTGAACAGAACAGAATAATAGAGTTGGAAGGGACCTTGGAGGTCTTCTAGTCCAATCAACAGGAGACCCTATACCATTTCTGACAAGTGGCTGTCCAGTCTCTTCTTAAAAGTAATGGGACACCCACAACTTCTGAGGGCAAGCTGTTCCATTGATTGATTATTCTCACTGTCAGAAAATTTCTCCTTAGTTCTAGGTTGAATTTCTCCTTGATTAGTCTCCATCCATTGTTTCTTGTCTTGCCTTCAAGTGCTTTGAAAAATAGGTTGACCCCCCATTTCTTTGTGGCAGCCTCTCAAATATTGGAACTCTCTATCATGTCACCCCTGATCCTTCTTTTCACTAGACCAGTCATACTCAGTTCTTGCAACCGTTTTTCATATATTTTACTGGCTGCAGATATGTTTGCAAATGAAATTCATAATTCAAAGCATTACATAACTGAAGACCTGGATATCTCCCCATATAAGTATAAGTGGACTCTACCTGTCCAATATGTGGGAATACAAGTGCATTGGGAGGGAACCTGAAAATGGGTTTGGTATGTGGAAGTTATTCTTTTCTGTAACAGTTGTGTCCTGAAGGAACTCTATGTCATTTTCCTGGTCTAGGAACTTGTAAAGGTTTTACTGTTCTGGAAGGACTTTGGGCATCTGAGTGCTACAGAACTCCAAATGCCAGGAATGTTACTTTAATTGTAAATTTTAACCGTAATTATATAATGTAATTCATTTATTGTATATTATTATTATCACTACACATAGTAGCTATTGCATTTATAAACTGCTTAGAGTTGTCAAACATGCAAACAAGATGGATTCCTTTATTCTGCAGTAGCTGATTTTCTGCATAGATATGATTTCTAGTTTCCAATGTAGCATTTCTCTAACTGTGCTGAATACTTTGATGAGCAAGTCTGAGAATGGTGAGTGGTGGGTAAGGGTTAAATATCTAAAGAGTTGTGAATCAAGCTGTGTCTGCATGAAGTCTGACAATGGAGCTGGGATTACTATACATTCAGCATTAATTTAGGACTCCCCCAAAGGCAATTTTCCAAAGAAAGAACAGATGACCTTATTCATCTTGAGTGAACTAGAATAACAAAAAAGCTACAGCAAATTACTTCTTGAAGGCATCAATATACTTAATTTCAGTGTGCCCTATTAACATACTCTGGTTTGCATCCTGTCTCCTTCTTCTGGCAACTGCTGTTGTAGTTCCCTTCCCTAGATGCTGGATCTTTCTAGGACATTTTGGAGTTATTGCCATTAACAGTTACCTTTTTATTCATGCACAATGCTTCAAAATGACAAAAGATCTGGGATACTGGCCTTGTTAAATGGCAGTCCTAGAGAAAACATCTCAAAACAGGTAGGTCCTCTGTTTGCAAAATACCAGAAATAAAATGAGATAAGGAAGGGAGGTGGAGTAAAACTTGTGAAATGATTTCCAACTGTTTAATAGAAGTTCCTCTTTGGGTCACCTGACATGGAGAGAGGCATAAGAAAGCTTAGAATGGAGTAATTGACAACATTGTGAGCAGTTGCACATCTGCTTCTTTTTTAGAGGTACTTCAGACTTTTCCCCCGTGCAGCCCCTGAGCAAATCCACCCCATTTTGTACCTAATCAATATTTTGTCTGGTTCTCCAAACACCCCAAATATTGTGCTGTTATTTTCTGCTGATGGATGGACAGAATCTCAAGTCTCTCCACATAATTATTGTCCAACATTCTGTTACTTGGAAATAATATCTAATGAATAGTTGCAAATAAGATTAATAAGTACCTACATATTTGGCCCTACCTATTTTATCTATTTTAAAATCACAGTACATGTTTACTTACTGGCTTTATGATTTATGGGGTCCATTGAAAAAAAGCTTTGAGGAACTGATACATTTTGATCAAATTATCATCCCATTGAAGCAGGTTCATGAATCAAAGTGGGGACCTAGTTTGAACCATCTACTCCAATCAGGTTTTTTTTCAAAGTGCTTTGTGGCCCTTTAAAACTGCAGAATCTGTGCTGCTTCTGGATTATTACAGAAAATAATATCTGTATACAAAGAAACCTGTGGGCAAGACTAGTGTGTTCAGACTGAGAGTATGATAGGTTCAGGCCTAACCAGACCACTATGCACTTGTGGATCAAAATTAGGCAGGCTTAATCTTCCAAAATGAGTGAATGGGTGTGGGGTTAGCACTTATAGACAGTGGCGTAGCGTGGGGGGTGCAGGGGGGGCCGGCCGCACCGGGCGCAACATCTGGGGGGGCGCGCTCGCACTCGCAGCTCTCTGCCCCTGCCTGGCTCACTCACTCTCTCTCACTGCAGTGCTGGCTGTGCGAATCCGATCCGAGCCGCCGGGTCGCCACCCACTGTGGAGGGGGGGTTGCAAATTACTTGCCTTGCCCCGGGTGCTGACAACCCACGCTACGCCATTGCTTATAGACTTATAGCACTTAAACATTAAACATTTTAAGGATAAGTAATGGCAAAGCTATGAACATCCTTAGATTGTGCCTGCCTTTCTTTTTGTATTGTTGTGAATCACTCTGCCAGATTATTCTGTGAAATAGTTATGCCACCCCATAAAACCTGGTGATGAGGGGTTCCATAGTATTAAGGGGTGAATAGGTAATTTAAACAAATTGCAAAGCTTAAGATATCCATTTTGCCTGTCTCTAATTCTCAAACTCAAAGAACAGAACAGAACAGAACAGAACAGAACAGAACAGAATAGAATAGAGCTGGAAAGAACCTTGGAGGTCTTTTAGTCCAGCCCCCTGCTCAAGTAGGAGAACCTATACCATCTCAGACAAGTGACTGTCTAGCCTCTTCTTAAAAATCTCCAGTGATGGAGTGCTCACAATTTCTGGAGGCAAGCTGTTCCACTGGTTAATTGTCCTCACTGTCAGGAAGTTTCTCCTTAATTCTAGGTTGCTTCTGTCTTTGATCAGTTTCTAACCGTTGTTTCTTGTCCTGCCCTCTGGTGCTTTGGTGAATAACATGACTCCCTCTTCTTTGTGAAAGCCCCTCAAATACTGGAATATTGCTATCATGTCTCCCCTTTGCTCCATGTTTGAGACCTACAATTTCTAAGGCTTTGGGGGCCCACAACAAAGGTGTTATGGCTTCCAAGGTACATCTTTTGCTCCATTGATTTCTTTAGGGAAGCAAAAAAAAAAAGGCATCCAGGGGGCCAAATGATTCAGTCTGAAGATGCTCCCAAGAGGCTCTCCAAGGGCCTTTTAACTTTTAAATTCTGCTGATGGCTCTTTGGGGACTTTTTACTGGTAGTGTGCAAATTGTTTCCAAAGATTGGTTTGCCTTGTGTTTCATACAGCCATGAAAATTGTACTCTTGCTTTTTAATCTATGGACTATAATTTTGGTGAGTTTGCTTTATAAAATTGCCATCCTACCTATATAATCTGCTGAATTTTAATCCACCAACAATATTCATGTGATTGGGTTGTTGCATTTAATATTTATTCAGCTTGTTTAAAAGCAATCTTGGAGTATATTTGAAAATACATTAGAGATCATAAAAGCTGAATAAAAAGCAAGAGGTGATCATTATGATTGAACTAAAATGTCTTTAGAAAACATGCACAAAAATGGCAAGTTTCAATTCATTTGTAGTTTATATACATATATTTTCTTCAACATACAGTTGAGGCTAAAATTTTTATTTTCTTTAAAAAAAACACTCTCACAACACCAGAGGCCAAGGGAGCTCACATTGTTCTGAAGAATTCTAAAATGGTTGCTGTGGCTGCTCTTCAGGCCTGAATTATAAAGGAAAAACATGAGGGGAATAACAATAACAATAAAAACAATAACAATAACAATAGTTGGAAGGGACCTTGGAGGTCTTCTAATCCAACCTCCTGCCCAGGCAGGAAACCCTATACCATTTCAGACAAATGGTTTTCCAGGCTCTTCTTCAAAACTTCTAGTATTGGAGTATTCAAAACTTCTTGAGGCAGGTTGTTCCACTGATTAATTGTTCTAACTTCCTAGTCTAAGCAACTTTTTGCTCATTGAAGCCATACAGTTTCAGTTTAGTTTACCTGTTCTTAGGACAGAGTTTTCTTTGTGATTCAGAGCACAAAATTTAATTCAGATATTCATACCTGGTTTTGAATATAAAACATACCTCAGCTACAAAACTCCAGATAACTGCAAGGTGGCAGCAAAGAGATGTAGAGGCCTTTACCTCCATCTAGTGGTTGTCTGAATTTTTGCAATCCATCTACCCTTCTAATAATAATAATAATAATAATAATAATAATAATAATAATAATAATAATAATAATAATAATAATAAGAAGAAGAAGAAGAAGAAGAAGAAGAAGAAGAAGAAGAAGAAGAAGAAGAAGAAGAAGAAGAAGAAGAAGAAGAAGAAGAAGAAGTAGTTGTTGGAAGGGACCTTGGAGGTCATCTAGTCCAACCCCCTGCTCAGGCAGGAAACCCTATACCATTTCAGGCAAATGGCTGTCCAGTCTCCTCTTAAAAACTTCCAGTGTTGGAGCATTCACCACTTCTGGAGGCAGGTTGTTCCACTGATTAATTGTTCTGTCAGGAAAGTTCTCCTTAGTTCTAGGTTTCTTCTCTCTTTGATTAGTTTCCATCCATTGCTTCTTGTCCTGCCCTCCGGTGTTTTGGAAAATAATTTGATCTCCTCTTCTTTGGGGCAGCCCCCGAGATATTGGAATACTGCTATCATGTCACCCCTAGTCCTTCTCTTCTTTAAACCCAATTCCAGCAATCGTTCTTTATGTGTTTTAGACTCCAATTCCCTAATCATCTTTGTTGCTCTTCTTGGTACTCTTTCTAGAGTCTCAACATCTTTTTTACATCGTGGTAACCAAAGCTGGATTCAGTATTCCAAGTGTGGCCTTACCAAAGCATTAGAAAAGTGACATTAACACTTCACATGATCTTGATTCTACCCCTCTGTTAATGCAGCATAGCAGTGTGATGGCTTTTTTGGTATCTTCAGCACCCTGCTGGCTCATATTTAAGTGATTGTCCACTAGGACTCCAAGATCCCTCTCACAGTTACTACTATTGATCCAGGTACCACGTATACTGTACCTGTGCATTTGGTTTTTCTTGCCTAAATGTAGAACGTTACTTTTTTCACCATTGAATTTTATTTTGTTAGATAGTGCCCAATGTTCAAGTCTACCAAGATTCTTCTGTATCTTAAGCCTGTCTTCTGGAATGTTGGCTATTCCTGCCAGCTTGGTGTTGTCTGCAGATTTGATGAGTTCCCTATCTATCCCCTCATCCAAATCATTGATGAAGATGTTGAAGAGTCCTGGGCCTAAAACAGAGCCTTGGGGTATCTCACACCTCACTATAGCCTCAGGCCTTCTCTTTTTTTTTTATTGAAAAGTTTTAAAGTACAGTTTTCCATTAAAAAAACCCCCCTTCCCCCTCCCTATACCCCCCCTACCTCCCCCCAACCTCCCTCCCTCCCCTCCTCCCTCCCCCCCCCTCCCCCCCCGACTTCCCAGAGCTAAATACAAGGTATATGTATATAAAAAAGCAATCATAAACAACCATATACTAAAGACTATAGATTCTAAAATCCATCACTCTCTAGCTTATATAGGATAAAACACACCTTAACCATAATAAATATATATAAAAAAAACTAGAATAAAAAAGAAGGAGAAACGAAAGAAGACTCATTCGAATGCTACATAAAACTTCTTGACCCTATACTTGTTCTGGATAAACTCAATCCATTTTCTCCATTCCATAATATAACGTTCTTGCGAATGATCTTTCAAATAGGCTGAAATCTTCGCCATCTCTGCCAGGTCGGAAACCTTTAAAGTCCATTCTTCTATAGTCGGCAGTTCCTCTTTCTTCCAATATTGACCTATCAAAAGTCTTGCTGCCGTAACTAAGTTCAACATCAGCTTAGAGTCCACAACTGTAGCGTCAACAATTATTCCCAACAAAAAAAATTGCGGACAAAACTTTATCCTCCGTTTAAAAATCTTCTGCATATTCCACCAAACTTTTATCCAAAAAGCCTTAACCTTCTTACATGTCCACCATATATGAAAATATGTTGCATCTTCATCGCCACACCTCCAACATTTAGGCTGGTATTTCGGATACATACTTGCAAGCTTTTTGGGATCTAAATGCCATCTATAAAACATTTTGTAAAAGTTCTCTCTTAAATTTTGAGCTTGAGTAAATTTTACATTCCTCACCCAAATCTTCTCCCACGTGTCCATTGTAATAACTTCCTGAATGTTTTAGGCCCATTTTATCATGCAATCCTTAACAAGCTCCGTTTCTGAATCAATCTCTATCAATGCAAGATATATCCGTTTAATATGTGCTGGTCCCTGGTTTCTAATTTGCTTTATCAAATTTTCATCAGTCATTGTAAATCCATTTTTCTGGTCTTCTTTCCACCTGGCCCGTAACTGAATATATTGAAACCAAGTTTGGACAACCTTCTCTTCTCGCAACAGGCTATATGATTTCAAGCACCAAATATTCCTTTCCAAACTTAAAATCTCCTTGTACGTAGTCACATCATGTTTAAAGCCAGCATGTATATTTTCTATTGGAAACCACTTTAACTCCCTGTTGCAAGCAGAACCCCAGTCATGCTAATTTTTGACCAAGTAGAAGAAGAAAATAGGAGATCACTGAATTAGTGCATGCCTAAGCTTATATATCTCTTTATAAAAAAGAGAAGGCCTGTATAATAGAAAATATACAGGCCTTCTCTTTTTTATAAAGAGATATATAAGCTTAGGCATGCACTAATTCAGTGATCTCCTATTTTCTTCTTCTACTTGGTCAAAAATTAGCATGACTGGGGTTCTGCTTGCAATAGGGAGTTAAAGTGGTTTCCAACTTCCAAATGAGTGTAAATCCTACAGTTGGGATCTTCATCCATTTTTCTAGGAAGTGGCTACGTTATTGAATTTTGAGTCCAAAATATGGTTATGAGTGAATATAAAAGAAACACATTTTGGCTAAGAGCAAAATTTTACTAGTGAGTCTCCACCCAAGCAAATAATTCATGAAGGACTGGCCTTAAATAAACTAGACATTAAGCCATTTGATCCCCAGAGGCTAAGAGACCTAGGCTATTAAAATATTTCAGATGCAATTGTAAGCAGCATTCTGTCTTGTCTGTTTAGACCTTCTTCAACATATTCCCCAGGATTCTATGATGACAATACATAAATATCTATGACATTTTTGGACTATGTGTTTACCACTTCTACCATCATAATAATGTCTGAGATGGACAAATTTTAGGCATTATATTTTGACTGCACAGAAATATGATTTTAATTTGCATATTTTAAATGGATTATTAATTTTAATTTATGTTCTTTTCTGTTTTAACGTCAATGACTACATTAAATATTTGACTTTTCTCCTAAGGGCTTATGCGGTATTTCTATCAATAGTTAACAGCTGCACTTCCAATCAAATTTGATGTCTATTCAAAGGCAGGCCCCACTGGATTTATTAAAAAGTGTTTCTGGGTTTGCAGTCTGAATAAAAACAGGCATCTTAGTATGGGGGCAGAAAAAATCCTCATTATCCAACCTCCTCTATAGTACCTGAAAGTTTAATAATTCACATTGACAATATGTCTACTATATGATCAATAGAATGCCCACATGTAGAATCCTCTAATTATCTGAAGTTTGGGATATCCTCTTCAACAGTGATCAATGAGAAGTGATGCAAAATACCATGTTGGGGGATCCTGCTGATTAGTATTCTAGATGCTCCATTCCAATTTCTTTCCAGACATTCTCACTTTTTCTCCGGGGGCCAATCAGAACTCTATGCTTGCTAAGCATATTCCTTCCTTCAGCAGTTTTTAACAAATTCAATTGCAACTTCAAACTTTGGAGTTTCCTTAAACCTCATACTTAGAGAAGGTCTACATGGTTGCTAAGATTCGGTTATGAGACACCACCTTGATGATCCATCCATCCACTGTGCTGTAAAACATAAGTTGCTTAATATTCTGGGTCCCACATGCAACTGGTTACATTAAAATGACAATGTGACACTTCATCTTGGATAGCAGTTTGGATACCAATCTGGAAATGAGACCACCAATTTGGACGGTTTACATCATCAAATTTTATTTGAAAAAAAAATATTCTGTAGTCCATCGTGGGAGTAAATTCAGGAATAAATACAACAACTAGAAAAGATAATACACTATCCTGGGAAGAGTTGTCAGCATCTTAGTTCAGTTTTAAAGAGGCAATTGAACTGCATTCCATGCAGAGTTATTATAGTATCCCAACAATATCACTATAGATAAACAGACAAAATTTTGTTTACCTGAAAATGAATCAGGCTTTTTGGAGTGAGCCAATTTCAATGACTTTCTGTCAGAGATAAAATCCAAAAGAACAGTAGTTTACCTTGGGAGATCAAAGAATGCTGGCTTGAGACATTATGCTTCCTGGAGCAAAGTCCCATGTAGAGCAGAATTAGTAAGTAAAACTGTTTGTTTGTTTGCTTGCTTGCTTGCCTATCTATCTATCTATCTATCTATCTATCTATCTATCTATCTATCTATCATCTATCTATCTATCTATCTATCTATCTATCTATCTTATGGAGCTTATGGAGTGAAGGAACTGGATGAGGCTGTTGGCAGGCCCAGAGGAAGAGAGAGGGGCTTTTGGAGGAGTTGGTGGCGGCGGCAGCAGCGTGCTCCAGGGGCGAAAAGAAGCAAGGCCTCTTAAAGGAAAAGGTGGAAGAGTCAGGATCAGAAAAAGGAAAGAAGGCGAGGTTGTCAGAATACAAGGGAATTTGAGGGCTAATCCACATGGAGCCCCATTTCCATCTGTACTGTTTGCCATCGTTCACTCCCTAGAGACTAAAATGGACAATGTGAAATTTGAGCGGGCCCCGAACAAGGAGTATATATCGGAGGTGGTGACCCTTTGAGAGCTGTATGCAACGAAATTTCATTTTGATGTATGCCAATTGGTGTACATTCAAAGTGACAATAAAGTTATCATCATCATCATTTCTTTGCTTGCTTGCTTGCTTGCTTGCTCATCTATCTATCTATCTATCTATCTATCTATCTATCTATCTATCTATCTATCTATCTATCTATCTATCTGCCACCCAACTTTCCACAAAGTAACTCCAGGCAGCATACTGTTTTTCCTTGATGCACAGAAAGGCTAGCTCTACAGCTAGCACCAAGTATCAGATTGCAACAATTCCAGCAACAAGTTTTGGACCACACTCAGGTTGTTCTTTTTCCCCTACACTTATTTGAAAATGACATTTCTTTCTTACTTACTTTGTGACAAGTAACAGGAGTGTGTAAAAATGAGCCAAGGTTTTTCCACTAAAGTCACCTGTTCTCCAGTCACCTCAGAGGAAGAAACTAGTGCGTGCTGTTCCTGAATGATCTTCAGGCAAGGACACAACAGGGCAGCAAGCACAGAAGCAGAAGTCACTGAAAATAATTAGGATCCAAGCAAGAAACAGCTTTAAGAGTGGCTGAGTGTCAACATTTGTTGGGTATAAACTGGTTTTCCTCCTAAGTCATTTGGAATAATAGGACTGGGACAATAGGATAAAAATATTGCAAAGAATGTGGAAATTCAGATTTTAAGGAGCAAAGAAGATTCTGATATTCCCTTATTAATCTTGTGAGTAGCAATTAACTTATTTGATCCACTTGGCAGTGGTGCACAGACAAAAGTGGCTAACACACAGTTTTCCAAATATTATAGTATAGCCCAGTTTCATTGATTATGTGTCATCAGGTAAGTGTTGAATCTTAGAGACCACATAAATATTTTTTCCCCGGGATGCTCTGTCCCCAACCTGATCTTTCAGCTCTTCCAATGATACAGTATATACCCATTAGTGCTATAACTGGATTCATCTATTTGGCTTCTGGCCACCTTCTTTTCTCTTTCTTTCCATCTTTCCCAGTATTATAGCCTTCTTCAGAGAACTAGGTCTTCACATAATGGGTGTAAAATAAATCCTTCAACAACAAAATTCACAAACATGGGTGCTTTTCCTATCCTGCATTTTCAAAATCCAACTTTTATTTCCATTGTCAAAGGAAGACCATTGCCATCATGATTCTGATCTTTGTAGATATACTGTGGATACATCACAACATTTGCATACCTTTTCCATTGTTATTCCTCTAAATGCTAGTCCAAAGTGTGTTTCTTGATTGCTTGTTTCTTTACAGGTGACAATCAACTCTAAACATAAAAGCTAGCCAACACATCTTCATTATTAGTTCTAAGGCTAGTTGTCATTTGTTTGGTCTTCTTTTTAATCCCATTTTTTCCATTTTGTTCCTTAATTTTATTTATGCTCCAAGTCATTTGCATTTTTAGCTTGATCAGCATAGTGCAGGTTATTCAATATTCTTCCTTTACTTTTAAAATTACGCTCATTTTCTAAATCAGTTTCCAGATTATATATTCCAGTATATAGTTTGAATAAGTAAGGAAGAGTTTTATTACCTTTCCCCCCCCACTCCTTTGCCAATCTGGAGGCCATCTGTTTTGCCATGTTCCATTGTAAACAAAGCAATTTGGTGTAATAGTTAAGGCACCAGGCTAGAAACCAAAAAAACTGTGACTTCTAGTTTCTTCTTAGACACGAAGATAGCTGTGTGCCAATTACTCTGTCTCCATCCTAGGAAGAAAGCAGTAGCAACCCACTTCTAGAAATCTTGCCGTAAAAACTGCAGGGATTAGTCCAGGTGTCACTTGATGTGGTCAACACAATCTATATTCATGGAAGCACATACTGACCTTTTTTTGGAGGAGGGGTATTCTTTGACTTTACAGTTATCCAGAGCAGAGGTCCCCAACCTTTTGAGCACCATGGACCAGTTATGTGGAGAAAGGTTTTTCCATGGACCAGAGAGTGCGTGGTTTTGTGTGCTGCCTGCATCCCGTGGATGGAGCTTTGCTTGTTTGTGTGGAACATTTGTTGGCATGCTGCATTCCAGTACCAGTCTATGGACTGGGGATTGGGGACCCCTGATCCAGAGTTTATCAACAATAATGTTTCTTATTCTTCTAGATTTTCTAAAACCAGCTTGAACATCTGACATCTTCCTTTCCATGCAGAATTCCCATGTATTGGATCATCATGTGCATTATTTTGCTAGCATATGAAAACAAGGATACTGAGTGCAAATTTGCACAGACTATTATATCTGCTTTCGTTGGATTATTACACAGACTTGCCATACACTAAATAATAACAACAGACTGACTGTATCATGATATGATACAGACTGACATGATACAGACTAACTGTATCATTCTCCAAATTTGCTGGCAGAGTTGGTTAAAACCACTACATATGCTTCTTCTGTCACTTCCCATATTTTTGTAGATATTCCATTGATTAATGTAGACAGAAGAGGAACAATTTCATTAAAAGAAGGTAATTGCATGGCAAAAATACTGTATACAGGTGGTCCTTGCTTAGTGATTGTTTGTATAGTGACCGTTCACAGTTATGAAGATGATGAAAAAGTAACTTTGCAACCATTCCTTGTATTTATTATCTTTGCAGGTTTGTAAAACAAAGATCATAAGCACAGTTATGGTTTCACTTAGCAACCACTTTGCTTAAAGACTGAATTGTTAATTTCCAATTGTGGTTCCTAAACAAGAACTACCAGTATGGAGAGTCATTAAGATGTCAATTTAGCTTGGTTAACAACAATCACACTTTATTTTTAACTCTGTGGAACTAACATGCTAATGCAAATTTCAAGAAACATAGTGCAAAAGATTATTTTTTCTTTTTTAAATGTTTCTTTCAAGAATACATTCTTAATTATTTGTTTGACTACAAATCTGTAGTTTGATAAACACATGCTGAATCTCAGGATTATTTTAAGTAACTGTTTCTGCTCATGAATCTTAATAAAGCAGATGTTCTCAGATATTCAGGTATATAAATATTGCCAACATTGTAGTATCTGATAAAGCCAAAATTAGACAATTCAAATTTGTAATAAAGGGATTGTTGATCTGGAACCAGAAAAGGAGGAGAAATTTAATAAACATCTGCCTTGTTTGACTAGTTCAAGTCTTAAGTCAGCAATGCAACCTTTAGGCACAGATAGAAAAGATTTCCCAATTGTTTGGCATAATGGAAAGCCATGTGCCATTTATTATCGATTCCCAATTTGTTACCAGCTGGTTATTACAGCAGGATTCAGGATGGAAAGATGTTTCCCATATTGTCATTGTTGTTACTATTGATCTCATTATTATCATCACTATTCTAAACACCACCTGGAGTATTCGGAAGCAGTGCTGAAGATGAAATAAAATGCTATACACAATCAAATGACTTGAAATATTTAAAAAATAACCTCATAAAAGACTATGTGCTAGCAGTATTTATTATATATCATATTTGTTATATAATTTACATAAGTTATAACGTAGATTCTGATTGACCTACATCAAAAATCTATAAAGGTAAAGGTAAAGGTTCCTCCGCACATGCGTGCTAGTCGTTTCCGACTCTAGGGGCCGGTGCTCATCTCCGTTTCAAAGCCGAAGAGCCAGCGCTTGTCCAAGGACGTCTCCGTGGTCATGTGGCCAGCATGACTAGATGCCAAAGGCGCACGGAACGCTGTTACCTTCCCACCGTAGTGGTCCCTATTTTTCTACTTGCATTTTTTACGCGCCTTCGAACTGCTAGGTTGGCAGAAGCTGGGACAAGTAACAGGTGCTCACTCTGTTACGCGGCACTCGGGATTCGACCCACCAAACTGCCGACCTTCTGATCGACAAGCTCAGCATCCTAACCCACAATCCTAAAAAATTAACAACAACAACACAAGTAAAAACTAGCCTTCCTCCCATAATAACATCCCCAAATTCTCTGTGGAAAAGAATTGTTTTACCTTGCTTCCAAGAGTTAGAAGGGTAGGACCATCCTGCTCTCAGAGACAAGTTGTTTCAAAGGGCTGCCTCCCTCCCCCCCTCTCCCCCCATATTTGCATCTAAACATAGATAGGCAGATCCTTGTGAGTCCAGATACATCATCAGGGAAATAGGACCTAAACCATATGGACTTTATACAACATATCTGATACTTTGAATTCTACTCCAAGAATCTGGGGTAGATCAGAGTGACTCCCACCCTTCTGGTATTTTGTTTGTAGTAGCAATAGCTCTTAGACTTATATATGTCCCCACAGTGCTTTTAAAGCATAGTGTTTTACAATATGCAATGTTAGCATATTGCCCCCAACAGCCTGGCTCCTCATTTTACTGAGCTTGGAACCTTGGAAGGCCTCTGCCCACAGCCTGAAGTTCATTCCTGACCAGCTCAAGGTTGACTCATCCTTCCAAGTTGGGTAAAATAAGGACTTCTATTGTTGGGGCTGTCACTGTGTTTTTTCTGTTTTCTCAGTAAAGCAAGTTATAGTTTTGTACTTTGCAAGCAGTGTTGTTATGTTATCATTGTAACCATGGTGAGTGTCTCATGTTCAGCCAGTTTTCTACTGTGTGCGCATGTCCAAAGCAAAAGTTACTTTCTCTTTCCTCTTTTTTGTGTTCTCTGGTAAGATAAACATGTAGCCGTGAGTCTTTCTGTGTTTTTATAAGTTTCTTTGTAATTAAAAAGGTTAACAGTAGAAGATATGCTTCGGGTTTTCTTTGTTTATCATGCATCAAAAATGATCCATCCCCTCTGATAGAGTTTTTTTACTCTTCTGACATGGTAGCAGAGGATGGTTATGATCCATCTACCTCTGATAGAGTTTTTTACTCTTCTGACAGGGGCCAATATGCTGACTCTGTAAACCACTTAGAGAGGGCTGTAAAGCACTGTGAAGTAGTATATAAGTCTAAGTGCTATAGCTATCATGCAGCTAGATATCTTCTGGATTTGCATCCTGAAAAGTTTCAAACTCTTTTTAAATTTCAAAATATAGTAGGAAAGATAAATAGTTTCCAAAGCATTTGAGGTGTTTCAACTTTTAAGACTTTTTTTAATTAATGTTCAAAATAGCATAAATAACTCTTTAGTTGCTAGTAATTGCCACTTCAATACTACAACTACTGGGTATTTTCCCCTTATGTCTTATTTTGACTACTGCAATTCATTCTCAAATGGTTGCCCTTGTGAATGGCTCAAAAACTTCAGTTTTAACATTGTGTAGTGACTTGCTTATTCAAATCTTCTCCCATGTCTCTAAATGCCTCATCGGTTATATACAGAGAGTTTGATATAGTCACTTTCAAACAAGAAATGTAGGACAAATAGCTCCTGCAAGAGTGGAGAGAGAAATGTTTTTAAATAAAAACAATTGGACAACTGGTTGAAAGAAGAATTTTAGATATTGACTCCCCCAAGAAAATGTCCTGTAAAACTAAGAAAAGAATGTTCACACAGGTAGGGCTATTGATCTCTATTTTCTTTGATAACTGCAATAGTTTCAATAATATGGAATGACACGCAGTCAACAGCAAGAAAAATCTAAATCACCCATACTGGGAAAACAACAATGCAAAACAACATATATGTACCAAATGGATTTACCAATGAACTTTTCTCAAGGTTTACTGAAAAAGCCAAATCCTCAAAGCTTTTTCTGAAGAAAATCAAATCTGGAGCCTTGTGGATTTCAGGAGAAATGTTATTTTAAAAGGCAGCAGTTTGCCACAGATAAGACACCCCTGCGAGTTCTTGCAGGATGACAGTATTGGATAATAATAATAATAATAATAATAATAATAATAATAATAATAATAATAATAATAATAATAATAATAATAATAAAAGTTGGAAGGGAAACCCTATACCATTTCAGACAAATGGCTGTCCACTCTCTTCTTAAAAACTTCCAGTATTGGTCAACCCTATTGGATTTATCAGATAGGCAGAGACAGTTTTAGAAAGGTGGTCCTATAAAATATCCAGGCCTAATAACATTATCATTTCACAATGCAAAATGAACCTGGAAGCCAAAGGTAAACAGTCAATGTGTCAAATGAACAATATGAAATAAACCCATAAATGTTCAAGCACTTACATTCTGGATCAATGAAACTTCCAAGTGATTTTTATCTGAAGAAACAAAACCATTTTGATGAGCTACTCAATCTCGGAATGAACAATGCTAATTAGATTGCTTAGTAATTTGCTCTCATACAGGATAGCTTCATGTGGTGTTCAAAATTTCCTTTGTTTCTGTTACTTAAACGAGATGTTGTGTATTGTGCATTAAGGAATTTAATCAAATACTTCAGTCTCATTTTGATTTCATTTTAGATGCTGTGAAAATTTAGTACCTGTATACAAAGGAGTCTTACTGTCTATATGAGCCCTTCAAATGTATGGTATAAAGCTAAGAATTATATTGCTTCATTTTATAACATTCATATTGGGGTAGTTTTATTTTATACCACTGAGAAATCTTGCTCAAATTCCATTTTGTCTTCTTATCTTTTTTCTCTGCTATTGTCCTTCTTGTTTCTTCATACCCTGTTTGGGTATGAAACCAAAACAGTGATCCATCATAAGCCATTTTGACATTCTGGTTTGCATAGAAATGAATTGAAGTTAGTATTTCAGAAGCAATTCACTGTTGATGATTATGAAGGGCAAAAATGCTGCTTTTGAACATTCATCACTGAGGCCTCCCTCCCACCTGCCCTCCTTCTCATGACTGTAATCTCTCACAGTTGGAATACCTTAAATAAAGTTTATCCCTGTCAATTAATATAGCTAATAATTCAAAGTTAAAATGACATACCATAAAAATATTAAGCATTTTACAAACCAGAAACTCATAAATGGAGGCTTAATAATTTGAGAAAAGAAAGACAAACAGTGTCAAATTTACCCACTGAGCAATTTAATATAGCTTCTGCACAATTTTGCAAGTAATTATTTATCCAGTTAATCTGCATAAAAAATAATAAATTATCTTCTGCAATATTGCTTTTGGTGTTTTTAGTAGCATAGGCAATTATGACAGCAATGTACAGAAAAATTCCACAGGGGAAAAGCACTGTTTGCTTGCCAGACATGAGAACTATGAATAAAGAGATGTTTACAGTTGTGCTTCAAAGTTATGCTGAAGTCAATATGCAAAGAAACAATTCCTCTCTCTAGGTAAGATAACATTTAACAATACTTTCTTTGCAAATATCTTCAATTAGTGAATATTATTTGTGTTTTTAAAGTTGGAATAACAAACTGAATTCCTAAATTTGGTACTGACTTTTCTCGGTTTTCTTTCCTTAATTGAAGACACGGAACAAGGTCACTTGCCCATGGGACTAGAATATTCTCTGAGATTCCCAGATGTACTTCTGATATCTCCACCTACTGGTGGGAAAGAGAAATCTAATACATCAGAGTTTCACAGAAGACAAGCATGTTGTACTCAATCATGTAAGTATTGTAGATGCTGCAGATTTTTCCTTGATAAGGACAATCAAGCCATAACACATACAGCAATCAGCCTTAGAAGTGGTAGTAAAGATACTGATATGGTAGATGGCTTTTGCCTTTTAGGATCAACCATGAACAATGAAGGAACCAACAATTCCAAACCAACAAAAGAGCCTTGGTGGAGCAGTGGGCTAATGCCTCCTTAAGTAACACCAGCTGCCTGCAATTAGTGCAGGTTCGCATCCCACCAGGCTCAAGGTTGACTCAGCCTTCCATCCTTCCGAAGTAGGTAAAATGAGGACCCAGATTGTTGGGGGCAATTAAGCTGACTTTGTAATAATGCCGCTGGTGTGTGTGTGAAAGCCCTAATAAGCAGGCATATACATAGAATGAAGGCTACTGCTAAGCTTGTAAGCCGCCCTGAGTCTTCGGAGAAGGGCGGGATATAAATGGAATTTAAAAAAAAATATTAAGAAATATCCTGCAGAGTAACATTTGGAAGGGTAGCAATGAAGGCTTGAAAAAGATATCCAAATACCTATGTCTACAAAGATCAGAATCATGAAAGCAAGATATTGTTGGGACACTCAATGGAGGTGAAATTTGGACTTTGAAGAAGCAGGAGAGAAAGAGAAATTAATGTTTTTGGGGATTGGAAGAGATTGTAATGCTGATATTATCATGGAAAGTAAAACCACCCTTCCCAAACTAATGGATTGTAGAACAAATTAATCCATGGTTCTCACCTGTAACAAGACTGACCACAAATTATCATATTTAGGTCACATTGTGTGAATACCCAGTTCCACTGAGATAATTCTGAGAAAATTGCAAAGAAAGCTAAGATAACCAGCAGCAAGATGAATAGACTTGACTGGTGGTGGCTGCCCTACCACAAGATCTGGAGGGACATCCTCACAGAACATCCTAGAGGAGATCCATTTGGTTGCTAAGTGTTGTTAGTGTTGCTAACACTAACATTATGGAAATCAATCAATCTTTGTAATAAAAGCAACAGAAATAAAACTTATTTCACAATGTAGTGTACAAGGTAATCATAAATCAATTAAAGTTGTTATACTGGAAAGACACATAAACAGTTTGAACTTTTAAGTATGAAGTTTAAAAGGCAAACTCTCCTTCAAGTAGAATTCTATTCTTGGTTGGGGGGGGGGTTGGACATCTGTCTGTTCTCATAATTCTATTCTCATGAGTCAACTACATGGGTCTACCAGGAATAAAATCAAACTCTTTCTCTCTCCTGAATTATTCAGCAGGTAGACTAGGTTTGTCAGATGGATATGCTGGAACTGACCAGAATTCTTTCTATATTCAGAACTGTTGCTTTTTTAATGGGTCCTGCCAATGAGATACTATATAGCCTGCATAATTCTGCAATATCGAGGAGCAGTTCCTCCCTTTCTTTGTTTTTTTGCAATAGCTGATGTTTCCCAAGGTGTTAGAAAGAGTAATTTACGCACAGTTTGTCCTTTTTGCCAACTGAAGTACAGCCAATGACAGTGATCCTTCTTAACATTGCTAACATTATTAGTACAGGCTGGGAGAACTGTGTGATGATTTAGTGACTTTTCCAGATGCCAAGAGGCTGTATCTCTTTCGCTTTCCCTTTCTCTCTCTCTCTTGTTTTAGATTTCATAAAGTCTTTTATCATCCTGACATGTCACATTGTGGTATAACACTTCATAATGACCTGTCATGTTGTACTAAAAAAGGTGTTCTTTTTCACAGTTTTGGTTTCCCACTGAATAATATGTTTAGGCACAAACATGGACATATACTCCTGCCTAATCTTTTCTGCTTCTTGCCTTTTGTCAGCATGGATCTAGGAATCTGATTAGATGCTTACCCAATCAGTGCCCTTGGATTAGTGTCCTAGGACAGGCTATTTGGAAGCAGCACTGTGAGGTTTGTTTATTTTCTGGTGGCTTGCCCTAGGCTGGTCTTAGAGTTTCTTTGGCTGCACTGTTTACTGTTAGGCAAGAGAAGAAGCAACAGGTGGAAACTAATCAAGAAGAGAAACAATGTAGAACTAAGGAGAAATTTCCTATTGGTAAGAACAATTAACCAGTGGAACACTTCACCTTCAGAAGTTGTGAGTGCCCCATTGTTGGAGGCTTTTAAGAAGAGACTGGAAAGCTACTTGTCTGCAAAGGTATAGGGCAGGGGTAGGCAACCTCGGCTCTTTTATGACTCATGGACTTCAACTTCCAGAATTCCTGAGCCAGCTTGTCTTCAGCTTGGCTGGCTCAGGAATTCTGGGAGTTGAAGTCCATGAGTCATAAAAGAGCCGAGGTTGCCTACCCCTGGTATAGGGTCTCCTGCTTAAGCAGGGGGTTGGATTGCAAGACCTCCAAGGTCCCTTCCAACTCTGTTATTCTATGTTCTAATCTATTTTATGTTAGTAGCTTGTTTGGCAGTTCCTTAGTTGGGGTATTGTTTACTTCTTGATTGTTGGTTTGATGGCAATCTTGGAGTTAATCCATGCTCATCTGAGTACATTGCTAGTGGGGAAGTTTTTTGGTCTTTTTGTTCCCTTGTTCAAGAAGTAAATAATACCCTAACCAAGAAACTGCCAAACAAGCTTACAGTAAACAGCCCAAACTAACAATCTCTAAGTTTACCTTCACCAATATTGACAGGGAAAACTACTAAAGAGCAAACCCCTCTCCTTACTAGCACTGATGATGTTATCCAGTTTGGGTAATGAAATGTCTGCAAGAAAACAACCAAACTCGGTGAGCATCAAGGACCCTTCATCTTGCTCATTGGACAAAATTGAGAATTACAAATGCATGTAAATTTTCTGATAAGAGTTTTTCCCCCCCTATTAATCTATTTAAAAGCAGAAAACATGGAAAAAATAATATATAAAAACCTGTGACACTAACACAGAGTAGATTTATATGAATGTATAAAGTCTAATAAAAATGTCACCTTCAACCCTTACACATTAGATTAGACTGCAATAGGCATCTGCAATATATACATAAGCCCAGAGAGATGTCAATGTGAATAGGATCATGATATGACAATATATCTCAATTTTCAAACATCATGTACAGTAAGGGTTTCTTTATAAAAATGCACTGAGTACATTATGGTACATTTTAAAAGGGAAATTTTAAAAATTATACACTACTGATACATGACTCCAAAATAATATCTAGAATGTATACATTTATGTTGGAAATGAAGGGTCATTTTATCATGTCTGGTGTGTTTGTAAAAAAGCCAGACAATTTTGGTTCAAATACACATAGTGATACAAAGAATTTTAAAGGTAAATATTCAACTGAAAACAGGAGTTTTCTTGTTGTGACTAATGGATAGATGTACAGAAAAGAGTTATGGAAGACTGTTTTTACATACTGCTGCAAGATTATATGCACAAAAATGGAAAGTTTCTGTAATACCCAAAATGGAAGAATGGCTGATGAAGACGTCAGAATTAGCAGAAGTAGTAAAATTCACTTATCTGGTTAAGAAAGGACAATAATGACATTTATCAGTGACTTGAAACTACTTACGGACTTTTTGCTGGGGAAAAAATGAACTTGTGATTTATAAGTTTGATGATTAGAAACAATAGACAATGGAAATAAGGAAATCATATTGCAACCATAGAAAAAGAGGGTAAAATATAACTGTAACTGCTATTAATATGAGAAACTGCTTCTTTATAACTTTCCCTTCCCTTTTCACCCCTCTCTCTCCTCTCTCCCTCTTCTCTCTTCTCCTCCCTGTCTTCATTTCCATCCCCCTTTCCTTCCCTTCTTTTCTTTGCACCTTATTTATTTGCATCCCACCTTTTATTATTTTTACAAATAACTCAAGGTGGCCAACATATCCAACATACCTTCCACCACCACAACAACTGTGTGAGGTGTATTTACTTATTACTTTACTTTCTTTCAAGATTTGTATTGTTCTTATTCTTTTAAAACTTCTTTTAATAAAATGATAGATATATATAGGTAAAGGTAAAGGTTCCCCTGAACATGCGTGCTAGTCGTTCCCAACTCTAGGGGCCGGTGCTCATCTCCGTTTCAAAGCCGAAGAGCCAGTGTTTGTCCAAGGATGTCTCCGTGGTCATGTGGCCAGCATGACTAGATGCCAAAGGCACATGGAACGCTGTTACCTTATATATATATATATATGTATGTATGTATGTATGTATGTATGTATGTATGTATGTATATACTGCTCAAAAATAAAGGGAACACTTAACCAACACAATGTACTGTATTTAATAGTAGGATGTCTTACTATGTCCCTTTATTTTTTGATATATATATATATATATATATATATATATATATATATATATATATATATATATATATATATATATATAGAGAGAGAGAGAGAGAGAGAGAGAGAGAGAGAGAGAGATACAAACACACACACACACACAGAGAGAGAGAGAGAGATTTGGGAGTATAATCTATAGGAACATACCCTCCTTTCCATATCCGTTCCTAGCAAACCTTCCTGAACATTCTATGACCTATTATGCTTTCTCTATAAACTAGAAAGACAAATATTTCCTCATTTGTTTTCATGTTTTCTGGCACTAAATCTTGCAGCTCAGTCAGAATCATACTTTTCAGACCAAAATCTGAGTTCATATATAAATTTATTTTCTTCCTACTTGTTATTATATAAAGTAAGTTGAGAAGTTTTTTTAAAATTATCAGTTAGTATTCTTATTCTGTAAAGCATCTTTAGACCTAAATTTTAAAGATTAAAGATACAGATTTACAGAATCAAGAGCCTATAGTATCATGGTAAATTATGCAGAACAATAACAAACTATGTATATTTTGGCTCTGAAATAGCGGCACCTATCAATGATTCTCTTTTAATCATTTTCCAAAAAAGACAAGGATATTAAAAATAATAAGATCAAAAACATGGAGGCAGATAAGGTTTTCCAGGTGAATGAACTCTTCAATCTGCCCAATAAAATACAGGAAGGATCCATTATTTATCCATTCAGCCTCCTTCTTCAGGTCTGAGATAGCTCATTTATTGTTTTATGAGGATATATTCTCATAATGGAGCCTCCATTTGAGTGCATTCTTGCTTGTGAGAGACACTGAAGTCAGATCAAGGTCATCAGAAGTGATAAAGAGGTGCTTTCCTATATAAATAGGAAGGACAGTCTTCAGTGGGCTGGTGACCTACTATGCTTCAATTGTCCTGCCATAGGACAGCCTCCTCCCCTCATTCAGCCATAAGATTCTGTTTCAATACTCATTTGCTGAAGCTTTTGGAGAGAACTGAGACTTGACAAGGAAAGGGGTGGGGGTGCGGTGGGGGAAAGGGACTATTGACCATCCATAGGGTTGATAGTCTCACTGGAAAAAAATGTTATGAACAGAATCTGAGTTGTATTTGATCATTTCTATTGTTTATGCTATGTTTTTATTCTGCTTTTAGAATTATTTTAATGATGCTTGTAAACCATTTTAGGACTTTTAATGAAAAAGCACCACAGTTTTCCAGTCCCTATGGTCTTTTGCTCCAAAACAGAGTGCAATTCACCAGCCGTTTCCAGCAGAAACACAATTGATGATTCCATACAAGGTGTGAATTCTGCTGGAGAATGATAATAAGAATGCTGGAGAGCTATAATTATTGCTTCTGCAATGTCTAGCAGACCAAAAGACCTTGCATAGTGGAATGGAAGGGTGAGGGGTTTTGGTGAGTGCAAAAGGAAGGTCAGATTGTTGGTGTTTTTTGTGTTTTCAATCTGCTTTCCTTTCTTGTTTCTCTCGAATTCCTCACTTGTACTCTTTTCCCCCCAACTCCACTGCACAAGGTCTCCAGTGAGATTCCACAGGCCTATTAGTAAAGGACTACTTTGAGGGCAGTGGTTTTCCAAAAGGTATGCATTCCTCCCATCTCCAGCACGTCATTGTGGCTGTGAGGAAGAGCCCACCATTTTATAAACTGGATATATAGAAGTGGGGAAAAATTGTGGTTGTGTTATTAAGGATGAAAACAATTGTTCTGTATTGCTTTAAGTATTGGTTTGGCCCCAAATAGGCCTGGTAAATGTGGGCAGAAGATCATCTAATCTGCAGAAGTCTTGTGCAAAGGAGGGCCACTCAGAAGCTTGGGATTTTTAATTTTTTCTCCTCCAAGATCAAACAGTTCTTTGATTTTAGTAAGAGAGAACAGAATATGGATGTCCCACCTTCAGATCTCAAAGAGTTAACTACACATAAATTCTTTTCTTCTCTAATGTTAGACCTCTGGTGTTAGGATAGAAAAAGTGGGACTTATTGCTGTGGCCTTCACACCACTTTGGTGTGATTCTAAAAGGTTTACAAAAGTCACAGCAATCCAAAACATAAGAACATAATGACAAAGAAATATAATCCTCTTGCCCAGAATTGCAATCTATTTTTGTTTTTTTTGTTTTGTGCATCACAGCCAGTGTTCAAAACATCCATAACACACATCTACTTGAAGCTAGAACTTCCCTATGGAGGCTTCCCCCTACAAAAAAAATATTTATGAATATACACACATATATTACTCTGAAAATATTGGTCTTTGTTTCAAAATTCATTCATTTTCCTTTAATATTCTTAAGAATATTTTATCATTGCAGGACCTGAAAAACTCACACTAAATTTTGGTTGGCAGTATCAGGTCTGAAGAAATCTGCCTGGTGTGCTTCTTGGTCTCTCAAGATACAGCTCAACAGTCAACTTACCTAATGTGTTTTCTTTTTTGTTTTTCTCTGTTGATTCCTCATTCTTTGGGGCCTTAGAGCTCATGGCTGCATTCTCCCAAATCTATTCAAGAGGTAGAATCAAAAGCCCAGCAAGCAATAAGCTTGTATCAAAATTGAACAACTTATTGAGTGGCTTATGGTTCTCTTTCTTTCTCGCCCCCCCATCCCTCCCATCCTATCCCATCCCATCCCTCTCTCCCTTTCCTCCTCCTCCTCCTCCTCCTCCTCCTCCTCCTCCTCCTCCTCCTCCTCCTCCTCCAAATATGGTCTGTGCAATCAAGCATCATTTCTCTGGCCTCAGCTCTCTATTCTGAGGCCTTTAACATGCCTTTGTCAATAAACCTGGCAATGGGAGCACATTTGTGATGAATTGCCTCTAAGGTGACAGCATGGGGCCAATCACTCAATCTTGTCTATGTGATGATAACTACCAAGGAATATCTGAAGAGCTACTTAGAAAGCGCTATTTGAATTCGGATGCTAATGAAATAATCAAACCTGTTTTCTGGCGAGATACATGTGCTGCCTGTGAGCTTCAGTATATATCAAATACAGTGGCATGTGTGGGTGTGGATATGGATATTGCACACACCTATATCCATAGTAACAAAAGCCCTGTCTTTAAAATATTCTATTTATATACAGTATACAGAACATTTTGCAGTGAATATTTTTATGTTGCATTGTTTCTTTTTACCTTTGAGATTCATGGCTTCTTTGTATATAGATAAAATTACATCTCTTTACTCTCCCTAAGCAGTTTAATCGGCTTTATTCTAGCTTGGGCCATTAGTCCATCTAACTCAATTCTATGCACCCTGAATATATCCTTGGGAAGATCTCCCCCACACCAATCAGTGATCTCTTCCAACTAAAAGACTTTCTGCATGAAAAGCATATTTGGTACCAATGAGCTGATTCTTCCTCCTCCCCTCCTACATTCCTCTGTTGTGGAATTCTTTCCTTTCCAGGTGCTAAACCTCGTAGAGAAAGAAACTCCGATTCTTGGTAAAACTAGCCTCCCTCCATTTTCCTGGTCTGTTGTAGTCTTCTTGTCCCATGTTTTATAGCTTTTAAAGCAGCTTGCACTTATGACAGTTTCAGCAACCTGCAGTTACAGGATTACCATTTACAATTTTCCCAACTGGCTTCTGACAAAAAAAGACAAGGAGAAAGTTGGCAGAGAAGGTTGTAAGTTGTGGTCACATGTTGTCTTGCTTAACAATCCCACCAACTAGCAACACACTTTCTGGTTCCAATTACAGTTATAAGCTCAAGATTCCCTGTATATTTTAACCTTCCTTTGCAAAATTATATTGTGATTCTCTTGTTTCTATAGTATCCTGTCTAATCATCAAAATGATAAATCATGTTCATTTCTTTCCTTTTTTATGTAAAAAGCCCGAAAGGGGTTTCCAGTCGCCAAGCAGATACTGTCTTTTCTCTAATCAAATAAGCCAGTCTAGCAATTTCAGCAAGTTCTTATCTCACCAGCCATTCATTCATTATAAGTATTCCTAATTTTTTTGACTTTGTGCATAGAATAATTGTCTTATGCAATTATCCTATATAAAAACAGTGTTCCGTAGCTCTTTTTTTGTTTATCCATCAGTACAAGGAAAATTTTTGCTTTCAATTAAATGCTAATCTTTAAAATCCTTTGAATCAGTGTATGTATTTGAATCCAAATTTTTCTAGCTCTTTTACACATCCACCAAGCATGATAATAATCCTTCTTGCTCATATTTTCAACGTAAATTTGAAGCAACTTTCTTTATACTTTCTGCATATTTTTTCTGATATAAAATGTGAATGGGATATCATTTTATAAAAAAAAACATTCTTAAGATTATAACAATGCAAATTTCAATCCTTTTGATCACTATTTTTCCATTGTTCCACCTGCATACTGTAACTGATTTTAACCCACTTTAGTGTACATTCTTTCACGTGTTCTTCTGTGTCAACTTTCAATAAAAGATTAAATATTTTAGTAATCACATGTTCATCATTTGTACACGATTCCATTTCAAATGCTGTCTTACATTGTTCAATACCATGGACAGTATTTTTTGGAAAAAAAATACTATTTGTTTTTCAAGTTGCTTTTTTAGAGAATTTGCTGCTTTTATACTCCTCATCTTCTGCTTCTATTCCAACAGCCGATTGAAAGGGGAACCTTTGAATAATAATAGCTTTACAAAATTTGATCTCAGCACTCTTCTTTGACCCAACTTCATTCCAGTGGCAGAACACTAATCACACTGGAGATGTGTGTTACTGGTACATGAGGATCTACAGGGATGGCCCTCCTTCTCTGCATGGTGAGTAGAAGCCTTATTTCAGCCTTATTTAATTGATCTTGCCTTATTCATTTCATATTTATTTGCCTTATTCAGCCTTGTTTAATTGATTTTGCCTAATCCACCTTTAAACACCCTGTTAAAGTACTCTAAATTAGAGTTAATTCCATCCATTCATTCATCCATCCATTCATTCACGATGTAGCTTTAATAGAAGTGGATCCAAGCAGAAATGTATAGGTTAGCTTTCCTGCCTAAGAATCAACATGTAATATTTGTTGGCTTCTTTTTTCCATAATAAGCATCTTTATTTGCTGACAGAGAATAACTGCCCAAAATAAAGAAGCACCATTGTGATCCTTGGTCCCAAATAGATAGGTGAAGGTTAAATTGCAAGAAAGCTTAACTTTGTGGCAAGGTTAATCTAGCCCAAGAACAAAAAGCCCTTTAAGAGCATCTCTAAATATCATGTTACATTTATTAACCAATAATATTTATTCTTATTAAATATTGGACCATTTGTCCTTTTAACTGCATAACTGTTTCCAGAGTACTAAAAGCTAATTGGTACTATTATGATCGTCCCTCGCCTACTCACTTAGAAGTTTAGAACCAAGTGGTGACATTTTGATGTATATCAGTTTTAAAAATCTTTTTTTTAAAAACAAGATTTGTATTTTGGAATGTGGCAGGATTCTTTTTTCACTGCTACAAGTCATCCTTAATAATAATAATAATAATAATAATAATAATAATAATAATAATAATAATAATAATAATAATAATAATAACAACTACTACTACTACTACTACTACTACTACTACTACTACTTTATTGTCACTTTGAATGCACACCAATCGGTATATATCAAAATGAAATTTCATTGCATACAGCTCTCAAAGGGTCACCACCTCCGATATACACTCCTTGTTCATGGCCAGCTCAAGTTTCAGAACATCAATTTTAGTCTCTAGGAAGCAAATGATGGCAGATGGAAATGGAATTCCATGTGGATTAGCCCTCAAATTAGCTTGTATTCCTGCACGACAACCTCACCACCTTTCCTTTTTCTGATCCTTTCTCTTCCACCTTTTCCTTAAAGGAGCCTCATTCTTTTTCACCCCTGGAGCACTGTGCCACCATCTCCAACTCCTCTACATGAAAGGATGGCCTGGCCAAAATAATACTTCAAACTATTACAAGCCATTATAAGAGATTTCAGCACACTTCAATTGTTCTGCTGATGGTAAACCTATTACAGAAGTATTTCTCAATATGTGAAGAACCAGTTGAATTTTCTGGATATTGGTAAAGGAGCTGGTGAGTGAACAGAGCATGAAGTTGCCCAATTAAATTGATTGGCAGTAGTTTCAACATACCTGAAATGGACTCCATCACCACTGACACAATTGCACAAGGAAGTACATTTATAGAAGCTCTCATCCAAGCTGTATTTATAGCCACTGCTTCCATAAACACTAAGGACATATTTCAAAAGACTGTAATTAATTGCCTCTGAAGAAAAGATTGACATAATTTCCCAGACAAGATTCCTAAGCAAATTTTACTATTATAAATGGGATAAGGGGCACAATTATTTTATAATGTATTGCCTAAAGTCTTGGAAGAAGGCAGTATATAAAAGTTTATAATAAGCAAATAATAAAACAATATAATTTGTTATCAAATGATCAGAAAGCAGAAAATGATAATACATTTAGAGAATAAACTGGAACACAGTATGATGGATTCAGTCAGCTGTACTGTGAAGTATCCAATTTCTTGATTTGGAAGCAGCATTTTAAACATGTTCTTAAATTAAGTGGTGTTAAGGGCAAGCATTTAAGTAATCAGATGTACTCATGGCAGCACATTATTTAAGATGTTTAGGCAAAAGAAGACAGTGATGAGTGCTGAAAGGATATTATTGGATCTTGATCATACAGGATGAGCAGGCACTGTACCATGAAGGGCTTTAGGGATAATAATGAGCACTTAAATTGCCATGGAAAGCTACTAGTGCAGCTTATGAAGCAGAGATGTTACCTGAACATAACATGTTATGCCCATACCTGCCCAGGCCTCCACAATCTAGACCAGTTGCAGTCACCAAGACCTCAGCTGAGTCACCCGTCAGATCCACTCATACCTTTAATAGGAGGTAGCATCAGCAAGCTGAAAAGCAATTGGAATTTTGTTTTGACCCTGGCAAAAGAATGATGAGAATATAATTCACTCTCAGATCTTGTTACAGCTTTTTGCAGACAAAATGCAAATTTCATGTATGACCCCTGGTGTGTGGTCAGGGTCTTGATGATTGAGTCAGGTTTATGGTTGCTATTGTGATTATCAACTCATGAGCTGCCTTAGAGAAGTTGAACTGCCTCTAACTATAAGCCTTGAACATGCCACTACTAATATGATGATGGAATCTAGCAGTTCAGGCAAGAATGTCACTATGCAGCAGGAAGCATGATACAGCAACAACAACAACAAAACGAACAACCATAACTACTCCCTAAAGCCCAGCCAAAGGATGTCTGTAAAGCAGAGTTTTTGAAACATACCAATCTCAGCCTATGCCAGGTGATAACTGCCATGCCCCCTCCATCTTGCATGGACTCACATCTGGTGCCAAACTTGAAACCCAGTTTCAAGTCTCTAAAAAGGGAACTCACCCGCTCTGGGCCTACCCAAGTCTCAGTTATATATGCCACATCAATCAAATCATGGATGACAATTGTCTTATTACATATCATGTCATTCTGTAAGCTGAAGCCCTACACCACCAATCATCTTCCCTTTCCTTTCCTTTCCTTTCCTCTCCTCTCCTCTCCTCTCCTCTCCTCTCCTTTCCTTTCCTTTCCTTTCCTCTCCTCTCCTCTCCTCTCCTCTCCTCTCCTCTCCTCTCCTCTCCTCTCCTCTCCTCTCCTTTCCTTTCCTTTCCTTTCCTTTCCTTTCCTTTCCTTTCCTTTCCTTTCCTTTCCTTTCCTTTCCTTTCCTTTCCTTCTTTCCTTTCCTTTCCTTTCCTTTCCTACTTTCTTTTCCTTTACTCTTCCTGCAGTGTTTCTTTTCTCTACTTTCATCTTCTTCCTGTTCATCCCAATACTCTTCACTGTTTCCTTTTCCTCTTTCTCTTCAAATTTGCTTTTCCTTCTCTTCTTTTGAAGTTTTCTTCCTCAATCTGTTCTTTATGATTTACATATTCTTTATCCTGCTCTTCTTTCTCTTTTCCCACCCCATTTTTACTTTCTTTCGTTCTTTTCCTTTATATTCTTTTCTTTCGTTCTTTTCCTTTATATTCTTTTTTGCTCTTTTTCTTTATTCTCTCTTGTCTTGTGTTTGATCATTTGTTTTGCTTGCCTAAGTGATGTTATAAAAATAATAAAATTGTGTAATTACATTGCATCTAACATCATCCCATTTGCTGTGAATGGGATTGCCTAGGTGGATATAAAATGTGCAGCATTTAAAAGGACAATTAATCAGAGGCAATTTTAAGAAAATGATACAAAGCAGAGGCAGGAAATAGTATACAGTTTTCATTTATTTTTAAATTTATTTAGTCCATCTATATTTTGCCCATCTAACTCTACAAAGTGACTCTGAATGGCTACCAGATAACATTACTTTCAGAAGAACAAACTTCTGCATCTCCACTTATTGCCTTTTGGCTTCATAATTAATACTAACAAAACTTTGCTTTGATCATGGAGAGCCAGTGTATTAGTAGTGCTCCAGTGTGTGTATCACAAAAAACTCAGTCCCTGAATAATTTGTAATGTGATAGAAGTAGGCAACATTAATTATTAATTAAGAATAATTTTGATGATTTGTTTGTTATGCCACTTAGTTTTAAGGCAAAAGCAGGACTGCTGTTTCCATTTGAGAATTAAGAGAGTTAAATTAAGCAAGGAAATATTATTTTTATTGGTGTTTTGATTAGAGTATTAAAAGCTCCACAACAGAACTCACTTCATTAGTGTATGCTAATCCAAATAACTTTGTGTGGGGGAAAAGCACTGATCAGGAGGTTTGGCATTTAGAAAGTGCTCTCAAGTCATTGGTGTTGTCCCTAGGAAGATTTGGGACAGTGGTCCAGAGCTCACATTAGCTGATAGAATAATCCTGGGATACAACAGTACTGGCTTAGCACATTTTAAAGTAACATAACTAGTTCATTCCACAGTACTGCCTAAAGAACATTGATGCATAAATCCATTATGTCCACAGTTTAAAATTATTTAATTGCCCCCCTGTTTAAAGGAGCAATAAACACTTTGGCCAACAGCAAAGAAGTGTGGGAATTGTCATCTAAAACAAGTGCAAGGTACCTGACTGTTAAACCTAATTTACTTTGTTCATTGTACTGTACATTCACAAAGTGTGAAACTTGTACACTGTGAATTTTAATTGACTTGCAAAGGACTATTATGTTGTATATATACAGATTTTCTCAGTGCTCATTGGGAATTGTAGTATGGAGTAAAAGAGTAGCATTCTAGCAGTCTCCATGTTCTCTACACAAAGAGAAAAACCAACTCTGGAAATAGGCAAAGCATTGTTTTGTTAACAAGGCTCAAACCAAACAGGCATCAGAATTTCTCCTATTTAACTTAATCAAGTCTACTAAGATTTGCAAGCCAAAGAATAGGAGAAAATTGCAGAAATCCATTTCCCAACATGTAATAACCATGGTTTTCTGCCTAGCTGCACCATTGTATACATGTGTACTGAAACAACTAACTGAATTCAATAAGACTTATTGCCAGTGAGTACTCGTCTGTTCCCTTCACCAGTTATAGTAGTAAATTTCAGGCAACAAGTGTACATTCACAACTAGTGGACAGAATAGGATTATTATTTTTTAATATATATATATATATGCAAGTTTATACTTTAAAACATGTCAAAGTTGTTTTAGAAATATGTCAGAAATCTGACAAGAAGGATAATCTGAGTTATTTTGTTGCCTGTCAAAGCCTTTTCATTCTACATGCAGAAGTTGAAGTCTTTCTTCAATGCCAATGGATAGCATAGAATACTCTATAACATCTGAAGACAGCAGGGTAATTTAGATGATACAGAGCAGACAATATTTTTAAGAAGATAAAAACAGCCAGTGGATTTAGGAGGAAGTACTATGAGGAGGAAATATAATTGCTACTTTCCACAATATCCATCCTTTATATCTGAACTCACCAATTCATTCTTGCTAATAGTAGGACCGGTCTCAGCAAACCAGAATACAGTTGCTTTTGTGTCAGTAAATTACTCTGTAATTCCATCTTTCATTCAGGAGAATTTATGTTCCATCTTTGAACAGGAACCTCTTTTTCACATGCTCTTACTATAATGTAACACTCTCAAAAGTATTAAGAAAATATGGCACCATCATCGCATTGCTTTGCACTTTGCTTGATTGAGGGATGACGAAGACAAATCTAGCCAACTTGTTTCCAATCTGCCTAAGGATTGCCTTCCCAGTCTAAGCAACCTTTTGCTAATTGAAGCCATACAGACTGTTTCAGTTTAGTTTACCTGTTCTTAGGACAGTTTTCTTTCTGATTCAGAGCACAAAATTTAATTCAGATATTCATACCTGGTTTTGTAAGTCATGGTTTATGAATATAAACCATACCTCAGCTACAAAACTCCAGATAACTGCAAGGTGGCAGCAAAGAGATGCAGAGGCCTTTACCTCCATCTAGTGGTTGTCTGAATTTTTGCAATCCATCTACCCTTCTCTTGATGATGATAATAATAATAATAATAATAATAATAATAATAATAATAATAATAATAATAATAATAATAATAGTAGTAGTAGTAGTAGTAGTAGTAAAGTTGGAAGGGACCTTGGAGGTCATCTAGTCCAACGCCCTGCTCAGGCACAAAACCCTATACCATTTCAGACAAATGGCTGTCCAGTCTCCTCTTAAAAACTTCCAGTGTTGGAGCATTCACCACTTCTGGAGGCAGGTTGTTCCACTGGTTAATTGTTCTAACTGTCAGGAAGTTTCTCCTTAGTTCTAGGTTGCTTCTCTCCTTGACTAGTTTCCATCCGTTGCTTCTTGTCCTGCTTTCAGGTGCTTTGGAGAATAGCTTGACTCCCTCTTCTTTGTGGCAGCCCCTGAGATATTGGAACACTGCTATCAAGTCACCCCTCACCCTTCTCTTCGTTAAACTACACATACCCAATTCCAGCAACTGTTCCCTATATGTTTTAGCCTCCAGTCCCCCAATCATCTTTGTTGCTCTTCTCTGTACCCTTTCTAGAGTCTCAACAACTTTTTTACATCGTGGTGACCAAAACTGGATGCAGTATTCCAGGTGTGGCCTTACCAAGGCATTGTAAAGTGGTATTAGTACTTCACGTGATCCTGATTCTATCCCTCTGTTAATGCAGCCTAGCTTTTGGCTTTTTTGGCAGCTGCAGCACACTGCTGGCTCATATTGAAGTGATTGTCTACTAGGACTCCGAGATCCCTCTCACAGTTACTACTATTGAGCAAGGTACCACCTATACTATACCTGTGCATTTGATTTTTCCTGCCTAAATGTAGAACCTTACTTTTTCACCATTGAATTTCATTTTGTTAGATAGCACCCAGTGTTCAAGTCTGTCCAGATCATCCTGTATTCTAAGCCTATCTTCTAGAGTATTGGCTATTCCTGCCAGCTTGGTGTCATCTGCAAATTTGATGAGTTCCCCATCTATCCCCTCATCCAAATCGTTGATGAAGATGTTGAAGGCACTGGGCCCAGAACAGAGCCCTGGGGCACCCCACTACACACTTCCTTCCATGTAGATGCAGTTCCATTGAGGACCACACGCTGAGTGCGGCCTGTCAGCCAGCTACGAATCCATCTGGTGGATTAAATCTGAGGGCATATCAACTGGAGAAGTCAAGTAGACTGCTGATTAAGTGAACAGAATAACACTGGGGAAAAAGAAAAGCCAGGAAAGTATATGTTTACATGGCTGGGCCAGCTCATATCATTTGCCTCTGATCTTTCTGGAACCTACTACAGAAATTAACAGGAGCAAATAAACAGGCTGTGTTGAAGCCTGAAATTTTTATTCCCATCCTATTACTTGATATTTACAAAAGCAACTACACATGTAAATAGGATTCATATATATCCTAGATTCTAAACAAGTTTAAGTAGATAAGCTCACCAAAAAAAAAAAAAGTTTCATAACCGTCCTTCTTTCTTTTTACAGGCCCTGAAATGCTTTTGGATAGCATCATGAGGATCTCCTGAACAATGTAGCTTGGAACAGGTAATAAATGCCCATAACTGTGCTTATCTTGGATTAAATTAAAAATAATTCAACACATTACAAATTTAATCTTTAACCTTTATTGTCATTTTTTACTGTGGGCACAACAGCACACGTTAAAAATGTCATTTCGTTGCTTGCTCTCCAAGTGTACACATACTTAACACACATTTAAACACAAAACATACAATTTTAAAGGTTGAAATAGATTAAAAATAATTTAATCCAAGGGGGAAAAAACTTTCCAACTCCCAACAATCTCCTATTGTTTATCTTGATTTTTTTTTGTTACATTGCATTTCTGCTGACTTCCATGTAAATCCTATAGATCTTCACTTGGATAAGAATGCTCATTCAAATGTACATTTAATTTCCATGCAGACAAATTTTATGGATAAGTTTTAAAAGATAGCTACCTGAAAAAAGAAAAAAAACCCAGGTGCTTTAAAAATAAATAAATAAATCATTGCAGAAGTGATGACAATGTATGCATGGTTTTTCATGACCCCCTTTCACAGCTGTTGCCACCATCAGGCTTTCTACTTGTAATTGTACACCAGAGGCCAAAAGGCATGGGTCTCTTTTCTCATACGTTCCTTCATGATTAAGTCTCATGAATCCATTAAAAAAAGATCCTAGGCAAATGTGCTCTGAATATTAAAGCCCTTTGTTCTGTAACTGGACAAGTCTTCCAAATAAAGGGGAGGCAAACCAATCCCCAACTTGAGTTTATGCATACAAATAATCAATAAAAAACTTGAAAGTCCTTTGAATGAATTACAGCTATTGAAAAACAGCTGCACTCGTGTCAAGGACACCTGCATTTTGCTCCCTGATCATAGTTCCTTTGACTAGTGATTTATAGGCACACAAGGGGGACATTGGTGCTTCCTGCAACTAAATAATACATTCACAGGTCAGAAGACTGATAATCCAACATTTGCTCTCCCAGATCCAAACATGCTTGAAGGAGAAGAGCAATGTCTTTTCATTAAGTACATGCTGATGCATAAAACTTTTGTACCCACTGTTTTGATAGAATTATTGTGGTTATAAACAAAAGTAGAAGCTCATGCTGCTTGACAGTAGTTCTGAAGAATCACAGCACTTTCCAAATTCAGAAGAATCTCTAGAGTTAAATTTCTCCATGGAAGAAATATTTTAGATGTAATCATACTCCGAGGAAAGTGACACAGTACCTGGAAACTGAACAAATGGAACCCATAAGAAAATGTTCCAGTTGTATTAGGCTATAAAAATACCAGTGGCGTGCTACTCTGTACTAAGTAAACCAAGGTCATAAATACAAGATAATAGAACCTTTCATAGATGTAAACTGGGACACTATGAGTGGGGTAAAGCTTTAAACGAATCCTTCCCCATATATTATTCTACTTCCCTATAGTTTCCTTTCCTTTTCCCATTCCTTTTTTTTCCCCCCGAACTGGGGCCAATTCTAGAAAAAAAAATAAAAGATTTTTAGGAGAAACTAAAGGAAACATTGCTTCAATTTGTTTCATTTATAGTTTGCACCCCACATCATTTAGTTGAAAAAATGCATCCCATTTGGTAGCAGCTGACATACTTAAGAAACTGTCGATGTCCATTTGCTTCTGTCTACATGTGACCGTAGTTGTGTCATAAAAGTATCAGCTAATTTCAGCCATTGTCTTACGTTCTTTACAAATGGAAAGGGAAAAGAGGAGTAAAAAGAGGAAAGCACAGCTTAAAAAACATCTTCTAGCACAGCGTTTCCCAACCTTAGGAACTTGAAGATGCGTGGTGGCTGGGGAATTCTGGGAGTTGAAGTCCACGCATCTTCAAGTTCCTAAGGTTGGAAAACGCTGTTCTAGCAGATGCAACTGGTATTATAGTAGAGTTACAATATGGCTTAGTAAATAAGAATCACAAGTCCAGTCTTTACAGTTTTTATTAGTTTATAAGAAGACCTACCTGTTTGAACAGGCCGGCCTGGCCTGATGGGGGATGTGTTGGGGGTTTTATTGGGGATTTTTTACATTTTTTACATTTACATTTTTACATTTTTTACATTTACATTTTTCTACTGTTTTTAGTTTGGGCTCATGTTTAATTCTCTTTTTAATTTTTGTAATTTGTATTTTTATATATGCCCTGTTCACCGCCCTGAGTCCTTCGGGAGAAGGGCGGTATACAAATATAATAAACATAAACATAAAATATAAAATACAAAAATACAAAAGCAAATTGTAGGAAAAAAGAGGGAAAGGGGAAAGGAGAAGTGTAGAAAATAAGGGGGGGGAAAGAAAAAAAAAAGTTGTTGACATTTGACTCCCTCTAGTCCAGTAGAATAAAACAGTAACATCAAACCTCAACTTTTTACTTTAGCATAATAGTATAAAGTAGCCATTTCTATAACAACAAATCTATCGAATCAGTAAAACCCAGAATCAAAGTTTCATTTTTTCCACTTCAAGTACAAAGTCCAGAAGTGGTTTCCAAGTAGAAACAAAAGTGCTTATATTTTTTTTTCTCTTTGATCAACGCAGTCACTTTAGACATCTCTGCTAACTCCATCAACTTTTCCAGCCATTTGTCCATTGTGGGGATCAAAATAAGAATCACAGGTTCTAGGTAGGAATGTTGTTTTTTAATGTCAGAAGGCTTGGCTGTCCTTCCAAAATTTATTTATTTTATTTATTTATTAATTTAATTTATATACCGCCCTTCTCCCAGGGGACTCAGGGCGGTGAACAGGGCAATACATAAAAACTAGATACAAAAATTAAAATTATTAAAACATGATTAAACAATGCCCATAAAATAAATACAAATTTAAAATTAAAATCGTTTATAAAAATCCCACCCCGTCCCATCAGGCCAGGCCAGCTTGTTTAAAGAGATGGGTTTTAAGATCACGCCGGAAGGAGCGGAGATCGGGCGCCATCCGGAGCTCAACCGGAAGATGGTTCCATAAATCTGGTGCACCCACAGAGAACGCCCTCCCCCTGGGGGCCACCAGTCAGCATTCCTTGACCGGTGGCACCCTGAGGAGGCCCTCTCTGTGGGAGCGTACTGGGCGGAGGGAAGTTGACGCCGGCTGCAGGTGCTCCCCAAGGTATTATGGACCCATGCCATGAAGGGCTTTGTAGGTCATTACCAACACCTTGAACCTCACCCGGAAGACAACTGGTAGCCAATGCAGCTCGCAGAGCAGAGGTGTGACATGGGAGTATCGGGAAACTCCCAGTACAACTATCGCGGCTGCATTCTATACCAGTTGGAGCCTCCGAGTGGTCTTCAAGGGTAGCCCCATGTAGAGAGCGTTGCAGTAATCAAGACAAGAGGTCACGAGCGCATGAGTGACTGTACGTAAGGCATCCCGGTCTAGATAGGGCCGCAACTGGCGCACCAGGTGAACCTGGGCGAAGGCCCCCCTAGTCACAGCTACAATATGGTCTTCTAAGGAGAGTTGTGAATCTAGGAGGACTCCCAAGGTGCGAGCCCTATCTACAGGAGGTAATGACTCACCCCCCATAGTGAGGGGTGGGATATCCTGAATATCCCGAGATGCCGGTACGCACAGCCACTCAGTCTTGTCAGGGTTGAGTCGAAGCCTGTTCCTCCCCATCCAGACCCGGACCGCCTCCAGGCACCGGGACATCACGTCGAGGGCATCACTGGGGTGGTTTGGGGTCGAAATGAAAAGTTGGGTATCATCAGCATACTGATGATACCCAACTCCAAAACCACGAATGATCTCACCCAGTGGTTTCATGTAGATGTTGAACAGGAGAGGCGAGAGGACCGACCCCTGAGGGACTCCACAAATGAGAGGCCTCGCGGTCGACCTCTGCCCCCCTGCCAACACCGACTTCGAGCGTCCCAGGAGATAGGAGGAGAACCACTGAAGAACCGTGCCTCCCACTCCCAATCCCCTGAGACGCCGCAGCAGGATACCATGGTCGATGGTATCGAAAGCCGCTGAGAGGTCTAATAGGACTAGGACAGAGGAATATCCCTTGTCCCGAGCCCTCCAGAGATCATTCACCAGCGCGACCAATGCCATCTCTGTGCTGTACCCGGGCCTGAAGCCCGATTGGTACGGGTCTAGATAATCCGCTTCATCCAGGACCAGAGGGAGCTGATGCACCACCACACTCTCAACAACCTTCGCAAGAAAGCGAAGGTTGGAGACCGGACGAAAGTTATTCAAGACAGCCGGGTCCAAGGCAGGCTTCTTGAGGAGAGGTCTTACCACCGCCTCTTTCAAGGCGGCGGGAAAACTACCCTCACTCAAAGAGGCAGATATAACCGCCTGGAACCAGCCTCGTGTCCCCTCCCGGGCTGCATAAACCAGCCAGGAAGGGCACGGGTCCAATAAACATGTGGTGGATGCAGTGCATGAATTAAATCAAACAAGAAAGAATTCTAGAATTTTTGCAATTGATATCACAAGATCTTCTGGGGACACCAGTTGCTCTTAGATTTATTTATTTTATTGATTAAATTTTTAATAAATTGATTGATGAAAGACCACTGGATCAGCACCTTCACAAAAGGGAGAATTGCAGAAAATCAGTATTTCAGAATATTTGAAAGTAACACTCCTAGTAATGAATTTGCAGAAATAAGAGCATAAAAGTGCTAATCAACAAGTGATGATTGTTCAGGGATTGTTCAGATTGCTTGGACAGTACGGTTATTAAAATCTGTTTCTCATTACTCCATAAAGTTATTATGAAGGAAGGCATACAAGAGATCACATCTGCTCTTATCCTAAGCTACTGGAATGATGGCCCATTTCTTTTCCCTTTGCCTTCCCAGTACAAAAGTGGTAAAGAAGAAATTGTACAAGTATTCCTTCATGTAATTTGCTTGCCTACAACCATCTGCTCTCTTTGGCACCAAGTGCTTTCTTGAAATCCCCTATATAAATGTGCCCTCAGTCAGGAAACCGATTCAGATGAGAACCAATTAACACTTCCACCTCCCCAAGCACATGCCAACATATATGCAAGTGCACGTCCTCCTTTTGTTTCTATTTGAAAAATGTATTTTTATTTCAGAAACATGTATGTGTTGTGGAATTTCTTTGAATATGATCGCACTGGGCAAATACAACTAATAGATATGTAAATTTTCTTTGTGAATAAGCATCGGAAACTAAATCTGGAATTGTTGAGGTTGAAAATCAAGGCACCCATGGGTAGCTGTTGTATAACTTTTTTTTTCTTCATGTCCTTCATCAGTTATCAAGGACATTAAAGGGGCTCCATCTGACTTAGTTCTTTATTACTCATCCAATTCAAACAGACCAATGGTTTAGTTTAAGATGAACTGGGCAAAATCATAATGATTTATAGTCATACTTCTAATTTTCTTTTCCTGATATTACTTTTTACAACTTAATAGATAAAAATATAGACTAATTAAAGCAGATGAATTCAGGTGGAAAGTAAGGAAAATTTTGAAATGTCCATCTGCTTATTATTTTATATAAGACAATGGTTGTGACAAAGGAAGAGGAATACACCTACTTTTCATGAAAAACACCTTCTTTCCTTTGTTAAATTTTCCATAAAACACAAGACATATAATAATACAAAAACTCTTCAAACCAAAAATATCTAAAATACCTAAACCCAACTAACCATAATTAAGTGATGTCATGCCCCAAACATAGAAGAATTCTATGTTTAATGTTTTCTGAAAGGCAGAAGCTAAGCAACCCTCAAAAGGAGACCATTCCAGAAAGTTAACCCTGTGATGGAAAAATATTTCTGGGTTTTAACCTTCTTGACCTCCCAAAATGGGGAAGAACCGTCTGTTGACTTCTATAGAGAGATATGATGTTGCAAAGAATTTGGGGGCCAGTACTCCTCCCCCAATACACCTGTAATAAGATTCCACCAATTACTGCTAATGAGGAGCCAGGTCACTGCATTTTGTACCATCTAAAGCTTTCAGATGCTCTTTAAGGCAATCTCATGTAGAGTATCCCATGTTGTAATATAAGAAGGGCATGATGAGGGCATGAGCCACTGAAGCAAGGTTCTTATGAACCAAGTACGATTACAGCTGAAGCACCAGGAAGAGCTGGGACTTTTGTCTGCTCATTCAGCAGGAGCTGTGTGTCCAGAAATACTCCAAGTACAAATCTGATCCTTTAGGGCTAGAGCACCCTCATCCAGAGTCATCACTGGCAGAGAACCCTGATATACAAACAATGGCTCCATCTTGCTGGGTCCAATTTCAGCCTATTTTTTCTCATCTAGACCCTCACAGCCTCAAGGACATGATTTCCACATCATCTCTAGAGAAATGGAGGTAGCTGAGAACATCCCAGATAACATCCTATTTACTTCCTCAGAAGTTACAGGCCCCTGAAAGCTTACCAGATAAGATGGCGCACAAATTACACATCATTCTACCCAAGTGGATTCCAAATTCAAGTAAATAACAGCAATATTGCCTAAAATGTTTCTCTAATTTGTCAAAGCAGCCAGAAGGTAACTGTTCTAGGCAACTCTGATCCAGTATACTTAACTAACTGAAAAGCAACCCATCAACTCACTAAGAAAAGTAAATGTATTTATTTTTATTGATTTAAAAGATCTTTAAGCTGTCTTCCAGCCAAAGCTTTAACAGCAGAATAACAAAATAAATTAAAAATCAAAATAACAATATAAACAACATTAAGAAAGCATGCCTTAATAAAAATAATGCAATGAACATACAAATGTTTTTTATCCAACACTGAAAAGATTCCTGAATGGGCATTGACCAGGCATCCGCCCCCCAAAAAATGTTCAACTCAATGCTACTATAGAAATGGTTGCCTGAGTGTGCTACTTAGATGAGAGGTCCCCAACCTTTTGGGCACCAGGGATCAGTTCCATGGAAAGAGGTTTTTCCATGGACTAGAGGGTGCATGGTTTTGTGTGCTGCCTGCATCTCGCAGATGGGGCTTTGCTTGTTTGTGTGGACTGGTTTCTGGCATGCTGCAGCCCAGTACTGGTCCACAGACCTGAGGTTGGGGACCCCTGACTTAGACCCATCCTTCAGTGGTACTATTTTGAGTAGTTTCTTCTTCATGTCTTATTGGAATAATGAATTATTTTAATTAATAATTTCCACAACTTTGGTTATGTATGAGTATCTTGTGATGTAGAGTGATAAGGTGGCTGTTTCTATTATAGAGAACACTCTTCTGTTTCATAAACTATTGGCAGATAGTCCTCTGTGCCAGCCCTATGAGGCTGACCAGATTAGGAAACCAATTCCACAGAAAGATTTCAACTAAATTTTATTAAGATGGGTTCTGGTAATACAATTTTACAAATCTGTTTGTATTTATTTCCCTTCCCTCCCTCTTATATCCCAGTGAATCAAGGAGGAGTCAGCCTGAGCTTCTTCCTAACACAATTCCCTTTACCAGGGCTCAGGGCATACTTCTGTTCTTGTTTTTGTAACAGATTTTGAATATTCCCTTTAGGCTATCTCTATGGGTCTCCACAGCTGCAAATATCCTTGAATTGGAGGTTAATCCAGTTCAACTCTGGTTTAAAAAAATAAAAAAAACATAAAAAGAGAGACCAGGCAAACATCATCTTGTCCAATTAATAGAGACCGACCGGAGAGCAAATTGAACCAGTTCCAAGGTCAGCTGCTTATGGTTATCTCCATTACAGTAAAGAGCACTGTATTTTTAAAATTAATCATGTTTTCTAGGCAGTGGGTGGCTAGGAAATAATCACTGGAAAGTTGTATTTCTCTTGGATAATCTGTATTTGAAATGGGGCTTTCAAATGCCACAGGTTCATAAATGATTAACATTTCCTTCTACTTTTTTTCTCCATCTTTGCTGCACGATTGTGAAATCTTTTGAGGCAGATAGGGTGGGGTTTCATTCTAAGCAAAAAATTAATGTCATATTTTCAAAAAACTAAGAATCAATCATTTCTGATGTCTTCATCAAATAGCACCAGAGTTGGGTAAAGATGTAACCTGAAAATTTCCCACAATCTTCTGGAATCAAAACAGAATATCTTCAGCCTTCTCTTTTTTCATTTTAAGCATATAACTATTTATTTGTTTGACTTAGACACTGCCCAATTCTAACTGACTCTGGGCAACACATTGCATTAAAAAAACAAAAACAAACCAACAACATTCAAGAAAAAAATATTACCAGGCCCTATGTATGCTACATAGGTTATTATACAGTAGATTATAACCGGTACCTTGAACTGCACGCAGAAGTAAATTGGCAACCAGTTTGTGAAGCACAGTTGTTACATAGCCATGATTTGGTACTGTACCAGTAGAGCTTGCTACATGAACTTTTTTTTATTCACTTTGTGCTTATTGAAGGGCTGGGTTGTTAGTTTCTTTGGATTGGTTTACATATATTACCTTATGATGCATTCTAGAGAACTTGAAAGCTTATGTATTTTCCAATCTATATTTAACTGTATAATCCTAATATAAATTTTGACTTTTGGAGTTTTCATATGTGATTATCCTGATATTCTTCCTGAACATTCATTTTGTGCTTTTCAAATGGTACGTTTTGAATGGCTGATCTGTTGACTTTCATTTTTTCCCCATTTTTTTCTAATGTGCCAACATTTTTCTCTGCTTCAACTGCTCATTTTAAAAGTATGAATAAATGAGCTTGACAAAGGTTAATAGAAAGTCTAGGTCTAAAGCAGGGGTGTCAAACTGCCAGCCTGCAGGCCAGATACATCATGCAGAAGCTGCGCCCACTCCAGCTCTGGCAAGGGGAGAAAAGTGGTGATACATCACAACACATCACGTGATGTGATGAGTTTGACACCCCAGGTCTAGAGCACATCTGATGGCTTTTAGGGGCAGTGGTTTCCATATAAACATATGCAAGATAAGAACCAGTAGGGTGGGCATGATCCAGGTTCCTTTTCTGAAAAAATGTCATCAAATGGGAAAACCCTCACCCTATTTAGCCTTTTGGAAAGCTGTGAAGACATGTCTCCCAGACCCAGATATTAGTGGAGTCTGTGAGTTTGGGAGTTCTGAATTGATTTTGAAATGTCTTGATTGTTGCATTACAAATATACTTTGTTTTGTTGTTTACCAGTTTTATCTTTAATGCACTTTTTGTTAACTTTGTTTAACCCAGTTTTTGTTTTTTTTAAGAGGGATGACAGTATAAACTGTCAATAAATATATATATTACTTCTGTTAGTTTTTAAGGACGGGTTCACAATATTAAGTGAGTAAGAATAATGATTTATCAGGTGTTATCCTCTTTAAAAAATAAAAACAACTTATCTTTTTGTGCTGTTTTGACAACTTTTCCATTTCTGCCAGTCTGGCTAAAGCCAATATGGACAAACAACAGTTGCAGAACTCCACTGAACCAAGAGGTCCTGAATCAATCATTAACATACATCACTCAATTAAATTACCATAACACGCTTTACATGGGATCACCTTTGAAAGTGATTCAGAAGGCTTCTCTGATACAAAATGCAGTGATCAGGTTCTTAGTAGGTAAAAATACTATGTAATAATAACAACAACAACAACAACAATAAAGTTGGAAGGGACCTTGGAGGTCATCTGGTCCATCCCCCTGCTCAGGCAGGAAACCCAATACCATTTCAGACAAAAAAATTTTTTTAGGAATATCCCTGCATCTGACAAAAACCCATTGGCATTCTAACGATAAGATGGTGAGGAAATGCAGGCTTGGGCTTGGAAATGTACTTATCTGTCAAAGTAGGGAAAGCTACGTGAGAAACTGTAGACAACATAACAACAGGGTTATAAGCAAGAAATGAGTTAAAAGTTTATGGAAAATGAGTGTCTTGCAGCAAGCTATTTGTATCTGTGCATAAAGTCTCTATAGGAGATCAGCTCACATAAGTCAAATAAGTTAAAGTCTCTTTGAGTCAAATTGATTTCTGAGGGGCGACATGGAGTTCTTGGCAATCATGTGGAAGCAGTTTGCCACCTCCTTTTCTTAAGTATTTTTCAGATCTCCTAATAATTCTATTAATTCCCTATTGAACAACCTTCCTTCAGGTTTCATGAAGGCCTTATGGATCAGTGGTCTTCAAACTCGGCCCTTTTATGACTCATGGACTTCAACTCCCAGAATTCCTCAGCCAGTATGCCTGGCTGAGGAATTCTGGGAGTTCAAGTCCATGAGTCATAAAAGGGCCGAGTTTGAAGACCCCTGTTATGGATGAAGGCGAATATATGTGCCCCAGGATAATGTTAATATTATATCTATTCCTTGGTTGTTACATTTTTGCCATTAGATTTCCAATTCCAATTCAAAGAGGTATTTTGGACTAATAAGATTAGGTTTCAGAGATCATATTTTGATAAAATTTGCTCAGTCCCTAAGACCAGGCAAGGAAGGGAGGAAACAATACAAACTGGATAGGCATTTACAATCATATTTTGATCTTTATAATATTGAACACCTCACCTCTGGTGTCTCTAGTTTCCTTCTATCAATTGATTAATCTCCACAAATTCTGTTTGTTCTTTCTGTATAATCTAGGCCTTGCCCATCACTGTAGGCAAATCATACTTAATTGGACATTGGAATCATTAGAATCTAATAAAAGCATTAGAGAATGCTACTAATTCAACAAGCCACAAGCCATTCTGACGATTCCTATGATTGTTAAGTCTGTGCCATTATGTAAATTGTGATTATCCAGCCTGTATCTTTTGCTTTTACTTAGATGATTGCTTATAATATTCCAATTACAGCCAACTATGTAGCTCTATCATTACATTCCTTCAGTTGCTTTAATGAATAATTTAAGCCTCTGTGCTTCATTTGCTTCAGGATTATTTTATGATGCATTTGTATGCTTTTAATGATATTATGAAGGTTTTGTAAAGATCCAAGTGGCTGGCTGCATAAGATAATAAATACTAATAGTATATATGAAAATGATAATTTTAAGAGTTTGTCTTTAAAATGTGACAATGCACACACTGTTTTGTGAATGGGCCCTTTTGGACTCGATATATCTTAGCTATTTACACAATCAAAAGAATTCATTTGGATTTCTGGTGAGGATTCATGATGAACTAGATGTCCCTGAAAGAGTAAGGACAACATTGTAATGGAGATTGATGGGCAGAAGGTTAATTCTGGCCAGAAAAAAATCTTTCCAGAAAAAGAGAGATCATGAAATTGCCTATTTGTACTCCAAACAGCTGTTTCTGATAAGTGTCTTTCAGAATTCTATTAATTTAGCATTACAAATAAAATATAATAAACTTATCCAGTTATGTTTCCTATGTGGTTATCTGGGAGAACTGCCATTAATTTTGCAAGTCTGAAAGTACAAATTACCTGCTATCTCTTTTTACAGTCTGATCAATTAGGGTGTGTCCTTCTTAAGTTTCTTTCTCTGAACAGTCAGCAATTGTAGGCTCCTCCCCCTTTTGTCTGATTGTTCCCTTTTCTTCCCCTCATTCCTCAAGATCATTCTGACACACCATTATAGTAGACTACAGGAACTGAGGTTGTGAGTCAAAGTACTGAGAGTCAAGGAATTTCAACCAAGCTTGCAGACCTAAAGTAGCCTATATGGACACTAACTTTTCCAAGCCTCATTTCTTAATCATTTTCAGAAATTGATTAACTACTTTCTAGCTTTAGATTTAGGAATCTTTGCAACAGCAGTTTACTAACAGGTGAGTCCCCTTCAATCTTTTAAAGAAATTTTAAATACAAGTTTAAAAACTTTTTAAAAAAAACATGGACACCAGTGTCAGTTACCATTAAGAACTTCTTACCTTCTCTTTAATACAATGATGTTTTTCCCACGTCTTATCTCTTATTTATAAACAAATCTTTAAAACCTTATCATTCAGTCTTCATCAACAAAAGTCCATTAATGGTTACTAGAGATTTTTGTTGTTAGCTGAGAAGTCATGTCCAACCCATCACGACCCTATGGACAACGTTCCTTCAGGCCTTTCTGTCCTCTACCATCTTCTGGAGTCCATTTAAGCTCATGCCTACTGCTTCAGAGACTCCATCCAGCCACCTCATTCTCTGTCGTCCCCTTCTTCTCTTGCCCTTAATCTTTCCCAGCATTAGGCTCTTCTCCAGTGAGTCCTTCCTTCTCATTAGGTGGCCAAAGCATTTGAGTTTTAGCTTCAGGATCTGGCCTTCTAAAGAGCAGTCAGGGTTGATCTCCTCTAGGACTGACCGGTTTGATCGCCTTGCAGTCCAAGGGACTCACAGGAGTCTTCTCCAGTACCATAATTCAAAGGCCTCAATTCTTTGGCACTCAGCCTTTCTTATGGTCCAACTTTCACTGCCATACATTGCAACTGGGAAGACCATAGCCTTGACTATACACACTTTTGTTGACAGGGTGATGTCTCTGCTTTTTAGTGTGCTGTCTAGATTTGCCATGGCTTTCCTCCCCAGGAGCAAGCGTCTTTTAATTTCTTGGCTACAGTCCCCATCTGCAGTGATTCTTGGAGCCCAGGAAAATAAAATGTTTCACTAAATGTGTCCATTTCTTCCCCATCTATTTGCCAGGAATTGAGAGGGCCAGATGCTATGATCTTGGTTTTCTTAATGTTAAGTTTCAACCCAAGTTTTGCACTCTCCTTCTTTACCCGCAACAAGAGGCTCTTTAATTCTTCTTCACTTTCTGCCATTAGAGTGGTATCATCTGCATATCTTACGTTGTTGATATTTCTGCTGGCAATCTTAATTCCAACTTTTGATTCATCTAGCCCTGCCTTTCTCACGATGTGCTCTGCATATAAGTTAAATAGGCAGGGCGACAGTATACAGCCTTGCTGGACTCCTTTTCCAATTTTGAACCAATCAGTGGTTCCGTGTCCAGTTCTCACTGTTGCTTCTTGACCCGCATATAGGTTTCTCAAGAGACAAATAAGATGGTCTGGTACGCCCATCTCTTTAAGAACTTGCCACAGTTTGTTATGATCCACACAATCAAAGGCTTTAGCATAGTCAATGAAGCAGAAGTAGATGTTTTTCTGGAACTCCCTAGCTTTCTCCATGATCCAGCGTATGTTGGCAATTTGATCTCTAGTTCCTCTGCCTCTTCGAAATCCTGCCTGTACTTCTGGTAGTTCTTGATCCACATACTGCTGAAGTCTAGCTTGTAGGATTTTAAGCATGACTTTACTAGCATGAGAAATGAGTGCAATGGTGCGATAGTTTGAACATTCTTTGGCACTGCCTTTCTTTGGAATTGGAATGTAAACTGATCTTTTCCAATCCTGTGGCCACTGTTGAGTTTTCCAAATTTGCTGGCAAATTGAGTGTAGCACTTTTACTGCATTGTCTTTTAAGATTTTGAATAGCTCAGCTGGAATACTGTCACCTCCAATAGCTTTGTTGTTGCTCAGCTTTTCTAAGGCCCATTTCACTTCACATTCTAGGATGTCTGGCTCGAGGTCAGTGACCCCCTCATTGTGATTATCAGGGACACTAAGCTCATTCTTGTATAGTTCTTCTGTGTAATTTTGCCACCTCTTCTTAATCTCTTCTGCCTCTGTTAGGTCCCTGCCATTTTGGTCCTTTATCATGCCCATTTTTGCATGAAACGTTCCTTTCATCTCTCCAATTTTCTTGAAAAGATCTCTGGTCCTTCCTATTCTATTGTTTTCTTCTATTTCTTTGCATTGTTCATTTAAGAAGGCATTCTTATCTCTTCTAGCTATTCTTTGGAATTCTGCATTTAATTGGGCATATCTTTCTTTTTCTCCCTTGCCTTTTGCTTCCCTCCTTTCCTCAGCTATTTGCAAAGCTTCCTCAGACAGCCATTTTGCTTTCTTGCATTCTTTTCCTTTGGGATGGTTTTGGTTGCTACCTGTTGTACAATGTTGTGAACCTCTGTCCATAGTTCTTCAGGCACTCTGTCTATCAGATCTAATTCCTTAAATCTATTTGTCACCTCTATTGTATATTCAACAGGGATATGATTTAATTCATACCTGAGTGGCCTAGGGCTTTTCCCTACTTTCTTCAGTTTAAGCCTAAACTTTGCAACGAGAAGCTCATGGTCTGAGCCACAGTCAGCTCCTGGTCTTGTTTTCACTGACTGTATAGAGCTTCTCCATCTTTGGCTGCAGAGCATATAGTCAATCTGATTTCTGTGTTGACCATCTGGTGATGTCCATGTGTAGAGCCGTCTCTTGGGTTGTTGGAAAAGAGTGTTTGCTATCACCATCGTATTCTCTTGACAAAATTCTATCAGCCTGTGCCCTGCTTCATTTTGTACTCCAAGGCCAAACTTGCCTGTTATTCTGGACATCATTTTTGGTGTTAGTTCTATAAGGTGCTGTAGGGCTTCATAGAACCAGTCAATTTCATCCTCTTCAGCACTGGTGGTTGGGGCATAGACTTGGACTACTGTGATATTGAATGGTTTGCATTCATTTCATTATCTTTAGTAAGAATGCAGAATAAAATGGGAAACTCAGTAGGACTCGTAGTATGTGTTTGCTACTGCAGTTTTTTTAAGAAGATGTCAGGAGACTGACTGGCAATCCAAACAGCTTTCCAAAGTACTTTCTCCAAGTAATCTCAAAATGTCTGTTCTGAGCTTCAATACTTTTGCTTTATTTCATGGTCAGTGTTGAACTATTTTCTAAATATTCCATTTATTCCCCCATGTTTTATAATTCCATCTGTCAACTGCTCAGAGTCACCATGTGTGAGTTGGGCAGCCATATATTTGTCTAATAAATAAATCATGTACTGTATTACTCTTGCTGTATTCTGCTAGCAACCTTCAACTCTCTACTTGAAGCATTTCATTTAAGGCTATCTGCTTTATCATAAACTTTCTCTGAATTGGGAAAGATAAAATGTTTTTTTCATATTCATATATTTCTCAATGAACTGCTAAAAAGCAAAAATCTTATCTGCACACCTCCTGTTTAGTACAAAGCAACACAGTATACACTTTTTAAACAATATATTTTGATTGTTTTTACAGCTTTGTATTCATAAGGGTAAATTATCTGGCTACTGTCGAAAGAATAACATTATCCCTAAACATGATTCAGAGTATCCAAAATGGCCGAGTCATTTTGGCATATCAAACAATCCAACAAGTTCTTTTCTCTAAAGCTGCATTTAAAACTAAATTAAGAACTATAGATGTGATGTTTTTTCATGACAATGAAAAACTGCTCCCTGAGTTGGTTACATTGCTTAATCTAAAAATTCAAAAGCAAGAATTCTCTGTAAACTAATACCCACTATGTCATTATGAGAAGGACATTTGTATGATCTTCTACTTGTCCCTTTAAAACATGGGTGTCAAACTTGCTTTGTCACGTGACATGTCATGACATATTGTGACTTTTTTTGCATTGCCAGACATGGGGTGGGTAAGGCCTCTGTATGACACAACTGGCCCACAAGCCGGACGTTTAACACCCCTGCTTTAAAATATATGTATGTGACAACTAAGAAAAGGAGTATGTCTGTGTTTCCATAAATTTTAATGACACATCACTTGGAGCTACTGATCTTTTGCAGCAGCATAGAGTCCTCTGTTTGTACCTTTGAAATGACAGGATAGCATTAAGTTGCCAAAGGGGGGGAAAGGCATATCTGAGATCCTTCTGTTGTAAACCATGAATCTATAAAGAGTGACTCCAGCTTTGTAGGAAGAAAGGGGTTACCTGATTAAGAGTATAACACTTTTAATTCTATAATTTTAATTCCCCATGTGGCTCATAGATTAGTTTGGAAAATAAATGTGTAAATTTACTTAGCTGTATAAATCTCATATGGCAGCACTGGCTGATGAGCTGTGGTATAGTCTTTTACTGCATATACTACAGTAAGTAATTTGTTTTGCAAGGCTAGTAGCTCTAAAGGGCCATGTTGAATAGTATTCAAAGGTACAGTCCACTATGAAAATTGTATTTCATATCCTGACTCCAAAATGGAGGTAAGCAAAGGAGGAGGGAATATTTGTTTGTTTGTTTGGGACTCTCAGTCACATTAGACAAATCATTCTGCAGGGTGGTGCAGTCAAGTCAAGTAGAGTAAGCTCATTCTCACAGTGGCTACATTTAGCAACTTGGACTACCTGATGATGTAATCTTATCATGCCTTTAGGTGATGTTGGATTTAGCACTATTCTGAAATAAACCAGTATAAACTTCCAAAGAAATAGTTTGATTGCATTATAACTTTAAGCAAGCATTCTGAAACTGACATTCACATTCTCTAACTGCAATAAGAGATACATGCTATACCATTTGATTGACTAGTTTCTTTCCACACTAGTTTTTCAAAGTGACTTTTTTAAACAAAACAAATCATTTGTTCACCAAATGAAACCACTTGGGCAGCAATTAAGACATTGGGCTGGTCAGCTGAAGAGCTGGCAGCCCAGGTTCAAGACCCGAAAGCCATGCTACAGGGTGAGTGCCTGTCCTTGCTCTGGCTCCTGCCAACCTAGCATGCAAATGTGAGTAGATAAATAGGTAACACTTTGGTGGGAAGTGCAGTATCAGTACTGCATAAGAAATACAAATCAATACTGCCTGATTCTCAAAATATTCCAGGAAGCAAAGTGGCAGATAGATAGGTAAGGACAGTGTTTTGAGAGGCTGTGGATGGTTTTAAAAGCATTTATATAGTCATTCAGAGTCACATGTATATGGGTAACCATATGTATATACTTTGGATAAATAGCTAAGAAAATAAGCAAATATCTGCACATCTAATATCCAGGAAAACAATTTTAAACAGTTTCATTGATGCACAAATACTATGAGTTGCTCTAGCACCACATAACTAAGAAGTATAGACATTTTCTGAATACATTTGCAAGGGCTTTAAAGAAAATAGAAAGTAAATGTTTTCTTTTTAATGCAAACAGTAGGATAATCTTCCCTCACCCTATGAACTCCCTAAAGAAATCTGTCCTTCTTTCTACTGATTCCTTTAATTTATACCTTAGGTTGAAACACATGAATGCAAATGAACATAAAAACACTAAGCAGCAACGTTCCAATTCAGTGTTGTTCTCCAAGTCTCATAATTGCCAGATAGTCCTGGAAATAAGACAGACAATATTTATAGAGATAGTAGGTTACAGATGGTTGCTATTTTAAGATATGCACTTACTTTGGTAGATGATAGTTCAGATATTTCTAAGGAAGAGATATTCAGATATTTCTAAGGCAGAGATATTCAGATATTTCTAAGGCAGAGATTCCAGTTGTTCTTCATAAGATATACACAAGCTTCTAAATTACAGCTTCCAGTCGAGAAGGCCAGCTGTGTTGCATATGCTAATAGCAGCTGGAAATTCACAAATGCCAATTTCACATCTGTATCAGGAGTTTCATAGAGTAAGATTCTTGACTAGCCTTGGCAAAATAGGAATCTGGACATTCTTAGTGTACTTTTGGTCACAAGCAATTATGGAATAAGTGTATTTCACATCTGTAGCTCAAAGTTATTAATAAAACGTCCTTGTTACATCTTTCACAGATTTTCTAGAATTATTGCAATTTTTTCCTGGCTTCCTCATTAGAAATTCTCCACTCATCTTCAGCTAGCTAAAATGCAGGAATCTGTCAAGTAAGGTGAATTTCTCTAATCCTTCCTTGCCCATAAAACTATGAACCCATGGCCTTCAAGGAGATGAAGCCCAATCACTAACCTGAAACCAGGAAGTAAATATCCAACCCCCCCAACCCCCCACCCCATTTTAAGCAGTTTCATTATGGCATTGATACTCTAAGTTGCTCTAGGGTAATGTTTTGTCATTTCCTTTTTACACTTGACAAAGTTTAATGATTATATTTCTGGGATGGCTATCCATGCAGTGTTACACTCCCACAATTACAGTTCTCCCGCTTTTAAGGCTGCCTTGCTGGATTTCTTTAATTTACAGTATGTTGAACTAAGATATGTCCTTTTTCACAGAAATAGTGAAGGTGGTATTGAGGAAGAAAATAGGAAGTAAAAAAAACCATACAGAAACACAAATAGTTAGTTAGCTGGTTTAGTTTATTGTTTAGCTCACAGGCCAGATCAAAATACAGAGTTGCAAACGTAGATTAATAAAATCTTATAAAAAACAATTTAAAATGAAATTGGAGTAAAATACAATAATTTAATATATAGACAAGTAAAACAAGATAAAATTATGTTAGGTATATGTCTGTGGCCTAACTGGTTGGGTTGGCAATATATATGAACTATGATTGTATCATTGTTATAGAACTGTAATGTATCACTTTAACTATGTAATGCATTGCATCATAACTTCTAATGATTGGCCAGCGTTGTTTCCTACAGCCATAAGAGGGAGCTAAAGACATAGCTTCTCTCTCTCTGTTACGTTCACTCTCGCTTGCTGTTACTTGCTGTTTATCGTGGTTTGTGGGTTTGCTACTGTTTTGCTAAACCTGTAGAACTGTGTTTGACTTACGGACTGGTAAGAAGACTCTGTATCGGATAATCCTTGGACTGTTGTTATCTGCTATCTTTTTCATTACTTGTGTATGACCTGGATTGTTTTTTCCCTGGACTGTGCTATTGTCTTATCCCACAAGTAAACTTTTCTTTTGTACACACCTCAGTGTATCTTTGTGGTTGCTGTGTAAACCTAACTACTCTCAGTATCCTCTTTTTTGTGCAAGCTCTCTTTTGCTCAAGAGTTGCTCTGCTCATCCTTGTCAAGTATCATCCCTACAATCTACTCCAAGGGTGTCAAACTGCCAGCCCACAGGCCAGATGTGTCATCGGGAAACCATGCCCACTCCATTGCCAGCAATGGTGAAAAGGCTCCGATACATTGTGTGATGTCATGTCTGATCTACTCCAGTCAGTCTCATGTATGCTGATCTTAGCCGAACGATTTTATTCAAGTACTGTGCGGTGTTAAATGTTATTTTCAGATTCTGGCTGCACATAAAGTATGACACATAGACAAATAGTGATACAGCTGAATTACTAGAATGCTAAACTGACTCTTCAATTTAATTTATAAACAAAGACTATGAAGAAAGCATTCTCTGGCCTCACATTCTCCTGTATTGTGTGTTAGTTCCCATAATTCCCTGTCAGCATAGTTGGGAAAGAATGGTTTTCTCAATAGCATATCTCACCTCTTCCCACCATAGTGTTGCTATGAATAGGAAATCCAAGTTTCATAGAATTGTTTTTCCTTGCAACAGATAAAAACACAAAAATCTCAGAAGGGATGGATTTGACAAGCTCTTTCGCTTTTCTTCACCTTCAATGTCGCCTTTGTCCAACTGAGAAATGTCAAATAAAGTGCCTCAAGGACAGCTCAGGAGGATATTTTGCTGCTAGAGTGTAGGAGAGTGTAGGAAAAGCTGCCTTCAACTCTCTACCAAATCAAGGCCAACTAGGTTATAATGTCACATCATTCGGAAAACCACACTGCTCTCTTACTTCTTTTTCAGGCAGGTGAAAACACAATAATGGTATGCTAAATAATTGTTAGGAACTGAAAATTCCATGATGGCATATACTCAATCAATCAATGCTAAATAATTAACACTGTGTTTTCCCCCAAATCATTTCATGCTGGTTGTTAGTATTGTTATTTCTGTTCTGTCTCAGGTTAGCAATCTGGGGAAACAAGATAAGAGATGGCAGAGAGAGAAAAACAGAAGAAATGGAGAAGAAAAGGCACTATCTTCTTCCCCTTCCCCCTAACTATAAAAGGTAAAGGTAAAGGTTCCCCCGCACATGCGTGCTAGTCGTTTCTGACTCTAGGGGCCGGTGCTCATCTCCGTTTCAAAGCCAAAGAGCCAGCGCTTGTCCGAGGACGTCTCCGTGGTCATGTGGCCAGCATGACTAGATGCCAAAGGCGCACGGAACACTGTTACCTTCCCACTGTAGTGGTCCCTATTTTTCTACTTGCATTTTTACGTGCTTTCGAACTGCTAGGTTGGCAGAAGCTGGGACGAGTAACAGGCGCTCACTCTGTTACGCGGCATTCGGGATTCGACCCGCCAAACTGCCGACCTTCCGATCGACAAGCTCAGCGTCCTAACCCACTGAGCCACCGCGTCCCTAACTATAGTAGGTCTTAAATTGGAAAGGCAAAATTGGGAATAGCAGCTGATGGAACCTGAGAGAATTTCCTCATCACTGTGCGGTCTTTGGTACTCTCTGAAATTTGTTGTTTTCTTGAAGATATTTCATTATCTAGCTAGATAACACCATCAGTGCTAGAAAAGAGTAGGGTTTGTCTTCTTTTTTATATACTAATGGTCATTTCCATAAACACTGATAGGATAAGCCATTAGTTTATAAAAAGAAAGCAAAGCCCCATTCCCTTCTAGCACTGATAACATTACCTAGATGGGTAATGAAATGTCTGCAAGAAAACCAACAAGCTCAGAGAGCATCAAGGACCCCCCCCAGTTCAACTCTGAACCACAAATAATCTTTTCTATCAGTCACCCATCACTGTTTGCTTCCTATTACCATAGTTTCCTCTTGTTTCAATATGTATTTTTTTGCCTGCTACCCTTCTCTCAGTTTTAATATCTGAGAGCCTCCCTTGCTTATCTACAGCACACAGTTGCTTGAGGGAAATAGGCTTGATCATGTGAATTGTAATTCAACAAGTCTCCAGGATTCCATATTCCTATAGACTGTTTTGTATTTACATTGAAATGGGAAAATCATGAGTTACACAGCCAGAGTCCTCTCAGCATGTAAGTGTTCATTTCCCCCCACCAAATCTATTAAAGATGGTTGTAACTGAACTTTAAAAACAACTGTAGACAATTAGTAGGCAAAATAATACTTTGTATTTAATCTTTGATCTTCCTCCTCTCATATTAAGAATCTTGTTATAGCCCATTCCAAAGAACATCATTAATCTTAATTCAGATTTTATGTATTTTAAAATACAACTTACATGTAACCATGCCCACTCACTTCCATTCTTTTAAATCGTGTTCAGTTATCCTACCCAAAATCAAAGCCACCAGCCTCCTCCAACGCTGTTCGCTGTTACAAAGTATTTCAATCTTTGGAGATCAACTCAATTATTCCAATCTTTTTTAAGGCCTGTATAATGAGTTCCCAAAGGCTGAACATAGGATCTTCTGAATACAAATAATTTTCTATGTCAGTGAGCTATGGGCTCCTCTCTATACCTGTAAAAAGGAGCAGGGTCAAAAAGTGTAAGGTATTTCAGTTTATAACATTTAGAACAAAATAATCTGGACAGTGCACAATAATGATTCTCTGATCTGTTTATCTTTTTATGATTATCAAATATATATCTGTGAACGATGAAATATTGCTTCATGCTTTATTTTGACATTTATTAAAGGATTTGAACGTGGACACTAACAAAAGGACAGTTTAGTCTTACATAAACATTCTTATGTTCCCAATAGTGAAGTTTGCATTAGGTTTGCAAAAGACAAATGAAACTATAGTCTCATAACCAGGAACATGTGACTTATATCAGCTTGAAGAGCATGCCAAGATTTTCACAGCATGCATGCTGTCTCTCTGTGTGTACACACACACACCACACACATGCACACACACACATTTTTCATTGGGGGGCTACAAAAGGAGTGTTGGGATATTCATGGACCTAATGTATCATGTGTCCTGTGCTTTCCGTTGTTGTGAATTACATTCACAATAATAAACTTGGTTATGTGGCTCATAAGAGACCATTATCTTAATAGTAACTATATTTTAATTTGAACATAGAACTTATATATGTATATCACCTGCAGTATAAGAGAAGTCTTGGACTTCAGATTAAGAGAGTTCATGAAGGATGCTTTCTCCCATCGTGTCTCAAAATACTAGAGTTGACAATAACTACAGAACAAAATCTTTTTTTAAAAAAAAGGCATTATCGACATCACTCAAGCATCATTAAGATGCAGCACATATTAAATACATTCTGCATGAACACTTTAATTCAAATTGTTCTGAGCAACATAGAATATAAACAGCCTGTCCTGATTTCTGGTGGTGCATCTTTCTTTTTCTCTTGTAAGAAAAGGGGGGGGGGAGCAGAAAATGGATTGAAGGATCCAGTATCTATGCACCATTCTTTTTGTTTGATCTCTTCTCCTGCTGGACCATTTTGTCCTGCGGTAAATGATTCTCAGAGTGCAGTTTGTTTAAGTAACAATGAAAGATGAAGAAAAGATTACCTTTGCATTTTTGTTACCAAACTGATGATCCACAAAGACCTTTTAGTCAGTCTTGTTAGACTGCTCTATTTCTCAGTGAATCTGGCATGGGGAATAGCAGCCAGGACAACAACTAGTAGTTCATACACATTTTGAGCATTACTGAGTATATTTGACTTTTAGCACTGAAATACCCACCCATTTCCTAAGCCAAGCAGAAGCTCAATCTTAATAGCTATCTACTAAGAACATTAATGTAGAGTTGCTATCATCGTCAGGGCTTCTTCTGAGAACCCAGCAATCCCAACAGGGAGCAATGTTGTTCTGATCCCTGGCTTGATCCAGAAAGGCAATTCTAAAGTGCATCCCATGAACATTTCATTAATCCACAAGCATCAGCACTGTTGCAATATGTCTCCCTCCTGTGTAGACTAAACACAATTGTTTTAGAAAAGATTACTCTTCTCTCCAGAGGCTGCGACACATCCTCATTCATCACCCTCAAGTGATGGCGACCAAATTACTCTTTGCCACTGCCATTCATTTTTCAGGCCTCCTGCTAATTCTCCAAGGCTCGTTAAAATGCTACAAGCAAAGGTGCCCTTCTGATCTTTCCAAACATTCTCTAAATGGTTTGAATTTATTCATTGGACTATTCTCATCCTGGGTCATCTCTCTCTCTTCCCCTCTCTTTTTCAGTTTGTGTCTCATTGACTTTTAAATTTTCATTAAAGCTGTAACGTTGTCTTTTGTCTGAAGCCAGTTCCATCAAGAGAAATGTTGTTCAGAGCAAAGGAAGAGCAAAACAGAGTTGGCTGAGAAATACTCCCTTTTTTACAAAGCAATCCAAGTGGAAACAAAAGCCTTCCATTCGTGTGTAATTAGCACTGTGCAGGGATTCAGCACTAATATTCAGCAGAAATCTGAATACAGACTTTGAATTATTTCAAGTAGCATCCCTGACAGGTTAACATTTCTTAGCTAAACTTGATCAGAAAAGTAATGTGAACAGAAACATAGCGTTATGAATCAAGTGTCATCATCATCAAATAGAGGTTCATTACTAAAGCAATTCAATGGGCTAGAATAGTAGCTAGACAAGCAAGAATATAGCAGTATATATTTAACTCTATATTTACAGATTCTTAAGGTTTAAGCAAGGGACATGGTGGCTCAGTGGGTTAAGACGCTGAGCTTGTCGATCTGAAGGTCGGCAGTTTGGCGGGTCGAATCCCGAGTGCCGTGTAGCAGAGTGAGCGCCTGTTACTCGTCCCAGCTTCTGCCAACCTAGCAGTTCGAAAGCATGTAAAAATGCAAGTAGAAAAATAGGGACCACTACGGTGGGAAGGTAACAGCATTCCGTGCGCCTTTGGCGTCTAGTCATGCCGGCCACATGACCACGGAGACGTCCTCGGACAAGCGCTGGCTCTTCGGCTTTGAAACGGAGATGAGCACCGGCCCCTAGAGTCGGAAACGACTAGCACGCATGTGCGGGGGAACCTTTACCTTTACCTTTACCTTAAGGTTTAAGCAATGCTGGTACCATATATATTATAAAATAACCCTTGTATTTTACAATAACAGTAAATGCTTTGTCAGTAGTAGCAAAAAAAAACAATCCTTGTATCTTTTGAGCCTTAGTAAGTGATTTCAGCTGTGAATCCAACTTTGCTCTCTTGTATTATTAAATCAGCTCAAAGTAAAGCAGAGAACAGTCTTATTTTGATCATGGGACAAATTATGTTTATTTACTCAATTTCGATAGCCGCCCATCTCAGCCAAATGACTGGATGGCTTACAATTCTAAAACTTTAAAACTGTTTAAACAATAAAAACATCCAAAAAATAAACACACATGGCAGCCAAGATACTTAATCAGCTAACAAAAAAGCCAAGAAATGGGCCCCTTAACACATTCTAAGCCACAGGTCCAGGTACACAGTTTTTAAAACTTTATGAGAGGCCAATAGTGTTGCGCCTATTCTAATCTCCAATGAGAGAATATTCCACAAAGCAGGGACTATAGCAGAGTCTTGTCTTCTAGTTTCTGCCAGTTGACACTCTTTGGCTGCTGGAATCTGCAGCATGTCCAGTCTTGCTAGATTGAATTGTATGGGTAGAGACTCTTGGAAAACGATGGTTCCTCGAATAATGTAATGGAGACTTGGCTGAGCGTAATAGGTAGGTTGGTACTCCTAGCCAGTTATATGTAGTTTAGCACTAGATATCTGTGGTCCATAAAAAAAAGTCTGTACAAACTGGTTATAGCAATTGTTGTTGTCTGACTGTCCTTGTCTAGAGTCAAAGACATGCAGAATCAGGCTGATATAATTTGGATAGGAAACCATCAGATAATCCCAGTTGTGCCATAAGGGAGAATATGGGTTGAATTTTTTGATTCTTGTTGTTCTCTGAACTTGCTTCCCTTCCTACAGACATTTTACCAACTAGGTAACATCCTTAGGGCATAGGTAAAGTGGAGTTTGCTGCCTGCTGATATATGCTAGCTTATCCGATTAGCCTTAATTGGATATTATTTCTTTCTTGATTCCTTTTTGGGTAGTACTTCATTTCTTCTTTAATTGTTCTTGTTTAATTGATGCTGGTTTCTGCTTATCTGGGTGCTGGTGAAGATTTGTGAAAAAAATATGTTTGGGTCCTGTCTCTTTGCTTTGTCTTTGATTTCACCTTGAATAATTTGTAGATGAGTTTATCTCAATGTTTGCTTATGACTGATTTATCAAAATTCCATGCTTGTAGGCATTCTCTTGCATTTTTGGAGCTTGCTTGATCTAAGAGGTCTACAATTTTCCAATTGAAATTATGGTTGAACTTGTCAGAGTAAGAGGAGGAAAAGCAAGCTCAGAGAACACCAAAAATGAAGGCAATCAAAATCACTTCCATATTACTGTCAACAAAATTTGTTTCCTGAGGTGAGAAATATATTGAAATGCTAATAGGCCTTAGCATATCTTAGGACAAATATGAAAGAAATTTGAAAGAAAAACAGAAGGAATAGAAGTGTCTAGGAGTTGAGCTGAACTTGACTTGGAGGCTTGAATATATTTGTCTCTGTATGAATTATTATTATTATTATTATTATTATTATTATTATTATTATTATTATTATTATTATTATTATTATTATTATTATTAATTGAATTTTTATACCGCCCTTCTCCCGAAGGACTCAGGGCGGTGAACAGGGCATATAAATAGAAATACAAAAGTTAAAAAAAGATTAAATAATTGCCCAATTAAAACAATCAAAATGTAAAACCCATTAAAACCCTAAGATTCCCCCATCAGGCCAGGCCAGCTTGTTCGAATAAATGGGTCTTTAACCCGTGCCGGAAGGAGCGAAGATCCGGTGCCATCCGGAGCTCAACTGGCAGTTGGTTCCATAAAGCCGGGGCATCCACAGAGAAGGCCCTCCCCTGGGGGCCGCCAGTTGACATTCTCTGACCGGTGGCACCCTGAGGAAGCCCTCTCTGTGGGAACGCACAGGGCGGAGGGGAGTCGACGCCGGCAGCAGGTGGTCCCTGAGGTATTCCGGACACATGCCATGTAAGGACTTAAAAACCATCACCAAGAACTTGAACCGCACCCGGAAGACAACTGGTAACCAATGCAGCTCACGGAGCAAAGGTGTAACATGGGAGTACCGGGAAACTCCCAAGACAACTCTCGCGGCCTCATTCTGTACCAGTTGGAGCCTCCGAGTGGTCTTCAAGGGAAGCCCCATGTAAAGAGCATTGCAGTAGTCCAGACGAGAGGTCACGAGCGCATGGGTGACCGTACACAGGGCATCCCGGTCCAGATAGGGCCACAACTGATGCACCAGGCGAACCTGAGCGAAAGCCCCCCTAGTCACGGCCACTATGTGATCTTCTAGAGTAAGCCGTGAATCTAGGAGGACTCCCAAGTTGCAAGCCCTATCCACAGGGGGTAAAAACTCACCCCCCATAGAAAGAGATGGAACATTTTGAATGTCCCGGGATGCCGGAATATACAGCCACTTGGTCTTGTCAGGGTTGAGCTGAAGTCTGTTCCTCCCCATCCAGACCCGAACCGCCTACAGGCAACGGGACATCACATTGAGGGCATCACTGGGGTGGTTTGGGGTCGAAATGAAAAGTTGGGTATCATCAGCGTATTGATGATACCCAACTCCAAAACCACGAATGATCTCACCCAGCGGTTTCATGTAGATGTTAAACAGGAGAGGCGAGAGGACCGATCCCTGAGGAACTCCACAAACGAGAGCCCTAGGGGTCGACCTCTGCCCCCTGCCAACACCGACTGCGAGCGTCCCAGGAGATAGGAGGAGAACCACTGAAGAACTGTGCCTCCTACTCCCAGTCCCCTGAGACGCCGCAGCAGGATACCATGGTCGATGGTATTGAAAGCCGCCGAGAGGTCTAATAGGACTAGGACAGAAGAATGTCCTCTGTCCTGAGCCCTCCAGAGATCATTCACCAGAGCAACCAATGCCGTCTCCGTGCTGTACCCGGGCCTGAAGCCCGATTGGGATGGGTCTAGATAATCCGCTTCATCCAGAACCAGAGGGAGCTGATGCGCCACCACACTCTCAACAACCTTCGCAAGAAAGCGAAGGTTGGAGACCGGCCGAAAGTTGTTTAACACAGCTGGGTCCAAGGCAGGCTTCTTGAGGAGAGGTCTCACCACCGCCTCCTTCAAGACGGTGGGGAAATTACCCTCACTCAAAGAAGCAGATATAACTGCATGGAACCAGCCTCATGTCCTCTCCCTAGCTGCATAAACCAGCCAAGAAGGGCACGGGTCCAATAAACATGTGGTGGAGCTCAACCTCCCCATATGTTGAATATGTTTACTAAAGCCTTGAAATCAGGGGTAAAATAAGGATTTTTGTCATGGAAGAGGAAAGAATGACATTATCTCCATGAACATAATGAGGTTCTCTGTATTGCTTCAAACTTTTGTCCATATGGTTGAGGTTCTAGTTATTAGAAACCATAAACTGGCTTCTAGTTATTAGAAGCCATAAAATAAGTTTTCTTGGATCAGTTGCAGTTTTTATTTTACTTTATGATTAACTGAAATCTTTAGGAAAACATATGGATTGATTTAAATATTGAGAAGAGGAATTCTAAAACTATTGTAAAGGTAAAGGTAAAGGTTCCCCCTGCACATGCGTGCTAGTCATTTCCAACTCTAGGGGCTGGTGCTCATCTCCGTTTCAAAGCCGAAGAGCCAGCACTTTTTCCGAGGACATCTCTGTGGTCATGTGGCCGGCATGACTAGACACCAAAGGTGCACAGAACGCTGTTACCTTCCCACCGCAGTGGTCCCTATTTTTCTACTTGCATTTTTATATGATTTCAAACTGCTAGGTTGGCAGAAGCTGGGATGAGTAACAGGCGTTCACTCTGTTACGTGGCACTTGGGATTTGACCCACCAAACTGCCGACCTTCTGATCGACAAGCTCAGCATCCTAACCCACTGAGCCACCGCGTCCCTCTAAAACTATTAGAAACTGATAAAAACAGATTCTCTTTTTCAAGTGCATAACACTTCTGGGTAGACTTGATGCCACCACAGCATCACACATTTCAAGGAATGCAGAGTGAAAGAAGTTATAGAAGCTGGAGTTACAGGTTAAAATGCTAATGCTTGTGTGGTAGAGAAAAGTTTAATAAACAACAGAAGATGTGAAATTGATCGTGCTGTATTTTCCACATTAAAAATAGAAATTTCTTTTTTCCACATAAAGGTAAAGGTAAAGGTTCCCCCGCACATGCGTGCTAGTCGTTTCCGACTCTAGGGGCCGGTGCTCATCTCCGTTTCAAAGCCGAAGAGCCAGCGCTTGTCTGAGGACATCTCCATGGTCATGTGGCTGGCATGACTAAACGCCAAAGGCGCACGGAACGCTGTTACCTTCCCACCGTAGTGGTCCCTATTTTTCTAATTGCATTTTTACGTGCTTTCGAACTGCTAGGTTGGCAGAAGCTGGGACGAGTAACAGGCGCTCACTCTGCTACGCGGCATTCGGGATTCGACCCGCCAAACTGCCGACCTTCCGATCGACAAGTTCAGCGTCCTAACCCACTGAGCCACCGCGTCCCTTCTTTTTCCACATACTGCTGCAATAATCAATGAAAATACTCACCATATTTGTGGTCTATAAATGGTATTCCAAAAGGGGGGGCATTATAAGTTTTAGTATTATGGTTTCTGCCCTCCTTAACATTTTTGGGCAGATCGTTTGAGAAGCAATTTACACATTCATCTCAATTTCAGTGAAATTTGCATGTAGGATGCAGCTTTAATTAAAACAGGATATTATTTTGGGTTAATACAGTATTATATATACTACAGTATATCTCTCCTTCACACACACAGATACACACACATATACAAATGGGAGGGGGAGGATAAATAATCTTGGCTGATACAGTCTACTTCTTTTGTGAGAAGCTGTTTCATTTAAGATTCAGTCTTTTGTATATTGGATTTCAGAGCTGAAGGAAACTAAAGGAGGAAATGGATGGCTGTTCTATGTCAATAAATGTTAGAGAAAATGCCAGATTGACTGAAAGGCCAGTATGGTGTCAACCAATCACTGAAAACAACAGATTTTGGACAAATTCTAACTGAACATTTCTGAAAGATGAAAGATATTCCTATTACCTTATCTAACTATTAAAGTTATTATTGGACATATTTTACACATACCTTTTTAGTGCATATACTCCATATCTATGAATCTCTTATATGGATGACTGTGGGAACTAGAAATTAACATGGGACAGGACACAACTTGACCTTGTACCCAGTGACTTTATACACAGGGTGAATTTGTATGCAGGGTGACTTTGCTCTAGTCCAGTGGTGGCGAACCTATGGCACGGGTGCCAGATGCGGCACTCAGAGCCCTCCCTGTGGGCACCCGTGCCATGCCTCAGAGGTGGCAACTGTTCATCTTCAACCAGCCGCCCCCCATGGGTGTCCCTCCCCACGAGTGACATTGAGGTGACCACACCCACTTTGGCCACACCCACCCAATTTTCCATGACCACCACAGCCACACCCACCCAGTAGGCCATGCCCTCCTGGCACCCAATAATAAATAACTGGGTTTTGGGTTGCAGTTTGGGCACTCGGTCTCTAAAAGGTTCACCATCACTGCTCTAGTCACTATCCATCATCTCAGAAAAATTCGCTTTTTATGACCTTGCTATCCCATAATTCGGGGTAAAGTCAGGGCAACTGGACAGAGCTGAGCATTTACTGGGCAGATCTCTTTTCTGATGCTTATGTGGAGTTCACAGAGATTTTTTTGGGGGGGAGGGGGGCTTAGGAGAGAAACATTTGCCATTACCTAGGATTGAACTCTCAACTTTCTGAGTGGGAGACAAGTATTTTCACCATCAGGCCAATACGTCATTCTGATCCATCATACCAGCCATATTCTGATGTGAAGAAAAGCTATGAAAAAGACCTTGTCATATGCCATCTTGAGCTCCCAGAAGATATTCAAATGAATAAAAGACACAGAAAAAAACAACCAATCAGACTGTTTATATTGACAGGAAGCTGCAAATATATATAGTATCAACCCAAAATCACTCTTGAGGAAGAGGGGCGAACTCTAATTTTGATAAACAAACAAATAAACAAACAAATTTTTGATCCTTTCTAATTAGCATTGCTGTGATCACCCCTGAGCTAACAGCTGGTATTTCCTATTTCCTAACAAACAAATGTATGGAGATGGATCATACTTCACAGGAGAAAATTTCTATGCATTTGAATTCATTATGATTCTATGTAATGATGTAACCTTCTCAACTATCAGTCTGAACTTCCATTCAAAGAAGCTAAAAAATTTCAACTAAAGCAAAGAAAGAGATTTTGTTGGCATGACAAAGTGATCCAACTGGCATCTTCCTGCAGATGACTGGCTATGGCTGAATACATTTTGACAATGAATCATGAGGTCTTGAGAACATCCATTATTTTTAAAAAAACAAATCCAAAACAAAACAGCAGCATTGAATGTTCTTTATAGCAGAACCAAGGAAGTATAGCCCTCAATACTATTTCTGGGAGATTCTGGGTGCTCAGATGTACCCAGATGTGCTTCATTATTATTTAGAATATACTTTTTTGCAAACACCATTTTGGGCTTCTGTTAGAATTATATCACTTTGTCTCTTATTGGCTGCAATCTGAGAAACAATCTTGAAGACCACATTTAAAAAGGTCAAAAAACATTTTTAAAAGCCCAAGTTCTTTAAAACACACACAGAGAAGATGAGAATAAAAGGGAGGGGGAGTCTTTTTGTCCAAAGTAAAAATGTCCTATAAAAACCTTCACTGTAATAATGGATGAGGAATTTTACACAGATCCAATTACAGTAAAACTCTTGCTAAGTAGCTGCATTCCTGAATAAACGGTACTCAGTTGGAAACAATGCAATAATTAAACCACTGACATTTTGAAGGCACTAAAGTCAGAAGGATCTTAAAAATTCTAATTCTGAGTTTGCTCATCTCTAATCGGATAGTTAATTGAGGTGTATTCATTCAACCAGAAAAGTTCAGGTGAAGGATAGGGAGAGAGATGTTCTTTTATATCTTTTCTGGTACAAGCAGTGAAGATCTCTAGCAGAAAGTATTTACAATATGGAAATGCATTTTTATTCCATTAGTCTCTGCTAACAGTGTTTCCACAGCTCATTATTTCCAACAGAAAATAGCACTTAATGAATGCAGAGTGATGGTGGAATTGCTGCAGAAGAGTGTATGACATAGCCTACAAATTCCCTAATGAATTCTTCCTGATTGCTTGCCATTGCTTTGAAATCCAAATGAATTCTTATCGATTGCTAGGTGACAGGCACTTTTCTTTCTAAACAGAGAAATGGAGCCAATTCACTCATCACCCTGGCTGGAAAACCACCCCCCCCCAAAAAAAAGAAACAGTTGCATCTAAACATCCCTGCCATATTTAGAGGTAGCAACATAGACGATGGAGTTGCTAACTATTCGGGGAGGAAGGTATATTTGGTGGGGGGAACTCAGTAGAAGAAACCTTCTTTAGCTCTAGAGAACTAAAATTAAAATTTTAGTAAAATGGTGAAAAAATAATATGTTAGAATAAGCTATAAAGCACAAAGACTCAGACACTATGCTAACAAATAACTACATTAAACATCAATGTTATGTTGCATGCCTGGTGTAAATGTATTGAGCAAAAAAATGCAGTTTATCAGTTTTATTCAGTATGTTGGGCAAATATATGATTTAAGGCCTTTGTGGTTGAATGAACAAAAACAAGAACAAAAAAAGGGAAATATCTTTATTACAAATCCTCCTGGGGCTTTCCTAATTCTGTAAATGATGTTATCATTTGCATTGGTTTCTTAGTTAGGCTGCCTTGACATAGGACAGACTGACTTGATAATTGGGCAAATTTTAAAGGAACATACTAGGCAAGAAATATGTGCTATAATGCAGTTGAGGACTACACGTTGAGTGTGGTTGATCAGCCAGTTACAAATTCATCTGGTAGGGATGCTGCCTAACCCACATTTTTCTGTCTTTTCAAGTAGTAGGTTGCGGTCTAATTTATCAAATGGCTTGCTGAATCCAAGTAAATTATATCCACAGCATTTCTCTGGTCCACTAATTTTTTCACATTGTCAAAGAACGCAATAAGATTTGTCTGGCATGATCTGTTTTTTTTATTTAAAAAGTTTTACATTACATTTTAACTTTAATCCCCCCTCCCCCACCCCTATCTAACCCTCCCTATCCCTCTCCCCCATTCCCTCCTCCCCCCCCCGACTTCCCAGAGCTAAATACAGGGTATAAAAAAAAAACATAAGCATCCATATGCTATCACAAAAACTATTAATTCTATCACCCTCTAGCTCATGTAAAATGATTACAAACAATATTACTATTACAGATAAGAAAAAAAAGAAAGAAAGCAGAAAAGGAACTTTACTCAAATACTAAATAAAATTTCTTAATCCCAATCCTTATTCATATTAATTTCAAAAAAGAAGAAAAAAAAATTCATCTACTATTTACATTCTCCCACATTTGTCTAAATTCTAAACAAATTCTCAATTACGCGCCAAAAGCGCCTATCTCTATTAACCTTATTAATCTACAACCAAACTGATCTATGATCAAAAATAGTTCTTGCATATATCACACCAAATGTCTCACAGTTCCAGATCATCCATCTATACGTCTAGGACACCATTCCAATCTTCAATGAAAATAAAATAAAAAATTTAAAAAATTTATAATCCAATTAAGTAACCTTTATATGTAGTAAGTTAAGAAAAATCAACTTGTTATTGATTAGGAGCTTGCATACCCAATCTTAAATTCAATAAATGCTTTTAGTCCATAACCCTAATATACGTTTCTTGCAAACAAATAGCATCAGTCTTAAATTGTTTTAAGTATTGAAAAGCTTTCTTTCTCCTCTATGATGAATTTAATTCATTGACATTCTAAATTGGGGATTTAGATCTGTTTTTGGCATGATCTGTTTTTGAGAAACCCAGGTTGGCTTCTTGTTATGACTTTGTTTGCCTTTAAGTGTTCACAAATTTATTGTGTTATCTTTTCCTGAAACTTCCCAGGTATTGATGTCAAGCTGAAAGGTCTGTAGTTTCCTAGATCCATTTCTTTTTTTTCCCCTTTTTTTGAAGATGAGAACTACATCAGCCCTTTTCCAGGCACCTGGTAGTTCCCTGGTGCTCCAGGATCTTTGAAAAAATATAATTCAGTGTTCCCGAGATCATGTCTGCCAGTTTCTTCAGATCATTGGGGTATAATCCATTTGGTCCTGGTGATCTGAACTCATCTAAAGTGGATAGGCATTCTGTTACAATTTTCTTGCTTATTTGGACTTGGATTTCTATTCTGCATTTTACAGGGATTTTTTTATAGGTTAGACTATTGTTTTTCCTTCTGTGTAAAGACAGATGAAAGAGGAGGAACAAGTATTAGGTATGTTTGCCCTCTTGAATTACTTATAAATAAAGATGGGATTAAAAACATAATAAATTACTATCAGAATACAGTCCTTTATTTGAAAGTATTTCTGTTGAATGGGTTGTCAGGCCTCTTAAACTTCCAGAATTCTTCTCCCCAACTTGGACCTGGCCTCACTCATGTCTGTAGTGCAGCTCTCAACATGTCGGATGAACCCTAGTGTAGCCTCATATTGAGAATAACACACCTCTGTTTAGAGTGATGCAGGATTTCAGATTGTTGAATACCCCATCTTGGAAAAGCTAAAAGGTAATGTGGACCATGAACCTCAGTGTACAAAGAGCTTATAGCAAGTGCTAAAATAGTTATATATTTAACCTTTATAATGCAATACTGTGATTGTTCAATCCTCAACAGATTAAATCAAATACATAGCCACCTTGTGATATTGTGGGCTGTGACACATGATGTGGATATTCATGTGCATGAAATATTTTTCTAAATTAGCCTGGGAAGCCAATTTGTTTCCTGAGGTGAGAAATATATTGAAATGCTAATAGGCCTTAGCAGGTTGCTTTTTTTTCTTTTTGTCCTTTGGGAAAAGACATATACAAGGAATTTCTTAATTGTGCATTCACCAATCTCTTTCAGGAGATCAAATAAGAGCTTTGATAGGAACAAATAAACTTTGATAAGACCCATTCACCCCTGATGCTAATTGAGAAGAAAGAGCTTTGGTCTGTGGGCTAAAACCTTTGATTAAAAACATAATATTAATTTTAAATAGTTTTAATATTAATTTAAAGATATAGAAAGTTGTAATTGAAAAGAGAGATCTAAAGAATGGATGGGGTTGCTTTTGACTGCTGACTAAAGAAAGAAAAATCTTCAGGTATATATGCTTTGGAATTAACAAGTAGAACTGAAATTTTAGAGGGAGTAAAGCAGCATGGTTACTCTCACAACAATTTATATTTGCTTAAGATAAAGATAGTTCACAGGAAGCATTATTTCATCTGTGTTTAAATGGTCATGTTCAGTGGTTGTCATCCACTGCAATGAAGTATGTGGTGATAGGATCACCAGATGTCCAGCAAAAGGAGGACACATGTTCCCTTTTGTTTTCATTTTATTTATTTTATTTTATTTTAATTCCATTTATATCCCGCCCTTCTCCGAAGACTCAGGGCGGCTTACAAGCTTAGCAGTAGCCTTCATTCTATGTATATGCCTGCTTATTAGAGCTTTCACACACACCCCAAGCGGCATTATTACAAAGTCAGCTTATTGCCCCCAACAATCTGGGTCCTCATGTTTTCATGTCTTCTGTTTGGTAGCCTTAGACTTAAAATAAAATATTATCTAGCTTTTTATTGTTTTGTTTATTGTTGTTGTTGTTGTTTGCTCACTGTTTGAACTTCTTTCACAATAGTAGTCATTCAACCTTTTCTCTATGTTGACCTTGTAAATTATCTGGTTCTGGACAGCCTCAACAGCCTCAGCTTGTTAAGCAGTTTTTAATATTATGAATTATAATGAATTATTATTATTATTATTATTATTATTATTATTATTATTATTATTATTATTATTATTATTATTATTATTATTATTATTATTATTATTTTCCTAATTCCAGTTATCGACTTTAATCTAACCTCTCAAATCTCTTATGAACACAATCTATAGGATACATGTCTCACCTTGTTGTCAATTCTATGTTACTGCTAGCATATATTCTTGAAAATGAAGAGTTGAAAAACCAGTCTTTCTGATGCTGGAAAAGTAATTTTATATGCCTGAAGGGCTAAGTTTTTAGTTGTTTGAAATATTTTTTTCTTATACCAAGAAAGTCAAACAATTATGTGACTCTTTATGTCCATTAGTTCTTCTTTCTAATGATGAATTTCCCACTTTGCCTGTGCAGATATTTGATAATCTTATTCAGGAGAGATTAAAGGAAGTGTTTTCATACTTTACACATAGCTAAGTTATGAGATTTACTGCCATCAGATGTGGTGATAGCTACATCTGCACTATAGGCAGTTTTCAAGGGAGCCTGTGCAAATTAATGGACAAGAGAGATCCCAAAGTTGCTTTTTCACAAGACAAATGTACTTTCTTGTTTTTCTTGGAAGACGTTTCGCTTCACTCTTTAGAACTGAAGAAGCTTCTTGGATGAGAAGCAAAACGTCTTCCAGGAAAAACAAGAAAGTACAGTTGCCTCATGAAAAAGCACCTTTGGGATAACTATGACCTGGATGACTGTGAATCTCCATGGACAAGAGAGATGCACTGGAGCTATATTACAATAGTACCATGTTTTAAATAGTTGTGGGAGTGCACATGGAAATGACAATGGGACAACTTGCTATAGCCAACTCACTGTAGGCAACTCACCATGGCAAAGTCACCATGGCCAACTCACCACAGCCAATTCGCCATGGCCAACTTGCCTTGGGATAACTCTCCACGTTCAACTCACCATGGGACAACTCACTATGGGACAATTTAACAATTCTATTTAATTATTTAAAATAAATTTAAAAATATTTTAATTTTATCATTTACATTTCATTCTGTTCTTCCTTTTGCATCCTTTCTTTAGTGATTCTTTTCCATAATTTCTTTGATATTAGTGTAACTTTTGTCCTGCAACAAATTGTCCTATGGTGAGTTGGCCGTGGCAACTTGTCCCACAGCGAGTTGGCTGTGGCAAGTTGGCTATGGTGAGTTGGCTGTGGCAAATTGTCATAGACCCCATGAAAACAAGGCTAATACCTCTTGTCCATATTCATGAGCTTTCCAAATGCACAGTGTGCATGACACTAGATTATGTTATTGCATAATTGCTTTGATTTTTTTTCCCTTACCCTTTTCCAGTGGTGGGATTCAGGCGGTTCACACCGATTCGGCAGAACCAGTAGCTATATTTTGCTGAGTTTGGACAACTGGCAGAATGCACACTGCTTCCGGAAGTCCACTATAGGCCTCAGAGGCCTGGAGGAGGCCTCCCAGGCCTAGAATGGCCCACCAGAAGTGCATGGATGCCATTTCCAGAAGTCTGTTCTAGGCCTCAGAGGACCAGGCCTACATTCAATAAGAGAACTGGTTGTTCAGGTATTTCGGTCTCATCACTGCCCCTTTCTCTTAATTTGGATAGGATCTATGCAGTCAACATACAACACAGGCATCTCAGGTTGCTCAGACAATAGGAGTTTGATATCTTAATCAGGAAACAGGTTACTTCTTCAGTTTCTCACTTCTCCTCTATCCCAGATCTTCTTTCTCAAGAACATGAACTACATTAGAAAAAAATTTAACCAAAGAAGGCTCATGAATGGAACTCTAAGAGTGTGAATAGCTAGAAGTCATATTTGTCATATTCATTTACTTCTTGGAGTTATATCTCAGGAGCTGAAGGCAGTTTTCAAGGGGATTTTTTTTTCATTTCATGTCCACTACAGGTGTCCTCAGTGGGTTGGTCAAAAACCCCCTCAAACATGATGGTAACCACATGATGAAAGCTCTGCCCCCTCAATCCTGATCCTAATTGGTTATCATGAGTATATAAATCCCTATAATGAAAGGACTTACAATGTCTCTCTTCTGTAGTGATGAATATTCCCTGGTGTCCATTTCCACTTCTGTACATTAATTATTTTCCTCTTTGTCCTCTGTCCCTATTTGCAGAAAAAGAGACCCATTTCACAAATCTGGATTCTTTTGTGTCTACTTCTTATTCAAGGTCCCAGACTGGGATTCAGATAACAAAAAAGATCACTTTCCTTTCAGTGGGCACTTAGTTAAAGGATCAATTAGGCACTGTCTTCAGTTGTTCTTTTTCTTTACTGCATGTTGTGCTTTGGATAATATTTAACTGCTTGGTTTAAGTTTTACTTGATGTTAGAGGATTTTTTTATGTATAATAACTAAGAAAAGCACTTGATAAATTTTACAATAAAGAAAGTCAATACATAAATATATTCTTTAAGTCTACAATATCATATTTTCTTTTCATACCATAAAACCTGAAAGATATACTTCTAATTTTTAACCCTAAAAGTTACGATGTGGGCTTTGCAGTATTCTTTCTTTAAAGACTGAGTTCTAGTTTAATATGTGATTTTTCAGAAAAATAATTTATTAATCTTAAAATACAAGACGATTCTTCTAATATGCTTTAATAAAGTCTAATATGGTTCACCTCATGTATTAATCAGCACAGTTGGTAGGCACTAAAATAACAGAAATATACAGAAAACTCATTACTGATATATTTATAGACTGAGCTGCACATTTGTTGATGATGTATTTATTTATTTATCATCACCATAATTTTCAACATCTAGATTAGAATGAGTGTTTTCTACTCATCTTTTTTCATCCTTTATCAGCAGCCCTAGTAATGGGCAATGATTGAGCCTCCTATTTCTATGGAACTTTATGTTAAAATAATTTCAGCTGAAATCAGCAAGATACCTGAATAAAAATTTGTTCATTCCCTTAGTCTGAACTGACATCATGGCATCACACAGCCAACTGGATATGGTCATGTGAGGCCATCTGAAGTTAAATCAGAGTAGAACTTGCTTCTTGCCCTTTCTTTCGAGTTCTTGTTTTGTTTCTTTGTTCTTAGTGGAATCCAACAACAAGAACACTTTGGCTTAGTCTTATTTTATTTATCAGTTTTGACAGTTGGCTAAAAAGAATATATCTTGCTTCTTTGTTTTTCTATACTGCCCTAAGTTCAAAAATTTCAGTGCCCAGAAGGATCCTCAAGCTGCTGCAAATCTTTAGAAAATGTTCTGGCATGGTATCAGCAGCAAGGCAAGCCAATATTTGAGAATATGGCAAATTATTTTATGATTAATTTAATTATGTGATTTTTTTTATCTTGCCTTTAGTACTTTGTATAAGTTACTCAAGGGGCAAACATATCTACCGGTAATAATCCTTCCTCTTCCTATCTTCTCCACAATAAAAACCCTATGAGGTTGGCCTGAGAGAGAGAGACTAGCCCAAAGTCACCCAAGGTCTTGCCTAAGACAGGACTAGAACTCACAGTCTCTTGGGTTCTAGGCTAGCAATTCAAAACTCAGCTCACTGAAGGAGAATAATTATGCAATTTGACACATTAAAGTACTTTCTGTCATTTGGAGGGTTTCTCTGGCACTCTCTGTAGGTTACAGAAAGAACTGGAGGGAGCTCCAGATGCAAGGCAATGTAGCATAGTTTATTGTTCTCTTTTAGAGGTCGGGGATGTATGCAGTTTTTGACAAAACTCTGTAACCCAAGCAGCACTGAAGCAAAGCACACCAGAGCTTTCCATAGCTTCAGTTTGCAATAACTCAGTATTTGAGAAATATTCAGCATCTTGCTGCCATATCTGAGGTTGTACATAAATAGTAACAATACGAACACCTCATCTGTTACTACGAATCAGCCATTTTGTTTTCATAGCTTAATTATCTCCCAGAAGAATTCTATGAAAACATTACCATTAAGATGAATCTGACAAGAACATACATGTGTCACAGTGATATTTCATTCTTGCCCAGACATACAAATTACTTAATATTAATAAAGGCTAAGAAATTCAGAGTAGGTCAACGAGAAATGTCATTTCAAAAGGCCATGTAATCCATCAGCAAACCTATTTTATGGCAGATGTACAACCCAATTGTCTCCACCTGTTGCTATTAAATCCAGCATCTATATACTACTAAAACAGTCATTGTCATGACTTTTAATTGGGCAAAACAGTACATCATAGGGCAACATTTTTTGAACCAAAGGGCTAGCTTACAAAATATGTTCAAAATCTGTGACTCCTTCCCAACCCATGCAGCATCTTTGGTGCACACAACCCATGTGGCAACTTCACATACCACCATGTAGCACTACTGATTGTATCCCCACATAACTCTCACTCCCTCTAACACCTGGCAACAGCCCCTTACCTGGCTGCTGTCCTTAGACTTGCAACTTTCTGTCGGCTTCCCCACTGACTTTCTCTCTGCAAGCTTTCCATAAGCAATGTAAATGGGAAAAACTGGCTGGAATTCGAGGGAGGGAGGAAGGGAGAAAGGGTAGCATTGTTAAGCACTAGAAGTATGATTTTTAAATCAGCCATATAAATCATTTTTTTATCATGCTATTTAGTCCAATTCCATGTCATGGTGCACTTTGTCAAATGCTTTGCTCAAGTCAAGATATATTACACTTAGAGCATTCCCACATCTGACAAACTGAACTGTAGCAAGCAACTACTTTAACGTACATATTTGTTTTCCTCTCATTTTCCTATTACTCTGTTACAGATTTTAGAGTGAGATAAAATCAGTGGTTGAATTCAGCCAGTTCACACCACTTCAGCAGAACCGGTAGCTAATTTTTTGTTGCCAAGGCCCATAATGGACTTCTGGAAGCGGCATCCATACAGAGAACTGGTCCCACCACTGGATAAAACTCTATATGAATAGGTTTCAAATTTGGCCTCACGTAGCATGCAGAGACGATAAAGAATATCTATAAAAATTTATACATGCTAGAGCTTAGAAGCATACATGGTTGGCTGGATTTAATTTTTCTGCAGTAATTCCCATGTCATAAAACTTTCATTTTTCACACTGATACTGTATGCTGCTATTTCTGATTATCTTTGGTCTTGTACAAGGATATGAGTTGCAGCAGATAAGGAGATTTTGCTATATTTAAAAAGGAAGGACTAGTCACTGTGGAATCTAAGTATGGCTACCTACATTCCTTGAGCAGGATGTTGTAATGTCTAGCTAATCTAAACTCAGCAGGAATGAATTCTAAGATGAGAAAAGTAAGATTGCTTTAAGAATCTTATATGGTGGCTTTTATAGAAATTCCTAGGAGTTGAGTGATGATATTCTTGCCCAGCAATCTTCTCTGTGTCTGTGAAGAAATATATAGTGCCTATTTCACAACCAGATGCTACTTGCACTGGTTCTGACTCAAATATTTGCCATGTACCAAATATTGTTTCTTCAGTGAACTTAAGAACAATCTGAAGCTACCACTGAAATTACCCACAAACAATAGCTTGCAAAATCTAATACTGTATCATTCCACAATAGGTGCCCTTTTTTTGGTGAACAGCAAGAGCCTTTCCCCACCTAACTTTAGATTTTAAAATTTAAAAATATTGATTACATTATACATTGGCTTCCGGTTGCTCTCCGGGTGAGATTCAAAGTGCTGGTGATGACCTATAAAGCCCTAAATGGCTTGGGTCCGGGATATTTGAGGGAACACCTGCTGCCAGCATCAGTTCCCTTTGTCCAGTGCGCTCACAGAGGGAGGGTCTTCTCAGGGTGCCGCCAATAAAAGATTGCCGGCGGATAACACCCAGGGAGAGGGCCTTTTCCGTGTGTGCGCCTGCCCTCTGGAACCAGCTGCCCATGGAGCTCAGGACTGCCCCTGACCTACGCTCATTCTGCCGGGACCTGAAGACTTGGCTCTTTGAGCTCTCTGACCCAGGCTGAGAATTTTAACTGGGGTTCTATTTTCAGGGATAATTTAATCTTTTAATTCTCTTTTAACTTTGTATTTTATATTGATGTGATTTTAAAATGCCCTGTAAACCGCCCTGAGTCCTTCGGGAAAGGGTGGTATATAAATCTAATAAAATCTAAATCTAAATAATAAATGGGGGAAAAAACCTGGCAGTTTCTTACACAAGCTCTAATGGTCCTCTTTTCCAGGTCCCGCACAAGAGTTTGAACAATTCTTAGAAAGCAAAGAAGGTGAATGGCTTGATTATATGCAGAATAGCAGCAAAATGAACAAAACCAAATGATTTGTAGAATGAAGTGAAGAAATTAGAAAATGAGAGAAGTGATTTACAAGACATGAGATGACCTACAGGGCATTTTACAGCATATACAAGTAGTGAAGAGAAAAAAAATATAGTGGCAAGCCACAAACCTGTAAAAGCTGAAGCTCCATAGAATAAAAGCAGCCTGATCTGCAGTTGCCACAGAAAGCTTATATACACAAGTTTATAGTCTCCATCTTGCTTCACATTTCCGGCCCATGGGCCAGATGCATCATAGTGAAACCGCACCCACCCCATTGCTGGCAATGGAAAAAAAGTCACAATACGTCATGGCACGTCACATGACGTTGCGAGTTTGACATCCCTGCTTTAGGCTGTTAACCTAAAGGTATAACAATATAAGAATGATGAATGAGTAAGAAATTAGCATTTAGGATTAGTTAAGTTTATAAAAAGTTCATTGTCTACCATCTGTTTCACTTATGCTACTGCCTAGGTCTTATTTATTTATCACTAGGTAAAATGAGAATAATCACAAATCTGTGATTCATATCTATTTCTTTTTTTGAAATTATTTCCTAATGCGTTCTTGGAAGTGAGCTGTTTACCAGAAAAATGATGAAAGTAAGTGAAAGTTCAAAAAGTATCCTGGGAGTATTAGGGATAGTGGAGGGTTACCAGGGTGGCCATTTTGTAAAAAAATACCCAATATTAAACATTTAGCATTTACATAGATTACAATCACAAAATTACATTTGACAGTTCTATTTCAAAATACACTGATTGGTTTAGATGTGCCAGACAACTGTTTTCATAAACCTGAATATGGAGAAAAGAAATGCCCAAAACTCATAAAAATTTGGTCAACTAGTTGTAACAATCTGGATGCCCACTGGATGACAGGAAAGGGAAAGTGTACCAAAACATACTAATTTTTGGTTGCCATCTAGTGGTCAATGGGACCAAAGACTCTACAGGTATTCCTTTTCCTCCTTCGACTCTGATTTTCCCTTGTAATTCTTCCTACAGACTCATTCCAGCTAAGCAGTGATTATATAATTCTGACAGGTCTTGTAACCATGCATTAAGAAATGTCCATAAACACTTCCAATGCAGACATATATTATGGTCAAAAAATTATCATTCTGAAGATCTGCTTAGGATGACTCATTTGACTCCTATTGATGGGCTGGGAAGATTGAATATAGGAGCTTCTCCACACTTCATTCCTCCAGCCAAAAGGAATCAGTTTTTCCAGAAAAATTATTGGGCACAGTTAATAATATGCACTTTTTTTTTAGAAATATCCACCTAGGTTCTATCCAATGCAGAAATTTAAAGGATGTGACAATGCTACCTAGGTTGCTTTGTTGCAGACAAAAAGAGGTAGGTCCTTACAGAGATATTTCTCTTCTAGGGAAAAATGTTTTACTTGCAATTCAAAATTTTCAATAAACAAAGAATGTAATTATGTCTGTAACTTGTTATCCCCTAGAAGGATTCAGTAGGTTTTACAGTTTTATCAAATTCAGCAGTTGGTTTTTTGTCCAGCATGGAACATTCAAGGACAGGAAAAACCTTTACTTGCTGAATTATGGGATGTTTTGAATTTGATCTGAGGCCTGACTGAATCTCCCATAGCACGAGGGCCTTGATGTTCCACCCTATAGCCACCCCCCAAGAAAAAAATCAGTGATTCAACCTTGGCTTCAAAGAGAGCAACAACATCCTTACAAATGGCTTTTTCCATGAATGAATCCAAAGATAAGAGTTTTATGGATGGAAACTAAGCCATGATTTCTGCACAAAACTATTTGGCTCCTACAAATAATGGCAGAGATTCAAATGATTTGGCTTCCCTACTTTCAATCCTTTCCAAAGGCAACAATCTTAGATCACAAGTGAACTGTACAATGTACTTGTAGTAGCATTTCAAAGCTGATTTATTGTTACAATTACCATGCTTTGATTTCTAACATTTATACATCACTTTTTCATTTAAAAAGTACATAAAACAATTTAAAACAAGGCATTTAATTGTCCTACATTTAAGTAACTATAGCTCAAAGGCTTAGCTTTTCTTGGTAGGGTCCTTGATTTAGACTCTGTTCCTAACTTGTTCATTTTCAACTATTAGCACGTTATTATACTTTTATTTCAATGGATTTTTCATAATACGAACATTTGCTATAAAGCAACTCATACATTTCATAAATATATAAACAGCAAGGGAAGAAGCTTATCATAGGCACAGCAGATGATTAGCATCTAGATAGTTAAATACACACACATCTACCAAATATGAATATTAATTTGATGAAGCTTTTATAAGATTTGAGATCGTAATATGCCACTATTCAAATTCAAAGTATAAAAAGGTTTAGGGAGATGGCAGTGGCTTACTTATTCCACCAGTGGGAACCTCCTTAAAGGAGGCTATGCCTGATCCTTGATTATGCCATCCCAGGAAAACATCCTGGAAGTGGTGACAGGTGTGACTACCTTGTCACATTTGTCAATATATCCTTATCACAAATGCATCTTTTTTTAAAAAAAGCATTTTTTCAAAGAATCATTTTATTGCATTATAAAATTGAACTCTCAACCTCCTGAGTGGGAGGCAAGCATCTTCACCACTAGGCCACTACACCACTCTCATAAAATGTGATTAATATATTACAAAATATAAATATTAGCATGATGGTGGTTAAGGTAACTTAAACCTTTAAAAGATAAGGAAGTATATAACAATATAATTTCTTAAAACAATAATAAATGTATGGTTGCTTGAATTTTACATTGTTTCTTTGGGTTGCATAGCTATGGAGCAAACACAGGACAAGGTTTAGCTACTTTAAGGAACTGCAGATAGTGCTTTACATTCGCCAATGATCTCTCTGAAGCATCTTTTCCACTTGGGATTTGAATAACTGCATATTATCAGGCTGAAGAGACGTAATTCAGTTTCTACGGTACTGATAGATGCTTTTATTACTAGAACAATAGTTTTCCTTGCATGCACTTAGACTGAAAGCCATCTGGCCAAGGAAGTAAGTAGGGTTTTTTTATTGATATGTGCACCAGTTACTTGCAAACTATTTCAACTCATTTTGATGAAAGTGGAATAAGAACATTTTCAATCACCTGAACTAGTCTCTGCATTCAGATTTTACACACAAAGGCTCCAAGGGAAAAGTAAAATGTAGCAATTTTATTGCAGAATGTGTGAATTCCCAAACTTCACAATTCCTTTGCGGTGTAAGATGTATAAAGGTGCTTCAAATGTATGTTGGAAATGTAAACACAAGGAAGGAACTTTCTTCCATTTTTGGTGGACTTGTGACAAAGCAAAGACATAATGGTTTAAGATTCATATTTTAAGACAGAAGATTCATAAAACAAATATACAAATTAAACCAGAGACTTTTCTTCTAGGTTTAATGGACAAAGAATTTGAAAAAATAAGAACTTGAATGTGACAGCAGCAAGAATGCTTTATGCACAAAGATGGAAAGATGTATTATTTTCTACAATAGAAAATGCTTGGAGAAACTGAGGTAACTAGAGGAGATGGCCATATAAACTGTCTTAACCAGAGAAAAGAATACATCTGACTTTGGATGTATTTTGTGCTTGAGTTAGAAAAATATGAAACTTTGACTTTGGGGTTTACTGATTATCCCAGGTTTTTTTTGTTAAAGAAATGGCTAAGATTTCTAACTGGCTAAGTAAATAAAAAATTGATTATTTTATGTATTATGTTCATTCTTCTTCACTGAAAAGAATGCTTATTTTTCTATTTTCTCCTTTATCTTACTCTCCTCTCTTGCCCCCCTCCCCTTTCCCCTTTTCTCACTGTTTTCATTTTCATTTGTAGTTTATATAATATTTATATATATAATATAAAAGCATATTATAAAAAATCCTTTACAGAAAATTCCTATATAGAAAGACATCTGAAGGAAATTTGCAGATCAATCAGTAGGATGATGGTTGAACATTTCTGGTGATTTGTGTGATAGAACAGGATCCATAATCATAAAACTTGTACTTTCAAGTTGACAAGGTCCAGAATGTCCCCAGCCAAGGGATGTAGGGACACTGGTCTCCCACACCAAGTCATTGAAGATTTTGACAGGCCTTTTCAACTGGGTTGCCTTGAACCAATTACTTCTGGTATCCTCAACTTTTTCAGGGCTGTCTTCTACCATTCCAGGATATAATCTCAAGGTAACTTAACTGTATAACATTTTTAAAATGGGCAATACCTTTAAGGTGTTTATTTTCCCCTTCCATCCCTTTTTCTCTCTTCTATTAGATTTCAAAAACATTACTTTAAATTGTAAACAAACCCAAGGCACAAAGGCACTACACAAATGTAGTCAACAAAATTCCAATACCACAAATGCTGACACTTGCTTTTACCCACCTATTCCAATACTATTTAGATTTAAAACACATGCACACACACAAACACACCCCTCTTGGCCTTGGCCTTGCCTAATTCCTCTATAAACAAACATTACTGCCTCTTGTCACTGGTTTTGCACTGCTTTTCCATAGGAATTCTATCAATCAACATTGCCTTTGGTTACCAGCTAGCTGGACAAAAAACCATTTTGATATCTGATAGGCCAGATTTTAACTTATTCTGCAGAAACTCAAAATGATCACCCACAAAAAAAATGATTTGTCTGAAATACTAAAGTCTCAATAGTATTTTCACAATAATCCTTAACTACTTAAGTCATGTTAAAGTTAGAGGCTGATCATTTCAGCCAGGGCTTTTTTTCTCATAGAACGCTCAGAACGGAGTTCCGGCACCTTTTTTGGATGGAACCTTGTAGGGTAGGCAAGGCAGGTTGTATGACATGTGTGAGTTCTGGCACCTTTTTCTTTTACAAAAAAAGCACTGATTTCAGCATATAAACTGGGAGATTGTGGAAATATCTTGGACAACGTTAGCCTAGTAGCTACTATTCCATAATATTTCTACTGGCTGATATAGGTGTCTGCTAAGGGCAATAATGATATTACACACATCTTTATGTCAATGCAGAAATGACATGAAGCAAATTACTTATATTTTCTTTTTTTTATTGAAAAGTTTTATCATACATTTTATCTTTAACAATCCCACCTAACCCTCCCCTATCCCTCCCTCCCTATCCCTCCCCCCTCCCCCCCCGACTTCCCAGAGCTAAGTACAAGGTATAAAGAACAAAAAAAAACCAATCATAAACATTCATATGCTAACAACCATAAACTCTGAAATCCATCTCTCTCTAGCTCATATAGGGTAATTACAAACACTATTAATATAAGATATATAAAAAAGGAAAAGAGAAAAAAAGAGGAGAAAAAAAAGGAAGACTTATTCAAATGCTACATGAAACTTCTTAGTCCCATATTTGTTCTGGATATACTCAATCCATTTTCTCCACTCCATAACATAACGTTCTTGCGAGTGATCTTTCAAATAAGCCGAGATCTTTGCCATCTCTGCCAGGTCAGAAACCTTTAAAGTCCATTCTTCTACAGTCGGCAGTTCCTCCTTCTTCCAATATTGGCCTATTAAGAGTCTTGCTGCCGTAATTAAATTCAACATCAGCTTAGTGTCCACAACCGTAGCATCTGTAATTATACCCAACAAAAAAAGTTGCGGACAAAACTTTATCCTTTGCTTGAAAATCTTCTGCATGTTCCACCAAATTTTTATCCAAAAGGCCTTAACCTTTTTACAAGTCCACCATATATGAAAATATGTTGCATCTTCTTCACCACACCTCCAGCATTTAGGCTGATAGTTCGGATACATACTTGCCAGCTTTTTAGGATCTAAATGCCATCTGTAAAACATTTTATAAAAATTTTCTCTTAAATTTTGAGCTTGTGTAAATTTTACGTTCCTCACCCAAATCCTTTCCCATGTGTCCATTGTAATAACTTCTTGGATATTTTGGGCCCATTTAATCATACAATCCTTAACGAGTTCTGTTTCTGAGTCAATTTCTATCAAGGCAAGATATATCCGTTTAATATGTGCTGGACCCTGGTTTCTGATTTGCTTTATCAGATTTTCATCAGTCATTGTAAAACCATTTTTCTGATCTTCTTTCCACCTGGCCCGTAGCTGAATATATTGAAACCAAGTCTGAACAATCTTCTCATCTCGCAAGAGACTATATGGTTTCAAACACCAGACATTTCTTTCCAAGCTTAGAATCTCCTTGTACGTAGTCACATCATGTTTGAAACCAGCATGTATATTTTCTATTGCGTGTTTTGGGATTGCCCACAATGGTATCTTACAATCTAATTTATGTCTGTACTTCTTCCAAACCCTCAACAATGCCTGTCTTAGAATATGCACTCTAAACACATTGTCTACCTTCTTGTCATACAACAAATATGCATGCCAGCCAAACAACAAGTCATGGCCCTCAAGATTTAATAATCTCTCTTGTGTCAAATTAATCCAATCACTTATTCCTGCTAAAGCAGCAGCTTCATAATATAATTTAAAATTAGGCATTTTAAGACCACCTCTTTCACGAGTATCCTGTATTATCTTTAGTTTAACTCGTGGCCTTTTCCCTGCCCATACAGATTTATTGATACCTCGCTGCCATTCCTCCAAATTAGAATCTTTCTTAGGAACCGGTATCATTTGAAATAAAAATAAGAATTTAGGCAGGACATTCATTTTCACTGCTGCGATTCGCCCCAACAAAGACAATTGCAATTTTTCCCAGCTCTCCATTTCTTTTTGAATTTTCCCCCATAATTTTTCATAATTATTTTTATATAACTTTGTATTAGAGGGCGACAAAAGCACCCCCAAATATTTAACCCTTTTAACAATCTCAAATCCAGTTAATCCTTCTAAGAGAGCCTTTTGCGAAGCTGTCATATTTTTGGCCAGAATTTTAGTTTTTTGTGTATTAACTTTAAATCCAGAAACCTTCCCATATTGTATTATTATCTCCATCAGGTCCACAACAGAGTTCTCCGGCTGGGTCACTGTAACAACCAGATCGTCTGCGAACGCTCTCAATCTATAATCCTGATCTCTAATTTGTATACCCTTAATTTTTTCCGAATTCCGTATTTTAACCAACAATATCTCCAATGTTAGTACAAATAACAAGGGCAATAACGGGCACCCTTGCCTTGTGCCCTTCTCAATATTACATGGTTCTGTCAGGCTATTATTAACTATTATTCGGGCCGTTTTTGTAATAAGCCGCAGTCAGACCATCCGTACCTGGCACTTTGTCCACCTTCAATTCCTTAATTGCTATAAGAATTTCTTCTTCTGTTATCAATTGATTAATCCCATCTTTTTGTACTTGCGTAAGAACCGGGATGCTAGCATTCTCCAAATATATATCAATGTCTTTTTCATTAATCTTCTCCTTAGCATATAATTTAGAATAAAAATCCACAAAAGCATCCTTAATAAGATCCTGTTGAAACACAACCCTTCCCTTATGCTCAATTTTATCTATATTAGAAGCCCTTTGCTTTTTCCTCAGTCTATAAGCTAACCATCTACCTGGTTTATTAGCATTGCAAAAGGTGTTGTGCCTGGCAAACCGCAAATTGGTTGCCACTTGGTCAGCCATTAATTTGTCAAATTGTCCTTTTAATAGCTTAATAACCTCCTTAGTCTTCACATCCGCTGGATTCAAAATCAAAGCCTTTTCTTTTTCCTTAATTTCATTCTCCAATTCTTTCCTCCTGGCTTCCAAAATACGTCTATCTTTATTGTTCATATATATCAACACCCCTCTCATATAGGCCTTGCTAGCATCCCAAACCATGTCCATAGAAGTGTCTTTGTTCATATTAATTTCAAAAAAATCCTTCATCCGCTGTTTACATTCTTCCACATTTTTCTGATTTCTAAACAAATTCTCATTTACGCGCCACGAGCGCCTATCTCTATTCTCCTTATTAATCTCTAGCCAGACTGGACTGTGATCAGAAATAGTTCTTGCACATATCTTCACCTTTTTAATCCTTGAAAAAAAGTCATTAGTCAGCAAAATAAAATCGATCCTGGAAAAAGATTGATGTCTGTCAGAAAAAAAAAGTATAATCCTTTTCATGCAAATGTATTTCACGCCAAATATCTCGCAGTTCTAAGTCATCCTTCATTTCAAAAAAGGATTTAGGCAGTCTAGCATGACTTGGAACGTGTTTAAAAGAACCAGCCTTATCCATCTGTACATCCAAAACACCATTCCAGTCCCCCATAAAAATGAACGATTTATAATCCAACTGAGTAAGCTTTGTGTGAAGTAAACTAAAAAAATCAGCTTGTTGTTGATTAGGAGCATATAATCCAACTAAAAGCGTCTTTTTACCTTCTAACAGCAACTCTATCATAACGTATCTTCCATGCTTATCTGCTTCAATTAAGTCCGCTGTTAAGGCACTTTTAACATAAACAACCACTCCATTTTTCTTATTCATTGCAGAAGCAACAAATTGCGTGCCCAACCTTAATTTCAATAAATACTTTTGGTCCATAGCCCTAATATGCGTTTCTTGCAAACATATAACATCTACAGTATCTTGAATTGTTTTAAATATTGAAAAACTTTCTTCCTCTTCTGTGGTGAATTTAGTCCATTAACGTTCCAAGTTAAAAATTTAGTCGCCATGCATATCATCCCAAAGCTGTTGGAGCACTTCTTTAATAGGCTCTCCTTTAGGCCGTGCTCCTCCCACTGCTTGGCTGTAAGTAGGTTTTGGAAGTTCCATAGACTTCTGCTGATCTTGTTCTTTTATTTTTTTTGCTCATTTTAAAGCAGCACGCGTCACCCTCTGCTCTCCAGGATCAGCCAAAGAAGTTGTAGCTTGATCTCCTCCAGCACCATTCTCCTCTGTCTGTCCAGCTTCAGCCTCTTGAAGTTTTCCTTCTCCAGATCCCTTTGCAGCTTCCAGAAGTGATAGTGGGGTTGCTTTTAAAACATTGTTATAAAAATCCCGCGCCTGTGTCACAGTGACCAGACGGTACCTTTTGCCTTCATGCATCGCCACCAATCCAACTGGAATTTCCCATCTGAACCTTATATCACGTTGTTTGAGCTCCTGCACAAGAAATGCATAATCTTTTCTTCTCCTTAAGATCTTTGGAGGAATTTCTTTTAAGACCAAAACTTCTTGGTCAGCAATCACAACTTTAGTATCATAGGCAGCTTGAATAACTTCATCTCTAATTTCCCTCTTTGCAAAATATACCACCACATCTCTAGGTAACTTTTTCTGTCTAGCAATCCATGAATTAACACGGAACACTTTATCCATGCCTCCCTTTATTTCAGATGCTGGCTGACCCAATACTGCTTCCAGAGCTTCAGAAATCAGCTGCTTTAGATCTTCCTTAACATTTTCTTTTAAACCTCTGATTCTAACAGCATATTGCATCTGGTAATATTGAACTAGACACAATTCTCTGTCCATTTTGTCTCTTATGTCTTCATTCTCCAATACCTTTGCTTCTAATATGGCATTCTTTTGAGTCAGGTCCTCCACTTTTTCATCCAGATCTTGCACACATTCAGCCACACTACGTACTGTAGACAAAATGTCTACCCTCATCGCACTGAACTTCTCCTCCATCCTCTCCTCCAATTTCTCCTCCATCTTTGCCAGTTTATTACCCATTGATTCCAAAATTACCTGAGCATGTTTTTCAAGAGCATCTTGTAAGTCCTTTGATGTCAGTGCAGCAGGAGGAAGCAAAGTTTGCAATGATGTCTGTTGCACCGGAGAAGTTCCAGCACTCCGAAGAGTTTTTGGGGGAGGTTTAGCCGCCATCTTTTTACTTTCACTTGTGACGCACTTTCACTTTAAGTTTATAAAGTCCATTAAGCTAGAGAGCAAGAATAAAAGTCCTCTTCACCTTATCCTCCTGTACCGCTCTGCCTGCTCTTTTTATTCCATGGTCTTTCCTTCTGGCAGGGGTGGTTGCAAACGCCTGGCTCCGCTCCAGAAATCACGGAGCAGAGACGCTGAACAGCTGGGAGCAACCCAGGCTACGGGGGAGTTCAATCCTTCAGCCGCCCAAGCTTTAAGCTCAGGTGGCCCCGGAGAACTCAACCCCTACCTGGGGCCTCTCCCCCTCCTCTTCTCCCGAGGAGGGGGCTTCAAATTCACCCGAACAGCTGATCGGCGCTGTTTCGGGTGAAAACAACACAGCTGAGCCGCGGGCAGCCCGAAAAGGCTGTCTCCGGCGCCGCGCCGCCACCGCAAGTCAAAATTACTTATATTTTCATGATTACATCAAGTTGTTATCACCTGACTACTTGCCCTGTGACACCCATGTCTACCAACCAAACACTGTTAAAAAAGACAATTTCTTTCATAGAAAGAAAATATTTTATGCTGACCTAGAAAAAAAGAAAATACACATCTAGTTTGAAGGAACATATTTAGTAAGCCAACTAGATGGTTATGAAATAGTGTTCATATGTAAGCTTTTGAGATTTTAATAACCATCCATGAGTCAAGATGATTTTAAAAGAAATCATTTAAAAGGTTTAAAGGAGGGAAAAAATAAAACACATAGGCAACATTTTAAAAAAATGCCTGCCCTAATTTACATTTCTGGAAAGTTGTAGAAACTTCAGTCATGCAAATTCAATCTTACCAGGAACTTTGGCAAGATTGAATTTGATTATTCGAATGATTCCAGGTTTTATTAAGGTTTTTACCAAAATATTTGTATGGAAGAAACCAGGAAATAAGTCTTGGTCTGCCGTGCTGGGAATGTAGAAGCACCAACTGTTAAATCAGAGCTCTTTTTACTTTTGCAGCAAAATATATATTTCCTTTGGCCAGCAAAAAAAAGTAGATCAACTAGCCAAATATAATCCAATGTACTAAGATATCCAATGTACTATGACAGCCCTTCCCAATCTAGGGGCTCTTACGATGGATGTTGTTGAGCACTCTTGTGGTTGAATCTACATAAAATGGAGAATTCCCAGATTGGGGAAGTCTAGGCAAAAAGAATATCTAGAAATATTAAGTGGTAGGCAGGCACACACTGATTTGGAATACTGCTCTGATTCCTATGTAAGGCATGCATAATATTCAGGATAAATTACATTTAAAAATGAGCATCTAATAGGATCTAACAGGAGATATGCATATGAAAATGCATATTAACTGTCATGTAGACTTAAGAAAATAATTTACAATCTGATATGGAGACAGAATGGAATAAATGTAGCTGGAAAAAAACGTAACGTGAGAAAAATCGAATTTAATTCTGAGGAAATAAGTGTGCTGCTTCCCTCCTATGGGAATGTAACCCCCACTTCCAACAGCCATTATAAGGTTTCCTCCTCCTCTTTGCCTCAGGCAATGGATAGCTTTTACCAGAAAAGAATATGACTGTAACCTAAAGATGACATCTCAGAAAACAAAGATTAAACATGAGGAAACAAAACAAAAGAGAGAATATAAGAAGACTCTTCCATTAAAATGCTGAAGTATTTGGGGAGAAACTAATAGTGCTTTCAGAGATTAGCCTTTCCATCATCCAAATCTTCTGATTTCAGAACCTACACAAAACAAAATTTCAGTTCTCATCATTGGTAATTACCTTTAAAGCCCTACATGGCTTAGGCCCAGGGTACTTGTGAGACCACCTGCTGCCAATGTCAACCTCCCATTGCCCAGTTCGCTCCCACAGAGTCGGCCTCCTCAGGGTTCCGTCGGCCAGGCAATGCTGGCTGGCGACCCCCAGGGGGAGAGCCTTCTCTGTGGGCACGCCGACCCTCTGGAACGAACTGCCTCTGGAGCTGCGGACGGCCCCCGACCTTCGATCCTTCCGCCGTGACCTGAAGACATGGCTGTTCCAACAAGCGGGGCTGGACTGATCATGGTTTTTAAATTTGGTTTTTATCGGCTTAAGTTGTCCTATATTTCTGTATTTTGTTTAATTCTTTTTTAATCTTTGTATTCTATGTTTTTTTATTTTTTTATTGTTGTGAGCCGCCCTGAGTCCTTAGGGAGAAGGGCAGCATATAAATTTAATAAATAAATAAATAAATAAATAAATAAATAAATAAATAAATAAATAAATAAATAAATAAATTTTAATTACTGGAATCCTACAGGCATTTCTGCCCTATGATTCTACAGTAGTTATTTAGAATTAGCAACCAACATGCTCTTCCAAAACAAGCAATGAGAAGAATTCTGTTAGTTAATAGATACTTATCTATTAGTCAGTAACTGTTTCACTATGTCCAAAAAAATCCAACAAAAAAGCAAATTTTACATTTACTGCCTGCCAACCATGGGGACAGGCTCCTAGTATGTCAGTCCTCTATTTTTGCACATTTATCCAGTATGTCCCTTGCTATTAAGGAACAAGAGCAGGACTTGAAGGCATGTCCTTCAAGTCTAAAGTAGTGGACCTGAAAATATATTTGCTTGTAATCTTACAAAGAAACAGTATCCTTTTTCTTGATATACCCTTACCCTTCATTTTCCATTGTGTCAAGGAAGGGAGAGGTCCTTATTTCCTCTTACCAACACAACCAGATGATTACCAGGGTGAAGAGAGATCAATATTTAATGTGTAACAAAGGCAGAAGTTTAAATATAGCATAGCTTGACCAATGTTTTCCATATCAGCATCCTGAAAAAAAAATCACTCATTTCCTCTTGTATACTTTCTACAGCTGAACCAAAATTGCAAATAATGCCTTTTGAAGCCTTTGAGTTTCACAGCTAGCAAGACAAAGAAAAATATTCAACACCAGACTACTAAAACAAGATGTTAAATAATGTGTTCAGGTTGTCACAGAAAATGTCTGAGGTAAGAATGGAATCAATCTTTCTAATTCCCTTGACCAGATTCCAAAAGTCAAAGCAAATTTTTACACTCTATAAAAAAGAGTAAGACAGCAATGAAAAGTATGAAATATAATAATTTAAGATTATTTCAATTTTTGGAGGGGTAACAAAGGCAGCCTGCTAGCTGTTATTTTATTCAGGAAAAAATACAAGAATGTTGAAGGAAAGTAAATAAACAATATTTTTCTGAGATCATATTACTTGAACTAATCTAATTTACCCCACAAAATAATTCACAAAGCAGGCTGCTATTCTCCTTTAATTTTCATATTTTTATTAAATTTTATGATGCAGTTTCTGATCAAACAATGCATGCATAAATGCAGATGCTCAGGAAGTTTGGTACAAAATTGTTTACATTAAGGAAAATGCATATAAAAAGGGATATGAATTTTCATGTGGATAATTTAAAGACTAAAAATTTATGAGGAAGAGGATTGAATGAATTTGTGCTCAGAAAACAGATTCTTCCAGCCCCTGATCAGAATACTAAGAGTATCAAATGCCTTAGGAAAATTATACTACTCAGCGCTCCTAGTATACCAGTTGCTGTAATAAAATTGATTGAAGTAAAGTTTATTAGAGAAAGAGGCTTAAGGGAGGGTGTGAAGTCCTTTGTTTTTGAAATGATATTGTTAAATACTGATTAAAGATTCTAATTGGGCTTCAAATATATTACAAAAAAGAACAGTTCACATCCTGATATATTTGAACAACCCTTTTTCTTGCAACAGTATTCTTAAAATTGATATTTTCCTGTTTCCCAATAAGCCAAATATTACCTAAGTGATCTGAAGGTTTTCACCAAATCATAATCAATTAGGATCATGAAGAAAGGAATTATACCTTATGAGTTTAGATTGTTGCCAAAAAGAATTTGAGCTCCAAATATGTTTTTCTTACGATGTAATTGTAATAGTTGAATGCCAACCTATCTAAATCACAGAAGAATACTACACAAGTTTCTTAGAGTTAAATCTCATGGTATTTACTAAGGAATATGCTCAAAGACAGCATAAATAAGTCCACAGTTTGAAACAGGTTACGGTTTTACAACCTTCAGAAGCCACCTGCAGACTTACAGTCTCAGACAGTTGCATTACTAAAAGGAGAAAAAATTGATTATGTACTAGCAACATTTGCTTTCCCTGGCATCGCATAAAGCCAGGTCTCTCCTTTGTGCATTTAGTTCCTTGTTTTTTTTTAGTTTGCTTTCCATTTTCAGGTGGAAAATCACATTAACTAAGTCATTTTCATGGAGCATGGAAAATTCCACCTGCAATATTTATGGTAAGTTGTTATTTAAGAGTGGGATAGTAGTAAGGAGAATCTGAAATACTGTTTACAGACCAAAAAAAAAAAAAAAAGCCTGTTTATTCAGAGAGTGGAGGAGCAGGCCAACCACACTTCCCTTAATTTAAAAAGGCTTTTGCAATGCCTTAAAAAAGCCAGGATGATTTATTGATAGAAATATCCTTTCATTCAGCAAATAAAGAATCCTTTCCAAAGTGTTATATGGTTTTATTAATGTAAGAAGCTTGGAAGCTGTGCTTCTGTTTAAATGCAGGATATTGCTGTTGATCATTGCTTTGTGATGGATGTGATGGCACTCACCTCTTTTTCTAATGGGAAAAGGGAGGCTCACAAACAATTGTTTGAATGAAACAACATATGTATGCTATAACCCATGTCTGTGGCATAGAGTTCAGAAACTCTAGCATCCTATTAAAGGCATGCAGCACTTCCCTCAGAGCAAGACTATTGTGTCCTTGTGCTCTCTGACTGAGCACTGATGATGTTACCTAGTTGGGTAATGAAATCTCTGCAAAAAACAGCCAAGTTCAGAGATCATCAATGACTTCCCAATTCAACTCTGACTACATATATTCTCTTCTATCGCAAGACTATTGAGCCCAGAATCTAAGGCTCTACTCTAAAGAATAAGCAGGAAGGCCCTAAAATACAATACCTTTGAAGAAAGAGAGGAAATATAACGTTGTTCTAAATATATTGCCTAATTTCATTTTGTTGAAATGTCCCTAACATTTTGCTTTAATTGTATACATTGCCTTAATACCCTGGAAAGTGCAAAGAATGTAATTAAGGAATTAAACACATAAACACACACAAGGACTAGGGGTGACATGATAGCAGTGTTCCAAAATCTCAGGGGTTGCCACAAAGAAGTGGGAGTCTAGCTATTCTCCAAAGTGCCTGAAGGCAGGACAGGAAGCAACGGATGGAAACTAATCAAGGAGAGAAGCAACCTAGAACTAAGGAGAAACTTCCTGACAGTTAGAACAGTTAACCAGTGGAACAACCTGCCTCCAGAAGCGGTAAATGCTCCAACACTGGAAGTTTTTAAGAAGAGACTGGACAGCCATTTTTCTGAAATGGTATAGGGTTTACTGCCTGAGCAGGGGGTTGGACTAGATGACCTCTAAGGTCCCTTCCAACTTTTTGTTGTTATTGTTGCTGTTGTTGTTGTTGTTGTTGTTATTATTATTATTATTATTATTATTATTATTATTATTATTAATAATAATAATAATAATAATAATCATCGCACAGTCAGCCAGATGTTCAGACTGGATTTGGCATTTTTGTCTACCTATTGAGTCCTTACCAAGGACCTGGGATAGTCAGATGTGGATGTTTGATGGTATTACAGATATTGTCGTAGGATGGAAGCAGTTCCTAGTAAGGCTGCCTTTTGCAATTGACTAATAGTGAATTTGTCAATGCCAATGGTGTTCAAGTGGTGCTCCAGTTGTTTTAGGATTTCACCCAAGGCGCCTATTACTGTTGTTGTTGTTGTTATCATCATCATCATCATCATCATCATCATCATCATCATCAAATGACACATGGCACCATCTCAAATTAGACATTTCAGAAATGAACTCCAGAATATCTTCTTTACCAGTGGAACTCTCCAGCATCTTCAAATAAAATAAAGCTAGGTAAATATTTTAGTCATACTTGTTTTTTAAATGCATCTATGTACTGCAGGAGAGTTAACAATAAAGACGTGACATCTCTGGACAGGCTGACATTTTCATTCTATGAAAATTCTGAACAGTTCCAAAAAATAGAAAAGCCTGGCTCTAATTTGTGGTCAGAATATTATAGACAATACTGGGCTAAATTAAGAAAGTTGAACTGGAATAAGATAGCTTCCAACCTGTCTTCGTAAGATTTAACAATTGTGAACTGAGTTATAATATTGATTAAGCCTACTGAGAATACTCTTATCATGTCAACCAAGAGCTTCATTTACTTAAGAAATGCTTAAGAATATACTAGTGTGAAATTGTTTATATCATACTGTCATGCAGTGCTTTTTTTGTAAAAGAAAAAGGTGCCGGAACTCACACATGTCATACAACCCACCTTGCCTACCCTACAAGGTTCCATCCAAAAAAGGTGCCGGAACTCTGTTCTGAGCGTTCTATGACAAAAAAGCCCTGCATATAAACAGTTATATTATATTATTGACATTGCCCAGATGTCCATTGATCCATATAACTTATTTTAGAAGAAGACATTTCCTCAGCTATTTAGGTTACATCCCAGCTGGGATTTTAAGCACTAGTATTTTGAATTCTGCTCTAGAAAAACTGGGAAGCCAGTAGAGCTTTTCATATGCCAAGAAGATACATTTAAAATGTCTGATAAAAATAGGTACACTTGTGGTTGACTTTCTGAATTAATTTCAGCTTCCAGGCTGGATTCAAAAGCACTTTCCTCAATAACACATTTAATTTAACAAGGAGGTTACCTAGCATTTATAGGAAAGGTGTCTCTACCTAGGAGAAGCTGCTTCTAGTTCTCCGACATAAATTATACATTGTTTTGAGAAGTACAAATTGTGGAACTGTAAAGACGACTCAATGGTATATAAATAAATAACATACCGAATATCCACATGATATAATATCCTCACAGAAGCCTCTACTACTTCTAGTTGGAAAAATTCCTGACATAACCAAATAAACTTTTTCCAGCTTGTTTTTTACATGCCGTCTTTACAGAAGAAACAAGCGTGCATTTCCCTCCCACCCAAAAAATGTTGAAAAGCTTTTGGCTTGCCTAGAATTTTCTCTGGAAACTGGTCAAATATCTAATGTCTCCCCAGGGCATCTCTATACAAACAGTGTAGTAACAGCTTTTTCATTTCTGTTCCTTGCACATTTCTTTGTGTGGTCATGTGCCTTGTATCAGGTTGAACTCTCACCTCCTATTTGTATTTGGCTGAGCTCCTAGTCTAGGAACAAACCGTTTCCCCATCCATCACTGACAGCTCTCTGAAGACAACAGGCTTTTCAACCTCCATGGTCACTTAATTGCACTTCAACTTGGAATCTGACAGCCATTGTAATCTGTGTTGATCTCAGCTGGTGTATGACAATATCTCCTATGACGTGAGAGGTGCAGACCTTCATAACTACAAAGATTTGTTCTATATGGATCCACAACATGCCATATTTTATTTGCTACAGTAAAATCTGACTTGTTTTTTTGGGGGGGGGCACATTGCTTTTGATTCGCGTAACCTGGAACTAACTTCTGGTTAAGGAAAAAAAGTTTTTCTGGACTTTAGGGAAGCACCTTTCTCAGCCTTATTGAAAGATGCGAGGGTCAAGAAGGGCTAAAAAGCTTCCTCAAAGGAAAGCAGGACTTAAAATTAGGATGGACAAACTTTTCCAAGGCCAGGGATTGTATTTAATATTAGTGGGGACTGAGGATTAAAGTTGGCAGGGCAATGATTCAAAGATGTTAGAGCTGCAGCACATCAATGGGTAAGATTTTGTGGGTTTCAGAAAAACTAACTATATTAAGCCAAGAAAGTCTTGGGCCAGGTTTGGTGGGGAAATTCCTTCCTTCCTTCCTTCCTTCCTTCCTTCCTTCCTTCCTTCCTTCCTTCCTTCCTTCCTTCCTTTGTACCTACCTACATGTGCAAATAAACACAGAGACAGACAGACACACACAAACATATATATATATATATGTTTAAGTATTTGTCAAGGCTTTTTGAATGGACCTTGCTAATTAACTCTTTCATTCCTGTTTTGGCCCGACTCAGGGCTTATCCACAGGAACTAGTCAACTTATGACAGCTCATTATTTGTGCAAATTATTCAAATTGCTAATAAAGAATTTGGGAGGCTAAGATGATCATTTCGAACTCTTTATGTTCTCATCAGTTAGTCATACCCTTTATCTGAGATTCGAACCTGGGCTGATTATATATATCAGGCAGTGTTTTAACTTCCTGAGCCACGGGTTCTTTCTCCCTTTTATTAGCTGGAAGGCAAGGCAAATGTATGTTTAAGTATTTGTCAAGGCTTTTTGAATGGACCTTGCTAATTAACTCTTTCATTCCTGTTTTGGCCCGACTCAGGGCTTATCCACAGGAACTAGTCAACTTATGACAGCTCATTATTTGTGCAAATTATTCAAATTGCTAATAAAGAATTTGGGAGGCTAAGATGATCATTTCGAACTCTTTATGTTCTCATCAGTTAGTCATACCCTTTATCTGAGATTCGAACCTGGGCTGATTATATATATCAGGCAGTGTTTTAACTTCCTGAGCCACGGGTTCTTTCTCCCTTTTATTAGCTGGAAGGCAAGGCAAATGTATGTTTAAGTATTTGTCAAGGCTTTTTGAATGGACCTTGCTAATTAACTCTTTCATTCCTGTTTTGGCCCGACTCAGGGCTTATCCACAGGAACTAGTCAACTTATGACAGCTCATTATTTGTGCAAATTATTCAAATTGCTAATAAAGAATTTGGGAGGCTAAGATGATCATTTCGAACTCTTTATGTTCTCATCAGTTAGTCATACCCTTTATCTGAGATTCGAACCTGGGCTGATTATATATATCAGGCAGTGTTTTAACTTCCTGAGCCACGGGTTCTTTCTCCCTTTTATGTTCATGGAAGACTTAAAGACTCTAAGCATCATATTGGAAGATGCTGAAGTACTTGCCCAAGACCAATAATGCTGGAGATCCCTTGCTGCCCAATATGCTACATAGCATGGGAGGATCTAATGCTAATAAAAATGCCCATCTCACACAAATGACTCTGAATTACAAGAATTACAAACAATAAAAAAGCCCATAACATGTAACCCAAGGAGCTCAAAGACTAACAATAATCCGATTCACAGTGTGTGTGTGGGGGGGGAGAGTGCATCAACAATACCAGAGCTCATCTAGTTACCTGTTCCAAATCCCAGGGAAACAGCCAGGTTTTCAGTACTTCTCCTTGCCTTGATTGACTGCCTTGCTTCAGCAATACCACCATGGCTATCCAACTATACTGATGTCATTGTGGCTTTGCCGCCAAAGGGACACTCTGTTTAGCTGTCCAATGAAGCAAAATACCCCTTTGAAGAACTGCACAGGCTGATTAAGTTTTGTTTCCTGAATCAGCAAATTGAATGCATTTTCTCTTGGAAGAAGTGGAGACACTCCAATCCAAAAATTAAATAAATGCCTTATAAGAAGTACACCTCATCCGCCAGTAGTTTAGAACCAGAATGACATTTGTCTCCTCTGAAGTAATTTTGGCAGAATTTTAATCTGTTCTACATTGTCAGAACAGCTTACTAGTAAATAATAAAATATACTTCTATAACAGCATTGCTTGGCTGCTGTGAGCTAATTTACCAAATTGCAGAACACTAATAACTCATTGTTAAGCCTTTTAAATGAAGCCATGGTACTCCAGAAAGAATAGATGTGACATGCTTAATAACTGCCATTCAACTAGAATATGAACAAACCAGCTTATAGTAATCGGTTTTTATCTATTTATAGTAAAATCTGCTTTGGTAGAGGGTAAGTGGCATCATTTTCTGTTAGCCTCAAGGTCAAAATATATATTGGCTGTTTTGCTTTATTTTATTAGACTTCATATAGCTCTTTTGATACAACTGTGACTTTTAGTACTCCTAATAACAAAAATATTGAACAAGAAAAGAATGGTGGCAGATGTCATCATAACAGAACGATATTTAGAGTGTAAGAGGGGCCATCTAACCAAAGATCTCTCATCCAGCATTCTGATTTCCCAATATTTGGGTCAGTTATTTGTGTCTTTAGAACAATGCAGATTTCACTTCTGCTCCACAATTCATGGGAAGGTGCAGTGGCTCAGGGCTTAAGATGCTGGGCTTGTCGTCGGAAAAGTTGACATCCCCGGTTTGAAACCTGAGCCTCACACAATGGGGTGTGCGCCAGTCTTCACCTAGTTCCTGCCAACCTAGCAGTTTGAAAGCATGCAAATGCAAGTAGAAAATAGGTACCACTTCAATGGGGAGGAAACAGTGTTCTTCAATGTTATGCTGGCCACATGATTGTAAAATATCTTGGGACAGAGCTAGCTCAAAGGCCTCAAAACAGAGATGAGTGCTGGCCCCTATAGTCAGCAATGACTAGCAGAGTGAAATTCTTCCAACTACATTGGTTGCCAGTCTGCTCCTGGGTTCTGTTTAAGGTGTTCTTTTTTACCTTTAAAACCTTACGTGCCTGTTGCCAGGTTATTTGAAGAACTGTCTGTCTGATTATTACATAGTCCTGTCTTACCAAACCTAGCACAGGAGGCATGCTACAGATCCCTTTTGTTAGGGAGCAACATTTGGTGGCTCCCAGGAGGCAGGCCTCCTTTGCTATGACACCCACCTTATGCATCTTCTCCCACAAACTGAGGCTGACTCCATCCATATTGATTTCCCCCAAACCCCTCAAAACCTGGATATGTTTTTCAGACCTGGGAGTCCTAGGGGACTGGTAAGGTACTGAGGTGGTTCCATTGTTATAAACAGCTTGTGTTCTGTCTTAGCATTTGTGATGTTTTAATATGTTTTCCTATTTTTAATTTTTTAAAAAAATATATATTAGATTTCATAGTCTTATTATATGATGCCTCCAGTCACTTTTGCATGAGATCGGTGCTCATACAAATTTGATTGATGAATGAATGAATGGATCAAATGTCTTGGAAAACCTATGAGCACAGTGTAAACACAATACACCACTGCTGTTGCTGCTAAGGAGCTGTGCCTATCTTGTGCTGGCTAAATATTGGATTTTAAAGTATCTGATCCTAATAATTTGACAGCTTCCTTTCCTCCTCCAAGGTTAATGAGCATCAACATTTCTTTCCTCAATCCCACCCAATCCAAATGATTTGAACATTTGGTAAGGTAATATCCTACCTTCCTTCCTAAACTATGAAAATACTTTCAATGCCCACCCATGGCTCACCCACAACTTGATTTTTCTTACTTTTATTTCTTTTAAAGCAAAATAAATAAAATAAAAGCATTTAAGACAACAATGCTCCCAGGAGATTACCACTATTTTGCCTAATGAAAAGTGAATAAGAGCAACAAAGAAGCACCATTGAACTATGAGGTACATAGAAAAGAACCTATTTAGTATGTTAAAATAAATATGGAAGACAATGAAGAAAGGTAAAATTTAGATTTTTTTTGTTCCCTTTGATTTTTCCCTCTGTATAGTACATGCAACAATTCCCCAAACCGTCAAAAAACAACAACAAAAAAAAAACCTGAGTCATCTTGCAATCTGGATAATTTCCCATTCTACTTGATGATAAAATGCTTTTTTCTCAGAATAGCTCTAAATCATGTGGAACTCCTGCTGATAGCATTTTTCAGCAACAAGGAGAAAGCTTTTTCTTTTCCTCTAAACTGCTGTTCTCTCTACTGTCTCCTTAACTAAAGGTAGTATTTTGTGTATAATGGATTCTTCCTGTGTCAGATGATGCATTTTCTGCCAGTACACTTATAGTGTACTGCCAGTACACCTATGGCTGGTATTAAGAGCTGGCTTCAGCAGACTATTGCTAAGCTTCCCCCAGCACAAAATCTATTGATAGGGGAAAAGCCTTGGTGGAGCAGTGGGCTAATGCCTCCTTAAGTAACACCAGCTGCCTGCAATTAGTGCAGGTTCGCATCCCACCAGGCTCAAGGTTGACTCAGCCTTCCATCCTTCCGAGGTAGGTAAAATGAGGACCCAGATTGTTGGGGGCAATTAAGCTGACTTTGTAATAATGCCGCTGGGGGGAGGTGTGAAAGCCCTAATAAGCAGGCTTATACATAGAATGAAGGCTACTGCTAAGTTTGTAAGCCGCCCTGAGTCTTTGGAGAAGGGCGGGATATAAATGGAATTAAAATAAATAAATAAATAAATAAATAAATAAATAAATAAATAAATAAATAAATAAATAAATAAATAAATAAAAAAAAAAAATCTCTAGGCCTCTTTCCTTCCTTGATTTTCAAGTTTGCCTTTTAAGAAAAGTTTGTAGGAAAAAAATACATATCCTAATGTATAAAAATGCATGAAAAGATTCTTATGTTACTGTTTCTTAACTCACAAATGAATGTAAAATGGTGGCAAAATGCACTAGAGTTTAGAAAAATGAGAAGCTGAGTAAAAGAGTACTTGAAAGATTGTATGCCTACTCTTCTGAAGAGCATAGGCAAGATAAATGAGCATAGGTTTCAGCTTGTCTTATTTGAAGCAGCAAAATGGATGGACTCAGTTACACTGGCAAAGGGGGTACTGTTGGATGACTGAAATATGAGTTTAGGGACAGATTGTCATGATGGAAATCTATCTATCCAGGTTCTAAGAATCAATATCAACTTGATGGCACATGACCAAATCTCTAATATCTCAATAATGTTCATCTAAAGTCAATCAATCAATTAGAATAGAGCTGGAAGGGACCTTGGAGATCTTCTAGTCCAAGCCCCTGCTCAAGCAGGAGGTCCTGTACAAATTGAGACAAGTGGATGTCCAGCCCCTTCTTAAAAACCTCAAATGATGGAGCACCCACAACTTCTGAAGACAAGCAGTTCCCCTGCTTGCCTTCTGAAGTGACTGAAGATACTAAAGGACTATTTTCCCCACCCCTTCAGTAAACTGCAACTAAATTGTATTTCTAGATCTAAATTTACTATGGAAATTACTTTCAGATTGCATTGTGTTGGTGTCCTTTAGAAGGCAAAGCTGGATTCTACGCTTCTGCTCGCAGATCCTGGGGGGCTATCTGGAAAATAAAAATTGTAGACAAATTGTAGACTGCCTCTAGTTCATGTTTCTTGTTATGTACTGAGCTTTTGGGGGGTTTAATCACGTGTGCTTCTGGAGAACTAACGATTCTCCAGCAACCCAGACAGGACATCTCCAGTCCTGCCAGCTGTTAACTTGGTGAGAATAATGGGTTCAATCTGATTGGTTGTTCATAGTATGTTGGACTATATATATTGTGCAACATTACCCCAAAGCCCCAGTACAGGTTCAATTACAATAAAGCTATGATTCTTCTGTACTCATCTGCCTGGCGTCTTTCCTGCTCTTCAGAACCCACAACACAACATTTCTAGAATCAATAATTCCCCAAATTTTAGTCTGTTTTCCATCTATAACAACTTTATGAAAATCTGTTTTCTGTGAGGCTGAGCTTCAGACAAGAGTAGGATTAAATAAATAGGATGCAATGTTATTTCCAGTGTTTGGAGGGTGGTAGTTAGGAATTTTACAGCATGTGACCTTTTGCTCCATAAACCTTGTTTTTGTTTTATTTGGGGCTTTGTGTGCTGCTAAATTCAGCCCAAGAAGGGAAATGAAAGAAATATTCAGTAGAACTATATGTCAGAGGTTTTGTTGTTGCCCTGATTTGGCCTCTGTCACATTTGTTTCCTTCCATTTTCCATTAAAGCATAGGAAACATAATAATGACTTTAATAGAAAGAAAATAATAATTTTGAATACAAACTTTCAGGTTGACTTCCCCACCATGTTTTTATATTTTCCCCCTTCCTCAAAATATCAGTAGAACATCGCTATCCATAATTATAAATGTGGCTTACATTTATAAAAATATTAGCTAGAAATAAGAAGAACTGTTATTGTAGTGAAAATCTGGCTGAACTGGAGAGGACAAAGCTTAAATCACTGCAAAGCTTTCTTGATGATTTCAGATCAGTCATTCTTTCTCAATTTAGCCTACCTCACAGGGCTATTGTACAAATAAAATGAAGGGAAGAAAGTCGTATATGCCATTTTCCTCTCTCAAAGAAAAGTGAAAAAGTCATATAAATGCAATTAATCAAAGAATAACATCTACTCAAAATTCCATAAATTGTTTTTAGGAAATGAAACGAGAGAGTTCAGCAAGGATTTTAGGAGGGGACATGAGTTTCCTGACAGCTGGAATAGAACATAAAAATGAACACTTTCAAATAAATTTGCAGTTCACATAGTAGTGAATTAATCTGTTTTGTTGATATTGGAGAATGATTCCTTCAGGCCTAAAGGAAAGGACTAAATGGAGTACACCAGTATTTTTTTGGGGGGGGGGTAGAGTGTCAAAAAAAAAGTCAAGATGGCAGCTTTCACTCACACAATCGAAGTGAACATAGAATTGTAGTAGGATTTTAACATGACATTTTGTCTGCCATCTGCATTTTTTCACCCCTGATCCCATTAGAGATACTGCTGCAAAAAACCATTAAAACTGATTTTATAGTTTCACGCAAGATTTTTTCTCTTGGCTCAAATGAAGAGCCTAATTCAGCAGATTTTCTGCAAGGGAGAACAATTTAAGAATTGTCAGCAAATTATTTCCCTAATTTTCAAGATTGTGAAGAAAAACATAGCTAAAGAAGTCACAAAAGAGGGCAGGGCTCCACTCTACCTGGATTCCCAAAACTGTGCCTGAGGATGTCAATATGCTCAGTGACACATGCTTAGTGCCTCCTAGGCTCCCCATTCAACCTCATTTTATTTATGAGCTACTTTTAATTAAAAATAAATCAAAAGCTAGCATGCTAGAAAACAAAATATCAATTAAAATAACATTTATTTCCAGGTGTGTCACTGGAAAGCCTAGTGGGATTGTTAGGAAATAAAACGGTAAATAGTAACAGTCAAATGCTTCATTTGGAAATGTGCTTTCCTGTAAATGTACAGAGCACCCTATAATGCTGAAGAAGGTAATGAGGAACAAATTTTCACATGCTGTTGTGTATGTATGTATGCATTTATTTATTTTTATCACCAAACCAAACATTTTCAATAAACCTTTCCTCCTCCTTTTCCCCCCATAACAAAACTCTATGAAATGGGTTGGGCTGAGATATAGTGATTGGTGCAAAATCAGTTGGCTTCCATACCTAAGGCAGGCCTTGAACTCATGGTCTCCCACTATCTAGCCTAATTCCTTAACCACTAGACCAAACTGGCTCTCTACAATCATGGCTGACAAGTTGTGAGCCATATTTATTTGATACATTTAACTATTAAGGAATATGCCAGAATACTAACTTGTTAATGAACAAAACACAGCAGGACTAACCAATAACTGCCAAATCAAAAATGATTAATAGATGGATTGGAAAAGAGACCCCCAATGACTACTTTTCCACTTCCAGTTTCTCCACAGAACAAACTTTTCATTGATTCATATATGTTGTATATGAGAGCTAGCACCTCAGAAGTTCTAGTTCTAAATGATGCTCATTCAAGAAAACTTATTGGGTGGTCTTGAGTAGTTTGTCTGTCTTCCTTGTCTCTGTCTCCATCTCTGATTTAGAAGCCACCTGACTCAAGAATGAAGTACAATTTCAAAAAATGAAAACAATAAAGAATCTGAACAATTGCATACAGTATTTGCAATATACACATCCACATACATCCACATGTTGACAGGCTCTACAGCCACCCTAACCCAAGGGTGGAGGAACACCCATGTTTTTAGAGATCTCTAGAACCACATGGATTTCTGGAATGGGGTGGGAATATCATCTTAGGGGGAAGGTACTACAACTGAGAATATCTCTCAGCCGACTCTATGTAACAGTTTTGTTTTTGTAGGCAAAACTGGCCCAGGGAATACTATGTATGGTACTTTCATCTTCTAGAAGAAAAGTGGGATCTAAATTTAATAAAAGTACAATATTTTATAATAGCTAATCAGTTTGCCTTTTATATTGGTGATTTGTTAGTGATCATGACAGACACCATGACAGACATTCTGTGTGAATACTCATACCATGCTTTCAGAATTCTTAAAGCCAGAGACTCTTTTATAGAATTGCAGCTTGTTGGATTAAAAAAAAAAGTTTTGAATAGGAAACTGTTATCCCAGTGGGGCCTATTTCTGATTATGTAGCATATATGTAAATGCATCAAGCTTAAATAAAGTGGAGTAAATTACGAAGCATATGAGAAGAAAATTAATCAGGGTTCAGGCCCAGGAGATGGAGATGGCATTTGTCATTCTTTTTTGATAGATATTAAAATCTGGAAGGCCCTAATGTGACTCTCTTGGTCATTTTAGACTTCTGAGCAGTCTTCAGTACTGCCCTGCATTAGGCTGAGCAGCAAACATGCAGGAAACAATTAGCATGTTTTCAAACAGTTGTATTAGTTTGGTCATAAATCACTTAGCAGATAATGGTAGGACTAAACAACTGTAAATTAGACAAACAAAGATTTACAGAGAAAGAAAATCTTGCCTCTAGCTTATATCTGTGGCTTAAATACCCCCAAGAAGAGCAGGTATTTTGCAGTCCAAGGTCTTACAGCCAAAACCATCCACTACTGTATATCCAGTCCAAGGGCTGCAAGCTGAAGGCAAAAATAATTTTAAAAAATCAGGGTTTGTTTTTTTTTTAACATGAGTGAGAGGCCAAAAAAATGCAGATCCAACAAAAGGAGGCAATCTGGACCATGTCCTAATTAGAGAAATTAATGTTCCTTCTTATAGAGTCAATTTTCACTGCTCAGCCTTCCCCGCTCTCCTTACTAGTGGAGTCAGCAGTTACCTGCACTGAGTTTGATATATCACTCATAGGTGGCTGACAGCCAGTTATCTCCAGAAGCACAGGCTGAGAGATCATTTAATTTTTATTTTCAGTTTTAGAATCTGAGGAATCTATTACAGAGTATATTGACCATAACACTATTCTGGAACATCTGCAAATGTTGGGAATTGGAAGCACTATTTTATGGGGTTTCTACTCCTTCATTAGTGAATGGTTCCAGTTAGTTTTGTTGAAGTATAGAGTCAGCTAAGTAGACTCTCTTGTGTTGATTCTTTCCTCCTTTCTTTTTAACAACTACAGAAAGCCCTGTAGATGTTTGTTGGTTTGGGCTACAGGAATATTAATATGCTGATATTTTATGATAAAGTATCATTAATATACTGATGATACTTTATCTCACCATTGCAGATCTTGGAAAAGATGCTACAGGTAGGTTACTTAGCAACCACAGCTGGGACTGGCAACAAGATCATGATGAGTTTATGATGTCACTTCCCATTAAGTGGTTAAGAGAGTCACTGCACTTCAAGTGAGACATCACATGACGACAACTTGCAATTTTAGTGTCTGCTTCTCTACTGACACTGCTTGTTGGAAACTGGTTGTAAAACATACAAATGATGATCATGTGACCATGGGGACACTGGATGATCATAAATGGAAGGGCTAGTTGTAAAGTTACTTTTTCAGTTCTATTATAACTTCAAATGATCACTAATCATTTGAGGTTATAACATTGGAAATCATTTAGTGAGATCTATTGATACTGATGTTTTGTCTCATTTAGAGTTGGGTCTGGACACACTTAAGAGTTTGGATAGGCAAACAGGCTGAATTTGAATCCCAAAAAATATGGATGCTGGTTGTTCAATGAGCTAATTTGACAGCTATGAGTTGAGGATTCTTGGCTATTCATCCAGGGACCATTTTTTCAAGCCTGGCTATGTGCCAGTTGCAAAACTAACTGGGGCAGAAAAACCTTATATCAATAACTCACATCTCATTACTATGTGGTTAGACTACTATAATAAACTCCCTTTGAGACTACTTATGAAGAATATTCAGTAGTTCCAATTAGTACTGAATACATTGGCTAGCACTAGGCACCATCAACATCAACATGTTACATCTTTGCCTTCAGCTATACATTGGCTTCTGATTAGCTTCCAAGTGCAATTCAAGGTCCTTGTTATTACCTATAATGCCTTATTGGGCTTGGTTCTGGACCTTGTTCTTTACTTAGAATTAACCAACTTGGTTTAGGTCTCCCAGAAAAAAAAATGCTGTATGTGTCAGTGAACAAATTAAAGGGAAAAAAACCTCTATGTTGCCTCTTCTCTTGATGCTTTAAGCATGTGCTTATTTGCTTAACAGTTAATCCAGAACTGTTTGTAGGGACTATTTTTGTGGAGCAGTTCCTGAAGTTTGGAAACCTCACACTTGAAGTGAAGAAGATCCTAACAGTTTAGGCTTTTCATTTGTTTCAGAAGGGCTTTTTGATGACTAGGATGATAGTTGATGAATTGATTACATGCTATATTTTAGTTACACAAAGAAATGTTTTCTCCATGATAATCTAACCCTATTGTGATCTTTCAGGTCTTCCAACAATGCACCCATTGCGGCTATAATTAATTAATCTCCCTTGCTGCTGATCTTCTTCTTCTTCCCTTTCCTTCCACTTCTTCTCCTAGCACAGGCATGTCAAACTGCTGGCCTGTGGGCCAGATGCCTCACACCAAAACCACGCCCACCCCATTGCTGGCAATGGGGGAAAAGTCCCAATATGTCACACAACATCACGTGACATTGCGAGTTTGACATGTCTGTCCTAGCATCAGAGCTTTCTCCAGAGAACTAGGTGTTTGCCTAATATGTCTGAAGTAGGATAATGTGAAATTGATCATTTGTGCCCTGAGAACCTTGGGTTGAATTGATCAATGATCAATTTGTTAGTTTTCTTGGCTTTCTATTGTATTCTCAATTTTCTCCTGCACCAATTTTTAAAAGTATCAATGCTCTTCCTAACCTGTTTCTTCAGGATGATGGTAGATATGGACTTAAGGTTATGTACTTTCATTTTGTGAAGGCTATAGAGTTTTCAGGAGAAATCAAAAAGTGGCTTTATTCAGGAGCAAACTACAGTGATCCTGGGACTCCTGCCCAAAAGCCCGAGAGCCCCAAAGTTACAAAGGCTAAGAATTATATATTTACGAGGAGGATATATGAGGAACTATAAAGTCAATCTAATTAATATATTATTCTGAAATTGTGCCCTCATATCAAATAAGAAAAAAAAAAGGTTCTTCAATGTAGGGTTATACTGGCACCTCTACAATTTCTATATTTCCCAGAGAGACTTCTTTACATGCTTCTGTTATTAACAATATAGCAAATATTAATTATATTATAAATATTATTATTTTCATCAGATGACCTTCACACTTTGTCAGAAAATGCTAACCTGCTTTTTTTTAATGTGAACTCCTTGCTCTCAAGGCCATCAGTTTTAGGAGTTTTGTTTTTACCCTTTGCACCCTTTCCCCTTCATAGACATTTAGTCATGCACTTTGAGATGAATACCCTTTGAATGGTGAGGGAGTACGAATGGATTTCCAGAAAACATTGCAGACTACAGGAACCATTTGCACTTCAGTTTGAGATGCAGACAACACAGATTTATCCCCAATAGCCTGCACCTGTCTTCAACAGGAAGAGACACAGGGCAGAAAAAATCCTGCAGCCAAGAAGGCTCCACACCCATTTGCACTACTCAGGTGACCCTGAGGATGCAGGTAAACCTCCAAATGGCTTCAATGACTCTCTTAAAGAATGCAAATGACCAGCTGTCTGCAAGAAAGGTAAATCTTTCCATTCCCCACCATCTAGAAGAAGCTTTTTGGCTGAGAAGTGAAACTGCTAAGCTTGTAAGCTGCCCTGAGTCTTCGGAGAAGGGCGGGATATAAATGGGATTAAAATAAATAAAAATAAATAAACATATTCAAAGAAAAAACAAGGAAGTCCAGTTGCCTCCTAAAAAAAGCACCTTTGGGACAACCATGACCTGAATGACTGAGAATCTCCATAGACATTTACCCTTTTTTACACCATTTACTAGCTTACAAAATTTGTTTATTATTATAAGGTATGGTCTCTCTCAAAGACCTACCCCCTTTACATTTTTTACTATGGATATTCTACTGCTGTATCTTGTTATTGTCATCTACCAAGCACCTTCAGACTGCAGCGAGTAAGAAATACAGTAAATAATATAGCTTTTCTTTCAGCCAGTTTAAATGCAGCCTTTAGGGATTTTTTTATTATTATTAGAAAGGCAAAAAAGTATTACCATTTAAATGGCTAAAGGAAGTATATCAAAGCAAACCCCAAAACAAATTCTGTTTAATTAACTTCTCTGACTTTCCTTATTCAGATCCATCACAGACAATCATAAAACCTGAAATGTCATTCATTACTTTATTTACTTGCGAAGGGAATCTGCCAGTTTGGCACTCTAGAAAATGACATCATTGCTTCCTTTAATTTAAAAAAATAATTCCTGGAACAATATTCCCCTGCATTTCACTTCCACTTCCAGGCAATTTGTCTGTTTTATTTCAACCATTTTCTAAGAAGCTCATTTTCTTCCTTCTTTTTCCCAATAATCTATGGTTGACTTTGGATAATATATAAGATTAGGATGAAATGGGATCAGATTATTTATGACGTGTGAAAATTCAACTATTTTCTTAGCATATTGCATGTTAACTATCTACCACATTATACCATACTATGGTTCATTTGTTTGAGCACAGCAGATTTTGTGACAATAGCAATTTGTTTTTTTTTAAAACCTGGATTTAGTATTCAATTAAAAAAATAAAGAAAACAAGAGGATCTCCCAATTTTTATCCTCTCCTCAATTTGCACCCAATAATGAGTGATCTTCCTATCCATTTTGAAGCCAAAAACGTCCAAACAAGAATTTTGGATAGAACATCATCATCATCATCATCATCATCATCATTATTATTATTATTATTATTATTATTATTATTATTATTATTATTATTGAATTTTTATATGTGAATAATATGAATAAAACTTTGAGTAATAAGAGTATAGGTATTTCATATTATAGATGTATGAAAGAAAGTTGAGCCTGCATTTAAGATGATTCTCATCTCTTCCACAAGGAGATGTAATCAAAACCACAAATGCATATCTGCCACTATATTCAGTGCACTTGAGGTAACACTTCCATTTTAAAGTAAAAAAAAAAAAACAACAAAAAACCCTAAGTCTTCTTTTTGGGTAAATAGTGCCTGTTGGAATTTGCAGACAGCGCTGAGAAATCATTTCAGCTCCCCTGTTTCAGGGCAGATACTTCTCTGTTTTCATGCCCAACATTCATGAAATAAATGGCTTGAGTTTTCAACAGTTACTGAGCCGTGTGAACCTCACCTAACATTTTACTTTCAATTTACCACCATTATGGTTTCATTTGACAGTCTCTATATGGTAATAACTATGAATTGGCTGGATATGGCATGTCACACACTTTGTGGGGGAATAGCATTTCACTGTAATGTGTAGGCCCATTAGTGTACGGAAGCTTTTTCAGAATTCATGCTTTATGTTTTTTCCCATCTTTTTTTTTCTTTTGCCGCACAATCAGTGTACTTCAAATAGATCAGGAAAGGAATGCTCAGATCAAATGTATGCTCTTCATTTTCTTCTGTAGCTCTTTTTTTCTGGAAAGTCACCTTTAAAAGGGTTTGAAAATGGGAGCTAGGCAAAACCCATGAAAACAAATCAGATGCCTACCATAAATGCATATCATTTAGACACTTTTTCAATCAGAAGTATAGTGGTATTTCCATTGAGGTTATCATCACCAGTCTCTCTCCCAACTCACCTCACTGGATTGTTGTCGTGGGGAAAATAGGAGGAGGAAAGTGTGTTGGATATTTTTTATTTATTTTTTATTTTAATTCCATTTATATCCCGCCCTTCTCCGAAGACTCAGGGCGGCTTACAAGCTTAGCAGTAGCCTTCATTCTATGTATATGCCTGCTTATTAGGGCTTTCACACACACACCCAAGCAGCATTATTACAAAGTCAGCTTAATTGCCCCCAACAATCTGGGTCCTCATTTTACCTACCTCGGAAGGATGGAAGGCTGAGTCAACCTTGCCAAATGCTGGATTCCACATGTCAAAATGATTTCAGAGTATTATATGAAGCCTGGATGATTTCTGTTTTGAAGGGCAGGGGCTCAAGTCAGTGTTGATTCCTGGAGTGTGCCCGGATTACTTCCCATACTTTTCTTGGTAAGATTTTCAGGAATGGTTTGCCATTTCCTTCTCCTTCCTACCTTCCTATGAGAGAGACAGAGACAGAGACACACACAGAGAGAGAGATTGCCTCAGGGTCATCCAGTGTTTTTGTATCTAAAGTGAGATTAGGACTCACAGCCTCCTGATTTCTAGCTTGGTGTCTTAACAACTACATCAAATGAGCTCTTGATTAAACATCCCACAATTACCCTTTAACTAAGGACTAACAAATCTTTTAAAGACATGTAGCTTTGCTAATTTAGTCTAGACCTGTATCTCTTTTTTCATTCCTCTTGATAAATTTCTATGAGGTGGAAGATGGGTTCTTCATGGAAATCTGTAAGAAACAAAAAAAATATGTAGGCTTTAGTGATTCAAAGCATTTGAGGGGCTTCTCATGAAAGCTGAGAGCCAAAGAATGATATATTGATCCTTTTTTTCCCCTCTGCCTTTTTGTCTTCTGAAAATGACCACTAGAAGATATTAAGCACACAGGGCTTTGTTTTCTGCCCACAGCGGGCATTAAGCTATCAGTTTCACTTTTCTTAGCGTCTTATTTTTCCAATCCTATATTTTGTTCCTGTTTTCTATATTGTCTTAAGTTTTTTTAATAGATAAAAATCCATGTACTTTTATGTGATTTTTTTTTGTCCTAAATATACACATTTTTGTACATTTTCATACCATAAATCAGTTGCTGGGAAAATGTACCTAAAAAGTGGGCATGGAGATAGAGACAAGACAACTATATAGAATCAGATTAAAATGCAAAACAAAATATTTTCCCCCACCTCTTCTGTCTTAGATGCTTATCTAAAGAAGCTTTAAAAGCTTCCTTGTGTTCTATCTGTCTTTGTTGTAGAAAACCAGAATAAATATTGACTCAAGAAATATCAGGAGAATAAACAGATAAAGACTTCTGTCCCTCTGCCTCACAAGTGGTGGGCAAATGTGAGCCTAAAGGAAATGTATAATTGCCACCTGGGCCAAAATGTCAGATATACTTTGACCAAACACTGTTTTAAAAGTAAAGATTAGTACATTTTAGAGTCAACCTTTCAAATAAAATGCCTGCTTTAACACACTGAGGCTGTTCCAGGCAAGCTAAAAACAAACATCCTTAAAAACAAACATTTATTATAAAAGTTGCAGTATAATAGGATAAATAGGCAGGAATGCAGCATGCAATATAATCCATTGCAACACTGTTAGCATAAATAGGTTTATCCCAGGTTTAGGAATGTACCTGGACTATTTCACTCAGTGTGTAGTCCTTAATGAAACTTCATCTACATGGAGGAATGTATGCAGTGAGGTATTCCATGGCTCTTTCTTGACTCAGTACTCTTCAATATCTTCATCAATAATTTAGACAAGGAGATAGATGGGGAACTCATCAAATTTGCAGATGGCACCAAGTTGGCAGGAATAGCCAACACTCCAGAAGACAGGCTCAAGATAGAAAATGATCTTGACAGACTTGAGCTTTGGGCACTATCTAACAAAATTAAATTCAATGTAGAGAAAATAAGGTTTTACATTTAAGCAAGAAAAACCAAATGCATAGGTATAGAATAGTATACTGGCTAAATAATAGTAACTTCAAGAAGGATCTTGGAAACCTAGTGGACAATCGCTTTAAATATGAGCTGGCAATGTGCTGCAGCTGCCAAAATAGCCAAAGCAGTTCTAGGCTGCATTAATAGAGGGACAGAATCAAGATCATGCGAAGTGTTAATACCGCTTTACAATGCCTTGGTAAGACCACATTTGGAACACTGCATCCAATTTTGATCACCATGATGTAAAAAAGATGTCGAGACTCTAGAAAGAGTACAGAGAAGAACAACAAAGATGATCAGAGGAATGGAGGCTAAAACATATGAGGAACGGTTGCTGGAATTGGGTATGTCTAGTTTAATGAAGAGAAGGACGAGGGGTGACAGGATAGCAGTGTTCCAATATCTCAGGGGTTGCCACACAGAAGAGGGAGTCAAGCTATTCTCCAAAGCACCTGAAGGCAGGACAAGAAGCAATGGATGGAAACTTATCAAAGAGAGAAGTAACCTAGAACTAAGGAGAACAATTAGAACAATTAATCAGTGGAAGGATTTGTATCCAGAAATTGTGGGTGCTCCAACATTGGAGGTTTTTAAGAAGAGACTGGACAGCCATTTGTCTGAAATGGTATAGGGTTTCCTGCTTGAGCAGGGGGTTGGACTAGAAGACCTGCAATAACCCTTCCAACTCTGTTTTTTTTATTAAAGAGTTTTACAAAAACAAGATTTTACAGTACATCCCCAAATCCCCCCACCCCAAACACCCCCCTTCCCCCCCACTTCCCAGAGCTAAATACAGGGTTATAGTTATAATAATCATATTCTAACTAAAGATTATCCATAATATAAAATTAACCAAATTCATAATGTGCTTTAACTCCCCTTTAACATAGATACATACAAAGTACTAACACTAAAATTAATAACAATATCCCTCTAAAATCTACTCATAAGCTAAATGGAACTTTTTAGTCCCACATTTATTCTGAATATAATCTATCCATCTCCTCCAAACTGAAATATATCTTTCTTGTGAATGATCCTTCAAATAAGCAGAAATCTTAGACATTTCTGCAAGATTCGATACTTTAAACACCCATTCTTCTATAGTAGGCAAACTATCCTTCTTCCAGTATTGTCCCACCAGTAACCGTGCTGCTGTTATCAAATTCAACATCAAATTGGTTTCTTTAACATCACAATCTACAACAATACCCAATAAAAACAATTGCGGAGAGAACTTTATCTTTCTCTTAAAAATCTTTTGAATGTTCCACCAAATTTTAACCCAAAAAGCTTTTATATTTCTGCAAGTCCACCACATATGAAAATAGCTGGCTTCTAATCTACCACATCTCCAGCATTTAAACTGTAAGTTAGGATACATGTTAAGACAACTTTTTGGGATCCAGATGCCATCTATAAAACATTTTATAAAAATTTTCTCTTAAATTTTGAGCCTGAGTAAATGTAACATTTCTAACCCAAATTACCTCCCAAGTATCCAGCGGAATTGGTTCCTGAATATTTTGTGCCCACTTTATCATACAATCTTTAACTAATTCCGTTTCTGAGTCCAACCCTTCCAACTCTGTTATTCTGTTATAGTTTTAAGGGTGCTGTAGGGTTTTGATGCTTCAGATTCCAGTACAAATTTATCTAATTCTCAGTGGAGATTTACAGACCAAAGAAGGCAAGTTCTATTTAAGGTTCAGGTTTTTGGTCTGACAGATTATTCTGATTAATTTAAAGTTACAGGAAAATTCTGATTTATAAAACTGTCCTTTATAAATGTTATCACATGATTGATAGGCTCTCTTTTTTAAAAAAAAAATATGGAGAACTTAAATCAGTACCGAACATGTTGAAGAGTTCTAATCTAGCACTTTCTTTTTTTTTTATTGAAAAGTTTTAAAAATACAGTTTTCCTTTAAAAAAAACCCCTTCCCCCTCCCTCCTCCCCTCCCTACCTCCCCCCTTCCCCCCCTCCCCCCTCCCTCCTCCCCCCCCACCTCCCCCCAACCCCCCTCCCCCCCGGACTTCCCAGAGCTAAATACAAGGTATATATATATAAAAAAGCAATCATAAACAACCATATACTAACAACTATAAATTCTAAAATCCATCACTCTCTAACTTATATAGGATCAAACAAAACTTAGCATTATTAAATATATATAGAAGACAAAATAGAAAAAGAAAAAAGAAAACGAAAGAAGACTTATTCAAATGCTAGATAAAACTTCTTAACCCTATACTTGTTCTGGATAAACTCAATCCATTTTCTCCATTCCATAATATAATGTTCTTGCGAGTAATCTTTCAAATAGGCCGAAATCTTTGCCATCTCTGCCAAGTCGGAAACCTTTAAAATCCACTCTTGTATAGTCGGCAGTTCCTCTTTCTTCCAATATTGACCTATCAAAAGTCTTGCTGCCGTAACTAAATTCAACATCAACTTAGAGTCCACAACTGTAGCGTCAACAATTATTCCCAACAAAAAAAATTGCGGACAAAACTTTATCCTCCGTTTAAAAATCTTCTGCATATTCCACCAGACTTTTATCCAAAAAGCCTTGACCTTTTTACATGTCCACCATATGTGAAAATATGTTGCCTCTTCATCACCACACCTCCAACATTTAGGCTGATAATTCGGATACATACTTGCAAGCTTTTTAGGATCTAGATGCCATCTATAAAACATTTTATAAAAGTTCTCTCTTAGACTTTGAGCTTGAGTGAATTTTACATTCCTCACCCAGATCTTTTCCCACGTGTCCATTGTAATAACTTCCTGAATGTTTTGGGCCCATTTTATCATACAATCCTTAACAAGCTCTGTTTCTGAATCGATCTCTATCAATGCAAGATATATCCGTTTAATATGTGCTGGTCCTTGATTTCTAATTTGCTTTATCAAATTTTCATCAGTCGTTGCAAATCCATTTTTTTGGTCTTCTTTCCACCTGGCCTGTAACTGAATATATTGAAACCAAGTCTGAACAACCTTCTCTTCTCGCAAGAAGCTATATGATTTCAAGCACCAAATATTCCTTTCCAAACTTAAAATTTCCTTGTAAGTAGTCTCATCATGTTTGAAACCAGCATGTATATTTTCTATTGCGTGTTTTGGGATTGCCCACAATGGTATCTTGCTGCTTAACTTATGTCTATACTTCTTCCAGACTCTCAGCAGTAATCTAGCACTTTCTTCAATTGCTGCAGAATAATGAAACACTGTGCATTCACATGGTCAATCTTGAAAGCTAAAATAATTCTCTAGTCTATAAAAGATTTTAAAGGGTCTGGTCCTACTGTATGCACTCTTGGCTTTTAAAACATCTAAGAAAATATGTTTTACAGTTTTTCCCCCCTCACTACAGATCAACAGATTTAAATAGCCATGGAAGAATGTGTAGAAAACTGTGCATCCCGCAGCAGCAATAGATTTCAACCCTTTGATGCTCTACTGCCCAGTTATTTGCCTTGTATCAGAAGACAGAAAGCCAGTTCTCCTTGTTTCCTCCTTTGTAGGAAAGCATGCTTTGTAATATGGGCATGAGTGGTTTCCTTCAGTTTATGCATAGCCCTGTATTCTGAAGGCTTATCTTCAGACAAAAGAATATAGGGATCCATCTACTTATCTGTTGTTTTGTTGGTGGATTGCATAGGGTGATCAAGGAACAACTACCTGCCAAGTATTCTGCCAGATTTCAGCCATCCTGAATCTCTCTTTATTTGGAGGAAGCAGAAAAAAATAAGAGATAGCAGCAGTGCAAGTCCATAGGCAGGGCAATCAACAATCCAAGGCTGTTTCCTTTGAGGGATGCACTTTTAAAAGTAATTTTCCTTAAGAGATTTCATACAATAGTAAAAGCAAGCAGACTATATAAATTTATAGAAAAAAGAAAGACAAGCAAATAGATAAGTAAAAAAGTAGAGGAAAGAAAATAAATAGAGAAAATAAAATAAAAATATACTTTTTATTTAATATATAAAATCAGTTTCTGACCTGTTTGTTTATCTGCTCTCTTTAAGATTACATCATAATTCCATTCTTCCCATATTTCCCCCTTCCTAATAATCAAATCCAGAAATCACCAGTTCATTTTTTAAAAATTTTCAGCAAAAAGTCCATAAAGGGTTTCCAGTCCTTTTGAAAATTATATATTGCCAAGTCAGAATTGACCTGGTGGGCCTGTACTGCCTGTTTAATCCACAAATGAGGATACTGGGTGAGGTAATCCGATAGCTTGGGTGAGTTATCACCAATATGCTGATGATACCCAGCTTTATATAACCAGAATGCAGCAGAATGGGTAGCAAATAGTGCCATTTATTCAACACATATAACACCACTCCTCTGTGAATTGCATGGGATGCCTTTGTACTTCTAGGTGAATCCAAAATGCTGATTGCCACCTTTAAAGACTTCTTTTGGCCACAGCTGCCACCTGCTCCTTGAGCAGCAGCCATGAGTTCAAGAAGATCCCAGCACGCCAGCTCAATCTGGGGAGGTGCCACCCTGCCCAGAGTCAAAAATGAAAAATCATTTGGTCCTGGGGGTGGACCAGATAGCTGTCCATCTTGCCAGGGTTATTTGAAGCTGTTTCCTTTTCATCCAGACCATTACAGGTAATGCCACTGGATAGTTTCAACATTATTGTTGTTGTTGTTGTTGCTTTTTTGGGGGAAATAAAGGTGCCAGAACTCACACATGTCATACAATCCACCTTGCCTACCCTACAAGGTTTACCATTGTAGCTGAAAAAAAACCCTTCAATTTTTAGTGTATGTATAATGCTGGAGGGGGGAGGCGAAGGCCAACTATGCCGGTTTTAGGGACAGACGCCGGATGCTGGCTGGCTGGCTGGGGGTTGGAGCTAAGGGGATTGCCTGTATATAAGGCACTGGGAGCAAGTCACTCGCAGTGCTGACTTTATTTGCTGTTTAGTTGCTGTCAATTGCTGTTATTTGCTGTTAATTGCCGTCAATAAACACTGGTCAGAACGTTCCTGCCTAGCCAGCTACCTTGTTGACCATCATTTATCATTTGTGGAACCAGGGCTGGTAAGGACTCTGACACCATTGGCATATACCCATTTACTTTAATGAGTGGAAATGTCAGTTTTCTATGTGGAATGAAATTGGCCCAATAAAACAAAATTTGGTTGCTTGTAAAAGATTGAATTATTTTCAAGAAGTTGTCAAACAAGGTGGAAAAATTTACATTTGGAGTTTAATATGGATATTGACTTGAAACAAATTAAAGTAGAAACTTTGTCAGTGAACAGATTACTTTTAATTTATCTTTAAGTTAAACCTAATTTAATAAATAGATCTGATTAAACCTCATAATGTAGGTCTATCTTTCATCTGACCAATACATAAATAATATACTGTATATTATGATTATTAATAATAATACCACCAAATCATGACATTGGCTTTATTCTTATTCTTCCCTTCTGCAGTTTGAATATAAAGTATAAAACACTAAAAAGAGATTTCCGTAGACATCCCAGCCTTTGAACTACCCAAGGAACTGAAACAGCAAAGTTTTGCTGTCAGGCAAGTTTCCACTCCAGCCACCTTTCTTTCCTCTTGCTTCACCTCTTTTTAACCTTACACCCCACCTTCTGTAAGGGAAGGCAAAAAGCTCACTCACCCTCGTGAAAGATGGCCTCCATGTTTATGTGTCTCCCACTGCCACCATCGGCTTCCACACCACATGGTCCGATCCAGCCAATCAAGCCACACTCTGGCTGTGGTGCTCCGGCACCTCATGGCTCTTCCTAGAGGAGACAGACAGTGCTGGAGGGGACCCTGTTCACACCGTACCACCAACAGGGCATTTTCAAAAACAAACGAGGATAGGAAGGGAAACAATAGGAAAAGAACACAACTCTGGAAAACCCATTGAAAAAAGGTGCTGGAACTCTGTTCCGGTGCATTCTATGACAAAAAAAGCCATTATTATTACTATTATTATTATTATTATTATTATTATTATTATTATTATTATTATTATTATTATTATTATTATTCTGGCTAGGGGTTGATATATATATATATATATATATATATATATATATATATATATATATATATATATATATATATGCCGGCGGGTTATTCCCAGGGGAAGGGTGTTCTCTGTGGGTGCGCCTGCCCTATGGAACCAACTACCCACAGAACTTAGGACTGCCCCCGACCTTCGCTCATTTCGCCAGGACCTGAAAACTTGGCTCTTCGATCTGTTTGGTCCAGACTGTGGGGTTGTTAATTTAACTGGGTTTTAGATTTACTCTTGGGGCTTGAATTTAATTTAATTGTTTTAATTGTTTTTAATTTTTTGTATTCGTGGTTTTAACTGCCCTGTAAACCGCCCTGAGTCCTACAGGAATAGGGCGGTATACAAATCCAAATAAATAAATAAATATATAATTGGGTATCATCAGCATACTGCTAATACTGAACCCCATGCTGGTGGCTGACCTCCCTTAGCAGTTTCATGTAGATGTTAAAAAGTAGTGAGAGACTCAGGCCCTGAGGCATTAGAGGGGCCTCCGGCTTGATCTCTCCTTTCCTACCAACAGTGACTGGAACCATCCAGGGAAGGAGAATCACCACAGCACAGTGCCTCCCTCTCTCAGTTTTAGTTTCTAAGATGATTTAATATGTCTTTTAATCTTTGATTGCAAGTTGTCCAGAGCTGGTTGAAAGATGGGTGGCTACATAAATGTTTTAAACAAACAAACAAATAAAATTAATTTTTAAGCTAATCTGAAAGGAACATCTAAAAGGCCCCAAATAAAGAGTTAATACCAGAGCTCAGCATTCTACAAAATACCTCCTATGTGTGTATTTATCTCATCTGAATGTCAATTTATACACAATATAAATTTTATCATTATGCAAATAACAATTTTACATAAATGACTTAACTTATGTAAATTGTGCATGTGCCAGTTTAACAGATGTTTTGATCTATCAGATTTCTCTTCCCCAAATTCAGCCATAAAATCAAGATTTCACTGTAGTTATGAAGACAGCATCTATAGTTCCTGCTATTCTCAGCATATTTTTCCTGTACTGTATCTAATCATTTATTATCAATTCACTGAAGAATTCTGCAAAATCCAAATCCTAAATGCCTAAGGGGGAGAATCAAATTTTTGTTTACAGTTCCTAATTTTCAGCATAATTTATAATCCATGCAGAAAACTAGAAAATAGATTTAGAGAGATTATTAAAATTGATTTAATCCAGATACCTATATATACATACCAGATTAACCAAGGGTTAAGCATTTTATGCACATAAGTAAGCATAAACCTTTACATGCAATTCACTTTAGGACCAGAGGTTTAAAGAGTCCTTTAAATGCACATTAATCTTAGCATCTCAAAATACACTTTAAACAGACATTTTAGTGCTTCAATTATTTTTAAACAAGTACTTACATGCTTCCTAAACAACCTGGAATCTTGATAAGAAAGAGAGAAAGAAAATCTTATTGCTGACTCTTAGACCCATCTTTCTGAGAACAAGCCCCATTGATCTGAATAAATCTTACTTCAGAACAGACATTTTAAGAATTGCATTATTAATATGCTTTAACACATGCATTGATTAAAGAGAGAATGGGCAGTTTTCATTTAAACTTTTTTTTAAAAAAAAATGGCACAGATGTGAACTTCTAGTGAAAGTATGGAAATAATTTCTTGACAGACATTCTTCAACATCTCAAAATGGAGTTTTTGCATGAAGAATCAAATAACATGAAAAATTAATATCACTAAGTCCTGATCCTGATTGGATTTTGTTTTAATAGACCAACACAGCTGCCTACATTTTTAAAAAATAAAATTGAAGTGAATAAACTTCTCTGCAGCAAGAACGAATCCATCAGTGCTCCCAGAAATGGGTATCTTACAGCTGGGTTTGCAATCTGAACAGTTTTATATGCACACAGAAAAATATCAGCGATAAGAACTGCAACTAAAAATAGAGATTCCTATGGTACCTAAAAGGCTAAACCTGATTACTTTAGTCTTTAAGATGCCTCAGCAGTTGGGGTTCGTTCCTCCTGGAAACCAACTTTCTGGAAAGCAATGCTTACTAGGTTCCATGCAGGGATGGTCTATTTCACCAAGAAAATTGATACCTCAGTAGATATGGAAAGATAGTGAAAAGCTGGTTGTTCTCCTTTACTGAAGGACAATATATTCTGGACCCCCTCAAACTTGTACTACTGTCTCAAGCCTGATGGAAGACACAATGTGATGACCAGTGCTGAAGAAAGTTTCAACTGCCAATCCACTAGCTTCAATAATTGGTAGTAACAGTAATTCAGTAATACTTGATGTGCACGTGTTCTTTGCCTCAGGCAAAAAAAATGTGTCTTGGACTACACCTGTTTTTGTGTGAGAGATATCCTATTTACACTAAGTGAACCTGCTGGGCATAGTTATAGTATATATTCTTTGCAATCCAGGTGAGACTGGCCAGTGGGGAAAAACATGTGGAAGAAATTGTGGGGGCAGCAAGGTGGAGAATTAGGGCAGATCATCATAATAACAATAATGGAAAATACTAGAAGGAGAAAAGCAATGAAGGACATCTTCAGAGAGCTTTTGGGACAAAGAGATCTGTATGCTCTTGATTAGGTAGATCAGGTGTTGTGATACTCTTGGCTAATGTCTTTGTTGTTTTGCTTCATTCTCTTGCTTTTTTTGTTTGTATGTTTATAATGAGTCATGGTGGCACAGTGGTTAGAATGCAGTACTGTAGGCTACTTCTGCTGACTGCCGGCTGCCAGCAGTTCGGCAGTTCAAGTCTTGCCGGCTCAAGGTTGACTCAGCCTTCCATCCTTTTGAGGTTGGTAAAATGAGGACCCAGATTGTTGGGGACAATATGCTGACTCTTTAAACTGCTTAGAGAGGGCTGTAAAGCACTGTGAAGCAGTATATAGGTCTAAGTGCTATTGCTATATTGTTAACCACTGTGTGTCTATTATGGGATTATGGTAGTGTAGAAATTTGAGAGATACATTAATAAATTAAAAATATACATTGAATTACATTATTTCTGTTACTAGCCAGAGGGGCATTAGTCTTTTGTAATTTGCTAATAGCTTTTTAAAAAGTATATACTCAGTTGTCTGGCCACTCACCAGGTTAACAAAAAAGCCTAAAGCAAATCCAGTTTCCAATTTAATATATTTATTAAAGAATCCAATGGAGAAGAGTGAGAAATTATTATTTTATATTTAAAGTAAAACATTGAGGAAAAATACTTTGTTATTTAAACACATTAAGCTATTAGAAATTTTTAGCTTTGTGGATATTTACAGGTCTGTTTCCGGCTACTCCACACCAGGGTCTGACCTTTCCTCAGCCAGCCATTTAAAGTCAAAACAGGTTCTTCCAAAAAAAGCTTTCCAGATATGGGAGTTGTTTTTAGGAAAGGGCATTCAAAGGAATCAGTCACAGAGATTCAGGCAGGTTGATGGACCTGACATGAATGCATATGACTTTTACTTAAAGGAATGGTTTAGAAAGTGATAAAAGGAAACCTACTTCTGCCTCAGAAGGGTTTTAAATGAACTTTTCACAGAATCATATATATATGTTAAATGTTTGTTAAGCATTCAGAATACACTTGCTTAGTCCCAGACACGGGACAAATCTTATTTCCTGTTTCAGCCTAGCCCAAGGCCATCTATAGGCAGTAGCCACAGCAGTGGCAGCTCATATTTATGTAAAAAAAAAATTTTGGCTTGGTAACAGGCCCAGGTTCGAATCTCAAAAGGGTATGGCTGACTGATGAGAACAAATAAGTTTGAAATGATCATATTGGTCTCCCTTTATTCTTTGTTAGCAAGCAAAAAAAAATACACACAGACACAGACACAGACACACAGACACAGACACAGACACACACATGTGTGTGTGTGTGTGTGTGTGTGTGTGTGTGTGTGTGTGTGTGTAAATGCTTGTTAACTTGCTTCTCAGCTAACAAAGTGAGATAGAGCTTGCGGCCTAGAGGTTAAAACAACTGCCTAATGTGCAATCAGCCCAGGTTCGAATCTCAGAAGGGTATAGCTGACTGATGAAAACAAATAAGTTTGAAATGCATATCAGTCTCCCTTTAATTCTTTGTTAGCAATCTAAAATTTACACACACACACACACACACACACACACACACACATATATATAAAAACACATGATGGCCTGATCCTCAAGAGGTTATGCTCTAATATAAGAAGACAGAAACATTAGGAATTAGGTTTACATAGTCTAGTCTAGTGTGTTTCACAAGCCCAAACTATTTATAGAAAAAATAATCCTAAAGAATTCAAATCAAGAAGAGCTATTAACAAAATGATCAGCATAAAATCAACCTTTAATATCCTTTTTAAAGAAATAACATGAACTGAATTCCATATGAACCAAAAGGAAGATATTATGAAGCTCCTCTTTGGAGTTGTTAAGAGTTTCCTTATGACTGGAGAGAACATTCTTAAACTCTCTGGAATCAGCCACCCTTTCTGGTCTCTGAACATCGGGTAAAAATTGAGGACACTATCTTGAATTTACAGAAAAGGCCAGATATAAATGTAATGCATACACAAATGTAATACAAAAATAAATGAAATACAATGTAAAGATTCAAAAAAAGATTTGATAAATATATGAAAAAAGATAGTCGCAAAAGAATTGCATTAGAAATGACTGGACCTGTTTGCTAAAGAGCCAATAGATTAGGGCCTAATGACTCTATAAACAACTCTATAGTCCTATCAAAGGCATTGAGGAGAATTGGAAGTCTACCTGCCTGGCATGTCCAATATATGTATCCCAATGAGACATTGATCAAAAGCCCTTCAGTATGACATTGCATGTAAGGATATCCCAAAGCAAGCCCAGGAAATGTCAGGTGAACAGAAGGATCAGCAAAAATGAATGCCACTTTTCCCTGTCATGGAGTTGTGACTGTATAAATTGAAAAGGTCAATTAGATACTCTTCAAACAGCCATACGTATTACTAATGTGGGCAGGAATTTTGTAACTCAGTAAAAGACTTACTACTACATATGTAGAAGGCCCACATTCAGTTCCTAGTGGTACAATTTATTGCAGATTATGAGTATAATTATTAAATCATATTTCAGAAGTAAGATCTATGTATTTCTAATTAACTAGTCCACTTACAAGTATTATTTGAAATCATGGAAGGCCATTTGGTTAGATCAGGGGTAGGCAACCTTGGCTCTTTTATGACTTGTGGACTTCAACACCCAGAATTCCTGAGTCAGCATGGGTGGTTCAGGAATTCTAGGTATTGAAGTCCACAAGTCATAAAAGAGCCAAGGTCGCCTACCCTTGAGTTAGATAGATGAATGGCCTGGTTCCATTCCTGTCTATCTAGTCTCATTGTTTCAAAGAAAAATATTCTTTTTCATTCCATATAGGATTTCTATTATCAGCCCCCAACTCCAAGTAACTAAATCTAATATTCTTGGATACCAAACCAATCCATATTCTGATATAACTATTGGGACAAAGCTAGTTTCCTTTAAATTATATAGGTTTTTCATTTCATTTGCCAGTTGTACATAGTTGAAAGCCCTTTACTCTCCAATTCTGATATTATTGTCAGCTGTGACAGCAATTCTATTAGCAATTCACAGTGGTGCTTCCTGTTAATTAGCATGGCATCCAGTGAGATGCAGACATGAGTTTATTAGTAAATGATTCCCTAGATTCTGGTATAGTCAACCTTTCATCTTTAACAAATGCTTTTCAATGAGGAATCATAGAAATTATGAATAAAAGAATTATTATGGCTGTGTCATCAAACACAATAATTGGTGAACAGTTTTTTCTACTTCATGATACTTATTGTTTTCTGGTGTAGGTTTTCTGAGCTAAAATAGAAGATGCATCCATAATAGGTATCATTATACATGTGTCAACATTATATATTTAATGTTTTGTTTTCAGTTACCTGTGGACATTTTATTTCTGTTGATTAACAACAAAGGAATGCAATCTGGATGTTTGATTCTGATGCATTTATAGAGTCACCGTTTTAATAGAAGAAAGCAATCTTTCAAAATATGTTGAATGCAACCAAGAAATAGATCAAAGTACTATATTGATTAAAGTACTATATAGATCAATATACTGTACAATACTATACAGATTTAAAGAATTTATGATTGCCTTTTTAGTATATTATATTAATTTGTTGATCTAAAGAGAATTTTATATTACATTTTAGCTTATTTTATTAACATTTATATTATAAAGCAAGATTAATGTCACACTGTATACTCAAAATTTCAATTAAAACAAATCAATACTTTTAATGTCATGAACATGAAAGAGGTATATCAATATTATTATTTAGAAAATAATATAAATGGTTAATGGGAGGCATTAGAATAGTCATCAATAAACTAATAACAATGAATTATGGATTAAAAATTAGCCTAAGAATAGGAGTAGATCACAAAACAATCAAAGTTATCAACTGCAGCTTTTTTTTCTTTTCAATATAATCACGTCTGATGGGAAAGGATTATGTTGTCAGAAATATATTCCATTTTTATATCTTCCTTACAAAATCAGTCCTAGATAGTGAACCAGAAGATACAAGTATAATAGGAAATTCAATTGAAGGAATAATAATTGCTACAACTGTTCCCAAGTACATTATGGCTGTTATTCACAAAATACTCCTATTAGTATGATTGATATGTCTGAAACTGTGGATTATAGCTAAAACTCTTTTTTAAAATGTCAAAGTACAGAAACTGTTCACTTCATTACTTATTTTCAAGGAGTATGAGTTGTCAAGAAACCCAAGCCCCAAAAGTTTTTGAGAAACTCTAGAAACTTTAGCAGAAGTTGCAGAAAACATATACACTCTGTCTGTCAGAGTATATGTTAGATACTGGGTTCATTGCTTCAATGATGAGACGAGGCGAGTGAGTTCAGCAAAGATCATTGTTTATTGCTTGCAGGATCTGAACTGAGAAACAGGGCTGCGAATGCAGCAATTTATACCCTGGCCTCTAGGCGGTGGCCAATAGGTTTAAAGCAACCTATTGCCACCCTAGAGGCAGCCAATGGCAGTGCTGGAGACGGGTTGTCTGAGGAGCTGGGAGACATTAGCCAGCTTCCCTGCTTAAGCAACCTTCCAGCAATTTAACCCACATGATGTTCCCTTAACAAGACAAGCCCAATACATTACACCATACCTACAAGATCCTTGCAGAGCAAGAAGATTTTGGGAATGGTTATCCAGAAGCAAACAAATTATTATCCACCACTCCCCCCAAAAGAAGAAAAGGAGCAGTAGCAGTTACTACTGTTACCAGGACTTCTAACTGGGGTGGGGGTGGGGTGGTTTATCTGGTAATGAAACATCAGCAAGGAAACAACCAAGCTCAGAGAGCACCAAAAACCGCACAGTTCAACCCTAAGGTTTTTTTTTTAATCCCATTGATATCCCGCCCTTCTCTGAAGACTCAGGGCGGCTTACAATCTAAAGCACAAATCAATGTGCTTAGCAATATTTATTTATTTATTTATTTATTTATTTATTTATTTATTTATTTATTTATTTATTTATTTATTTGGTTTATATACCACCTTATTCCCAAAGGACTCAGGGCGGTTTACAAGGCAAAATTTAAAAACAATCCAATATAAAATTAAAATAAATTAAATTAAGTCTAGCCACAAAAATTAAATCACTAAAGCAGCTGATTTCTGAGGCTCTGGAAGGGGTACTGGGCCAGCCAGCAACTGAAATTGAGGGAAATATGGACAAAGTTTTTCGTGTAAATTCATGGATTGCAAGACAGAGGAAGTTACCCAGAGATGTGGTGGTCTATTTTACAAAGAGAGTAATTAGAGATGAAGTCATTCAAGCTGCTTATGATACCAAATTGGTAGTGGTTGAGCAAGAAGTCTTGGTTTTAAAAGAGATTCCTCTGAAGATCCTAAGGAGAAGGAAAGATTTTGCATTTCTAGTACAGGAACTTAAGAAACGTGATATTAAGTTTAGATGGGAGATTCCAGATGGACTGGTGGTGACGCACGAAGGTAAAAGACACCATTTGGTTACTGTGGCTCAGGCACGTGATTTTTATAGTAATGTGTTAAAAGCAACCCCCGTATCATTTTTGGAAGCTGTAAAGGGATACACTGAGGGAAAGCTTCAAGATGTTGCAGATAGCCAGACAGAGGACAATGGTGTTGGAGGGGATCAAGTCACAGTTTCATCGGTGGTTGCAGGAGGCCAGAAGATGATGCGTGCTGCCCTAAGAAAAGCGAGACGAGAGCAAGAGCAAGACCAGCAGAAAGTTATGGAATCTCCAAAGCGTGCTTACAGTGAAGATGCGGGAGGGGAGCGGTCTAAAGAAGTTTGGGGGGTCATGACAGACGTGCTCCAAAAGTTTTGGGGCGTCAAGATTGCTGATTAAATTTTTAAATTAGAATGTCAATGGAGTAAATTTATTATAGAGGAGAAAGAAAGTTTTTTTTAAATATTTAACATAATTTAAGATTGATGTTACTTGCTTGCCAGAAAAGTATATTAGGGTTATGGACTAAAAGTATGTGTTGAGCTAAGAATGGGTAGCAAGAACTATTTTTGATCATAGTTTAGTTTGGTCGGAGATTATTAAGGTTAACAGAGATAGGCGCTTTTGGCGCGTAACTGAGAATTTGTTTAGAAATTAGAGAAAGGTGGGAGAATGCAAATAGCAGGTGAAAGTTTTTTTTTCTTTCCTTTTTTTTTGAAATTAATATGAATAAGGACTGGGATTAAGAAAATCTATTTTGAGTAAAGCTCTTTTTCTGTTTTCCTCTTTTTCTTTTTTACTTTATTTGTAATATTAATATTGTTTGTATTCATTTTATATGAGCTAGAGGGAGATAGAATTAATAGTTTATTGTTGATAACATAGGGGTGCTTACGTTTGTTTTACGATTTTATACCCTGTATTTAGCTCTGGGAAGTCGGGGGGGAGGAGGGAAGGGGGAGAGGGATAGGGAGGGTTAGATAGGGTGGGGGAGGGGGGATTAAAGTCAAAATGTATTGTAAAACTTTTTAAATAAAAAATAAATAAATAAATAAATCACAATTTAAAAACATTAAACCCCTCAGTCCAGACCAGATAGCTCAAAGAGCCAGGTTTTTAGCCTTCATTCTACGTATATGCCTGCTTATTAGGGCTTTCGGGGGGGGCCAAGCGGCATTCTTACAAAGTCAGCTTATTGCCCCCAACAATCTGGGTCCTCATTTTACCTACCTCGGAAGGATGGAAGGCTGAGTCAACCTTGAGCCTGGTGGGACTCATATTTATCATCTCAGAAATTCAGATATCTATTCTTGCTAAGTGTTTTTTTTTTTTGTAAAGATAGCAAAAGTTAAGTAGTAACAAGGGTAAATGAATGCATATTGCGGTAATTGTTCCCCCCCACCCAACTTCGTATATACATTGACGGCATCTGAATGATGGATGGAGAAGATAGATAGGGAGAAGTATTTCTTTTTCTCTAAAAATACTAGAATTAGAGTTCACTCAATTAAATTGACTGGAATGGTATTTAGAACAAACAAAATTATTAAGCACATTTTCATATGGTGTGTTGTTAACCTGTAAGATGTTAACCTGATGATGGTCACTAATGTAGATGGCTTTAAAAGAAAATTGGATGAGTTCATGAAAGGCAAATCTATTGAGGGCTATAGTTCTTGAAGATTTAATTGTACCTCTGGGATGGGATCAACTTGTCTTCAAATAAAAATTGTGCACTTGTCCATCTCAGGCATTTATGAAAAGCAACATGCTGGATAAATTGAAGCAGCAGGCTATTTTTATATTTTTCTGCATAAGGTAGACATTGTATTTTACTGTTCCTTTAGAAAATGCTGGGTTTTATGAATTAGCGACATTGTGAAATAGAAAACTGAGGTAAGAAATGCCATAATTCAGAATTTGAGCATCTAACTAACAGTACTGGTTTCCAGCTCAGTCATTATTACTGTCCCTCATTTTTTCTGATTTTCTCCAACGTTCAACAGCTATTGAGTATTCACAATCTACATTGGATTGTTTTGTAGTGCTCCTTCTAGGAAAAGACTTTTTATCTCTATGCAGACCATGCCTCTTGATACATCTCTTTGTATATGCAGTCGTGTATGGGAATAGCTTTGGCTGCAGAAAGATGCAGGATTGGAATATGGTAATTAGTATATCAGTTATTCAAGCCTGAAATCAAAATAATATTTTTCACCAAGAAATTCTGATTGCTGAAAAAAAAACAAAGAAAAAAATAATACCCAAGCCTTGTAAGGGGGAAACAATGTGCAAACATAATATTCATTCCAAAAGAATACATAAAAATGAAAGAACCTCTTCTGGCTGTTGCTTTGTTGGTTTGTGTTTTCAAGCTCGGAAATAATACATAGCAATTTCCAAGTGATATAAATGACTGGAATAAAAATTGAGAAATTCTCATACATGAGAATCAGCTGTAAAAAAGAAAGAAAGAAAGAAAGAAAGAAAGAAAGAAAGAAAGAAAGAAAGAAAGAAAGAAAGAAAGAAAGAAAGAAAGAAAGAAAGAAAGAAGCAAGGGGCAGAAAATCAAATGCCTGGTAATCACTTTGAGGAGATGATGGAATCATGATTCCAACTATTGATATTCCACAAAGAAGTAAGATATTTTCATGTTTTAGTGTTCCAATTCTTTTGTCCATATTAATACCAGTGTGGGCCACTGATACAAAAGTTTATAAGAAGGTAAATACATTTTCTGCATTTATTTATGAATTGTAATATATTATTATTCTACAGATCTTTTTAGCCATTTCAATTTTCTGTTGTGCAAGAAAGGTGAGAAAGCAAGAGTGCTATATTCTAAATGAGATTGGAAAAATCATTCTGAGATATTGTGGAATGTTCCCATTTTAACTCCTAAAGGAATTAAGCCATCATGAATGAAATATATAGAAAAAACTTAGTTTCATTTAGGGCAGGGAAGATTATTTGCATTTCCCATTTCACCTGCATTGCTCAGTTCAACTAATTAGTCTTCTATCCAGGACATATTATTAGTGCTGCTTGAGTAGGGTCCGCAGTATCATCAGGGATGTTACACATCTTCTTCATGACCTGTTTTCCTTGTTACCTTCTGGGAGGAGGCTTTGTGGTATCCAAAGCAGAACATCTAGATTCAGTCACAGCTTTGTTCCATATAGTATCAACCTTGTGAACTCTCAAGTTTCCTCTTTCCACTATGTATTCAAAATGGACAGTGATTAATGTAAATATGTGTGTGTGTATACATACAGTATACGTATATATGGTGTCAACGCGGCTAACATCGAATGTTCTTGCTTTGACAAAAGATGAAGAAGCAGCTATTTCATATTTAAAACTTGTGTGTTACTTTTAGAGCTAGAATCAGTTGTTGCTGGGGGGAAGGAGGAAGAATGTCTCTCAAGGCTGTCTTGAAATAAGAGAAGATAAGAATTTGGCGGGTTGTCTAACAGAAGGGAAAACTGATCCTTCAAACTCATTGAAGAATGTGATTAATGACAGCAATGAAAAGGAGAATTGTGTTTAATATATTGTGCTAAGGGGAGGGGAGTTCAGATTCCAGATTCTCTAGCAAGCATTGCTGATGTTATAGGGCTCTAATAAAAGACTTTTAAGGTAACAATGCCTCAGAGTCCTTTGAAGAGCTCATCCGTTGGAAACTTGACATATATATGTATGTGTGTATATATGTGTATGTATATGTATGTGTGTATGTATATGTATATGTATATAGATATAGATATAGGTGTAGGTCTTGGTGTATTCAGGTCTTTTCCCATGTAGGATTCAGGGTGTCTTGGCGATGTTTTGATGAGGTCCCACTTGTCATCTTCAGGCTGGTGTCTTCGGTTTCATGCTTGTGCGAGCGAAGCATGATCGGAGCTGCCGTCTCTCTATAAATACTGGTGGGGATGTGTGGGGTGCTGGCTTTGTTGCTGTAAGTGGATTGGTTGGCTGTGATGTTACATCATGATTGGTTGATGGAGTATAGATATAGATAGATATAGATATATAGATGATATAGATATAGATATATAGATGATATAGATATAGATATAGATATAGATATAGATATAGATATAGATATAGATATAGATATAGATATAGATATAGATATAGATATAGATATAGATATAGATATAGATATAGATATAGATATAGATATAGATATAGATACTGTGTTTCCCTGAAAATAAGCCCTAGTTAGGACCCTGCCCACTCTGTCCCACCTCGCTGCTGCAATGGGGCAGGAGGCCATGTGGCATATCATGCTGCTGCCGCCATAAGGTGAGGCAGGTGGGGGAGGGGGTGGAGCTGCCCCACATGCCCTGCACCCGCTTACCGGTACTTCATCCCCCCCACCAGGTCATTCCTTGATTGGCGACATTTCACTCCTCTCCTGAGCCAGATTGTCATGCTACAGCAGATGGGATGGATGGGGTAAGCCCAGTCCCCCTCTGCTGTTTCAGAGCCAGGGGGGAGTGACGGCAAATGGCTCTGCTATTTGAAAAAATGTGTATATGGAGGGCAGCTTTAAAATGTTAATAGGATCTGCCACAGATTGCTCTTAAAGAGGTATTCAATTAGTCTGCAAAACAGAACCTGTTTCACACAGGTGACAATAACACACCTGTTATTATCCTGATGCTTATTGAAAATATTCACTTCAAAATCCAATTCCAGGATAACAGTGTTAAAAATAGTACTATAATGGATGTATAATGGTGAGCTGTCACTGTCTGAAGGTGCAGAGAATCATTGCAGCTGAGAACTCCAGCTGGGAGGTGGTTTTCATCTGGCACAATTTCTCTGGATCAAAGGGAGATCATGTGATTAACCATGTGTACTCTGAATGGCATAATGTAAGAACAATAAAATAGAATAATGGAATAGAATAATAACTTTATTGTCACTTTAATCGGCATATATTAAAATTTAATTTCATTGCATTCAGCTCTCAAAGGGTCACCATCTCCGAAGTATGACAAAAATATGACAAAAAATAAATAAATAGAGAATTATGCCTGTACCCACATATATGACACAGAGAAACAGCAATCTAGTTCGGGTTATGTTTACATGTGCATAGCGGGGAAAAAGGAACCTTGTGAGTTTACCAGATGGATGTCAAAGGATGGCATATGTATTAATACACAAGGAATATAAATACACAGTTGGGATTTAGACTAATAACACTTCCAAAATTTAAAAGTTATCTTTATTTTATTTTATTAGGTTTAAAGGTCACATGATTCCCTCAGAGAATTCCAAGCAGCATACGCTTTAAAGGAACAAAAGCAGTAAAGAATAAAAAAGACAATGTATGTTCAGGAAAACATATTACAAAAACACGTCAACTGGTTCTCACCACCCAATCTATCCAAAATATCAAGAGAGAATGTTCCAGAAAGGCTTTCCATAAAAAAAAAAACCCTATGCTTTGGATGTCAGCAAAGGTGGAGTAGCAAATTTCTGTCTGAGAGAAGGATATTATGAGCCTAACTCACTACAGAATTGCTACAAATTGGTTGCAGCTGAAAGCCACTGGGAGATTGCTACAAAGTGTCTGGGCTTCAGATTTCTTGCCAGCACAGACTGTATAATTCAGGAGCCAAACGCATACAAAATGTAGGTGGGAATGACATTCAATAATGTAATTATTTTCACCTGGTCTAGGAAAAGCCTCTCCCTCCTTTTACCTGATGATCTCAAACATTTAATAGCCCATTTCTGTAGATTTGTAAAATGGTTTATTAGATATTTCTTGTGCAGTGTAATTAAGTGATCTCATTGTAAGTAAATAAGGAATAAGCTTGTAAGCCGCCCTGAGTCTTCGGAGAAGGGCGGGATATAAATGGAATTAAAATAAATAAAATAAATAAATAAATAAATATATGATAGCTTCATTTCCAACATAACAATCACTCACACTTTCTAAATACAAAATTGGTTTCATTTTCATGAAGGAACGTTCCTGTTAGTTCTATTTTTATTTTCATGTTGTATTTTTATTTTCATTCATCTAGCCCTGTTAATGTTACCTAGTAATGAGACATCTGCAAGAAAACCAAGCTCAGAGAGCACCAAAACGCTTTATGTTGTTTTTGCAAATCTATGGATTTGACACCTAAAAAGTGTCCATATTGTAACGCACTTTTATGGAATGATCTGACAGATACTATAATAGTGGCTTTATCTTTTATTCAAATGTTTTATCAGTTGTGTCCTGTTTTCTGCTTCATTGAACCTTCTGTTCACACTTAATCAAACAAACTCCACTGTATTGGAGATTCATCCAAAAATGACAATATCCAAAATCCTCAACTCTGTTTGCATCATTTTCATCCTGCCTCGGATTAATCTATTTGCAAACAAGTTTCCCCTGAGGAACAATTCACCCTTTGTTAACTTGGATACAATCGATAGTGAAGTTTTAAAATGGCAAAATAAGTGAATGATGGCAGAAGGTTTGAACTGAACACTTACATTTAAATAGCCAAATTTCCTGATAAAGAGGATATGAATAAGATGGGGGGGAGGGGAAAATCCCTTATACCTGTATCTTTCTGTGGGGAGCTGATTGTCTTCTTTGTGGAGAATTGCTTTTTCTATCAGGAAGTAACTGCTTTGTTTGATTTAATAAGCAGGCTTCACCCTCTCATTAGTTGGTGGAGCCATGCTCCAGTCCTCTTTTCATCAAACACAGTGGTGGGATTCAAATATATGAACAACTGTTTCTCGGGCAACAAAAAATTAGCTACTGGTTGTGCTGAACTGGTGTGAACTGGCTTAATCCCACCACTGTAAATATGTTCCTGCTTACTTTGAAGCACAACATAAACATACTATCAGCATTTCAGGCCCAGAACTGCAGAGTTCTATGTGTTCATCTTCATTTTGTTTCTTAAGATACCACTAGAAGACTTATAACCATTGTTTTTTTTTATTTTTAGACTGCCAGGTTAATCATCCGTTAGGAATTATTTTCTTTATTAAGCACATTTATCATGACCCCCCCAACTCACACACAGGTGACTCCAAGCATCTTACAACATTAAAGATGCCTCCTGAATCCCCTTGACAAACCTCTGTCTGCTTTCATGGTTTATTTGCTAGTGAACCTGTATCCTGGAACTTGGTTGCCTTAAATTCCCTCTACAGCAGGGGTGTCAAACTGCTGGTCCACAGGCCAGATGCATCATAGTGAAAGCGTGCCCACCCCATTGCCGGCAATGGCACAAAAATCACGTCATGACACATCATGTGACGTTGTGAGTTTGACACCTCTGCTCTACAGTTTCTACATACGTAGCGGGAGTATGGCTATAACTGGTAATCACAGCTTTCAGGAAGCATCTCTTGCAGGCAGGACCTGTTCCCAAGATTATTTTTTCACCAGTCAAGCTAACCATATAATCCTTATTCCCCATCCCCACCCCATTTCAACTTGAAATCCATGCCATCTTCAGTTTATTGGTCAGGCAACCTTAGTAATGTCTTCCTGTTTATCCCATATCGATAGCAGTTCTTCAGACTTTGAGGCAGAAGTCTTCTCAAACCCTTCCTAGATACAATACAAAGCCAGAAATTTTTGTATCCAAAACAAAGTATATAACAAATGTTTTACATACTTAGCAGTCAGATTCTCCATGCTTCAGAAGATCAATAGCTCAGACTACTTCTGTTCTAAGAAATCCATAAACATATGTTCTGTCACTGAAATACAACTTGGTTGAATTTTAGCTTGCTAAAAAGAACCTGTCAGAAACTGCCATAACAATGCACAGTATTGATTTTTAAAAGATGTACCAACAGATATGGGATATGGCTCTGTAAATCCTGCTCTGCTACTTCATCATGGCAGGGATGTTCCTGGGAGATATGAACAAAGAATACTGGGGGTAGATGCCATGGGTTCATAATACCAGCAAAGTTTGATTTAATCCAACATACAAAGTCAAGGAACATAAAAATGTGAATAAAATATAATGAAGACCAAATAATGATAGCAGGTACCCAAAACAGCTCTAGACTTGACAATTCCATTATTGAAGTGGTAGCTTCTTTTATCTTTAGGCTGAAATACCAATAGCAGATAAAGAAGCAATCAAGAAATATGCTACATGTCATGGTTCAATGAGACAGTTCAAACAACGTTCAGGCATTGTTTTTCTAAAAGTCTATAATAATGAAAACGAAGCATCAGCACTCGTGGATGGATGCCAGAATCTGAATCCTCCTCCCCTAAACCCATCATTATCATGCACAACTCCCTCCCTTAATTACACATCATTACCCCTGCGGCCCCTGACCCGGTGCAGATCCCGTCGAGCCCCATGGTTCTCTGCGGAGCTCCGGGAGATGAAGCGTCGGAGACGGGGCCTAGAGAGCGGTTGGAGATCCAGCCGATCCGAATCCGATCGATTGCGACTAAGAACCTATACTAGGTCTTATCTCGCTGCGATAAGGGAGGCGAGGTCTAACCACTTCGCCACCCTTATCGCGTCCGCAAATAACCGCCCGGCCGCCCTGTTTAGGGTGACTCGCTCCCTCCTGAATCAGGAGGTGAGGGAGGATCCCTTGCAGGGTCGTGCCGAGGAGTTTAACCAGCATCTGTCGGACAAAATCGCTCGGATTCGGACCGGTCTGGACTCTGACTGGGCAGAGTCTGTCGAGCAGGACACGGGTGGTCTTGTCGATATCATCTGGGAGGAGTTTGATTCTGTGACTCCGGAGGAAGTGGACAGGATCATGGGGAGGCTGAGTACCACCACATGTTTATTGGACCCGTGCCCTTCCTGGCTGGTGTATGCAGCCCGGGAGAGGACACGTAGCTGGTTCCAGGCAGTTATATCGGCCTCTTTGAGTGAGGGTAGCTTCCCCGCCGTCTTGAAAGAGGCGGTGGTGAGGCCTCTCCTCAAGAAGCCTGCCTTGGACCCAGCTATATTGAACAACTTTCATCCTGTCTCCAACCTTCGCTTTCTTGCGAAGGTTGTTGAGAGTGTGGTGGCACATCAGCTCCCTCTGGTCCTGGATGAAGCGGATTATATAGACCCGTGCCAATCGGGTTTCAGGCCCGGGTACAGCACGGAGACGGCATTGGTCGCGCTGGTGAATGATCTCTGGAGGGCTCAGGACAGGGGGCATTCCTCTGTCCTGGTCCTATTAGACCTCTCAGCGGCTTTCGATACCATCGACCATGGTATCTTGCTGCGGCGTCTTAGGGGATTGGGAGTGGGAGGCACGGTTTTGCAGTGGTTCGCCTCCTATCTCCAGGGACGCTCGCAGTCGGTGTTGGCAGGAGGGCAGAGGTCGACCGCGAGGTCTCTCATTTGTGGAGTTCCTCAGGGGTCGGTCCTCTCGCCTCTCCTGTTCAACATCTATATGAAACCGCTGGGTGAGATCATTCGTGGTTTTGGAGTTGGGTATCATCAGTATGATACCCAGCTTTTCTTTTCGACCCCAAACCACCCCAGTGATGCCCTCACCGTGATGTCCCGTTGCCTGGAGGCGGTTCGGGTCTGGATGGGGAGGAACAGACTTCAACTCAACCCCGACAAGACCGAGTGGCTTTGCATACCTTCATCCCGGGTTTATTCGGACATTCCACCTCTTGTGATGGGGGGCGAATTGTTACCCCCCGTAGATAGGGCTCGCAACTTGGGAGTCCTCCTAGATTCACAGCTCACCCTGGAAGACCATATAGGAGCTGTGACTAGGGGGGCTTTCGGCCAGGTTCGCCTGGTGCGCCAGTTGCGGCCCTATCTAAGCCGGGATGATCTATGCACGGTCACTCACGCGCTCGTGACCTCACGACTAGACTACTGCAACGCTCTCTACATGGGGCTGCCCTTGAGGACCACCCGGAAGCTCCAACTGGCACAGAATGCAGCCGCGAGAGTTGTGTTGGGAGTTTCCCGATACTCCCATGTCACACCTCTGCACCGTGAGCTGCATTTGTTGCCAGTTGTCTTCCGGGTGAGATTCAAGGTACTAGTCATGGTATTTAAAGCCCTACATGGCAGGGGGCCGGAGTACCTTAGGGAACACCTGCTGCCGGCGTCAACTTCCCTTCGCCCTGTCCGTTCCCACAGAGAGGGATTCCTCAGGGTGCCACCGGTCAGAGAATGTAGATTGGTGGCCTCCAGGGGGAGATCTTTCTCTGTGGGCGCCCCGGAGCTATGGAACCAGTTACCGGTTGAGCTCCGGACGGCGCCGGATCTTCGCTCCTTTCGCCGCGATCTGAAAACATACCTGTTCGAACAAGCCGGCCTGGCCTGAGGGTGGGATTGCTGGGGTTTTTATTACTATTTTATCGGGGGTTTTATTAATGTATTTATTGCTTTTATTTATGGGCATGTATTTAATAACTTTTTAATTTTTGTAACTTCATGTTTTATTCTTGCCCTGTACACCGCCCTGAGTCCCTCGGGAGAAGGGCGGTATAGAAATATTAATAAATTAAATTAAATTAAATTAATCACATTCTCCAATTAGCCCAAAACTGCAAGCTTCACTTCCGTTATCTTGCGCGCCATGCTTATCTAATTTATACATCCGGGTTAGCATACTCCTCCCTGCAACTTCTTTATATTCAAAGCAAACAGTTTAAAGAAAAAGGCTGCCTCCCTGCAACTTCTTTATATTCAAAGCAAACAGTTTAAAGAAAAAGGCTGCCTCTTATATTGTCAGAGCAAAAACATCCACTGTTTGCAGCATTGACATCCAGCTTCCCTTACAAGAAGGGTAGATCCTATAATGGAAACAAAAGCATGTGTCAGGGATTATCTCTTGGTTTGTTGGGGTTTCTTTCATGAAATTTTTTGATGAGTCGGTTAGCCTTCACATCACTAGATTTCACCCAAGTAGCTTCAGACAGCGAGTACCCCTTCCATTGTACTAGGTGCTGCAATTTCCCTTTAAAGTAGAATGCCTTTCACTTCATAGTGTCTCTGACCCGCTACTACGAGGGGCCCAGGTGCCTTCTTAGGGGGAGGTCTTAAGGTGGAGCCCCAAAAAAGGTTTCAGTAGGCTGCAGCGGAAGACAGGATGAACTTTCCCTAAAAACCTAGGGAGTTTTAATTCTACTGTGATGGGGTTGATGATCCTTAAGATGGGGAAAGTCCCAAGAATTTCGGACCTAATTTCTTGCTGGGTAACTTGAGGTGTAAGTATTTAGTTGACAGGTAAACCTTTTCCCCAACTTGGAATGTTCTTTGAGGAGCCCTCTTTTTATCAGCCTGGTTTTTTTATAAGTCTTGGAAGTCTTTTTTACGCTGTTTTTCTGTTTCTCCAAACTTCTTCCCACCCCCTCACCCATTGATCAAATGTCTGGGAAGCGGAGGGCACCTGAGGGTATTCAGGCATTGGGCTGAACTCTTTTTCTATAGCTACTCTGAAAGGCATGTAGCCAGTGCTGCTGTGAACAGAATTATTGTAAGCCACCTCGGTGAAAGGGAGGAGGTCAGTCCAGTTTGTCTGTTGGTAGGAAACATAGCATCTGAAGTATTGCTCCACCATTTTGTTAGCAGATTCTGCAGCCCATTGGTAGTTGGATGAAAAGCAGATTTATTTATTTATTTATTTATTTATTTTTGGGACTTATATGCCACCCTATCTCCTGAAGGACTCAGGGCGGCTAACAACAAGAAAACACAATAATACAAATGTTAAAAAAAGATTAAACTAACAAGCCCCAATGATAAAATGATAAAATATTAAAAATATTCTACTTAAAAAACCCTATCGCCAGTCCAGGTCAGCCTGATGGAAGGGAAATCTTTTAAGGCCACGACGAAAGGACCGGAGGTCTGGGGCCATCTGGAGCTCAAGGGGAAGTTGATTCCACAGGGCCGGTGCTCCCACAGAGAAGGCCCTCCCCCTGGGGGTTGCCAGCCAACATTGTCTAGCCGACGGCACCCTGAGGAGGCCCTCCCTGTGTGAGCGCACCAGGCAATGGGAGGTCATTCCTGGCAGCAGACGGTCCTGCAAATATCCCGGGCCTAAGCCATGTAGGGCTTTATAGGTAAGAACCAGCACCTTAAATCTCACCCGGTGGATAACTGGTAACCAATGTAGCTCACGCAGGAGGGGTGTAATATGGGAGTATTGGGATGCTCCCATCACAACCCGCGCAGCCGCATTCTGCACCAGCTGAAGCCTCTAGGTGGTCTTCAAGGGCAGCCCCATGTAGACAGCATTGCAGTAATCTATATGGGAGGTAACGAGTGGATGAGTGACTGTACATAGAGCATCTCGGTCCAGATAGGGGCGCAACTGGCACACCAGGCGAACCTGGGCAAATGCCCCCCTGGCCACAACTCCTATATGATATTCAAAACTGAGTCGTGTATCCAGGAGGACGCCTAAGTTGTATGTCCTATCAATGGGAGGTAACACCTCTCCCCCCATAACCAAAGATGGAAGATCTTGGACTACATGAGATACCGATATGTAAAGCCACTCGGTCTTGGCCAGGTTGAGCTGGAGCCTGTTCTTCCCCATCCAGATTCATACCACTTCCAGGCACCGGGACATCACGTCGAGGGCATCACTGGGTCAGTTCGGGGTGGAGATGAAAAGCTGGGTATCATCAGCATATTGATGATACCTCACCCCGAAACCATGGATGATCTCACCCAGTGGCTGCATATAGATGTTGAACAGGAGGGGAGAGAGGACCGACCCCTGGGGCACCCCACAACTAAGTGGCCTCAGGGTTGACCTCTACCCTCCTGCCAACACCATCTGCGAACGGCCCGAGAGGTAGGAGGAAAACCACCATAAAATGGTGCCTCCCACTCCCAACCCCCCCAAGACATCGCAGCAAGATACCATGGTTGATGGTATCAAAAGCTGCTGAGAGATCTAGTAGGACCAGGACAGAGGAATAACCCCTATCCCGGGCCCACCAGAGATCATTCACCAGCGCGACCAATGCCGTCTCTGTGCTGTACCCGGGCCTAAAACCCGATTGGTATGGATCCAGATACTCAGTTTCCTCCAGGACCAAAGGGAGCTGCCTTGCCACCACACTCTCAACAACCTTTGCAAGAAAGCGAAGGTTGGAGACAGGATGAAAGTTATTTAAAATAGCTGGATCCAAGGCAGGTTTCTTGAGGAGGGGCCTCACCACCGCCTCCTTCAAGGTGGCAGGGAAGCACCCCTCACTCAAGGAAGCATTAATAACTGCCAGGAGCCAGCCTCGTGTCACCTTCCAAGATGCATAAACCAGCCAGGAGGGGCACAGGTCCAACAAACACGTGGCGGCACTTAATCTCCCCATGATCCTGTCCACTTTGTCCGAAATCACAGGATCAAACTCCTCCCAAATATTATCGGCCAAACCCATCTCTTCCCCCTTGTCAGATACTGCCCAGTCAGAGTCCAGACCAGCCTGAATCTGAGCGATTTTATCTAGCAGATGCTGACTAAACTCCTTGGCCAGTCCCCGCAAGGGGTCCTCCCCCATCCCCTGATTTAAAAGGGAATGGGTCACCCTAAACAGGGTGGCCGGGCAGTTATCTGTGGACACAATGAGGGTGGCGATGTTCTGTACCAGCCTACTACCGGCCCTGCAGAAAAAGCAGGGACAACCCCTTTACAAAAAGGCAAGAGGCTGGAACTAAGCCTGCCAAATTTATTGACACAAAACAGAGCAAACAGAGCAAAACCAAAACACGAACCATGAAACAGGAGCTATTCAAATGGTTGCCTTCAGCAAACCAGCCCTCCCACACATTCCCCTTTTAAACAGTTCAAGGCGTGCCTTCTCTCTGCCTCCTTCTGAGGTGCCCCATTGCCTTCCTCTGTTTACTCCTGATTGACTGCCTCCTGTGTTGGGCATCCTTGAACAGGGCCAGATGTGGGTCATCTTCATCCACGCTGTCAGGCTCACACAGCTGGGTCTGAGTAGTGACCAGATGAGAGGGGCCTGGCTGAGGGCTCTGCCTCAGGGCTGTCCTCTGCAGGCTCTCCAATACCCCCCTCCTCCTCCTCTGAATCATCCGACCCAACTGCCAAACCTACAGGCTGACCCTGAATCACAACACTATCCCGCACTGCAGGGCCCTTCCCCCGGGTCTGCAAATCCGGATGTGGTCGGGATGGAAATTGTTCATGAAAAGCGGACACCAAAGCAGGGGCATGAATGGTGGTCGCATCCTCCCAGGTGAACTCCTCTGGTCCGTAGCCTTTCCACTCAATCAGGTACTGGAAATGACCTTTCAGCCAACGGGAGTCCCTGATGCTGGTGACCTCGTACTCGGGGGTGCTGTCTCCATCACAAGGTCTTGATGGGGGAGGTTCTGCTCAGCAGAGTGGACAGGCCGGTTGCTCGGGGACCAACAGAGACCGATGAAAGACTGGATGCACGGGCAGGGAACGTGGCAGTGTTAAGCGATAGGCAACCGGATTGATGACAGCCTCAATTGGGAACGGTCCTAAATATCAGTGATCTAACTTTCTCACCAGCCGTGTTGATGGTAGGTTCCTGATGGACAACCAGACCCGATCTCCCATCGATAGTGGAGGCATATCCCGCCTTGACCGATCAGCAAACCTTTTGTAATCGGCCTTGGCCTTCACTAACTGATGTCGCACCAATCGATGGATCGCTTGTAACTCTGCCATGTAGTCATTCGCTGCTGGCTCTGGTGAGTCCACGGGAGAAAGGGGGAAAAACCGGGGGTGATACCCAACCAAGTTTCTGTAACGCATACCAGGTCTGTGCCTTCCTCCTTGATCAGATCTCGGATGAGGGGAGCTTTATTCACCACAGACCTGGCATTGAAATAGACCAGCCTGAGCTCAAGTACCTGTCCTCCCCCACCCCCGGAAAAGCAGGATGAAACCAGAGGGTCGGAGCGTGCCACCGCTCGAAGACAGCGGGGGCACGATCCCAGATTTTGATATGGCCCTCTATTCATTCATCTGCCACCATTCCCAATCACTATGGGGATCTCTGTCCCCACCCCATCCCCTCAGGCCCCAAGACCCCCCTCCCAGCCCCCCCACCACCACGGCCATCTACCAACCTGGACTGAGGAAGGTCTGGCAAAATCCCCCCATCTTTCTGCCAGGCCTTATGTCCCTCCCCCCTCCCTAACCCATTAAAAAGTTTAATCCCCCTAAGCCTCCTTTTTGTGCCATGCCACCTCTCGGAATCCCAAGACCCATCATTAAGGAACTGGAGGCATAGGTTAGAGGGCCACACCTGAGAGAGGGGGAACTACCTCAGGGCAAAATGTTCGCCTGTGGAGTAAAACATAAAGTTGATTAAAAGCAGGAGGGAACATATTGGCAGGACAGATGGAAAAAAGATATTAAAACCCCAGAGCTAGCCAGTGACTCCCGAATGTGGTCGCCCTCTCACAGTGACCATGATCTTCCAATTTCAGGGAGAACCACTATCCAGCTCCGGGCTGGTCGTAGGGAGGGAAAAGTCCGATGACTGGGATGATGCTAAGTCCATATTGGTGAAGGCATCCACAGCTCCGGCAATGAGTAGATGTAAATTAATCCCGGGCATCAGGTTCCCGGCCCAGCCAATAATAGCCGGGGGGCCCTGAACCCAGCATCGTTGAGCCCCACCACCAACACATCCAAGCCTCCAAGATGTAAGATGGCAGCTACAAAGTCCGGGCCAGTCATCCATCACCAACTCATAGATAAAAATCATGACCACAATTGAACGAAGAATAGAATAGAATAGAATAGAATAGAATAGAATAGAATAGAATAGAATAGAATAGAATAGAATAGAATAGAATAGAATAGAATAGAATAGAATAGAATAGAATAGAATAGAATAGAATAGAATAGAATAGAATAGAATAGAATAGAATCTGGGAGGGACCAGGAGAACCTGTACTACCTCAGACTAGTGACTATCCAGTCTCTTCTTAAAAATCTCCAGTAATGGAACACCCACGATTTTGTCCTCACTCTTAGGAAGTTTCTCCTTAATTCCAGGTTGCTTCTCTCTTTGGTCAGTTTCCAACCATTGTTTCTTGTCCTGTCCTCTGGTGCTTTGGAGAACAGTTTGACCCCCTCTTCTTTGTGGCAGCCCCTCAAATACTGGAATACTGCTATTTCATGTCACCCCTATTTAGCACCAGAGTCATCTTTGTAGTATGCCAAGAAATGATCCTATTACACCTTTTTTGACAGCAGGCTTTTAAAGAACACCTACCTGGAGATCAAATATTAATCTGGCATTTCGGATACTCTAATTGGATCTACCTCTACTGATAGCCTATTAGTAGTTCTGAATTTTCTGTAACATACTACATACTCAGAATTGTCCCAAAGATACAGCAAGACAAATTGTCACTTGAAATGTTTTAGATGAATTACCAAGGCAATCTCCAGAATCAGAAAGATGGCGTACATTTTTTTCCAGTGAATACTGAAAACAACTGATTAGTTCTATAAGACAATGAACAGAATCTTAGCACCCAAATGTTGTCCTGTCACATTTCAATTGTACTTCTTACGAAGCATGAAATAACTAATTAGGGGGAGCAAAATATGCTGAGCCAGCCCTGCTAGCAAAGGTCAAATAATTTAAATTGCTCTGTTATCTTCTTATCTTCATGCATCTAGTCATCACAGGTACATAAAAAAAACTTGAATAAATAAAGCAATAAAAATGACTTTTCTCCTTCAAGTTAAGTGCACAAGGAGTAAAATGTAATGTAAAAAACATAAAGTGGGTTGCTATGTAATTAACTCAAAATTTAATGAGCAGTAAAAAACAATTAAGCTGTGGTAATGCATTCAACCTGTATTTCTCTTTTATCCATTTAAACGGACTCTATAGGTGTGCAGTTGGCATAACAAATAAGCCATAAATTATGCCTATTATGCTGCAGTACATACTTGCCCACATAACAGTAGAAGGGAGACAAAAGGCATGAAATGGATTTGGCTGGGATATAACTTCATTTGAGCAAAGCAAAGTCTTCACTGCTCATTTTGTCTCTGTTTTCAGCCAATTATTTGGTGACTGCCAATAGTTCAATCCTAAAGTTTATTTAAAAGTGAACCGACAAAGCAGTTTGTTAAAAATGCTAATTATTAACATCCTCTACATGTGGAAGGCAACAAATTGAAAAAGACATTAGTTCCCTCTTTAACTTCAGAAGAAAATCCTTTTCTCAGTGTATATTTTCCCCTATTGTAAGTGTATATGTGAGTGTTTGTGGCGAAATTTCTGCTTGCCCAACACACTACACCATGCGTTGCCACTGGAAAGAGTGCAACAGAACTACGATGGGGACGGTGCCTCATCACCAAGCTTGACCGTTTGCACCCTGACCGAGTGACAGCAGAGACGGATAGGCCCTCATCATCATCACACAGGGTTCTCAATGTGGGGGACCTGGTTTGGGCAAGGAACTACGGGGCAGGGCATCCATGGATTCCGGGGACCGTGGTTGAAAAAACTAGCCCTCTCTCTTACATCATGGGGGTGGAGGGGGATCGACACATAAGGCAACATATTGACCAGCTCAGAGGAAGGGTCCCTGAGTGCACCACCCATGGCCAACAGGATAGCCACACCCTAAGGGAGGCCAGACCAACCATAAACGACTCAGAACCAGAACCAGAGGAGGATGGCCTCCTGCAACCAACTCTGCTCAACCCAGCACAGAGACATCATGAGTCCACTGCCCAAGTCCAGGGCCAGGCCACACCCAGCCGGTCCACCAGGCCCCACAGGTCACCAGCATACTTAGCGGACTATGTGTGCAAGTAACCACCCAACAACTGCATATGTGTTAGCACACGTTGTATATAGTTATGTATATAGTTGCCATGTGGTTCTTCTCTAAGGGGAGAGGGGTGTTATGCATCCAATGCAGGGATCTGCATAGCAACAGCCACCAGGGGGCATGGCCTGGACAATTTTGGCGGGAAACCTAGTTTTGGCGGGAAACCTAGGGCCAACCCCATTGGCTGGCCACCTCCCTGGCCGGCTGTATAAGGAGGCCAGGTAGCCCTTGTTCCTCAGTACGTTCACCCCCCCAATAAAGAGCTGAACACGTACTCCGGCTGGCGTCTCTTCCTTGCGTCGGACCCACTACATTACTCTCTACTGTTGAATCATCTGCAAACTTCACAATATGGTTGGTGACAAACCTAGCACAACAATCATGGGTCAACAGGGTGAACAGCAGCAGACTTAGGACGCAGCCCTGAGGAAGAAATAGCATCCTCCGTAGAGCAATTTGGTTGGTAGGCAAACTGAAGCGGGTCAAACGCTGGCGGGTGGCTGGATACAATAATGTCCTTTATCAGTTTCTCAAAGCATTTCATAATGGTGGATGTCAGTGCAACTGAGCAGTAATCATTGAGGCCTGTAATTGTGGACTTTTTTGGCACTGGCAAGATGATGGCCATCTTAAAGCACAATGGAACCACTGCCTGCTGCAATGAGAGATTGAAAATATTGTGAGAACACAAACCAGCTCATCTGTGCATTCCCTAAGGACACATCCAGGGATGTTATCTGGGCCTGCTGCTTTCTGAATGTTAACCTTCTGCAGTGTTTTCTGGACAGAGGTGACATCAAAGTTTAGCACTCACTCGTCAGAATGGGGCACAGCTTTCTTAGCAGGAGTGCTATTTGATGCCTCAAATCTACCAAAAAATGTATTCAGTTTGTTTAGGAAGTCTGTGTCGTCCTTGCATCTAAATGGAGTCACCTTGTAATGGCCTGGATCCCTTGCCACATCCACCTGGTGTTTGTTGGGTCCTGAAAAAAGTTCTGAATTTTCTGGCAATGGGCTTGCTTAGCACTTTTTATGGCACTTTTCAGATTTGCTCTGGCTGCTCTAAGTGCCAGCATGTCACCATATTTAAAAGCCATATTCCATGCTTTCAGCATCTTGCAGACCTCATAAGTCAGCCACGGTTTTTCATTCACCCTCACAACAATGCTTTTCAGGACACAGACATCTTCTATGCACTTTTGGATACATGCAGCCACTGTGGTGGCATACTCCTCAACATTTGTATGTTGGTTATCAGTAGCCACATCCTTAAACATGCCCCAATCTATGCACTCAAAGCAGTCTTGTAATGCTTCTCTAGCTCCCTCTGTCCAAACCCTTACCTGCTTTACTGTAGGTTTCATTCTGACTAATAAAGGTTTATATGCTGGAATAAGCAGCACTGAGAGATGGTCAGAGGAGCCCAAGTGAGGGCAGGGGATAGCTTTGAAAGCCTTTTTGATGTTGGAATAAGCAAGATCCAGTGTATTGTCCCCTCTGGGGTATATGGGGATTGTGTCAAGGTATCTAAAGGATGTTGCTTTCATCAGAATGATAAAAGCAGCATTGTGCCATTACGATTCAGTTGCTTTTATACATGGGTGCCCACAGACCAAAAGGTGCACACTTACAACAAGGGCTGAACTTGAATCCAAATGGCATGACATTGCTTTCATCATTTGCCTTCCATGACTTGTGCTGCAGAAACCTTTTAATTGTGCAAAGCCATGAAAGGATGCTTGGCTTCCACAATGCACTGATTTGAAGCACTGCCTCAAAGCTGCTTTGTGTTTCTCTGATAGCTTTCCCACTAATTCCTGGAACTTGAAGTGGCTTCTCTCACTGTACTGAATGAACTATATGCTTTGGATATTGGAATGAAATAAAATAATTAGACCAAGACAAAACCAAGTGTGATTATCTTTTCCAAAACCTAGCATATAGAGCTTACTCTATTATTTGATAATACGAGGCAACTGCCTCATCAATATTAGCTACATCTACATCTACATCTATATCTATCTATCCACAGGGAGGGCCTCCTCAGGGTCCCGCCAGTCAGCGAGTGCCGGCGGGTGATCCCCAGAGGGAGAGCATTCTCAGTGGACGCGCCTGCCCTATGGAATCAACTGCCTGTGGAACTCCAGATCGCCCCCGACCTTCGCTCATTTTGCTGGGACCTAAAAACCTGGCTATTTGAGTTAGCCGGCCTGGACTGAGGGGTTTTAAGATTGTAAATTTTAAATTTTAAACTCTTTTGGGGCTATTAATTTAATTTTATTTTAATCTGTACATTGTACTGTTTTAATTTGCCCTGTAAACCGCCCTGAGTCCCTCGGGAAAAGGGCGGTATATAAATCAAAATAAATAAATAAATATATAATTATTATATTTACTTTACTGTCAGGCAGCAGGAGAGATATTAATAAGATATACATAACAAAACAATTTGCATCACATAAGCTATAATGTGCCTTAATTTGGGTAGCTTATTTTACTTGGGAAAGGGGGAGGAACATTTTGGAATTTTATCTAAATAAATCAACTCAAGATTCATCTACTTCTTCCAGTCACTTCCTCTAGATTAAGGCATAGTCTGTGATCACAGAAGTAAAATTACAATTTTGCAGTGTCATAGAAGAGCAAGAATTAACCAAAATGGTTGGAAGCTGATACCAAATAAGAAAGCTCAGCTTGGTAGAGATTATCATGTTATGGTCTTTTCATATATCATGAACAGATTTCTTGGAGCTGGAGCCAGTTTGAACAACTCTCAGCCAACCAAATTATCAGACAAAGGAGAATATAGAAAATAGGAAACAATGAAGACCTACACTAGAGGCAATTCTAAACTGCAGCTTAAGTTTGTTTGTTAAGACAGCCTCAGAAATTCCAGCCCAGTTTGCAATGGGTTGGCAACAAGATAGGGTTAGTGCTTAGACTGGACTACAACCACCATATGACCTGCTTGGTTGTTCCCTTGCTTCTTGCCCTTTCCATCTGGATGGGTCCTATGTAGATCAATCTGCAAAGGCTTCCTTTATTCAGCTTTATAAAAATGAAGTAACTATGTTTTTATCTTGCAAGATAAAGGTTTTTTTTAAAAAAATGAAGGGGAAGAAAAGAAAAGGTGACAGTACAAGGGAAATATGCCTAACCCATCCTAACAAGCAGCAGAAATGATGCCCACTGGGGAATATAAAAACTGAACGGAACATGAGCTTCAAGGTTGAGGTGGTTCATTGCCTTAACAAGCCATTATTGGTTCACACTCAAAAATATATTTAAAAACGGCTATTTTTAACCAGCATAGAACATAACAACCCAGGAACCCTGGGTGAAATGGCTGCCCAGGGCAGCAACCAGCTGCTAGAGAGAGGGGGGGGGGAAACATGCCAAACACTGTAGCCAATTGGAACTGGCACTGCTAATATGGAACAGAGCTTTTCTGCTCTAAAGGGTTTCTGGGGTCAGAAAGCAATATGTTTTAATCAAAATTAGAGAGTATGGGCACAGGGTATATATGGCATGGGTGGAAGAAGGAGGATGAAGTCACCCATTCCAGTGCTATAAGAGCGGTAAGAGGCCCGTATTGGTGATGGGCCAAGCAGAACTTGCAAAACTGAGCTAGAATTATATTTCAGAAGAATCTTTCAGACAGAAATATATGTGTATCACAGAAACAACCTCTGGAAGCTAAATAATAACTGTAATAATCCTTAAACATTCAGGTTGAGGATATAAATAATCCTTTATTTTTAAAAGAGTGTTTTGTATTTTCTAAGTTGCCTTTCTGTTCATGCTCAGTTGACTTTTTGTCTGTTTATATAGTTCTAGCTTCATTGCGTATTTCCCAGGCACTGATAATATCTTGGTTTCTAAGACACTTAGAGCCTTGAGTAAAATCCTTTCTACAACCAACTGACAAGTTTAGGTGAACCTTGTCTTTAGACAATGAAGGGGGGGAAAAACAACAATTGAACTAACGACAGCCTGTAGCTGCCATTGATGTTTACACAAAGGAGTGGGGAAAAAGGCATGGGGGGAGGTTTAAAAATCCAACATTATCAACTAAGTTGGCTAAATTGTCCTCTCCTCTTATTGGCAGAAGTGAATGCTTTTTCATGCTGCCATTTCACACTGTACCTTTCTGCCATATGTCATTAACAAATCAGAAGATTTCACAGTGAAAATGGGGGCATTCTAAGAAAAAGAAATGGGTTGTGCGTATACTTATACATCTGTGACTTGATGCCCTCTGAAATGCTAAATTTTGCACTCCACGGGGTTACTTTGGAGAAAATGTGTAAATGGATTAGTCCTATCCATGCATGAATTTTTATCTTTAAGTTTTCACAGATCAGATACTGTATCATAAGAAATCATGCAATGGGCATAATCTTCATATATTGGAAATGGTTTTCAATATCTTGTTTGAGTATGTAGAGCAGGCGTATCCCAGATCTGGCTGAAGGGCCAAAACTGGTTTCTCCCCAAAATGCTGTCCAACTATACTTTTTTTAATGAGAGAGAAGACAATATATATATAAATATGTGGGAAGAAGCCATAATAACAAGAGTAAATAGTTTAAATTGAATAAACATTTGGAAGCGCTCAGTGGTGGGATTCAAATATGTGAACAACCGGTTCTCTGTGTGGATGCCGCTTCCAGAAGTCCATTCTGGGCTGGGCAACAAAAAATTAGCTACCAGTTTTGCTGAAGTGGTGCAAACTGACTGAATCCCACCTCTGGAAGGGCTGCTCCAAGAATGGCACTTAAAGGATAAATATGGGCCTTGCCTGGTGAAAAACTGTCCTCTCCTGTAAAAAAAAACAAAGATCCTGCCTAAGTTAAGAGATAATGGTGTGAGCAGAGAACCTGCCAACTAAACCAGAGCTGCATCAGAACTGTCATTCAAAATGGAATGTGCTGGAATATCTGCATACATTAGTGCTAAAAAATAAAAATCACAAAGATTGAAATTGAATATACTGCTCAAAAAAATAAAGGGAACACAAGATAAGACATCCTACTATTAAATACAGTACATTGTGTTGTTTAAGTGTGCCCTTTATTTTTTTGAGCAGTATACAATTCCTTTAGTCAGAACCAAACATTTCTAAAGCAACAGAATCAAATGCAAAAGCAGCCTATTTTAACACACACACACACACACATACAAACACACACACACACACACACATGTGCCTCTTTAGCAATCCTCTTTATCCACATGAGAAACTTTCATATTTTACTTCCTTGCAAACCTTGTCCAAATGTTATCCTATTTCATCAAGGCTCTTGGAGCTTCAGATAATCTCCAGACATTTCTAGCTTTGGGCAACAAGGCAACAATAACTGTGGGCAATTCTATATATAAACTGAAGCTTGAATTCCATAAATATGACAAATGGCAGAGTTACACTGATTGCTTGTCCTCTTCCCGTTCATCAATCTGCATATGTTAATACAGTTTACCTTACACAAGATGATAAAATCTATTACTTCACTCTCCAATGATCATATTAATTCAATTCCTTTCCTCCAAATGTTCCCCAAAGGATGATTCTATCACTTCAGACTAAACCAAATTATTCAATGGGGTTACTCAGTCACTTCTCCATGAACATACCCTCCCCCATGTTTCTAATATGCAGTATATACTGTTTCTTTTGCACTTATGTTTCTGCTTATCAAGGGAACCAAAATGAGGAGGCACAGAGTATTAACCTCTCATTTAGGAACTTCAAGTATGTTCAGTGTATATTTTAAAGGACTATGTCAGGTATCTCTGTCACTTTCCCTGGTTTATGGCTTCACAAACTTTCTTCCAATAAAAAGAGAAAGTGACAGTGGTCCATCTCAAAAAGAAATTGTTTCTGCAATGACTGTGTGAAAATAAGTCCAAGAATCTCATGTGGGAATCTGTTTGTTTTTTACATTTCTAGGTCACCCAACTCCAAATTACTTTGGGTAACTTTACAAAATTAACACGAACACAAACACACACCACAAACACACAAAGAGTTCTAATAACAATACAGTATCTATAAGACAGTGGCCATTCTGGGAACAAAACCATCCATGTCTATCTTTAGCAGCTTGTCAATCCATCTCATACCTGAAGGAACTGAGAGGAAAATCAAATTTTTAAGAGATGCTTAAAGACAGGGAAGGTCGGAACCATGCCGATCTCCGGTTGATGTTTTTCCAAATTATAGTCCTAGGACCTAGGCGGTCCCCAACACTGCAACTTGGCACTCTGCCTGATTATTTGGGGGTCTTGTGAATAGAAGTGAGGAATGCAGTTCTATTCAAAGATACTTGCATTCTCCTGGGGTTCAAAGAGGAATACTCCTCTATATTATGCATTTTAAAAGTTCACAATTAAAGTTACAATTTAAATTTGAATATTAAAAAAGATAACATTTCATCCCACAACTAGCTAATTCTAGTCTACAGATCTTCCCTTAATCTTGTCTCCACAAGCCAGGTGACAACCAAGAGCACCCAGAACCACCTCTTGGTTCTGTTAATGTAGCTGTCAAGAGTCAGGGGAACCAGAAAATTCAAGTGGTTCAAATGAATATAAAGATTTATTGCTCTCTATAAGAATCTGACCAACTGGCCATTAAGGGAAATGAGCGGCAGAAAAGAAAGGCATTCAAGGTGGGCTGGACGTAGGTCTCTTGCAGGTTTTCAAGGACTTGTGACTTATGATGCCTTTGACCCCTTTCTCGGGCTCAGCCTGGACATCTCCTACATTAGCCTTACAAGTGGAATTAGCTTATTTGGTTGTGTTTCCAGTCTATTCTACCTGGAAAGACAGTTACTTGATGTTTAAATCTTCCTTAGAACAAAGACCACTTTGTTGCCCTCTCTTTCTCCTTCTACTTATCACCCCAACAATTGTTCTTCAGAAGTTGTTCCTTCTTCTTACCAAGGAGAAGACAAACATTCATTTATGTTGGTTCAGTGCAACTGGGCCTGTGTTAAGCTTCCTTAACTTTGCTTCGTCTTCTAGACACACACACAGAGACACAGACACACAGACACACAGACACACAGACACACACACACACAAACACACACACACACACAAACACACACACACACACACACACACACATAGTACTGGAAAGCTATCTAGGAGCTATTTGAGAAAATATCATGTGGCAGAAATAAGGACAGGTGATATTTAAAACTTCAAATACCTAAAGCATTCTATTTCCTGATTTTTTTTAAATGTGTAAGGCAGATATTGCAATCTTTTCTGGGCTGAGGCTGCACTTGACCTTTAAGTGTCATGCCAGAGGCTGTACTCCAAAATGTAGATGGGGCCAGGACCATAAAAGCTAAATTTGATTTAATCCACCGTACATTTAAATGCAATTAAAATTAAATTGAATGAGTTAAATACAGTGAATATGACTATTCCTCATGTTCTCCTTTTGTCATATTAAGAATTATTATTTGGAAGCCATTTTTGGATGGACTTTGAAGACTATAATGAAGGCTTTTCTGAGGACTAGGTTATGCATCCCTGAAATAACAAAATGAGAGTTCGAAAAAGTTAGGAAAATATTTTTTATGAACAAGACTACAGAAAATCATCAAGTATGTTTTTGTTTCAATGCAAACAATTACATTGAAGTTGCTTTGGAGAACAATATGGCCAACTTTCTTCTAAGAACAAAGTCACCATGTTGCTTTATTTTGCATTGTTGTAGATTTTTTTATGACACACCTTTAATTCATCTGGAACAGTCCCTCCCAGCTTTGGTGAATTGTGTTGGAGAACATGCTTTTCTACTATCTCCAATATTACCTCATCAAAAAGAGTTTTGAGTAAACTTTTGACTTTGGTAAATAGGTCCAATAGAAAACAAGAAAATAGAAATAGGTCCAATTAAAGCAAGCTGAACTGCTTCAGAGAAGCATATAGTGCCGGCTCTTTCCTTTAATGAAGAGAATCATGTGGCATTAATCTCATAATCAAAGAACATCTACCAGTAGTTAATTTAGCAAAATCCTAGCTAGGACTAATTAGTTTCATTCCATATGTCCCATCCTAGACCTTTTGGTCTAGAAGAAGAATTGAAGATAAATCAATCGTATGACAATATTTATTGTTATTTTATTGTTATTTTTTCTTTTTATTAGTTTACAATATAAAATACAAAAATACAAAAGCAAATAATAGAAAAAATAGGGGAAGAAAAAGGGAAGGGAAAATAGAAAAGACGAGAAAAAGGAAAAAAAAGGCATTGACTTCAGATTCCCTTTGGTGCAGTAGAATAAGATAGTAACATCAAACCTCAACCTTTTAGTTTTTATTTATTTATTTTATTTATTTGATTTGATTTGTATACCGCCCTTCTCCCGAAGGACTCAGGGCGGTGAACAGGGACATAAATATCAAAATACCCAAAATACAGAAATTAAAAACAAATTAAACAAATTTTACATAATTGATTAAACTAGCCATTTCCATAACAACAAATCTATCTAATCAGTAAAAGTTTCATTTTTTTTCCACCTCAAGCACAAAATTTGATGGAGTTAAAAATTAAAATCTTTAAAGATTAAACATAAAAGATAGAAATATCAAATTGGTTTATTTGATCGAGGTTAAAATAAGACATTTTCCCAATCTTTTGGCACCTTTTTATGGACATTTTGCTAACACCAGGATTGAAAAGTTGATATTTAATGGATTTTCTGATGCACAAGGGATGGCATATGGGAGAAAAAAGGTACTTGTTTAATCTTATAAGGTGTGATAGAAGGTAGTCCAGAAGAGAGGGAGTGCATTCCAGCCAAGCAAAAGATAGCAAAGTTTAAAAAGTCTGAGGGGAAGAAAGAGAATCAGACAAGTTCATTCCTAGTTGTTCTTAGATTATATGTTTAATGTTGTCAGTAGCTTGCTTTACTTTGGCAGGACCTCTGTCTATGGGCAGACACAATAAAACAAACTGCTTAAAAGAACATCAGTGTGTCTTTCTTGGTTTTGGGGAACCTGACATAAAGGGTGATGAGGTATTAAATTTGTTCACATTCTTGTCATGAAGGCTGGAAGTAGCTTATTTATATTTTCTTCCTTTATTGTACTCTTTTTTCTTTTTTCCTGTACTTTCTATTCTTTGTTTTCTTTAAATTTAGTTTGTATAAGTTTTATTACAGTAATTAAAATTCTCAATAAAAATGTACTTAATAGAAATAGCCCCTGCAATTTTTATTAAATAAAGCTCGTCTTTAATATCCAAAGCAAAACATTATTGCCAGGGGTGTGCAACAGAACTTACATTTAGCATTGAGGCTGGACTTGGTGGAGGCAAAGTATTTTACCTCATGAAGAGATCAGTAGCACCAATACAGCCTTAGAAAAAATGGTTTCTGGTGTGTGACTACTATGAATAGATCTGCACACTTACTTGACCATTCTGCTGCTTAGAGGCAGGGAGGGAAGATCTGCTTTTGTGATTTTATTTTAAGAGAGATGTTGTCAAAAATTCATTAAAGTATAGAGTATATTTGATGCTTGACACAACTAGGTATTTTATTGAAAGTGAAAACATTCCTACAGGAATCAAAACATATTAGTATTAGCATTAGCATTAGTAATCTTCATCAAATTATCATTAAAAGATCATCCATGTGGCAAGCAGAAATATTTAAAATATTTCCTCAAGGGGATTTTAACGAAAGAAAAAAGAGCACGAGAAGGTGAGAACAACAAGCTTTGGTGATGTATTTATTATCTTCATAGACTGCTTTGTCTTTTCAACTGCTGTCATGTTAAAAATCAACAAAGAAGTTAGCCGAACAGACTCATGATATGAGCTATTACAGCTAACATATTGTCAAGATAAAAGAACAAGATTCATAAATGACTGTTAATAGGAGGTAAAACCAACACAAAAAGAATAGCCATTATGTGGATGGTGAGTAAGGGAATGTCTTTTTGATTCCTCAATCAACCTAGCATTTTGATATAAAAACTATATGCGTACAAAAAAACGATTCAGGGGGAAGGGGCATGCATTAAGCTATCTATCATTTCATTTAATTTTCCTCCATACCTTTTTTATTCATGAGAAATATCCAGAAATTTAAATTGTGCTGATTGTCCACCTGTCTATATATATATATAAATTTTCAAGCTTACTCGTTTGCTAGCAAGGGAGTCTTCCTTCTTGTGGCGAAAACTGTTTCTTAGACTTGAAAATATGTTATGGGATGGAATTGGCAAAATGTCTGTTGATGTCTCTTTAAAAGTGCTTATGGCTCCTTGTAGCAACTGAGAGAATGGTACAGGTAGACCTCAAGTTACAACAGTTCGTTTAGTGACTGTTCGAAGTTACAACAGCACTGGAAAAAGTGACTTATCACTGTTTTTCACACTTACGACCATTGCAGCAACCCCATGGTCATGTGATCAAACTTCTGATGCTTGGCAACTGACTTATATTTATGATGATTGCAGTATCCCGGGGTCATGTGATCACCTTTTGGAACTTCTGACAAGCAAAGTCAATGAGGAAGTGAGATTCACTTAACAACTGTGGCAAGAAAGGTCGTAAAATGGGGCAAAAGTCATTTAACTGTCTTGCTTAACAACAGAAATTTTGGGCTCAATTGTGGTCATAAGTCAAGGACTACCTGTATTCCCAGGCAGATGTTGATTTTGGTAATGAGAGGATTTTCACACAAGCCCAAGAGAATGATAGTGATAAGAATTCTACTACCATAAATTATCTTTTTCCTTTAGAGTACAGGTACTACAGCATTCTTTCAACTAGGTTTGGAATAGAAAGTTCATTGAAAGATTACTTGAACATCTGCACCCTGTCTTTTAGCCAAACTTGGGCTGAGCTTTGTGGCAAACTGCCCCAGGGCCCCGCTTCCTATCAAGACAAATAAGGGTCAGAGGCAGAAGATCTAATTAAAAAGGGGCTGATACCAGGTATTCCACACATGAAAATCAAAGAGCTTAGAGGCAGACAGTCAAAGACAGTTGGAGATCAGATAACAGATAAGGTGAGAAAAGTTGCCAGATGTTTCTACTCATAAAAAGAAGATGCATTGACTAAGGAGCATAGATGAGAGTAGAATTATACAGAACCAGCAAGAGTTCTGCTGGTTCTTTTGAAAATGTTGTCACATTGTAGAACAGGAGTTCCATCTCTGGCTGTTTTATTTATTTCTATATATATTTATTCATTGTAATTTATATGAGTGCCCATCTTGAAATGCAAATTCTAGGTGGCTAACAACATGTTAAAACAATGAAAAGAATATTATCAAAGGGTCAAAACTTACAATGGTCACTAAGCATAAACAAAAGCTCTCAACAGGTCATCTAGCTACCTGATGCCTTGGCCCTGAAGCTTGGGTGACACTGCAACACTGCACGGTAGCAGAAACTAAGTTTGTAAAAGCCTCAGTCTGAAAACTGCCTTCTTGCTATAACATATGAGGAAAACTCTGTTCACTCCTAAAAATAAGATGTTCTTATGTTGTCCTTTAAACAATCCTGAGACATAAATTAGAACAAGATTACAGTCTGTCCAAATTAAGATCACTTGGTGAGGTATATTATAGAGTCCAGATTCAAAATGCTCAGATTTAAACCCAACATACTTCCACTATACCACACTGGCCTATAGAACAAGATGCTTCCCAAAATGAATGTAATCCCGCTCTTTCGCTAAATGTCTTCTGCAGCTTCCTTCTACTAATATGTTGTATATTAGTCTGATCAATTAAACAGTTTTCCCCCCTCCACCATCCTTCTTGACAACTTCAATGAATGTGTTTAGTTTTGTTTAGCTGTGGTTCATTGATCACTTTTATCGTTTTAGCATTAGGAATGCAAAGCTTTTTTTATTATTATTTGAGATTGATTTTAATGAATTTTGTAATTAAAAGATTTTTGTTTTGTTTTTTTTAATCATGGCTCTTACTTCATGCTTGATGGCAAAAAAAAAAAATCCCACCACATGAATGTAATGTTTATTTATCAAAGTGGCAAATTGCTGGTAATATATGCAGGGTGTTACTATGCACAATGAGGTTCGTGGCACAGTAACAAATTTTAATTAAGCAACGATAAGATGGGGACTGAATGTGTTGCAATATAGGCTGTATGAGACCAATATTTCATTATACTCCTGACAATTGTCAATGTCACTTACAACAGGTTGAAAATTAAAATTGTAAGCATGTGCATGGTGGGACTTGTGCCTAATTAAAGACAGAAATAAAGTGATATTTGACCATGATGTGAAAGTAGGAAAATACTATAACTAGGTGGTGCATATAATGTATAAGCAAAATGGGAAGCTATCACTCTTTGAACCAGCATCAAAGTCTAGAAGGCAGTGGGTGTAGCTTTCCTCAGTCTCTCCCACCTCCCAGCATGCATACCCAATTTCCACATTCTCAGACATTCCTGCCAAGATCTAACATTTTAACCCAGTCCAGAGGCTCTTTTTAAATATTCATTGGAACACTCCCCATTCTACATACAAATACATTTTTACTGCATACTAATTCTTTTTTTCCATTGTTTTTTCACTGCTGAAATCAATTGTAGAGTAATTGACATGCAACACTAAAATGACTCTTGCTATTATATTTTAACAAATCAATTTTGCTGCCTTAAAAATATTGATTGTATTAAATTACATTTGAGATAGGAGCTCCTCCATTCATGAGCCTGGGGCAATTGTGCCCCCACCCTGGCAATCTCCTCTTCGAAAAAGCCCAGCATATGCATTAAAACACACATACACATACATGCTCAGAATTCATGGCAAATCACTGGATTTTATCTAGGAAATCTTCTACGTAAATGTTCTGTATTAAGTTGCTGGGAAATATAGTACAGGTCAAAATGTTATACCTGTATATGCTTGATCTTCTCCAGGACTTTGCCAAGAAACATGTTGGTGATATAGGTATAGATATAAGCATAGGTACATTTAACGACATGAGTTACATATTAGAAATCCCCAATCTTTGGCTTCCAGTTTGCCATTGTGGCCGCCATGGCTTCTGGAAGGCAAACTCCGTCTTCCGCATTTGGTTTCACTCTGCTGGGGACCCTGAAAAGGCTTGAAAGTCACCCTGTAGGGGCAATGAGCAAGGAAGCAGCCCTTCTGCTAGATCTGGGGCAGCCCTCCAAACCGGCAGAGGAAAGACTGGCTATAGTAATATGGCCAGTCACTAGGCTGCAGACAACTGAAGTCAAACTTACCACCAAGCACTTCGAAAGCAATGTGGTTGAAACTGGGTGAGATACTATCTTCTCTTTACCCTAAGTATTTTCTTTTCCTGTAAAAGCTGCCTGAAGCATCTTTCCCCCTGTGAGGAGAGAGGGAAGGGAATTTCTATCCCTTCCTCTAAGAATAGCGGCGACTGACTACCCAGGGGAATTAAAGCACTAAAAGAACAACTTTAATCTAATTGGATTTATATGTTCCTGAAACTTGGGGACCAAAGTTTTTCATATTTTTACTGGAGTCTTTTGCTTTTATCTACCAAAAAGAAATAAAATTTGAAAAAGGATTGTAAAAATTTTGGACTTAAAAAACCTTAAACGGCATCAGTGACTTTTTGTGGCAAAGTTTAGTATTACAACTTGTTATTTCCTAACAGAGACTTGGTTCAAAGCCCAGGCCTTAGATAAGACTCTTCTGATGTTGGAACCACCTGTGAGAAACTCAGCTGTACAAGAACAGCTGGGTGGCATAACTGGCCTAAATAATAATAATAATAATAATAATAATAATAATAATAATAATAATAATAATAATAATAATAATAATAATATAAAGTTGAAAGGGACCTTGGAGGTCACCTAGTCCAACCCCCTGCTCAGGCAGGAAACCCTATACCATTTCAGACAAATGGCTGTCCAGTCTCTTCTTAAAAACTTCCAGTATTGGAGCATTCACCACCTCTGGAGGCAGGTTGTTCCACTGGTTAATTGTTCTAACTGTCAGGAAGTTTCTCCTTAGTTCTAGGTTGCTTCTCTCCTTGACTAGTTTGAACTGTGAATGTAAAGCTTTACTGACTTTCAGAGTTATATGTGGGGAATTGCTTTCCTATCTCTTTATTTGAGGAATATTGGTTACTAAATGAGATGATGAAATATCTTGGACTATAAAATCTTGTTGACAAACAATTTCTAGTATAAAAACTATTTATAAACACTTGAAAAAGATGGATGAAGACCAGGAAAATATCCTTTCCATGTTGAAAGCAATACATGAAACCATTCTTTCAGCTTGTGATAAAATAAGACCTAAAGTAAAAGATCAAGATGCCAGCTTAGATACACAAACCCAAACTTTGACTACAACCAAAGAACTAACAATGCAGAAGATAACAGAAGAAGTTGAACAATCAAATATTAAGACAGAGGACTCAATTGGCCAACAAATAGAAGTTAATAGAAAATCCAGAAAAGGGAGTGACAACACTGAAAATGTATAATTAAAATATAATTCAGATACTTATAATCTAAAAAATTATTAATAAATGTAATAATGCTGTTTTTACTGAGTTGGTATAATAAGAACTGTATTAGCTTAAATACGAGACAGTAAATGTTAAGGGAAAAAGAGAGTAAATATTTGATGTTGTAACTTGAGATTTGTACTAAAGATTTTGTTATCAAACTATTAACTAACCCAGCCACCACGTTGCTTTTTAAATACTTAAATGTAACACTGGAAAATTAATAAAATATTATATAAAAAAAGAAATCCCCAACCTTCCTTTTAGCTTGCCCTTAAAATGGCATGATTCTTTCATCCATCTACAGTAAAAGAATGATCAACAGAGCAGCTTTTTAAGGATAAGAGTTGAGATTGTGAACCTATTGAATTTAGTGCTCCTCAAGTTCTATTTTTTTTTAATCTTAAATGTGTTTCTCATTTCAAGTTTGCATTTTTAATCAAAGCCTGTATAAAAATTTGCGTTCATTTTGTGTGCATTTTACTTAATATACATTTTGCTATATTATTTCCTTAAGATGCATATTTTAATGATATTAACTCTCAGATATTGTTTTTTTAACTGAACACATTTTTGATTGGCAATTTCCATAAAACAGGCATTTCTGCATGCATTTAACTGTGAACTGCACTGTAACATTATAAACAGTAGAATGGCATGCTAATGGATTCCAAAGGCCTTCATTGGGGAAATAAGAACAGGCAACATTGTATGAAAATGTTTGCTTTTCTTTCTCTTAGTGCTTGTGCCACATGGTCACATGGTCCTCTTGGTTTTATACTGCTCTTAATTATTAACGGCATGATAGAGTGAGGGAATTTATTTATTCTATTTTGCAGAGCTGACACTTATCAGAGTTCAGAAGGAGTGACTGGCCCAAGGTCTCTCAAGATGGTTTCCATGCCTAAGGGAGGACTAGAATCTGGGTCTCTCTGCTTTCATTCCAGCACCATAAATACTTCACTGTGCTCAGTCTCAAAACACTGCATTGTTACAGAATAGAATTGGAAAGGACCTTGGAGGTCTTCTACTCCAGCCCTGTGCTCAAGCAGGAGATCCTACCTATACCATAGAGCCATGGTGGTGCAGTGGTTAGAATGCAGTACTGCAGGCTAACTCATTGCTCACTCCAGGAGTTTGATTCTGAGAGGCTCAAGGTTGTCTTGGCCTTCATCCTTCCGAGGTTGATAAAATGAGGAGCCAGGTTGTTGGGGGCAATATGCTGACTCTGTAAACCACTTAGTGAGGGCTGTAAAGTACTGTGAAGTGGTATATGAATAAGTCTAAGTGCTATTGCTATTTAAGACAAGTGGATGTCCAGTCTCTTCTTAAAAAAAACCTCCAGTGATGGAGCACCCACAACTTCTGAAGGCAAGCTTTTCCACTGGTTAATTGTTCTCATTGAGAGGAAGTTTCTCCTTAATTCTAGGTTGCTCCTCTCCTTAATTAGTTTCCATTGTTTTTTTGTCTTGCCTTCTGTTGCTATGGAAAAGGAAGGAAGGAAGGCCTCCTCTTCTTTGTGGCAGCCCCTCAAATACTGGAACACTGGTATCATGTCACCCCTACTCCTTCTTTTCTCTAGACTAGCCATATCCAATTCCTGCAACCATTCTTCATAGGTTTTAAGTCTCCAAGCCTTTGAACTTCAGATTTGTACTCATCAAGTTCATTAACATAAAAATGCATTAACATAAACATCATTTTCCCCAAAGAAACACAAAAGAACAAACTAGCAAAATAACAAAAACCCATAAAAAAGCCTTGGAGAAAGACCTCTAGAACAGATTTCAGAGATCAGATAAGTTCACACGAGAAAAAGTGATCTCATTCTCTCTCAAAACATTTAAAGTTTAAAGCCAGCACATGATTCAGAACCATTCTTTACAGTGCTTATGAAAGCCATCTAAATCTACATGATTCACCATTACCTGATCACTGTATACATTTACAGAACATGAGGTTACTGTTCCCAACCCCTTCCATTCAATCATGTCTGATTCTCAGAGACGGGCAAGACAAGTCCCTGCAATTTTCTTGGCAAGATTTTTCAGAAATGGTTTGCCATTGCCTCCCAATCATAGGGCTGAGCGAAAGTGAGTAGTTTAAGGTTACTCAGCTGCTTCATGCCTAAAGTGGGATTGGAACTCACAATCTCTTGGTTTGTAACCTGATGCTTTAACCAAACTGGGTGTCTGGTTACTGTTACAGATGAGGTATGCTGTAATCTTGCATTGTTCCTGAATTAGTTTGGGCTGCTCTCCTACCTGACACTAGTGATTTGTGCTTGAAGAGAAACATCACATATATGTTTATCATCTTTAGGTCTGCTAGCAATGTGGTCTTCATCCCAATTCATAAAATAATGTAATCTCTCATGAGAGTGTCAACTTTGAGATAGAACAAAGATGTTTCCTTTAATTAATTGAGGTAAGCAGGATGTGGATTTAAGGGGAAAAACACCAGCTGTTATTTAACAGCTTCTAGAATTGGCTCAGGTATGTTTCCATTGCACTCCAGGTACGTTTCCGCAGTGTATTATATTTATGTAGTAAATATAGTGGATGTGAGTCGTCTCTTCCCAAACCTCAGTTAAAGTTGCTTGTTCAAAGTTTGAGATTGTTCAGGTATCTCTTTCAGTTTAATGTATTCACAACTGGATTTTCCATTTGGTAAAAATATTTTAAATAAATAACAAGAAAAGTATTTTAAAAGTTACTGGGTGCTGTCAAGGCAAAAACTAAATCTCATTTTTCAAAGCCTCTATACTGAACTGAAATTACTATAAATAACTGTAAATCATATTTAATATTTTCCCTTCTGTTTCATTAAAATTTATAGCTTACTGGGGTACATGAATAGTTTGGGGGCTGCATGACCACATGGGGACTTTTACTCTTGACATATAATTATTCTCTATATTGTCCTTAGCATTTACATGCTACTGTCCAAATTGCTCTTTTCTTTCTGTACTAATACTATCATTCCTCCTTTCTATTCTATGAAGCATTTTACTTGCTACAAAGTCTGTTGAAATAGGCAGATCTTATGTATGTATGTGTGTGTGGACGCTGAGCTTGTCGATCAGATAGTCGGCAGTTTGGCGGGTCGAATCCCGAGTGCTGCATAACAGAGTGAGCACCTGTTACTCGTCCCAGCTTCTGCCAACCTAGCAGTTCGAAAGCACGTAAAAATGCAAGTAGAAAAATAGGGACCACTATGGTAGGAAGGTAACAGCATTCCGTGCGCCTTTGGCGTCTAGTCATGCCGGCCACATGACCACAGAGACGTCCTCGGACAAGCGCTGGCTCTTCGGCTTTGAAACGGAGTTGAGCACCGGCCCCTAGAGTTGTAAACGACTAGCACGCATGTGTGGGGGAACCTTTACCTTTACCTTTACCTTATATCTTTTTTGGCAATAAAGCAACTTCTCTCTGTGTAGTAAGTCTTTGAAGCTTCTTGTATCAACTGGTTACTAAAGGTAGGGTTAAACTTCTGAAAAATAATGATTTATTGCTTGAGTTTGTATGAAGTCTGATGCTTGTGTGAAGCAGACTGATCAGGAAGAGAGTGACTGGCTAGAAGTCATCTGATATGTTTCGATGACTGAAGGCAGATTTAAACCTAGATCTCACAAGCCCAACTCCACCTTATTTTCCTGGCCATGGCTGTGTGTTATTTTACAGCAGGCATGTCAAACTGCCGGCTCGCGAGCTGGATGTGTCATGATGAAACCATGCCCACCCCATTGCTGGCAATGGGGAAAAAGTCCCGATATGTGTGCAATGTCACGTGACATCACAGGTTTGACATGCCTGTACTACAGCCTTGGTGATGGAAGAAACTTTGATTTGATACGAACTGATCTGATTTGCATTTCATGACCATACATGGAAAATATTTGTGATGCTGTTTACAGCTTTCAAACGTATGTATGTGTGAGGGGTAGAGGAGGGAAAATTAAAACAAACTATCATTGAAAACTGTTTGCCAGAATGCATACATCTACATCTACAAATATGTATGTTAGGAAAAAGTGCAATTAAATATTAAGGATATTAAAATTAGTGGCTGGTGTTGGGGGAAGGTGAGGGGGAGAAAATAAAGAGGGGAGGTTACCAGAATGTCCTTTTTTGTAATTTCTAAAAAATTGCTTTGGTAGTTTACTTTTTTATTTTTTTAAAAAAAATCACTTAAATATGTGTATGCATTTTTTTCTTTTTTAAAAAAATCCAATTTTAATATTTTACATTACATCTTTTTCAACAAGAAATGATTTGTCAGATACACAGTTAAACTATTTTTTTTTATTTAAATATTGTGTTACATTTGGTAAAAACCTATTTACCTGCATTAACTCAGCTTTGAGATTAATATTTTCAGATGTTTGTAGTCTTTTGAAGTTTAACTATATCACACAGAAGTTTATTTTTGAACAAAAAAATGATTTCTAGCCAAAATACTTACTGTTCAACATCACAAAGCTCCAGCTATTCTTGGTTTTCAGCATCTATTAATCTAGATCATCTATGAGTGAGTGCAATGGATCATTGCTTCGATTTACTAGTATTATGCAAATATACACCTTGTAAAAACCATGCAAGGTACATTTCTTTTTTAACTTTTTTCTTCTCAAAGGAAGGAAGAAAAAAGAAAGAAAGAGGAAAAAAGAGAGAGAGAGAAGAAAGAAAGAAAGAAAGAAAGAAAGAAAGAAAGAAAGAAAGAAAAAAGAGAGAGAGAGAAAGAAAGAAAGAAAGAAAGAGAAAGAAAGAAAGAAAGAAAGAAAGAAAGAAAGAAAGAAAGAAAGAAAGAAAAAAAGAAAGAAAGAAAGAGGGAGGGAGGGAGGGAGGGAGGGAGGAAGGAAGGAAGGAATATTTCCCATATATATGGAAAAATATTTATGAAAATGTAGGGGGAAATGGACACAGAACTGTCCACAACTAAACCTTAATGTGGAAAAATCAAGCTGAATTTCAAAGATATGATTGATTTAAGAATTACAGCAGGGGTCAGCAGACTACTTTGATTTTTTACTAGAACCCTAAATCTTGGCAGCCAGGCATGACTAAAAGCTTTTACACCCTATATAGCTACAATCTAACACAGAAAAGATCCCAAGTGTACCTGGCATGTCTTCTTCATAGTTTTTTAGAAGGCTGAGAAGAAGCCATACAATTCAGTGTCATCATTTCTATATACATTGCATTACTTGAGCCCATGTGATGACACTTGGGTAACAAATTAGCCAGTGTAACAGAGCTGCAGAAAAAGCAACATTGGGAGATTTATCCTCCTTATTTCAGTACAATTATTTAGCAAGATGAGCAGGGGCACATGCACCTTCATGCCTCTTGAATTGTCCATTTTACTGTCTATGATTAGAACTGAAGAAAATGCCAATCAGCTTCGAAGGGAAGAGGAGGATGTTATAGAAGGCTGAGTTTATACAGCATATTTAATCTTGGCTCAAAAACACTTGTATACACATTACATGCTATGCCCAAACAAATGAACTGTATTAGTTTATCATAATAGCTCTGTTCATACAACATGCCAAGACAATAATCTAATAAAGTGTTCTTATGGTAGACCAAGGGGACAATCTGGTACATATCATGACATCTTCTAAAAATGTGATAAAGTTACTTGTTACCAGGAATAGTGTTGATCTGGGAAGGGTTTTGCAATGATTTAGGAGTGGGCAACCTGTATCCAGGGCCAGATACAATCTCTTAGTGTTAATTTGTCTAACCCAAATGGTTGCTTGCTTTTAGTTTTTGTGAAATGTACAGATAGCTTCAATTTTCAAGACTCTAAGCATTGTACATACTATAAAGCCACAGCAGGAAACCAATGGAAACAATAAAATGCTTGCAAGAATAGTGTACTTACATAACATTACAATTATATTATTAATGAATACACATCTTGCGGTAGCAGATATCTTTCTGGGATATACTGAAGCCATTCTTTGTCTTCAGGACATTTACAGGATCCAGCACTTTCATCAAAATGACATAATGCCATTGCACTTTTGAAATGCAAGTTCTGCTACTTTCATGCATACGTGCAATACCACAACAAACAAAAGGGCTGGACCTGCATCATGTCAGTTCAAAACTGCCTTATCAATATATTTTTTCTCACTGCTCCCATATCTGATGCTTCTGATTGTCTATTACATGCTTCTTGGTTATAAATGTTTCCATGCATACTGTTCTGCCAATGATTTCTTAAGTGGAATTCTTTGCCACCTTAACAGTAATTTTGGTGAGGTCCTTGCTTAAAAAGCTGTCTCTGATTGCATTTAGATACTATTGTCTGGTAATCTACAGTTCATATTCATGTCTTTATGCATCTGTGTATTTTAATACATGAAGAAAAAGAGAAAAAAAAGGAGGGATGGAAGAGAAATTGATCCTGATAATTGCTCCATTGCTGACCTCTGTCTTTTGTCCAATGTCACACATAATCCTTGGGAGTAGCAAGGTCACTTCTGTTAACATTATTTTTCCCTCAGTGTAGATTGAAATATATTTTGACTTATCAAATCATGTTTATTTAGGATCTTTCTTTTCATGCATACGTGTTATTTTTTCACTCTCTAACATGTGAGTGTTCTTGGGATTTTGCCAAAAAACCACCATGAATAATTCAGTATTGATGAAAGGGAAATACAAGCTTCAGTCAAGCAAAACCCAGATTTTCCTTTATTATGAAATCATTTGGAAAGTTACATCTGAATATTCTTTCATTCCAACCACATATATGATAGCTCCATAACTGAGAATTATGTGTATGTGAGAGACAGACTGTGATTTTGAGGGTGTGCTGCAAAAGGGGGAGGAAGGGGAGGGAAAAAATGTAAAGGTTGTTATTTTGCATTTCATTTTTTCCTAATTAAGGAATGTGGAATTTTTCCTTAAGAAAATCAACTGCTTTTAACATTGCTCTAATTAAATTTTCAGATGATTTTTTTTGCTTGTGCAAGAGAATTCAATTAGGTTTTAATCTCTGTAATCAAAAATGCACTGGTGCTTTGAGTATTTGATTTTTAATTTAAAAATTTGACATGGCATTCCAATTAAAATGTTCAACAGTTGCATTGTAGCATAAAAGTCTATTACATTTGATAATCAGGAGAAACTGGAGACCATTTTAAAAAAAAAGTAGCATTCAAAGCAACCTTCAGGTAATTGCAATATTTAGCCTACCTTAAATCTTTTCTTTGGCAGTAGAGCCCCTGTCTCTATTTTCAACGTTTGAATGGAGATTATGGTTATATATCTTGTTATAAAATGCAATTTTCTGATTCAATAAAAGGGCCATGAAGCACATATGGGCTTCTCAGTTTATATTAATGGATGGGGGCTTGAAATGCTATTGGTTAGCACATTGAGAGGTGCTCTTTCCAAGAAAATTAATAGAAAACTAAAATGTTTCTATACAAAAACATGCAACTATTTTGCATGTTCCATGTTTAGTAGTTGTATACAAGCGAGTGTTGCTGCTAATGTGGGATAAACATTCCCCAGTGGAACTTAAACTGTTGTATAAAGTACTGGAATTTAGAATTTCAGATGTTTCAAACTTTCAAGAAAGTTGTTCATATGTTTGTTTTTGAAAAAGTAAAAAATATCTATCACAATATGGAAAACTGTGTGCTGCTTTGTTTGTTTGTTTGTTCAATATTTCAACAACGATGGCTTTATATTATATCTTAAAATATTATTATATTCTATATTTTATTTTATAAAATATATTTTATTTATATGTTTTACACTTAAAATATTATTTTAAATTTTAAATATTATTTTAAATCTAGCAATTTTTTAAAAAATATGGCATGCTTAAAAAAAACCAACATTAGCTTCCAGAATGATTTTCATTTTCCAATGAATTACACATAGGCTTTGTGGCATTCTTAAGAAATTAGAAATGATTAATGGCTATTGTGTAATGTTTTGTTCATGGGAATGTCCATGTGTCTGTGGGGTGAAAAAAACCCAGCTTACATTTGCAAATTTGGGGGGGGGCAAACTACATGCTTTCAGAAAGTGTGAAAAGGGTAAACTTTTGAATACAATTCAAAAATTCATGTCAGTAATATTCCTATTCTTAATATGACCAATTTGCAATGCATTATGGAAAGAAACCTGTTAAAATATGTTGGAGAGAAACCTAACTTGAATGACACAGTCAATATAGAGATGCTAATGGGGAAAAAAACAGCACAACTTTTAATCTGCAAAATTCAGCAAAGGAAATTCCATTGACAATGGACTGTAAATTTCAAGTTGTGGCTATATACCTCCTTCCCAGTTATCAATAAAAATGGGGAAGAGAAGGTCGCAGAGCCTGACTTGGCTTATCTTAACAACAAGAATACCCCTCAATAGATGTTTTGCATTATATCTTTCATCAAATAGCAATAGCTCTTAGACTTATATACTACTTCACAGTGCTTTACAATAGAGATCCCCAACCTCTGAGCCATGGCCCACTACCAGGCCATGGCATCTTGGCCACCGGGCTGTATAAAGTGGCAGGCCAGTGCACACGTGCATGTGCCACACTCACTCCTTTCCCTTGTGCTGGTGCTAGCCGAGCCATGAATCTCATGCTGGCACTAGACAAGCCACAAGCCATGAGCCACTCGCCAGTGCTAGGAGAGCTGCAAATCTCTTGCTGGTGCTAGGCAAGCCACAAGCTTCTCCCCAGCACTAGGCAAGCCACAAGCCATGCACCAGTGCTAGCAGCCCTATTTGCGGAGCGTCCATGCTTACAGCCCCATTTGCGTGCACGCAGCCACATTTGCATGTGTGCCCATACTCACATAAAGGTGCCTGTCCCTCCCTTTCCCACCAGGCTACCAACCCAGAAAGGTTGGTGACCCCTGCTTTATAGCACTCTGAGCAGTTTACAACATCAGCATATTGCCCCCCAACAATCTGGGTCCTCATTTTACCGACCTTGGAAGGATGGAAAGCTGAGTCAACCTTGTGGCAGTCAGAATAGAACTCCAAGCTATGGGCAGAGTAGCCTGCAATACTGCATTCTAACCACTGCACCACCACGTCAAATCTTGAGAACTCACAAAAATTCCATGATAGAAATGCTACTAGGTGAACAGATTTGTTTATATTTTCCTTTTTATGCATATGATTTCTTATTTTCATTGATTTTACCTCTTAAAATGATTCACATGATAAGTTTATATTCCCAGTAGTTATTTGGGGTAAATATTGATTTCTTATATAGTATAAAGTAACATTTCTCATTCAAGATATTCAATGTGAACCAGCTCCTTATGCACCATAAACTGTTACGAAGGCTTAGCTATTCAATGTTCATACAATATCTTTATTTTTGAAAATCAGATGGAAACATGAATTTACACTTTTGCCCAAATCTAGAAACACAAAGAAAAAGAAAACGCTTCACAATAGGAGATTTTGAAGCTCAAGGAGGTATTTCTTGAAGGAAATTTCTGCACCAGTTAGACAGTCCTTGGACTAATTGGGTAGCATTAGATCTGAAAAACCAGGTGAAAGTTGTAACCGCAAGAATATTACAGCATGTAAGAGGCGGAGCCAGCTGTCAAACGGAATGGCTGTGTTGAGACGCCGCTCCGAATGAGTGTGCCGATCTCACAGCCTTTTCTCTGTTCCTGGTGGGATTTTTAAAAGCCCCAGATCTCTCGGAAGGAGATCAGAAGCGGAGGTGCCCAGCTGAGCAGTTCAGGACAGCGGTCCAAGCTGCAGAAAGCAGGAATGCCTAGGAGAGAGCCGGGTGAAGGAGATGGCTCATTATGGTGGCCATGAAGAACTGACAGCTGTCAGAAATAGCAGTGAGTCAGCGGGACAGCGATTAAACTAACCTGGCAGAGGAAACACTCAGCGAACTCTTGTAAGTGTTCTAGATTGCAAAATCTCTGCTGAGAATTTCAAAGAAGAGAAGAAAAGAGGAGAGGCCCCAGATCGAAAGGGGAAATCACCTCCCCTGTCAGATAGCGGCAAATAGGAGACAGGGGAAAAAAGAGATCTGACCTTAAAACAACAGACTCATAGGCTGTAAGGACTGGTGACCATGGGTGGTTTCTCTTTCTGCCTCTTGCAGCAAAGCCAAGAAGAAGTTTAACAAAAAACAAAATAAACTTGAAAAGTGACAGTGTGGACTGAGGTGAGAGAGTGGACATCTTGAATAAGAACTAACGACCAACTAGCATTAAATGAGGGAAGAGTGATACTCATAACTTAAGAACTGAACTATTTGTTTCAAAAGTTTCTAAAACAAAAGGGATAAATGGAAATTGTCTTGAGAATTTTGACCAATAGGAATTAACTGAACATAACCTATTGTATGATTGAATTGGAGGAAACTAACTAGAAACAAAAAGTTGAATGCTCAAGGAGGGTGAGAAAATTTATTTGTCTCCTTGTTGAATATAATAATATTTATAACTGAATTGACTAACTGAATATTGGTTATAATATTGAGGTAATTTAATGGTTATATTATTGTTACATGTTTCTATATAGAAAAATTAGGACTGTATGATTAATATTGATTTTTGTGTTTTAGAAGTGTTAGCGTAATAGGTGTAATAGGTTTGAGAATTAGAACTACAAAAAAACCCACAATGTAGAGATCTAAAACAACAGCTAGAGTTAAATAAGCATAAATTGTATATTATAGAAAAGGGAGAAATGGCACAAAAAATAAAATGCATTAGACAAAAAATTTTTGAACAGGCAAATAAACCCGGGAGATGGCTGGCCTATAGATTGAAAAATCAAAAAGATAATAGATGGATTAGTAAACTATGTAATCAAGCAGGGGAGATAGTATATCAAAATGAAGGAAAAAAGTGGGTGACGTATGAATTCTATAAAAATCTTTATAAAGAGGATGAAATGATTACTGAGGAAAGAATATCACAATATCTTATGAAAGCAGACTTACGAAGGTTCCGGAAGAATTTCAAAATATATTAAATAAAGAATATTAAATAAAGATATAACAGTCCAGGAAATTATGGAACCCATTAAAAAACAAAAAAGTAATAAAACACCTGGCCCTGATGGTTTACCATCTGAAATATATAAAAACCTCCAAAAACTTTTGGTCCCAACCCCATTAGATTTATTTAATGAGGTACTAAACATAGCAAAAACTCCAAACTCATGGAAAGAAGCAATCATCTCACTAATCCCTAAAGAAAACTCTGATTTGACTTGTATTAAAAATTATAGACCCATTTCTTTACTGAACACGGATTACAAGATTTTCATGACTATAATGGCAGAAAGATTAAAAAATATTTAGCTGAATTTATCCATACTGACCAAAACGGCTTCTTGCCTAAAAGACAAATTAGACATAATGTCAGGATCATACTAGACATCTTAGAATATTATGAATTACACAGAGAAAAACAAGTGGCATTAATTTTTGTTGATGTTCAGAAAGCGTTTGATAATGTCAAATGGAATTTTATGTTGACTCAACTCCAACAGATGGAACTCGGAGAAAGAATTATAAATATGTTTAAAGCGATCTATTCCAAACAAAGGCAAAAGTAATCATAAACGGAAAATTAACAAATAGCATTCAAATACAAAAAGGTACGAGACAAGGCTGTCCACTATCTCCTTTATTATTCATTCTTTCTTTAGAAGCACTCACAAGAATAATCCAAAAAGATAAGCTGATTAAAGGATTAGAAATCAGAAAAGAGATATTTAAATTACAGGCTTATGAAGACGATTTAGTTTTCATTCTGGAAGACCCCTTAGAATCTGGAACAAGATTATTACAGGTGCTGGAAAATTATGGAGATTTTGCGGGATTGAAAATCAATAAAGAAAAAACTAAAATGTTAGTTAAAAATATGTCCAATTTTCAAGAAACTGAGCTAGTAGAAAAAATTAATATCCAGACATTCGAAAGAGTAAGGTACTTGGGGATCCAACTGTCAGCAAGATGCATTACACTCAAAAGAGAAAATTATGACAAGTTAATGGACCGAATTACAGCAGACCTAGATAGATGGAAAAACTTGCAGCTCTCCTTTATGGGGAGAATAGCGACAATCAAGATGAATATACTTCCCAAATTACTCTTTTTATTCCAATGTGTACCAATTAAATTAGGTAAGGATTTTTTTTTGAAAATTTAAACAGAATTACATCCAAATTTATCTGGCAAGGTAGAAAACTGAGAAGTTAAAATTATTACAGGATGCAAAGGAAAGAGGAGGGGTCGGCCTCCCGAATTGGGAAAAATATTATCAAGCAGCAATAGCGGTATGGATAAAGGATTGGATACACTTAATGAACAGAAGACTACTAGCATTAGAAGGTCATGACATGCAAATTGGGTGGCATGCTATAATGTGGGACGGAAAATATAAGGCTCATCAGTACTTCCAGAATCATCACATTAGACGGGCACTATTAGATGTGTGGATAAAAATTTAAAAAAATAATTATATAGAAATCCCCAATTGGCTATCCATATTACAGATTTTCATGCACCCCAAATTCATAAATTTAGGAAGTGTAATTACATATAAAGATCTCTCAGATGAAAATGGAGACCTGAAAACAAGAAAAAGATTATCAGAAGATGGTATAGAGTTGGAATGGTGGGCATACAGTCACGATACAGAAAAGACAAAAAAGAACCAGGGATAAAATTAGACCATACACAATTAGATAAAATTCTTCTAGGAACAGAAGATCAAATGATAAAAAAGGTATATCATTATTTATTAGAACAGGATTTGTTAGAAGAACATGTAAAAAAAACAATGTTAACCTGGAGTAAAAAATTTGGTTATAGTATTGACCTAGATAATTGGCAATCACTATGGGATAGAAATAGGAGGTTAACGCTAGCCACCTCCTATAAAGAGAATCTGTACAAGATGTTTTATAGATGGCACCTTCCCCCTACAAGGTTAGCAAAAATAGATAAAAAAATCTCACTGACGTGCTGGAAATGCAGATGGCTTCCAGGGACTTACTATCATATGTGGTGGGAATGTTCAGAAGCGCAAAATTTTTGGCAGCGGATAAAAAATTGGTTGGAAGAAATATTACTACAAAAAATTGATTTAAAACCAGAAACCTTCTTATTAGGGATTATTAATGATAAACTCAGCAAAGCATCTTTCTACTTCTTAGTGTATATTTTAACCCCATCAAGATTGGCATATGCCCAAAAATGGAAAAGAAAAGAAACACCCACCGAAGAAGAAATAATAGATAAAATTTTATCCTGTGCCGAATTGGACAGGTTAACCCTAGAGATCAAAAATAAGACTGAAACTGAGTATTATGAAATTTTGCAAAAATTGTACAATTGGTTAGAGATAAGGAGGATCACTGAGATGAACATTGTTTGATTGGTTGATACTGTAAGGATTTCTTATCAGCACCTATATCAGGACACAACTGAAAGATATGTAAATATAACGCTGACGACTGAAAGACAGTTTACTAAAAAATTTACAGATGTTATATGTACAGTTTGTTATATTCTGTCATAGAATGTATTTTAAGTTTTTGTTATTTCTTTCTGTAACATAAGGTAATACTAATAGTAGTGTTGTAGCTAGGGAAGTTGAATCATGTCCACTTTTGTTTTTAAATGTACATTTAATAAAATTTTCTATTAAAAAAAGAATATTACAGCATGTAATTTTTGTTTGGGAATATAATGTAATGTTATTTGTCAGTAAGTCAACATCACTTTCTTAAACTTTGTGATGGAGGAACTCATGATAGACTGTGATTAAAAGATGAATCTGTCAGTTACTTTTTCCTACTCCCAATCTGATTGACTGATTGATTGATTATATGAGCCTTGGTGGAGCAGTGGGCTAATGCCTCCTTAAGTAACACCAGCTGCCTGCAATTAGTGCAGGTTCGCATCCCACCAGGCTCAAGGTTGACTCAGCCTTCCATCCTTCCGAGGTAAGTAAAATGAGGACCCAGATTGTTGGGGGCAATTAAGCTGACTTTGTAATAATGCCGCTTGGGGTGTGTGTGAAAGCCCTAATAAGCAGGCATATACATAGAATGAAGGCTACTGCTAAGCTTGTAAGCCGCCCTGAGTCTTTGGAGAAGGGCAGGATATAAATGGAATTTAAAAAAAAATATGTCATCATGTTATTTTTGATTCCTAGCAACCACATAGAAAGATCTTCTCTTCTTTTCCATGATGATCTACTTTATGCCTAATCTAATCTTTCGGGTCTTTCAACAATGAACTCATTGCTGTTCTAACTAAGTCCATCTTCCAGTTGTCCTTTTCTTCTATTTCCTTCCACCTTTTCCACCATTAGAGCCTTTACCAGAGAGTTTTGAATAATGTGTCCAAATTAGAATAATTTGAACCTGATTATTTGTGCCTAAATGGGAATTCTGGGTCAATTTGTTTGATGATCCAGGGTGAGTATACACTGTTTGATATACTCACTTTAGAGTAGGGGTGTCAAACTCTGGCCTGTGGGCTGGATGCATCATCTGGAAGCCATGCCCACCCCATTGCTGGCAATGTCAAAACTGTCCCAATATGTTGCATGATGTCACGTGATGTCGCGAGTTTGACATGTCTGCCTTAGAGAAACAAAATCTAAAATTAGCATTTTTGTAAAATATAGTTTTACTAACACAGTATTTCTCTTTCAAGACCACTTAAAATATCTGTTGAAATTCAATGTGGCTTCTACTTTAGTTCAGGTCATTTCAAAGGAATCGTGCTTCATTATGTGGAGCTACATTTTTGTGCCAAATGATCCAATCTGAATTGGAATTTGGCCAAACACAATGCACCCCAATGGCCCTCATCTGCATCCTGTCATATTGATACTGTACTTTCTGCCTTCTACACTTTGACACAACTTTTTCTAATTTTCAACTTGAAATTACATGCAGCTAATACATTTCTATAATTTGATCATGGCTTTTTTAAAAAATTCAAACCTGAAAAACTGAAGCATCTGGCCAGATTTTTGAACAACAACATAACTCTTCTCTCTTTCCTAAGCACATGATTAGAGCTTCTTCTAATAAGTGGGAAAATTTGAGAAAGGTTACATTCCCTCATTCATTTTGGGGGATCTCCATTTTACAATTTATTTCCATAGGCACATTCTTCCTTGAAGAGATCAGTGATGGTCTTAAAGCCTTTCTGTTAACCATACAGTTATGTATTAACACCAGTTTAGGTAGGTAAAGCTAGAAGTGAGATTGGAAGACAAATTTCAGTTTGTCAAAGCAGAGAGTGGGGCATTTTATTTTTATTCATATGGCTCTATATGTCATATGTGGACATTTGTGTGCATTCTTATTTTTGTTCTCACCTCAATTAGATTTTAATTGTACTTCAAATTAAATTATAATACATGTTGTTTTTGTTGTTCGTTGAATGGTGTGGTGCCTAATAGTGAAGACACTAGAGAGTTCAATCCTAGGTAGCAGCAGATGTTTCTTTCCTAGGGCACAAAGAAAAAAAAATCTGCTGTGAACTTTACATGGCATCAGAAAGGGCATCTGGCCAGTAAATGCTCAGCTCCATGTAGTCACCCTGACTCTACTCCAAATTAAGGGATTACAGGATCATAAAGAGGGAGTGTCATTGTTCATTCTCTAAACCAGGGGTATCAAACTGCCGGCCCATAGGCCGGACATGTTACTTGGAAGCTACACCCACCCCATTGCTGTCAATGGTAAAATTGTCCCGATATGTTGCGTAACATCATGTGACATCACGAGTTTGACATGTCTGCTCTAAACCAACTCTTTGTCACCCCTTGAATCACAGCATGCCAGACTCCCCCTTCCTCCACTGTCTCCCAGAGTCTGCCCAATCCATGCCCACCGTGTCAAAGACACTAACCATCTTAACCTCTGCCATCCCCTTCTCCTTTTGCCTTCAGTCTTTCCCATCAGGGTGTTTTCTAATGGTATCACAGTTAAATATTTCAATAAGTAATTTATTTTCAGTCTTTATCAAATAGAACTTTTCATATTTATTCCTCTGGAACCCTTGAAAATGTATGGCCCAAATATGACAATATCAATCTGGCCATCAATAAATTCTTACCAGAGAAGTGAAGTGCACTGTATGCAGTGGTGGGATTCAGCCAATTCACACTGGTTCAGTAGAAATGATAGCTATTTTTTTGTTGACTTTGGCAAACCGGCTGATGCCCTAGCCCTTTTTCACAAGGCCCAGAATGGACCATCAGAAGTGCATGGTTGCCACTTCCGGAAGTCCATTCTGAGCCGGGGAGGCCTCCCAGGCCCAGAACGGACTTCCAGAAGTGGTGTCCATGTAGAGAACCAGTTGTTCAGGTATTTGAATCCCACCACGGACTGTATGGAATACTAACACATTAAGATTAGGAATGTACTTTCTGCTCAGGAAAGGTCCTGAGCAAGTTTCCTGCAATGCTTGTTTCTTGTATGCTTAACCCTCTTCTGTACTTGCATGTTGCAAAAAGGACAGGTATGCTGTGCTAATATATATATATATATATATATATATATATATATATATATATATATATATATATATATATATATATATATATATATAGAGAGAGAGAGAGAGAGAGAGAGAGAGAGAGAGAGAGAGAGAGAGAGAGAGAGAGAGAGAGAGAGAGAAAGAGATATGAAATTCTGAAATATCCGCAGGCTTATAAGGACACTGTTTGATAACAACTTTTAGTGACCAGTACTTAGCGATTAGAATTTCTTTAATGCACTCAGTAATGTATGGCTTGAAACTGCAGCTCAAACTCAGAGGCCAGACATAATTCAAGGTTGCCAGGAGCTATATTAGAAAGTGCTGACCTTTTCTGTTTACTTACTCATAGAGTGAGGCATCGTTTTCTGAACCCATAAAACTATGTCAGACAATATCTTCCAACCAGGAGATTGCAGGCACTGCTTAGCAATCTGATACATTATCATGCTCTGTTTATTATCCAATTTTTCTGTCTGCTCCAGGCTGCTTGCTACCCAGGTGATCGCCGCTTCCTGCACTGAAGATACACAGCCAGATTTGCTTCCAAACAGCTTAAGAATCCTGACCTCTGTCTTCCTTACCTGCAGCTGTTTCTTTGCTCATCAAGGTCTGTGTTTCAGGCCATTTTGTTCGTTGATTAGAGTCACTGTACTGTTGTTGCCTCTAGTAAGCTTTGGTTAGCTTATACCAGCCAGAACTCCTATTAATTATTTTCTATTCTGTACCAACCCTTCAGCAGTCTAGAAGCCTGTGCAGTCATAGGTCCAAATTGCTTACCATGGTAGAACAGTTTTCTCCAGCCCATTTTTTTCTGAATTGAATTGCCCACCTCAAATTTAATTTCACCCATGAATACAAGCAGGATACAGAGCCCCAGCCATGTTAAGTAAATAAAATAAGAAAATGTCACTGAAAAATATTATGGGAAACTATAGTTGTTCCTATATGCTAACATAATTTCTGTCCTTGAACATCTCTCCACCCTCCTAATTCTGTTGCAGAATTAGAATATCGATTGGCAAAATTTAGCTTTTAGATCTCTTTGTTTCTGGCTGCCAGGTTGCACATTCCCTGAGCACTGAGAGATTCTGGAGAAGGACTGAGTTTCACAATCTGAATACATTGATTAAGTAATTAATTTGGGTGAGATCCCAGTGGAGATTAATGGCATTTGTTGTACAACTTTCTGATTTAGAAATAGAAAAGACAAGTACAGACACATGAATCATTTGTTCTACCTATCAGGTCTATCAAATTTGGAGACAGAAATCCTCCTTTGTATTTCCATTCAGCCCACCCAGAGGAGTGATATTTAGAATAACAATGTTATTCTAAATGTTGTACATTATGGCCCATTCACACGCTGTACTACTAGACCCCCCAAAAAAATTACTGGTAGACCTCAACATATGATCACAAATGGGACCACAGCATTTGTTGCTAAGTAATGTGGCCATTACGGGACGCGGTGTCTCAGTGGGTTAGGACGCTGAGCTTGTCGATCAGAAGGTTGGCAGTTTGGCGGGTCGAATCCCAAGTGCCGCGTAACAGTGAGCACCTGTTACTCATCCCAGCTTCTGCCAACCTAGCAGTTCAAAAGCACGTAAAAATGCAAGTAGAAAAATAGGGACCACTACGGTGGGAAGGTAACAGCGTTCTGGGCACCTTTGGCGTCTAATCATGACCATGGAGATGTCCTCGGACAAGTGCTGGCTCTTTGGCTTTGAACCAGAGATGAGCAGAGGCCCCTAGAGTCGGAAATGACTAGCACGCATGTGAGGGGGAACCTTTACCTTTACTTTTTAATGGGGCCATTAAGTAAGTCCTGCCTAATTTTGCGAACATTTTCACCACATTTGTGGAATGAATCACATGGATGTTCAGCAAGTCACATGGTTATTCAGCAAGTCATGTGGTCATTAAGTGATTCCAGCTTCCATCATTGACTTTGCTTAATTTAGAAAGCCGCATATGGCAATCAGATGACTCTAGAATGCTGCAACTGTTGTGACCTCATACTGGTTGCCATGTGACTCTGAGATGCTGCGATGGTTGTAAGCATGAGAACTGGTTGCAAGTCTCTTTTTTCAATGTACAGTAGTTATTAAATGAGTGGTTGTAAGCTGAACACTATTAGTACACAGCAAACAAATATACCATTTCCTTCTTCCATATTAGAGTTATATACCCTCACACTCATCTAAGTTACTTCACATTGGGATTGCATCTTCCATATAAGATGAGTTATGACTCTGTCCATTGAGAGCTGTTTTCTATTAACAGGATCAGCACATTGATCCAAGTCCATAATAAAATGTAAAGCTATGATAACATTCTTCAAAAAAATTATATTTCTAGTTCCAGTTCAGAGGATGGGTAGAACTGTCACCTACCTCTCTGTCCTCCAATGAACTGCTTTTTGTTATACACAGATTGAACAATCTTCCTCTTTTAGATAATTCTAGGATTAACCAATAGACTCTGTGTTCCACTATATGAAGTTACTATATGGTCACAAATATCACACACTGGAGGAAGTAAAGCTGTATCAATTTTTGTTTTCTGCTTAAAGGGAGGGGGATTTAGTATTTTTGCCCAAATTATTTAAAGCTTCATGAGGACATAAAGTTAAATTATGCCAAGAAGACTGCTGAAAACCAAGTGCAAAAGTCAGAATAATCTATAATATGCAATTATGAAGACATTTATTGATTGATGAAATGCCCCTTTAGACCTTCATCTCGAAATCACCGCATAGAGGGGAAAAAGATCCTTGTAAAAGAGGAGAGACCTGAGTTCTTCTCACTCCAGTGGACATTTAGAAAGATGATCAGTTAGGGGGAAATTGAGACTCATTGGGCTAAGGATGAGTTTTGTCTTTGGGACTGATTTGTCCTTGGTATTTCTAGACTGTGATTTAAAAGCATTTGTTACAAAGTAAAAATTAGGCTTCTTTAGTGCCAAGACTTAACAGTGAGACAATTGCCAAGATGTTTAAATCAAATTGGGAAAAGGTAGTCAGAAAAAAGGAAAAAAGAAAAGAACAAGCCATAAAATCAGTTACATGCTTAATTAAGAGAGGGAAAGATATAATCTCAGACTATCAATGAGGCAGAGGAGAAAAACTGGGTTTATTTCACCACAGGCAAAAATAGCAGAGCTGCCCACTCTTCCTTCAGCTTCTGAAGTTAAATTACAAACGTAAAACAGATCTTGCTGTAATCTGAACTGGGAAATCTTTTCCCAAGCCACCCACATGGCAGTTTCCATTTGAGATGCCAAAACACCAGCAAGTATATGATCTCTTGAGGGAAAAAAAACACCCTCCCGGTGATTCTCAAAGTTTTAATCTGTGAAGAGCGGAAGTTAGGGCATGAAGTAAGGAACTGTAACAAATGGCAGCAGACAGCAATTGAAGAAACAGGAGAGGCAGCTGAGAAATTTGAAAAGAAAAAATGTAAAATAAAATTCAAATTGCTTCCAGCAATAACTTTGCTGTCAGATTTGGCACTGAACGTGTTAAAGAAAGCTGCCAAATCACATTTCTGAAGTGTTTCTTTCACTTTTATTTAAATTGCTATGTATGAAAACATACCCAAAAATTATATTTCCATTGCAAGAAAAAAATCATTTAACCGATTGGAGGGGGAAAGGATGGTTCTTGCATGACAGTGAGATTAAGACAATGCCTTCCTCTTTTTTTTAATAATAATAATAATAATAATAATAATAATAATAATAATAATAATAATAATAATAATAATAATATGATTATATTTTGTAGTCTTTCCCAAAAACAAAATATAATCACATTTTAGACGAGGGTCCACCTATGGTTGTAAAGTGACCTTGACATTTCTATCCCTTACTGGAAGGACCTGCCTCAGTTAATCCTCCCAAGAAAGTAGAACTCTTGAAACTTACATTGTCTCAACTGGAACTTTTTTTTGGAAGGTATTGATAGCAGGATAGTAAGGCAGTATCTGAGGATTTCCCACATGAAACATTACATTAAACCCCCACCTCAATTGCCCATCCAGCTGGTTTGAATTGAACCAATCCATAGGTGCTAAGTTGTTGTGGGAAAGAACCGATAAGGCGCCATTCTCAAGGCTGTCAGGTTTCTCCGCGGCTTTTTTCCAGCTGCCTGAAGATAAGGAAGATGGCCGGAAGCACATTCCTTTTGCACCCAAGAAAGATACTTCAAAGAGGATATAACAAAACAAAGGAAGTCCCCCTAAGTCCCCCTCCTCCAATAGAAGGGCAGAACCCGAAAATGAGGGCATAGAAAAGAAATACATGGAGGGTTTGACACTTACTTAACTTTGTCTTTCTTTTTTTTCTGTTCTTTTTTTATTATTATTTATTTTATTTTTCACAGTTCCTTTAATATACCACAAACTAACCAATGACATATAAACATTTTTTCAGGTATTTAACATTTGTTATATCAGTAATGCTGTAGGTATTATATATCGCCATACATAAATACATACACGTAAGTTTGGGTGCTGCTCGTCCATTTCCCCTTTCACTGTATCCACCCTCCTTCTCTCTCTTCCCTCTTCTCTACTTTCTTTCTCCCTTTCTCCTTTCTTTCCTACTTCCCTCTTCTTCCTCTCCTCTCCTCTTTCCCTCACCACTCCCCTCCCATTTCTCCCCACTTCTCCTCCTTTTTCCCTCCAACCTTCCTACTTCCTTCCCCCTCCTCTACTCTCTTCCCTCTCTCCTCTCCTTTCTTCCCTCCTGTTCCTCTTCCAATACAATTCAGGGGTGATGTCCGAGCAGCTCCTCTCCCTGGATTTTCAGTGTCTATATTAGGTATGATAATATCCTTATCTCCTCATTTTTCTTCCATCTAAATTAGTATTAGCTGTCTTTTAAGCATATTCTCTTTTTCACCCACTCATAAAATTTTCCCCAAATTTCATAATACTCTGGCTCTGTCTTATCTTTAATTATCATTGTTAAATCTATTCATTTCTACACATTCCATTATTTTCCTGATCTTCTTCTGGAGGAGCTTTCAGTGCCTTCCAGTTTTGTGCAAACACAATCCTAGCTGCAGTGGTTATATGAATAATCAAATATGTGTTCTCTTTGCTATATTTCTCTGGTAAAATACCCAACAGGAATACTTCTGGTCTTAATTCTATACGTTGTTGTATCATCTTTTCTATCCATGATTTGATTATGTTCCAATAGGTTTTAGCTTCTGCACACATCCACCACATGTGATAGAAAGAGTCTGGTATTTGATGGCATTTCCAGCATTTCATAGATCTGTCCTTAAACATTTTAGCTAGTTTTTCTGGAGACATATGCCATCTGTAGAGCATCTTGTACATATTTTCTTTATACACTGTCACCATTGTCAGTTTATAGTTTTTTCCCCACAATTGTTGCCATCTACAGTATCTAATTCAATCGTATATCCAATATTTCTTGACCATTTTATCATTGACTTCTTAACTTGCTCCTCCTCTAATTCCCTATATAATAAGTAGCTATACATTTTTAATCCATTTTTCTTCAGTTCTCATAACTATTTCATCTAACTCTGTTCTCCCCCAAATAACAAAGTTAAGTAAGGGATAGAAATGACAAGGTCACATTGTAACTAGATGTCCCATAGGTAGACCCTGGTGAAATAAAGAGCACAGATAAAGCTGGTCTAAGGCAAAACATGACTGAAGATCAGCAGAACCTGGCATTTCTTAGTTCTTAGATGTTGGTATTGTTTATTTACTCATTTTCTTATTAATATTTGTATTATGTTCTATTTTAACTGCTCCAAGTGCTAACTTCAAATAAAATAAATAAATAAATAAATAGTAATAATAAACCATAAAAATATTATTGTATTAATGCCCAACAAGGCAAATAAGGGCTAAAAAAACCAACCCTATATATTTTTAATCTTCAAATGCTCTTACAAACAGACAGATCTTTACTGCTGCATGAAATCATATAAATGTAGGAACCTACAAGTTCCTGGGAGCAGCATATTTCATAAGGGATACAGCAGTAAATGAAAAGACATGCTTTAGAGCTTGTTCCTCTTAACTTTCTGAGGATGAAGAAGCCAGAGCATTGTCTCAAATGTCAACAATGCTGAGCAGGTAGGTTCTTTTTAGAGCAGGCATTTCATGGGCATCTGCAGGGATGCTCAAAATCTGCAAGAGGTAGCTACAGTGTCACGATCAAAGTCCCATTAGCCCATTTACAAAATGGACTAGTCTTTAATCACAACATTGTGCCCACTACCTTTCAGATTTTAATCCCTCCTGAAGATGCTGTAGAATCATTCCCAGAGGGTAAACTGTACATATGACACTTAAGGCTTCATAGACGATCACCAACACTTTAAATTTTATCAAGAAACAAATGTGGACAATGCAGTATCAGAATTAAGCTGCTAAGGTGGCCTCACTCCAAAGATTTTATAGTAGTTGAAGTTTCCTAGTAGCCTTTCAACTGATGTGTATTGCAGAGTCCTATTTCAAAATAGCAAGGACATAAGTGAGTGTCAATATTTTCTTCCACTCCAGAAATGATTGCAAATGGTATACCTGCCAGAGCCAAATAAAGTCTTCCTAGCTACAAAGTCCATTTGCTTATTCAGACCTGGTTGCAGACCTACTTGCTTTAATATCAAATAAATCTAAGAGACTGCCAGCAGCTATAAATTGCCATACCTAATTTATTGGGCTGGGGGGAGGGGCAGTGGCAAGTGTTGGAAAAATAGGCAGGATAAAAAAATGGTGAAGCTAATGGTATCATTCTTTGTAAGAATAATATAATGTACACACAATTTAAGCACTGTTGCCATCATTCCCTCAGGGTTCTAGAAATCTGTCCAGCTGGTTTCAAATTTCTTTATTTTTGGTGGCTAGTTTGGTTCTAGAGCTATTACCAATTACCATTTTCTTGGGATGATTCTTTGTAGTGCTTTAAATTTGATGCCTCTCACTAATACTACCTCCAGCATTGCCAGTACCATTTCTCATAATTCATAAAAAAGAGAAATGGAGAAACAATGGACCACTTAACTGAATAAAAAAGTAGAAAAAAACCAAATTCAATAGAAAGGGAAATTATGGATGTACAATTTAAGGTATATTTTTCAATAAGAAAATAGGAGGGGATGTGGTCCAACTAGGTTATTGCTTCCTTAGAGTTGCTTGCAACTCATAGAATATGTAATTGTATGTATTAGCTTCCATCCTCTGGATCTATTTTTGAATATTCACTCTGTGATGGCAAACTTTGCTCTCTTCTCCACATTCCTTTTTTTACAAGTTCTTACTTTTATTCTTCTCGCTTGTTTTTCTCTCTTAGAACATCTTCAAATTGTTCGTATCAGAATGTCCACAGAACTTTCACACAATCTCCTCAATGTTCTAGGTCAAAATGCTTAATCCACTACAACAAACCCAGTCTGGATTCCAGGCACCCCTTAGAAGGACAGAACATTACATAAAGAATGAATTAATCTTTCTAACATGAAGAAAGCCCTACACCACTTTTATGAGAATCTAAATTCTTAAATAGATATATACATGAAAGAGTCTCTACAAATGTTCTGGGAGAGATGAGAAGGTTTACATGTTTATAGGAAAAAATATATTCTGTAAGAATCAATAGAAAATATAGTCTTAAGTAGATTTTTTTTCTACATGAAAACAGCTATGAGAAGAATGATTGGAACCATACCTATTTTCACCACTCTAGGTCATGCATAATTCAAGTTACCTTTTATACGGAGAGGACTTCATTTTCATGTATTCTGTAATTGGAGAATCCATCTTCTGCTGAGACCTTTGTGCACACAGCTCTGTATGTGAAGTTTTTCTCTTGGCAGATTTCACACTGCAAGTACAGACACTAGTGGAAGAGATTATTCAGGAAGGACAATGTCAAAGTAAAGTTGGTTGACATGGTTGAGCTCCTTTGTTTCTCTAGATAGGGCAAATAATTTCTGAATATAATGATATATAAGAAATCTTGATAATGAATCACAACTGGAATTATAGAGAAGTATTTTCATGCTTAAAAAACCATTTTTTTTAAATTGAGGTAATAAAGGTCATTCTCATCTAAGGCACACAGACGGTATCATTTAAGAGTTTCATTTTCGTGTTTCATTGATGTTGCTCTGAAAGCTAGGAAAATTTATTGTTTTCTATTTCACTCTTTGTTGAAAAATGCCCTGAAGGAAGACATGGGGAGAGAACTGCTTGCCTTCTCAAAAACACAAGGCAGTGTTCATAGTGTTAAGTATTCTAGAGTATTCTTCATTTCTGTTCATGTGGCCTATTTCAGGAAAAACTTAGAGAAACTGTATATATTGAGGAAACTTTCAGAGTGAACTCCAGTGAAACACAAAATGCTGTAGCATGACAAATAAATCTGGAGAAACTTGATGCACGATAAATGACTATGCACCAAATATGTTTGATCTTAAAGGATAACATTATTCTAACATGAATATACAACTTCCTGCATATTTAGAATTTATATGACCACCCATGAAAGGATTACAGGCTGATACATAAATACAGCTCAGGATAAAACCAAGAAGACTGGGTTGATGGAATGGGAACATAACGCACCAGAAAAGGAACAGATTGCAGAAGGTTGTTTTGATAGTCCATTTTTAGCAGGCCTTACATTATCCTCTCAGCTTTTTTGGCATTTAACATTGCAGATGTAACAACTGTGAAAGTTTCCCTGCTGAAGAATGGGAAAATTTTGAGTTAAGCTGTGTAAAGACATTTACCATTTTGTCTGCTTCAAATGCAAGAAGTTATTAATGTTTAAAATCCTCCTAGGGGAGGATTTTATTGTACTTTGTTTTGTTTTGTTTCATATAACAACCAAGTTTACCAAAGGCTTCCTTCCTCCAATGCTTTTTACAAACCTCAACTGTGCCATGCCACTTTATGAGAAGAATCCGAAACCAATATGGACAACAAATGAATCAAAATAAAAGTGAAAGAGACAGCATCTTTATAGCAGTGAAGGCAGGCAGTGGGGTGAAGGAAAATGCAGTAGAGACTAATGAAAAATAAATTAGGCCACTAATGTTTTTTTCCTCTCTCTCTCTCTTTTTGGGAAAGTGAGAAGCTCTCTTTAGTATCACGCCTTTAATTGCATTATGTTCTCTAATCCCAAACAGATTTCATAGATTTAATTTTAGCAACAGAAAAATGTCCTAACAGAGCTATTAAACAGTAGAAGAAATGGCTTCAGGAAATTATGGGTTCTCTTGCTGTAGATGTTTAAATGAAATCTGGATGGCCATCTGTCAGGGATGCTGTATTAGTGGTCCTACATTGGACAGAGGTAGGGCTGTGTGATCCCCAAGCTCCATTATATTCTGGGTTTCTATGATGCATAGCTATTCACACAGCAATACCATTTATAGGTCTTGGACTGAAGAGGTTAGATAAGGAATGTACAAAATGTACAGGATTGTACAAAAACAAGTGGCTAGTCTCTTGGATGAAAAGCAAAATGTTAAGAAAAAAAACCAAGTCCAGTTGTCTTTTGTAAAAAAGCACTTTTGGGACAATCATGACCTGAATGATTGAGAATCCCTATAGACACTCACCTGCGGTCTGACAGGGCAAAGTTCACAGTTCAGTGCTTCACTTATTGAGAATTTTACATAAAGTAAAATACAAATCTAAAGAAAAAGAAAAAAGAAATAAAGAGATACAAGAAAAGAAAAAAAGAAAGAAAAGAAACTAAGTTATGAAATATAATGATTTCTGGGTGTCTGTTCAACAGATTATTACATAGAACATAGAATCATAGGCCTGGAAGGGACCACAGAAATCTTCCAGTCCATCCCCCCTGCTCAAGGCAGCACAACCTATACCATCTTGGTCAAATGGTTGTCTAATCTATTTTTGAAAACCTCCAATGATGGAGCACCCAGAACTCTGGGAGGTAAACTATTCCACTGATTAATTTTTTTCAGTGTCAGAGAATTTCTCCTCACTTCCAGCTGATGTTTCTTGTCCTGCCCTCTGGTGCTATGGAAAATAAATCAATGCCCTCTTCCTTTTGACAGCCCCTCAAGTTCTGGAAGACAGTTGTCCTTCTCTTCCATAGGCTAGCCACTAGACACACCTAGTTCCCTCAACCATTCATGATATGATTTAGTCTCCTGATACTTTATGATCTTTGCTGCTTCTCTCTGCACACTTTCTAGGATCTCAACATCTTTTTTGCATCATGGTGACCAGAACTGTATACAGTATAATCTTACTGTATGCAGTAAGATATACATGATGCAATCTTTTCTTCTTGGATACAAATCCCTTCAGCGCCACCCTTAATTCAATCTTATAAAATCTTCAAACCCATAAATCTTATGATTCTATCTTCTTTCAGCAAAAATTCAATGTAAAGTTTCCAGTTTTTAAAACATTTTTTTCTGACTAGGAAGATCATCTCTTCCTTCCCAGCAAATTGTGATATGTTCATTGTCCATTCCCCCATTGGGAAAAGTTCATGTTTCTTTCATCATAGTATATATAATAATATTTTTACAATTACTGTATACAAAATCAATTTGCCAGGAGTGTTTTATTATTCATTGTCCGAAAGTCCCAATAAAAGGAATTCTGCCAACCTAGCAGTTCGAAAGCATGTAAAAATGCAAGTAGAAAAATAGGGACCACTACGGTGGGAAGGTAACAGCGTTCCGTGTGCCTTTGGCGTCTAGTCATGCCAGCCACATGACCACAGAGACGTCCTTGGACAAGCGCTGGCTCTTCGTCTGTGAAACGGAGATGAGCACCGGCCCCTAGAGTCGGAAACGACTAGCACGCATGTGCGGGGGAACCTTTACCTTATATATATATATATATATATATATATATATATATATATATATATATATATATATATATATATATATATGTTTCAAATGTTAACTATTTAGATTACCTTGCTAGGCCCCAAACATGGGGCAAATCTTTATTTCCTGTTTTCAGCCTATCTTGAAGGCTATCAAACAGGCAGTAGTCACACCGGACAATTCATATATTTGTGTAAATTACTAACAAAGAATTAAAGGGAAACTGAGATGCATTTCTGACTCCTTAGTCGTCCTCAGTCAGCTATACCCTTCTGAGATTCGAACCTGGGCTGATTGCATCCAAGGCAGTGTTATTTGCCTCTAAGCCACAAGGTCCCTCTCGCTCTGTTAGCTTTTTTCTGCAAGGGAAGATATGTTTCAAATGTTAACTATTTAGATTACCTTGCTAGGCCCCAAACATGGGGCAAATCTTTATTTCCTGTTTTCAGCCTATCTTGAAGGCTATAGGCTATTTTTCCATTTTTCTTATTCATTGCAGAAGCAACAAATTGCGTACCCAACCTTGAGTTCGATAAATACTTTTGGTCCTCAACCCTAATATGCATTTCTTGCAAACATATAACATCTATCTTGAATTGTTTTAAATATTGAAAAACTTTCTTCCTCTTCTGTGGTGAATTTAGTCCATTAACGTTCCAGGTTAAAAATTTAGTTGCCATGCATATCCTCCCAAAGCTCTTGGAGCACTGCTTTGATAGGACTATCTTCTTTAGGCCGTGATCCTCCCACTGCTTGGCTGTAAGTACGTTGTGGAAGTTCCAAAGACTTTTGCTGGTCTTGTTCTTTTTTTTTTTATCGTTTTAAAGCAGCACGCGTTACCCTTTGCTCTCTAGGATCATCCAAAGAAGTTATAGCTTGATCTCCTCCAGCACCGTTTTCCTCTGCTTCCGCCTCTTGATGTTCTCCTTCTCCAGATCCCTTTGCAGCTTCCAGAAGTGTTAATGGGGTTGCTTTTAAAACGTTATTGTAAAAATCACGCGCTTGCTTCACAGTAACCAGCCGGTACCTTTTACCTTCATGCATCACCATCAACCCAACTGGAATCTCCCATCTGAACCTTATATCTCGTTGCTTGAGCTCTTGCACAAGAAATGTAAAATCCTTCCTTCTCCTTAAAATCTTTGGAGGAATTTCTTTTAGAACCAAGACTTCTTGATCAGCAATCACAACTTTAGCATCATAGGCAGCTTGTATAACTTCATCTCTAATTTCCCTTTTTGCAAAGTAAACCACCACATCTCTAGGCAACTTTCTCTGTCTAGCAATCCATGAATTCACACGGAAGACTTTATCCATACCTCCTCTTATTTCAGATGCTGGCTGATTCAATACCACTTCGAGAGCCTCAGAAACCAGCTGCTTTAAATCTTCCTTAATATTCTCTTTTAAGCCTCTGATTCTAACAGCAAACTGCATCTGGTAATATTGAGCAAGACTTAATTCTCTTTCCATTTTGTCTCTTAAATCTTCATTCTCCAGTACTTTTGCTTCTAATATGGCATTCTTTTGAGTCAAATCTTCCACTTTTTCATCCAAATCTTCCACACATTCCGCCACTTTATGCACTGAAGACAAAATGTCTACCTTCATCACACTGAACTTCTGTTCCATCCTCTCTTCCATTCTCTCCTCCAATTTCTCCAATTTCTCCTCCATCTGTGCAAATTTATCACCCATTGATTCCAAAATTACCTGGGCATGTTTTTCAAGAGCATCTCGTAAGTCCTTCGTTGTCAATACATCAGGAGGATGCAACGCCTGCAATGATGATTGTTGCACTGGAGAAGTTCCACCACTCCGAAGAGTTTTAGGGGGAGGTTTAGCCGCCATCTTTTACTTTCAATTGTGACGCACTTTCACTTTAAGTTTAAAAAGTCCATCAAGCTCGAGAGTAAAATAAAATAATCCTCTTCACCTTTTCCTCTTGTACCGCTCTGCCTGCTCTTATTACTCCATAGTCCTTCCTTCAGGCAGGGGTGGTCGCAGACGCCTGGCTCTGCTCCAAGAAATCCGGAGCAGAGACGCTGGCCAGCTGGGAGCGACCCAGGCTTCGGGGGAGTTCAATCCTTCAGCCGCCCAAGCTCCAAGCTCAGGCGGCCCCGGAGAACTCGACCCCTACCTGGGGCCTCACCCCCTCCTCTTCTCCCGAGGAGGGGGCTTCAAATTCACCCGAACAGCTGATCGGCGCTGTTTCAGGCGAAAATTACTCAGCTGAGCCGCGGGCAGCCCGGGAAGGCTGTCTCCGGCGCCGCGCAGCCACCGGAAGTCATGACCTTTTCTGTCTTGTAGATCATATCAGTCCTCATGGTATACAGAAGACCTGAGCTGAGGAAGATGAAACAGGAAAAGAATCATCTAGAGCACCACTGATGTTCAACGAAGGATAAATTTGATTGAACACAGGTAAGAACTGCTATTAAGGCCTACCTTGGGGTGGTAAAGGTAGCAAAGTGAGAATACTTCTCTGCTTTTATTGTGCCCAGAGATATCCACCCCATAGCCCTTTTTTGGGGTAACCTGTGTCCTGTTATGGCACAAGTGGGCTTGGAGAATGCTCCTGAGAATTGTGCAGAAAAACGTTGCTTGGCATCTGTTAGATAAATTTGCACAAATTCATTGGCAGTTGGGCACCGACCTTTTTACAGGTCTTGGGAAGATGCCTGGGGCAGATAGCCTGATGCTCTGCTATCTGGAAATGTTTGAACCTGCTGGGCCTGAGGAAATAAACTGGGTCATCATGACTATGAGCTCAGCTACCTACTCCTTAGATCCATGCTCCTGCTCACTAACTAAGGCTATCCAGGAGGTGTCATGTGAGTGATAGTTCTAGTGCTAGTTAATTATTATTAATAATAATAAGTTGGAAGGGACCTTGGAGGTCATCTAGTCCAACCCCCTGCTCAGGCAGGAAACCCTATACCATTTCAGACAAATGGCTGGCCAGTCTCTTCTTTAAAACTTCCAGTGTTGGAGCAGTCACCACTTCTGGAGGCAGGTTGTTCCACTGGTTAGTTGTTTTAACTGTCAGGAAGTTTCTCCTTAGTTCTAGGTTGCTTCTCTCCTTGACTAGTTTCCATCCATTGCTTCTTGTCCTGCTTTCAGGTGCTTTGGAGAATAGCTTGACTCCCTCTTCTTTGTGGCAGCCCCTGAGATATTGGAACACTGCTATCATGTCACCCCTCACCCTTCTCTTCATTAAACAACACATACCCAATTCCAGCAACCGTTCCCTATATCTTTTAGCTTCCAGTCCCCCAATCGTCTTTGTTGCTCTTCTCTTTACTCTTTCTAGAGTCTCGACATCTTTCTTTACATCGTGGTGACCAAAACTGGATGTAGTATTCCAGGTGTGGCCTTACCAAGGCATTGTAAAGTGGTATTAGTACTTCACGTGATCTTGATTCTATCCCTCTGTTAATGCAGTCTAGCACTGTGTTGGCTTTTTTGGCAGGTGCAGCACACTGCTGGCTCATGTTTAATTCTTCTTTGAATGAGGGGGTCATTCCTTTGCTGCTTAAATAAGTGTTGGTTTGCACACCCACCCTCTCAAGAAATCATTGTTGGGACACATTGAATAATTTTCATCCAATATTTTATCCACCATTTTTAGAAAATGTGATAGAGAAAGTGGTCCTGCAACATCTTCAGCGGACCCTGGATGAAGTGGATTATATGGACCCCCTTCAGTTACGATTCAAGCCTGGGTATGGGAGGGAAATGATATTGGTTACATTGTGCATCCATTCTGGCTCTTCTTGACCTCTCAGTGGCCTTCAATACGATTGACTATTGTATCCTTCTGGATTGGGAATATGGGAATATGGGATCAATACTAGTCAATGTGATTGGGGAGGAAAGATCTTATCTCAGTCCCTACTATGTAGGATTCCACAGGATTCAGTGCTCTCTCATCTCCATTTCAGTATCTACACGAAGCTACAGGATAAGCTTATGCATTACTGATGATATCCAATTATACTTCTCTGTCCCTGGCAAATTAAGCAATGCTGTTGATGTTTTATCCCAGTGCCTGCCTGGAATCTGTAGGAATCTGCTTAGGGAAACATAGGTTTCAACTGAATCCCAGATCTGGATTTGGCAGGCCTACTAATTCTCGGATTATGCCAGTTTTGGTACTGGATGGGGATTGCACTGCCCCAAACAGACTTGGTGCACAACTTGAGGATCTTCCTGGACTTGTAACTCCTGCTCAAAGCACAGTTTGTAGATGTGACTAAAAGAGCCTTTGCATACTTTATATTGTGTACTAATTGTACCTGTTCTTGGATCAGGAAGATCTGCTCACAGTCACTTGAGCACTGGTCACCTCCCAGATGAGCTACTGTAATATGCTATACATGGAACCATTTTGAAGAGTATCTGGAAGCTTTATCTGGTGCAGAATGTGGTAGCATAGAGAGTCACCCTGTCACCCTGTCAGCTGTTCTCCCCCGAACCCCCAAAAAAGGGAGGGGAAGGAAAGCTTTTTAATGAAGATATTTAACTGAGAGGCCAAACTTCATTTTATTTTGCCATAGATATTGTGGGGAAGGGAAATTCCTTTGTAAGACAGTTTTTTACTCTAAGAAATAAAAACAGAATGTCAGCAGTTTTTATTATTATAGCTCTGGGGAGTTAAATTGCAATCTTTTAAGGTAAAGGCATTCGACCATTAAAGCGTATCTGTTTATGGTTATAGAAAAATGGAATAGGAGATCTTTAGCATATACTGTATTCATAGTGTCATCAAAATGTTCATTTCAGGTCCAGGAGGTTTATTAAGTTGCTTTTATGAGTTAGGTTTCAGAAACAAGGTCATGTGAGAAGCTAAATAGCTCTGAGAGGGGCACAGTTATCCATACCAAGCTTTTGGGAAGATTAGCACATTGTTTTTCTCTTATGCAGTATATAATGTGGAGAGCTTATCCATAAGACCACTTAAACATGCCATTTTATTCTAGACATTTTTTAAAAGGGAAGGAAAAAACCCCCAAAATTAGATATGTTATGTACTGGGTTCATTGCTTAATGACAAAGATGAGGCGAGTGAGTTCAGCAAGATCATTGTTTATTGCTTGCAGGTTCTGAACTGAGAAACAGGGTTGTGAATGCAGCAATTTATACCCTGGCCTTTATGCAGCGGCCAATAGGTTTAAAGCAACCTATTGCCACCAATAGCGGCGCTGGAGACGAGTTGTCTGAGGAGCTGGGGGCCGTTAGCCAGCTTCCCTGCTCAAGCAACCTCCCAGCAATTACCCATGTGGTGTTCCCTTAACAAAACAAGCCCAATACATTACACCCCTCCCCCCTAGAATGTACAAACATTATAGCAACAAAAGAAAAGTAATTACAGTGATACAAGTTTACAAAAGTATAACAATAGTGTGAGTTTACATGTTTCCATCCTAGCTAATTGAGATGATTCCTAGCTAGCAGCACAATAAAGGTACACACAACATCATAGCTTCATTATTTCAGGACAAAATCTTGTAGATACGCAGGAGGTTTGCGAGCCCTTGTGGAATGCCTGGGGGACCCAGGCACTTCCTGGCCTACCAGCTTGCCCGCCAGGCTACGTAGACCAGTGTATCTCAGTTCAAGTGATTCCGGTTGGCTCAGCATTCTCTGGCTAGCCCTTCCAGGTTGGCCCACCCCAGAGTCAGTTTTTTTCTGCAGAGTTAGCACAGCGGCTGTAGTATTCATGTAGGCTTTCTCCATCAGGGGACCCATGTTGCACTTCTGGGCTTTCCTCCCCTATGGCCATCTCTCCATTGCTCTGGCTGCTTGGGCACTCAGAGCCTATGAATGGACCAGCCTGGTTGCTGGTTTGCGGTCCGTGGCAAGGACCTTTGATGAAGTCCTTGCTTTGTGGCCATTCTGGAAAACACTTCCTAAGCTGTTCGATATGGCGACGGACAACTCACCCACCCTCTAGGCCCACTTCATATGAGAGAGGGCCTGATGTTTTAGTGATGTAGCCCCCTCGGGGGTTTTGGGCGAGAGGCCTCTGCTGCCACCCAGTCTGGTGCAACCTATCCAGCTTTGTGATTAGTCACCTCCCCCAGCGCAGCTCCACTGGGCTTTTCCCTGTAGCCATTCATGGCATGGAATGTTGGCAAAGCAAAAATCGGCCAGTCTGTGGTGCCAGTCCCCAGTCACTATACGCCTCAAAGACTCTTTTGTTGTACGAACCATACATTCAGCTTGACCATTAGTAGATGGGTGAAATGGGGCCGATGTCGCATGCCTAATGAGGTTTGCTCTCAGGAATGTCTGAAATTCTGCCGCAGTAAATTGGGCCCCGTTATCAGATGCTACGATGTTCGGAAGCCCGTGCATTGCAAAGAGTTTCCTAAGCACCTGGATGGTCCTAGCAGTAGTCATATTTGTGATTGGTATAACTTCTAACCATTTAGAGTGGCTGTCGACCACTATAAGAAAGAGCTGTCCCTGAAAGGGCCCAGCGAAGTCTATGTAAATCCTAGACCAGGGAGTGTGAGTCTCCTCCCACTTGTGAACTGGAGTGTGCGGCATTTCAGGCCTTGATTGCTGGCATGTATAGCATCTATGCACCTGGGCTTTATCTAAACCTAGCCACCATAAATAGCTTCTAGCCAATGCTTTCATGCGAACAATACCCGGATGGCCTTCATGCAGTGATTGCAAAACCCTGTCTCTTAGTGAGGTAGGAACTATGACCCTGTTCCCCCAAAGAATACAACTCTTGTGAGCTGAGAGCTCATGTCTCCTTGTAAAATAGCTCTGAAACTCAGGACCTGGGCTTTTATCCAGCCACCCTGTGTGTACCCAAGATAGCACTCTACTTAGTGTCTTGTCAGCTGCCGTTTCTGCAGCTATGTCCCCCACATGGAGGGGAAACTCCGGCAAGTCCTGAATGGACAAAACGCAGACCACTGGGGCCGGATCTGCTTCAATTTGAGGCAGTGGAAGCCTGCTTAGGCCATCTGCATGACCCGTATCCTTGCCAGGTTTGTGAATTAGCTTAAATGTATAAGCTGATAAAAAATGGACCATCTAAGCATTCTAGGGGATAAAATGTGGGGTGTCTGTCTGTCTGTAATGAATAACCCCAATAGCAGTTTATGGTCTGTGAAGACCGTGAAGTCCCTGCCGTATAAGTAGTTGTGGAATTTTTTAACTCCCACTACTATGGCCAATGCCTCTGTCAATTTGAGTGTAATTACACTCAGTGGAGGACAGTGTCCTTGAATAAAAAGCAATTGGAACTTGAGTTCCTTCTTTCTCTAAGTGACTTAAGACTGCACACACCCTGTATGCGGATGTGTCACACACTAAGCAAACTGGCTTGGACTCTTTGAAATGAGTGATAGTGGAACTGACCGACAGAATTGACTTCAATTCCTGGAAAGTCTTTTCGTGGACGCTAGTCCACTTCTATAAAGCATTTTTATCCAAGAGCCTGTGTAGTGGCTCCACCACTGCGGCCTTGTTAGGAAGGAATGCATGGTAAAAATTTAGGAGGCCCAGGAATGCCTGCAGCTCTCCTTTTGTTTTAGGGCTAAGTGCCATCTGAATGGCTTTTACTTTAGACTCAGCAGGGTGGATGCCATCAGCATCAATGCGAAATCCTAAGAATTCAGTTGAAGGGACTCCAATACCGCACTTATTCTTTTTAAGCTTGAGGCCTGCTTCCCGCAGTCTTTGCAGGATGGGTCTGAGCCTCCTCGCTAGCACCTCAGTGGATTCACCGGTGATGAGCACGTCATCAAAATAGGGGCAAACCCCCGGAATGCCCTTGAATGTACATTCCATGAGGCACTGAAAAATGCCCGGGGCTACACTGACCCCAAATTGCAGGCTCTTTACTTTAAACGCCCCCCCTGTGGGTTACAATTGTCTGTGCCATGGAAGTTGCTGATAGGTCTGAGCCAAACCTAATTTCGCAAAAATGGTGCCACCCTGCAAGGATGCCAGGATGTAGCTTACTACTGGTACTGGATATGCGTGCTGTTTAAGTGCATGGTTAATTGTGCATTTATAATCTGCACAGATTCTTATCTCCCCATTGGCTTTTAGTGGTGTTACAATTGGGATCTCCCACTCACCCCCATCTACTGGCTGCAATATGCACTGTTCAACAACTTTATCTAGTTCAGTGTCTATTTTGTGCAAATGGAACCCTACGAGGTTTAATCCTGACTGGCACTACATTCGGATCTAGTTTGAATGCTATTGGAGGGCCCGTGTATGTTCCCAGAACTGAATCAGACATATCTGTGAATTCTTCGCATACTGTCACTAGACTCGCAACTTGTGTCTGGTTTATTCCGGTTACTTGGATGCCTAGTGCATCAAACCAATTGATCCCGATCAGGCTCGTTTGCTGGCCCCCTACTACGACAACATCCAGGTGCCCTGTAAATCCCTTAAATTTAGCGGCTAGTGTGGCCTCACCCATGACTGCAAGTCTGGCATTCTGAAATCAGTTAGTACAATGTCAGAAGGTCTCAGCTTGGCCCTTCTCTTGCTGCAACTACAAACAAAATTAAATGGTTCAAAGGAAATAATAGAAACCGCAGAGCCTGTGTCCAATTCCATCTTGCAGGGGACCCCTTGCAGCTCCACCTGAAGTCTATACTTGGGCTTAATCGGGCAGTGAGCCCCAGTACAGCAAATGCTTCTGCGGCTGGAGCAAAACCCCAAGCTGTACTGTCCCGGGGCCCCGGTACCTCTCCTGGTCAGATCTTCTGACTGGTGATTCAATAGCTGGTCCCTCTGGCAACCTCTGCAGATGGACGCGATGTGGCCTGTCTTCCTGCAGGCCCAGCACGTGGCTGACAGGAACCTACAGTCCAAGCATTGGTGGCGGCCTCCACAACCTGGACATCTAAGGAAGGGATCTGCCTTGTAAGTGGCCTCATGTTGCTTGTTGCTGCAACGCTGTTAGTCGAGTTGCCTGTGTAGCTTTTCGACTTCTATGTCATCTTTGGGGTCTTCTGTGTGTTTGGCATCCTCGTGGTGGATTTTGCATTTTTGGCGGGCTGCATGGCTCGCACAGCCCCGCCAGTGGTTTCGTCCGCCATGACTTCCTCCTGTGCATCTGAAAACAATAGAATCTCTTTGGTGAAGAGCTTCTACTGAAGCTTTCGGTTGTGGAGACCGCAGACAAGCCAGTCTTGTAGTCTCTCCTCGACATCAGAGAACTGGCACAGGCATGTGGCCTGCCTCAAGGCTGCAATATAGTCAGACGCAGTTTCACCTGGTTTCTGTACTATTTCTTGAATGCATAGCTCCAAGCAATTACCAACAGCTTGGGCTGGAAATGGTCTCTGAGCTTCTTCTTCAAGTCTGTGAAGAATATGGACTCCAAAGGTGTTGGCGTGAACAGGTTCTCTGCTATGTCGAACGTTTCTCGGCTGCACACACAGAGGAGCATGGCGGCCTTCAGTCCATCCTCGGCAACCTGGTTCACTCAAAGGTAGTTCTCGACCCTGGACAGGTACGAGGACCACTCTTATGGCTGCTTAGTGTTGAATTCTTCCAGCTTTCTGACCTTGGCCATTTCAGCTGGTCTTCATGGCTGGTGCCTGGCATCTTTGAATCCTGTTCCTCCATTGCCCAGGGACTGGTCCCCTGGGCACGTGATCACTAGCGTGGCTGTGCTAGCCGACCGTAAGGGGGGAATTGCTTTTCCCGCCAGGCGTGCACTGCCTCTCCCCTAGTGACTTTCAACTTAGTTGAAGGAGCAGGATCCCATCCTCGCCACCAGTGTTATGTACTGGGTTCATTGCTTAATGACAAAGATGAGGCGAGTGAGTTCAGCAAGATCATTGTTTATTGCTTGTAGGATCTGAACTGAGAAACAGGGTTGCAAATGCAGCAATTTATACCCTGGCCTCTAGGCAGCGGCCAATAGGTTTAAAGCAACCTATTGCTACCCTAGAGGCAACCAATAGCGGCGCTGGAGATGGATTGTCTGAGGAGCTGGGGGCCGTTAGCCAGCTTCCCTGCTCAAGCAACCTCCCAGCAATTATCCACATGGTGTTCCCTTAACAAAACAAGCCCAATACATTACAAGATATATTTTGTATATGTCTGCATGAGTTAGCAGAGATCTTGGTTCTGCTACTATTGTGTTCTTTTTATAGATACATGTACTGTCCCTTATGTTATCAGAACATGCTTATTATGGGGTTGGTGTGACTACTCTATAGCTTCTCCATATTAGAAAATAGCATTATATGCAACCATATTAAGTCATAATGGTCATGGATGTCAATATCCATGGGTCTATTGGTGGATGAACATGGAGTATGCAAGCTAGAATGCAAGAGGACTATGGGATAAAAATTACAAATTAAAAATAAAATGAAAGAAATAATATACTGAAACTGTAAATGTGTCAGATTAAGAGAAAAGAGGACAGATGTAATTGATCCAGATGGAATGATCTGATTTTGTGGAAGTGAGTTTGTAAATACATTCAGGGAAGTAAAAATGAAAACTTAATTGTGAATGAATGGGCCCCAAAATATATCAGAAAGTATGAATTGGTGTGATTTATTTATTGTGATTATGTATAAAGGTAAATGTTTATAGAGAAGGGATGGCTGCATGTTATTTTTCAGTGAATTGTGATAATGAAAGAACCAGAAATGAGTTCTGGGGAAAAAAAATTCTGAATGAATACAGTCCCATTAGGCGACATGAATGAAGGGGTGGAAATGAGCTGAGAAAAAAAAAAGATTAAGCTATTCAGAGACCCCAGAATGAATGTTTGATGTTTTATAAAAAGATCTGCTTGTTTTACATGAGCCAACACAAAACAGTAAAAAAAAGGATATGCAGTCCTAGGCTGCATCAGCAGAAGTATATTGCTAGATCAAGAAAAATCATTCATTCTCTCTATTCAGCTTTCGACAGATAATACTGTGTCCACGTCTGAGCACTACACTTTAGGAAGGACACTGACAAATTGGACCATGTCCAGTGGAAGCAAACCAAGATAAGATTCTGGGGAAGAAAAATCTATGAGGAATGGTGAAGATATTGGCTAAGTTTAGCTTAGAGAAGGTAGGATTTGAGGGGAACATAATAGCTGTCTGAGTTAGTAAAGGGTTATCATGTAGAAACATGGGACAGAATTATTAAAGGTTTAAATTACAAGGAAGCTGACTTGAGGTAGACACCAGAAAAAAATTCCTATGGCCATTCAACAGTACAACAAATTGCCTCACAAGTAGTATACTCTTTTGTCCTGGACAATTTTAAACAAACACTGGATGGCCATCTGTTTTGGATTCTGAAGTACAGCAATAGATTCCTCCACTGAACAGGAATTAAAATAGCTGATTTTTAATTGTTACCTCCCACCCCACCCCCAGTCATATCTGATATTTATATTAATGAAATTCTCTTAAATAATTTAAGAAAAAACGGTATTAAAAGGAAGTCATAAATACTGTGAGAATGTTGGTCTATACCAGGGGTAGGCAACCTCGGCTCTTTTATTTATTTATTTTTTATTACATTTATTACAGCTATGTTGACTCAGGAATTCTGGGAGTTGAAGTCCATGAGTCATAAAAGAGCCGAGGTTGCCTACCCCTGGTCTATACCAGTGTTTCTCAACCTTGGAACTTTATGATGTGTGGACTTCAACTCCCAGAGTCCTTCAGCCAACATTAGAAAATATAACTGAAAAAAATTGATGTGTTTTGCATATGCAACTTAGCTAATGCATGTGTGAGGACCGTTTCAGTATCTGACAATAGGAGAAAAACATTGATCTTTCTCTATACCATGGGTGTCAAACTCGATCGTGTCATGTGACATATCATGATGTATCATGACGTTTTTTGCCTTTGTGGAGCTGGGGTGGGCGTGGCCTGCATGTGATGCATCCGGCCCGTGGGCCACCAGTTTGACACCCCTACTCTCTATATAGAGAAGAGTAGCAGGACAGAATGCAAAAATAAAAAGGGAATTGGATTGTTAAGTGCACAGGTAGTTCTCAACTTATGTCACAGTTGAGCCCAAAATTTCTGTTGTTAAGTGAAACATTTGTTGAGTGAGTTTTGCTCCATTTTACAGTTTTTCTTGCCATAGTTGTTAAATGAATCACTGCACTTGATCAGTTAGTAACTCGGTTGTTAAAACGAGGCTCGCTTCCCCATTGACTTTTCTTGTCAGAAGATTGCAAAAGGAGATCACATGACCCCAGGACACAGCAATGATCATGAATATGAACCAGTTGCCAAGCATCTGAAATTGGATGCTGTGAAAAATGGTTATAAGTCACTTTTTTCAGTGCCATTGTAACTTTGAACGGTCACTAAATGAGTTGTTGTTAAGTCAAATACTGTCTGTACATGAAACACATTTGACAGCTTTTTGATTAAGAGGTATGACAGCTGACATAAGCAAAAGTTGGGGAATGAAGAGCAACTTTATATTAGGCAGAGAATGTGCAGGCCAGATTTTTTTTCCTTTGGCACCTCACTGAAGAATGAATGTGACAAAGTTTAATGGAAAATACGAATGATTTGCAGCAAATGTTAGATACCGTAGATTTTATGATGCAGTGAGAATGGTTTAAATATTAATGTACTGAAGATCGCATTGATTGCATTTAATAAAGTAAGTGGAGTTATAAAAATTGAAAAAGTAGATTTTTTTGAGTATATTGATAGAATATTTACTATAGGTTGAGAAATGGATGGGTAAATTATAAGATGTACAAATACTAGTACAAAGATAATGGATAGTACATGGCTTGATTCAAGAACTGTAGAATTATTGATGGAAGCTAAAACAGTAGGGAGTAACAGCACATGGGCCACATTGTTAAATTGTGGATGCCAGAAGAAATATAAAAGTAAGTTGAATGCAGTCGAAATGTGCTGCATAAGAATTGTGTGTGGAAGGGATAGGGCCAATAATGAATGGATGATGAATTAATATAGATTGAATAGAAAAGCGAGTTTTATATGAGGTTTGATAAGACCATACCTGGATTACTGCATCCGTACCATGATCCAAAAAAAGATGTTGAGATTCTAGAAAAAGCACAGAGAGGACCTACAAAGATGATTAGTGGACTGGAGGCTAAAACATATGAACACTGTTACAGGAATTGGGTATGTTTAGTCTAACGAAGAGAAGGACTAGGGGGGACAGGATAGCAGTCTTCCAATATCTTAAGAGGCTGTCACATAGAAGACGAGGCTGACCTTTTCGCCAAAGCATCTGAAGGCAGGATGAGAAGTAATGGATGGAAGCTTATCAAGAAAAGATCCAACTAGAACTAAGGAGACATTTCCTAACAGTGAAAGCAAGTAATTAGTGGAACAGTTTGCCTCCAGAAATTGTGGGTGCTGCATCACTAGAGGTTTTTAAGAAGAGATTAGACAGCCATTTGTCTGAAATGGTATAGGGTTTCCTGCTTGAGCAGGGCTCCATGATCCCTTCCAACCCTGTTATTCTGTGTTCTATGATCAGCATATAAAGGTGAGTGTTGTGTAATGCAAATAATGTGGATTAAACTGTATAACAAATAAATGAAGAATGAATGTTTCAAGAGGAAGGGGGAGGCCAAAAATGTCATGATTTTTTATGAAACAGAATTGAGATTGTGAAAACAAAAGAAGATGAGAATTTTAAAGCACAAAAAACCTATATATACATATCTTGTGTGGATATGATAGAAGAAAGGAAGTCTTACAAAAATAGAAAGGGGAGGTATAATGAAAGGTATTAGGGTAAAATTAATTTAGATATATTTCCTTTTCTTGTCTCATCCCTTAATGTACTTGGCTTACTATTTCATATTCCTTTGCTATCTGATTAATAAATTTGCTTACCTCAGAAAGTGATAGTATGATGGAAATATATAGAATATAATAAAGCTGGAAGGGACCTTCAAGGTCTTCTATCATTTCAAATGGCTATCCAGTCTCTTCTTAAAAACTTCCAGTGTTGGAGCATTCGCTGCTTCTGGAGGCAGGTTGTTCCACTGGTTAATTGTTCTAACTGTCAGGAAATTTCTTCTTAGTTCTAGGTTGCTTCTGTCTTTGATTAATTTCATATATGATAAAAATTTAATTTTTGGGTCCAAATGTTTCTAATATAGTTACAGCATTTGGAAGAGGTATTAGAAATTTACAATATGTCATATGAATGATTACTGGAATTAAGCAAGACATATTTAAAAATAATTTTGCTAAAAAATAAAAAAAACACATGACTAAGAGGGACTATTTCACAACAGTTGCTCCTCAAATTTGTAATCTAGTTTATAAATCATTATCAGGTTTATGCATTTCCAATTTATTTATATATACAGTGTTTCTCTGAAAATAAGACCCAACTGGAAAATAAGCCCTAGCATGATTTTTCAGGTGCTCGTAACACTAATGTGTAATACACACATTAGTACTGTATTTCCCCAAATATAAGCCCTAACTGGAAAATAACCCCTAATGCAAATTTTGGAGCAAAAATTTATATAAGACTGGATCTTATTTGGGGGGAAACAAGATATATGCATGCAATTAATATTTTGCCTCTAACCTAATGGACTCTAAGATGGTTATTTTAATTGATTTTATTCCATCAGCCTGATGTCAACTCTTCCCCAACTTGTCTTTGAGGCATTGGTCGCGCTGGTGAATGATCTCTGGAGGGCTCGGGACAGGGGATATTCCTCTGTCCTAGTCCTATTAGACCTCTCGGCGGCTTTCGATACCATCGACCATGGTATCTTGCTGCGGCGTCTCAGGGGATTGGGAGTGGGAGGCACAGTTTTACAGTGGTTCTCCTCCTATCTCCAGGGACGTTCACAGTCGGTGTTGGCAGGAGGACAGAGGTCGACCGCGAGGTCTCTCATTTGTGGAGTTCCTCAGGGGTCGGTCCTCTCGCCTCTCCTGTTCAACATCTACATGAAACCGCTGGGTGAGATCATTCGTGGCTTTGGAGTTGGGTATCATCAGTATGCTGATGATACCCAACTTTTCCTTTCGACCCCAAACCACCCCAGTGATGCCCTCAACGTGATGTCCCGGTGCCTGGAGGCGGTTCGGGTCTGGATGGGGAGGAACAGACTCCAGCTCAACCCCGACAAGACTGAGTGGCTTTGCATACCTTCATCCCGGGTTTATTCGGATGTTCCACCTCTGGCTATGGGGGGTGAATTATTACCCCCCATAGATAGGGCTCGCAACTTGGGAGTCCTCCTAGATTCACGGCTCACTTTGGAAGACCATATAGGAGCTGTGACTAGGGGGGCCTTCGCCCAGGTTCGCCTGGTGCGCCAGTTGCGGCCCTATCTTAGCCGGGATGATTTATGCACGGTCACTCATGCGCTCGTGTCCTCTCGTCTGGACTACTGCAACGCTCTCTACATGGGGCTGCCCTTGAGGACCACCCGGAAGCTCCAACTGGTACAGAATGCAGCCGCGAGAGTTGTGTTGGGAGTCTCCCGATACTCCCACGTTACACCGCTGCTCCGTGAGCTGCATTGGTTGCCAGTTGTCTTCCGGGTGAGATTCAAGGTACTGGTAACAGTGTTTAAAGCCCTTCATGGCATGGGGCCGGAGTACCTTAGGGAACATCTGCTGCCGGCATCAAGCTCCCTGCGCCCTGTGCGTTCCCACAGAGAGGGCCTCCTCAGGGTGCCACCGATCAGAGAATGTCGATTGGTGGCCCCCAGGGGGAGATCCTTCTCTGTGGGCGCTCCGGAGTTGTGGAACCAGCTACCGGTAGAGCTCCGGATGGCGCCCGATCTTCGCTCCTTTCGTCGCGATCTCAAGACGTTTCTGTTTGTTCAAGCCGGCCTAGCCTGATGGGGATTGGTGGGGTTTTTTAATTTTGTGCTTTAATTTTAACTAGGTGTTTTAGAATTTTATTCCAACTGTTTTAATATGGGCAATTATTTAATCTTGTTTTAATGTTTGTATTTAGTATTTTATTCTGCCCTGTGAACCGCCCTGAGTCCTCAGGGAGAAGGGCGGTATATAAATATTATTAAATTAAATTAAATTAAATTAAAATCCCAATCATGTCCCCATTTCACTATAATTAAGTCAATTCACCTTCCTGCTGATTCTATTGTTCTCTTTCATTCACCTTCCCTGTTCTCTTTTGTTCTACCATTATAGACCTATCCAAAGAGGTAGGCCTTCATGTAATTATAATTTAAGTCTGGTCATTTGTTCCTGAAGTAAGAATTCTGGGTTGATTTGTTCAATGATCTCCTTGTTTGATTTGTTGGCTATTTAAGCAGCTTACTAATATTAAAAATAACAGTACAAATAAAAAATAACAATAACAAAATTATAACAAGTTATATCAAATAATCAGAAACATATTTTATTTATATTTGGTATTTATTTATTACATTTTTGAGGCACCCATCTCCCTTGGAGAGGAACTTGCACATCTGTAGCAAATGTGGCTCTACAACTGATACCCAAAAGTCAATGGCTGTCATATGTTGCAATATGATGAAGTCAACTCCATCTGCTGCAAGAAGGCATCTTTGTAAGAGTCAGCCCTTTCAAGAAGGTCAGTTCAGAGAACAAACACACACGAAAGACTTCAACTCTGTTGTTGAAGAATATAATAACAAGATCTTGAAAACCTATCAGTGTTTAATAATCTACTGGTCTACTCACTCTTACATCAAAGAGAATCAATGCACTATAATATTGAATTTTTTTCTCATCCATTCCTATTTCTCAGGACTGAGCTGGTATTTACACAACATGTTCACATTACTTCTTCAAGGTTATATCTGTATTCAGCTACACTGAGTCTCTAAGATAGGCCTCCCCACCTTAATTAAAAAAGTTCAAAAACATAATCAGAGTGAAAAAAATCTCCCATCAGCTTTGTTCCATATACTAAACTGGTTTAATTGGTAAAACAACTATTCATTTGGTGATACCCACCCAAAGGTTTAGGAGCATGACTTATTTGTGGATGTAGTATTGCAGAAACATGGTTCAACTGCCCTTTCGAACAACTTTCCCAAATACATGAAATGCTAACTATCCCCAGATGTATAATGAACATCTGTGATAAAAACTGCTTTATTATGGCTTATTATACATTTGCGCTTCTTTGAAAGTCATTACCTAGCTTCATTTTTTAAAATTATTTGCTGAGTAAACTTTGCTTAGTCCTAAGAATATCATCAGTTCAACAATTTCAAAAGAAGAAGGATTTTCTTTGGATTGTAAAAAAAATATAGATTTCACTGCAACAAAAGGAAATCTTCACATCCTTCTATTGGATTTGACTTATGAAATTCTCTTACAATTAATTATATTTTCACCCTAGTGGGTATTATACACTGGAGTCTTCCACAGCAACAATTATTAAACAGGTGGTGGTATCCAGAGTGGCATTCATTGGATGAACAAAGCCCTGCCCCTTTTAAACATGTCACTTAGGTTAACAGAAAGATTCTAGGGAAGAACAGATGAATCATTGACAAGATTTCTCTTACTGTTCTAGCTAACAGAAGGAATGGTTCAGGAATTGTTTATGATTCCTTCTATAGTTATCCTTCTATTTTATCTGTTACTTTTGTCTGAAATGGTATAGGGTTTCCTGCCTTAGCAGGGGGTTGGACTAGATGACCTCCAAGGTCCCTTCCAACTTATTATTATTATTATTATTATTATTATTATTATTATTATTATTATTATTATTATTATTTAAAAAAACAAGATTCAGAAATCTGGAACACAAATAGGAAGAGTGGGATGACTATACAATTTTAAAGTTTGACTCTAGTATTAAGTCTGTGCATATTTTGAATCAAACTGGAGATATAACTTAGAAGGGCAGCAAATCATGTAACACATCTACAGTATGGACGTGCATTCCAAACATCTTACAAGTTCTTTCATATTCATCCCTCAGTTAGTCAGATAGGAAGAAGGGTCTGGGGTTCACTAAGATTCTTAAGACTAATTACATTATTGTATTCTATTAACATCCTTTAAACATCTCTCTCAGATTCTCTTCAGTGTTCCAAAAATGACAATTGACAATTTTCTTTACTACATTTGTATTTCCAGTTTATTGGAAATAAGACCAAGTAAGTGGCAGCATAGCACAGCTGATTTCAATATTGGGATTATCACAAATAGCAAGAACAAATCTATCGTAGTCTGCCATTTTACTTGTCTCATAATATTGATATAACCTCTTCTGTTCACTGAGATTGTATGAGATGATTTGCTTAGAGATCATAAATTGATCTTGTTGCAGGTTAAGGTCAAGCCTTCTCTATGGCTGTTTGCATTTCCTGCTGAGCTATGGTGCCTAAACTCTTTTTAAAAAAATGTAAATGCCATGAAACATACATACATACATCTATTTCAATAGACTTTTAATTATTAAGCCTCAGCTAGTGGCAATAACTGACTGCCTCTATCTTTCTATTTCTCTATATCTGTCTGTCTGTCTATCTATATTTATTTATTTATTTATTTATCTATCTATCTATCATTTATTGGCCAACCATCTTAGCACAAGGTAAGATTTTGGTAGACTCAGAAGTTCAACAGGTCAAATCTGATGGGATGGGAGTATCAGGATTATCAGCTAGAGCTGATGACTGTCTGAGAAGGCAAACTACTCTGCATTACTTTGCCAAGAAACTGCATGACCAGGTACATGAAGTCACAGGAGTTGAGCAAAGACATTTTCACTGTTGCAGGGCTTTCAGTTTTGCTTACTATTTTAAATGGTCTTACTATACCATTTTTCTTGTGAAATTTTGGTAGGCAGCAGCTCAATCAGTCTATTAAATAATAATCAAGCCTAAACCATTTGGAGTTAGAGGATAATAGCTATCCAAAAATAAGAAAGGTCAATATTTGGAGAAAACTCTGTAAACTCACCTTTACATGGTGAGCATATTACAATCTTTGCAGTGGCCTTAGAAAATCATACAGTATTTTGCTAGATATCTTCCCTTACCTGTGGGACTTCAAAAGTTGCCATCCTGTCTGCTAAGTAAACCTGTCATGGAAGGGTTAAAAACATTGCAAACATTTCCTGAAACAAGTTTCTGGAAAGAGGGGAGTGTGGCACTTGCCAAAGATAAGCACCTGGTCTCCTTAGACACCTGACTTTTTGTTAAGCATGTGGCAGGAAATTCTCAGCTTGAGGTAAGGAAGATTGAGACACTTCTAAATTACATTCCCCATGAGTGTTGCTAAGGCATACTTACACATATTATATGAGCTAGAAAATTAGTACTTTCAATTGTTATGGTTACACATGCAGTAAAATGTCAGTATTTGCAGTTTTTCAAAAGTTTACCTATGGTTTATCACATATTTCACCCACTGAGAAGAAAATGTACCTGCTGTAAAATGATGAAGTAGCCCAGGAGATAGAAGGAAAGTATTGTTAACTCTTAACTCCAAACTCTGAAATTCCCTTAGGGAGGAACAGATTTCATGGCTGTCAAATAAGCCCTTATTGATATTGCTCCCCTTTTGTTCCTCTTTTAGAAATACTGTAATAGCCAGGGAGAGAATGTGAACAAGGACAAAAGCATTACGTTCAAGAATATGACTGAATGAGAAACTGGAAGGCAGGTTCCCTCAAAAGTTGGATGTCTCTATAATGTTTATGCTCTCTCTTAATAGGCACTATAGTTTTACATGGCATTTTTGTCAAAACCCACCCCCCATTTCAAGTAACTTGAAATATTCCAAAAGCAATATTTCAATGAGAACTAGTTTGGTATAGTACTTTAGATGTCAGACTGAAAACCAGGAGACTGTGAGTTCTAGTTCTGCCTTAAGCACAAACCAAACCAGCTAGGGCAGGCATATCAAACTCGCGACGTCAAACAATTTTTCCTCATTGCCAACAATGGGGTGGGTGCGGTTTTAGTATGATGCCTCTGCCCCATGGGCCGGCAGTTTGACATGCCTGAGCTAAGGTGAATCACTCTCTCTTGACCCTAGGAAGCAAATAATGGCAAACTGCTTCCAAAATCTTGCCAGGAAAAGTGCAGGAACTTGTCCAAGCAATTGCTGGGAGTCAATATTGACTTGAAGGCATGCACATACAAAAAAGAGTAGTTTACAACAACTAGTAAAAATGTGACAAATCCAACCACCTGTGCCTCAGCCTTAGCAAAAAAGCAATGGTCAATTTCTTGTCACCATTAAAGCAGACATCAGCCAGAGTATAGGAAGATGTGGAGACACCTGGCCCATAGAATTGTCAAGAATTAGCCACAACTGAATGGATAACATCATCATCAATTTCTTATGGAAATGTTGCCAAGAAACTTCATTGACTGAATGGGATCCAAAAAAATCTTCACGTAATACAGTATTATTATTTTATCCTGTATCATACAATTGACTAGGGTTGTTTAAATCCATCTATATCCAATATATTTGAGTTTTGCATGCACTCAGCTACAATTTTATTTAAGAATAGGCAATCTGATGCCTTTATGCTGTTTTGGACTAAAACTTTTACAGTTCATTGTTCATACTAAGGAAAGGTATGGGAGCCAAGTCCAAAATAACAGTAGGACACTAGTTTACACCACCAGCTTTGTGCATCTTGTTTTACGTAATTAAAAAAGAAAGAAAAGAAAGTTAAGGACAAATTCATAATATAGGCCTTCCTTTAAGATACCCACCTTATTCCCAAATTTCATTCATTTTTTTAAGTCCTTACATGGCATGGGTCCGGAATACCTCGGGGACCACCTGCTGCCGGCGTCAACTCCCCTCCGCCCCGTGCGTTCCCACAGAGAGGGCCTCCTCAGGGTGCCTCCAGTCAGAGAATGTCGGCTGGTGGCCCCCAGGGGGAGGGCCTTCTCTGTGGGCGCTCCGGCTTTGTGGAACCAGCTGCCGGTTGAGCTCCGGATGGCACCGGATCTCCGCTCCTTCCGTCGCGGGTTAAAGACCCATTTATTTGAACAAGCTGGCCTGGCCTGATGGGGAATCACTTAGGGTTTTAATATTTATATATATATTTATTGTTTTTATTGTGGGCAATAATTTAATTCTTTTTTAATTTTTGTATTTTTGTAGTTTTAAGATATGCCCTGTTCACTGCCCTGAGTCCTTCGGGAGAAGGGCGGTATAAAAATTTAATAAATAATAATAAATAAAATAATAATAATAATAATTAAGATATTTATAAATGTATCTGCATATGTACACACACACACACACACACACACAGAGAGAGAGAGAGAGAGAGAGAGAGAGAGAGAGAGAGAGAGAGAGAGAGAGAGAGAGAGAGATAAATACCTGTATGCATACATTTTGAGGTTTTGCTGAATACAGTGCAAACATTTTCAGTTTTCCATAAAATTCATGGGCTTTTAATATGAATATTCCACAATTTTTTAAATGAAGATACAACATAACCATGATTTTGTTTTAATGCAGTTGTACTGTATCTTGAAATCTTCATAATTCATTGTTCCCCATCCCAGAAAATAATGCTGAAAGGAAGATATACTTGAAACTCAGCCTGGTTTACTTAGCAATAGATTTTAAAATGCTTAGTTTTAGTAGAGCATGATACATGCCCATGTTTGGTAATTAGCTCATGATTTTCAAGGTGTTAATAGACTGATTTATTTATGATTTTACTCCAAAATCTTCACCAGTCACAACCTGAGATTGGCTAGTCTGAAGTTCTTTGGATTCCAATTTTTTTTTCTTTTTGAAGAGAAGAATATCTATTTTCTCATCACTTAATACTTCCCCAATTCTCTCAGATTTTTCAGAATTAATGTGCGAGATTAGGCCTAATCACTAGCGACTTTCTTTAGTAAATTAGGATGTCATTCATATTTCCACAATAAATCAATATTAGCTGAACATATTTCTGTCAGTCTCAAGCTTCAGTTCAGTTTAATGTTGCTCTTGACAAAGATTCTCATTCAAGAAGAGGAAACAACGTAATAGTTGAGTTGCAATGCTTCTTTATGACCTCATATAGTATTTTGCCATGTTCACTGAGCAACTGGTAGAGTGATTTCCTCCCCTTTCTTTTTTTATTTTGAAAACAACTAAACAAGCCCTTTTGTTGTTCTAAACAACCTTTATTAACCTGAGCTCATTCTGAACTGATCTTAGCTTTCTTGACATCATCATGACTATTTCAGGCTGTTTGCACTCATTCTTCCCTGGTAACTTATCCTCTCTTTCTGTCTTTTACGTGCATCTTTTTGCTTGTTTGTTTTCAAATGTTCTGTATTCCCTCCCCCCCCCCCGTTGACAAATTGACTTTTTCTGTGGGTCTCTTTTTCTTTTTTTATTGGAATTGTTTGTAGTTATGATTTAAATATTTCTTTTGTTTTTAGGAATTCCCACGCCTTTTGAGATCGTTTTCACATTTTACATTATTACCCTTGTCAGCAATTAAATATTTGGAGTTATTCATGCTTACTATACATTGCTTCTCCAATTTTCTTACAGTTTTGCTGAATCTCTTGTTTCAAAATATGTAATTACTGAAAACACTGGTACTAATCCTAACAGAAGAATTAATATTACCAGTTATTCAATGACAAAGCATCCATTTCCTGACCAAGCAAGCAGACTGAAATTAATACTGTTCTTTTCTCCTCTCCCCAGTCTATTTCCTCATGATTTTTCCTCAACTCTCCTGAGAAATATTCCTCTAAAATGTTGTATAGCTAATTTTACCACACTTGGAATACTGCAGCCACACTTGGAATACTGCATCCAGTTCTAGTCACCATGATTCAAAAAAGATGTCGATACTCTAGAAAGAGATGAGAGGACCGACCCCTGAGGAACTCCACAAGCGAGAGGCCTCGAGGTCGACCTCTGTCCCCCTGCCAACACCGACTGCGAACGTCCAAGGAGATAGGAGGAGAACCACTGAAGAACCGTGCCTCCCACTCCCAATCCCCTGAGACGCCGCAGCAGGATACATGGTCGATGGTATCGAAAGCTGCTGAGAGGTCTAATAGGACTAGGACAGAGGAATATCCCCTGTCCCGAGCCCTCCAGAGATCATTCACCAGAGCGACCAATGCCGTCTCCGTGCTGTACCCGGGCCTGAAGCCCGATTGGTACGGGTCTAGATAATCCGCTTAGTGGAAGAAGAATATTATATTTGACATTCCTAAAATGGGATCCCCTTCATGGATTACTGCCTTGTCGTGGCGAAGGGGCTTGCGTAATTCAATGAAGCTATGAGCTATGCCGTGCAGGGCCACCCAAGACGGACAGGTCATAGCAGAGAGTTCTGACAAAACGTGATCCACTGGAGAAGGAAATGGCAACCCACTCCAGTATCTTTGCCATGAAAACCCTATGGACAGTACCAAAAGGCAAAACGATATGACGCTGGAAGATGAGCCCCTCAGGTCGGAAGGCGTCCAATATGCTACTGGGGAAGAGCAGAGGGCTAGTACTAGTAGCGCCAGAAAGAATGAAGCGACTGGGCCAAAGCCGAAAGGACGCTCAGCTGTGGATATGTCTGGTGGTGAAAGGAAAGTCCGATGCTGTAAAGATTTTTTCTCCATAGGAACCTGGAATGTAAGATCCATGAATCAAGGCAAGCTGGACGTGGTCAAACAAGAGATGACAAGGCTGAACATTGACATCTTAGGTATCAGTGAACTAAAATGGACAGGAATGGGTGAATTTAATTCAGATGACCATCAGGTATACTACTGCGGGCAAGAATCCCTCAGAAGAAATGGAGTAGCCTTCATAGTCAATAAAAGAGTAGGAAAAGCAATACTGGGATACAATCCTCAAAATGACAGAATGATCTCAGTTCGAATCCAAGGCAAACCATTCAATATCACAGTAGTCCAAGTCTATGCCCCAACCACCGGTGCTGAAGAGGATGAAATTGACCGGTTCTATGAAGCCCTACAGCACCTTATAGAACTAACACCAAAAAATGATGTCCTTATCATCATGGGGGATTGGAATGCTAAAGTAGGAAGCCAAAAGATAACCGGAATAACAGGCAAGTTTGGCCTTGGAGTACAAAATGAAGCAGGGCACAGGCTGATAGAATTTTGTCAAGAGAATACGATGGTCATAGCAAACACTCTTTTCCAACAACCCAAGAGACGGCTCTACACATGGACATCACCAGACGGTCAACACAGAAATCAGATTGACTATATGCTCTGCAGCCAAAGATGGAGAAGCTCTATACAGTCAGTAAAAACAAGACCAGGAGCTGACTGTGGCTCAGACCATGAGCTTCTTGTTGCAAAGTTTAGGCTTAAACTGAAGAAAGTAGGGAAAAGCACCAGGCCAGTCAGGTATGAATTAAATCATATCCCCGTTGAATATACAGTAGAGGTGACAAATAGATTTAAGGAATTAGATCTGATAGACAGGGTGCCTGAAGAACTATGGACAGAGGTTCGCAACATTGTACAAGAGGTAGCAACCAAAACCATCCCAAAGAAAAAGAAATGCAAGAAAGCAAAATGGCTGTCTGAGGAAGCTTTGCAAATAGCTGAGGAAAGGAGGGAAGCAAAAGGCAAGGGAGAAAAAGAAAGATACGCCCAATTGAATGCAGAATTCCAGAGAATAGCTAGAAGAGATAAGAATGCCTTCTTAAATGAACAGTGCAAAGAAATAGAAGAAAACAATAGAATAGGGAGGACCAGAGATCTTTTCAAGAAAATTGGAGAGATGAAGGGAACGTTCAATGCAAAAATGGGCATGATAAAGGACCAAAATGGCAGGGACCTAACAGAGGCAGAAGAGATTAAGAAGAGATGGCAAAATTACACAGAAGAACTATACAAGAATGAGCTTAACGTCCCTGATAATCACAATGAGGTGGTCACTGACCTCGAGCCAGACATCCTAGAATGTGAAGTGAAGTGGGCCTTAGAAAAGCTGAGCAACAACAAAGCTAGTGGAGGTGACAGTATTCCAGCTGAGCTATTAAAAATCTTAAAAGACGATGCAGTAAAAGTGCTACACTCAATTTGCCAGCAAATTTGGAAAACTCAACAGTGGCCACAGGATTGGAAAAGATCAGTTTACATTCCAATTCCAAAGAAAGGCAGTGCCAAAGAATGTTCAAACTATCGCACCATTGCACTCATTTCTCATGCTAGTAAAGTTATGCTTAAAATCCTACAAGCTAGACTCCAGCAGTATGTGGATCGAGAACTACCAGAAGTACAGGCAGGATTTCGAAGAGGCAGAGGAACTAGAGATCAAATAGCCAACATACGCTGGATCATGGAGAAAGCTAGAGAGTTCCAGAAAAACATCTACTTCTGCTTCATTGACTATGCTAAAGCCTTTGATTGTGTGGATCATAACAAACTGTGGCAAGTTCTTAAAGAGATGGGAGTACCAGAACATCTTATTTGTCTCTTGAGAAACCTATATGCGGGCCAAGAAGCAACAGTGAGAACTGGACACGGGACCACTGATTGGTTCCAAATTGGGAAAGGAGTCCGGCAAGGCTGTATACTGTCGCCTTGCCTATTTAACTTATATGCAGAGCACATCATGAGAAAGGCAGGGCTAGATGAATCAAAAGTTGGAATTAAGATTGCTGGAAGAAATATCAACAACCTAAGATACGCAGATGATACCACTCTAATGGCAGAAAGTGAAGAGGAACTGAAGAGTCTCTTGTTGCGAGTGAAGAAGGAGAGTGCAAAAGTTGGGTTGAAACTAAACATTAAGAAAACCAAGATCATGGCATCCGGCCCTCTCAATTCCTGGCAAATAGATGGGGAAGAAATGGAGGTAGTGACAGATTTTATTTTCCTGGGCTCCAAGATCACTGCAGATGGGGACTGCAGCTAAGAAATTAAAAGACGCTTGCTCCTGGGGAGGAAAGCCATGGCAAATCTAGACAGCACACTAAAAAGCAGAGACATCACCCTGTCAACAAAAGTGCGTATAGTCAAGGCTATGGTCTTCCCAGTTGCAATGTATGGCAGTGAAAGTTGGACCATAAGAAAGGCTGAGCGCAAAAGAATTGAGGCCTTTGAACTATGGTGCTGGAGAAGACTCCTGCGAGTCCCTTGGACTGCAAGGCGATCAAACCGGTCAGTCCTAGAGGAGATCAACCCTGACTGCTCTTTAGAAGGCCAGATCCTGAAGCTAAAACTCAAATACTTTGGCCACCTAATGAGGAGGAAGGACTCACTGGAGAAGAGCCTAATGCTGGGAAAGATTGAGGGCAATAGAAGAAGGGGATGACAGAGAATGAGGTGGCTGGATGGAGTCACTGAAGCAGTAGGCGTGAGCTTAAATGGAGCCCAGAAGATGGCAGAGGACAGGAAAGCCTGGAGGAACATTGTCCATAGGGTCGCGATGGGTCGGACACGACTTCGCAACTAACAACAACAACAACAACAACAACAAAAATGGGATGCTTTATAGCAGGCATGTCAAACTGCTGGCCTGCAGGCCAGATGTGTCATGCCAAAACCACACCCACCCCATTGCCGGCAATGGGGGGAAAGTCCCGATACGTTGTGTTACATCACGTGATATCGCGAGTTTGACATGCTTGCTTTATAGAGTAATGCCAGTTGCAGAAACAGAGAGGTGAGAAGTAAATCCCTGATTTCCATATAAAAATAATCTGAACACACATGTGGGAATGTGTTAAGGAGATAACAATACCTGGGGGGGGTGTTTGAGTACCAATGCTACTTATTCTGTAGCTGAGATTGTGATACTAAAAGGGCAAGTCCTAAGTAACCTTTACCAAAGCACATCATAGATTGGTGCATAATGTCATCATTACACAGTGATCTGTGCTTTCTGTATATATACTGCTGGCTTCGTGGTTATTTCATTAATAGATAGTAAAAATAATCACTGTTTCACAATAAAAATAAGACTTGGATCATTTGTTTAAAATGTCAAGTACAATAACCCAATATGAAAGGCCATCACAACGTCTTCTTGGGTCATTGTCTGCTAATGCAATTTTGAATATTATTGCTTTCCAGCCATTACTGTTTTTACTAGAAGACTGGCAAGGCTCATTAATGTGAATGAATGCCAGGAGATGACATCATTTCCATTTAATTGTCTTGTTTATTAGCAATGTCTTTTCAGTTGTTTTAATAAAAGGGCAACAGAAGATAAAAGGGTACATTTGCATTCTTAAAAGAGCTTTTGACAAGGTCTAGGAAGCTGTTGACACTTATTGTTTGCAAACGAGCTAATCAAATAACATTTTTATCTTCAATTCTTGCAACTCACCATCTTACTCCATCCTGACCTATCTGTATTTAATGCTTTTTTAATTCAAGAAAGAATAGAATATTAAAGAATATTAAAAGAGATCTTATTCTCATGCTTTTCTTTGCAATTGTGAAATTTTAAGAGTGTCAAGAAGATTAACAATAAGTGTAATGACTTTATTCTTATTATCTCAGAGGTTGCAACAAAAAAGAGGGAGACAAGCTATTCTCCAAAGCACCTGAAGGCAGGACAAGAAGCAACAGATGGAAACTAATCAAGGAGAGAAGCAACCTAGAACTAAGAAATTTCCTGACAGTTAGAACAATTCATCAGTAGAACAACCTGCCTCCAAGTTGTAAATACTCCAACACTGGAAGTTTTTAAGAAGAGATTGGAAAACCATTTGTCTGAAATGGTATAGAGTTTCCTGTCTAAGCAGGGGATTGGACTAGAAGACCTCCAAGGTCCCTTTCAACTCTGTTATTCTATTCTATTCTATTCTATTCTATTCTATTCTATTCTATTCTATTCTATTCTATTCTATTCTATTCTATTCTATTCTATTCTATTCTATTCTATTCTATTCTATTCTATTCTATTCTATTCTATTCTATTCTATTCTATTCTAATAATAATGTCACCTAAAATTGGTATACTTCCAAGTCATTATTATTGGATTATGGATTTCTCAAAAGAGCCAGGTTTTTACACAGTGTGTACAAAATATGATAATTTGCACTTGATCATTTGAACTTTGGATGAGATCTCTTTATTTATTTGTTCTGTTATGATTTGTTTGTTTTCTTTGCTATCCAGGATACCTTCAGATGTGTTCGCTAATATCATCATTCAAAGGCATCAGTACTTTCCCATCCTGCTTCTTTTTTTTTTATTTTTTTTTATTTTTATTAAATTTATTATTTAAAAACATTGGACACAGTACCAGCGAGCTGACAAACCTTTTTGTCTACAATGTTTAAATATATATATATACCTGTATATATGTACATCAAAAATACACTTAAATACACTTAGATTACAAATCGGTGAAATACCACAATATTTAAAACAGTGAGCTAGTCTGTAAAACCTAATAGAGACCTTTCTTTTTATCCATCCAAAGATACAATTTGTTCCAAATTCTATAATAGTCTGATTGATCTTTATTCTTTAATTCCAAAGTTAATTTGTCCATTTCAGCGCAATCCCAAATTTTCCTAATAACCTCTTTTTGTCCTGGGATCTCATTCTTTTTCCATTTTTGCGCAAATGATATTCTAGCTGCTGTGATAATATGGATCGTTAAGTATAGCACATCTTTAGGATATTTCTCTTTCGTGATTCCCAACAAGAAAAGTTCTGGACTAAACTCCAGATCTTGTTTCAAAATTTCTTTCAGCCAAATCCAAATCATTCTCCAAAATTTTTGTGTTTTACTGCAAGACCACCACGTGTGGAAGTATGTGCCTATCTCTTCAGAACACTTCCAACATTTGGGAGATGCTGTTGTGTACATTTTTGCTAAGCGGGCTGGGGGAAGATGCCATCGGTAAAACATTTTAAATAAATTTTCTTTATACGATGAGGCCAGTGTTATCCTTTTATTCCTATCCCAAATTGTTTGCCAAGTATCTAGGTCGATGTTATGTCCTAAATTGTTAGCCCAGGTCAACATGGGGTCTTTCACTTGCTCTTCAAACAGCTTATATCCCAAAAGTAATTTATAAAAATTCCTTATTTGTTTAGAGTCCGGTCCCAATAATATTTTGTCCAATGCTGTTTCAGAGGTATATATCCCCCATTCATTTTTATCCTTCCTAAATCTCGATTGGATTTGTAAGTAGGCCCACCAATCGAGTTTTATACCTTGTAATTCTAGTTCATTCCTAAGTTTCAATTCCCCCTCCTCATTCAGAATATCCTTGTATGAGATTATGTTACCCAAATCAAACAGATTTGGGTAAACTATCGCTTCAAGGGTGGATAGCCAGACCGGTATTTTGGTGTAATTGTGAGATCTAATTTTTTTCCAAGTATTGAGTAGCGCTTGCCTGATCCGGTGTCTTTGAAAATGCGAGAAAAGACCTTGTTTCTCCGTCCATAGGAAAGCATGCCAGCCATATTGCAAATCATGACCCTCTAAAGTTAATAGTCTTCTATTTCTCAAGATTACCCATTCTCTAATCCAGCTCAGGGCCGCGGCGTGGTAATATAATTCCCAGTCTGGCAATCCAAAACCCCCATTTTCCTTCGTGTCTTGTAAATATTTCAATTTAATTCTTGGTTTTTTCCCCTGCCAAATAAAATTTAGTGATAATTTATCCAAATTTCGAAAAAATTTAGAGTCGAGTTGAATTGGGATATTCTGAAACAGAAACAGGATTTTAGGCAGAATATTCATCTTAATGACAGCAATTCTTCCCAATAATGAGAGTTTTAGGTTTCCCCATCTTTCCAGGTCACCTTTTATTTGGTTCACTACATTATCATAATTATCCTTTTTGAGTGAAGTGCATCTAGCCGTAATGTTAATCCCTAGATATTTTATTTTCTTGACTATTTCTATATCCGTGATTTCGGCCAGATTACCTTTTTGTTTATTGGTCATATTTTTAACAATCATCTTGGTCTTATTTCTATTTATTCGCAGTCCGGCAACCTCACCATATTTAGATAATTCTTCCAATAGCTTTGGTCCCGTCTGACATGGATCCTCCATAATAAAAACTAGATCGTCCGCGAAAGCTTGCAATTTAAAGGTTTCCTTTTTAATGGTTAATCCTTTTATCTTTGGGTCATTTCTTATAGTTCTCGTTAATACTTCAAGAGTCAATATAAACAGCAACGGTGATAAGGGGCAGCCTTGCCGTGTTCCCTTTTGAATTTGAAACTTGCTAGATGCTTCCCCATTAATAATTATTTTTGCTTCCTGATTGTCATAAATTGCCCTAATTATATTTATAAATTTTTCTCCCATATTCATAAAGCTAAGCTGTTGGCACAAAAAAGACCATTTAACATTGTCAAATGCCTTTTGGGCGTCTAAGAAAAGTAATGCCATCTGTTGTTCGCTATGTAATTCATAGTACTCCAATGTATCTAATATTATTCTAATGTTGTGCTTAGTGTGTCTCTTAGCGAGAAAACCATTTTGATCTGCGTGTATGAAATCATTCAGAAATCGTTTCAATCGTTCCGCTATAATTGATGTAAATATCTTGTAGTCCGAGTTAAGAAGTGATATGGGTCTGTAATTTTGGATTAATGTATGGTCTGTGTTATCTTTCGGAATAAGGGTTATGTTTGCCTCTAGCCAAGATTTAGGCGTCCTTGCGCCTTCTAATACTGCGTTAAATACCTCCACTAGGGGTTGAGCTAGGATATTTTGTAATTCTTTATAAATCTCTGATGGAAGACCGTCGGGTCCCGATGCTTTATTATTCTTTTGTGCATTAATAGCTTTTATCACCTCAGATAGTCGAATTTCCTCGTTTAACATATTTCTGGTATCTTCTGTGACCTTAGGTAGTTTGGCTCTTTGAAAATATTCCTCCATTTTCTCCACACTTGCCTGGCTATCTTCTTTATATAAACGTTCATAAAATTCCTGGGCTATAATTTTTTTTTTTTCCTCCTGGTGGAATATTCTCCCTTCCTCATCTCGTAGTTCGTGAATCCAGTTTTTCCCCTTTTGTTTTCCCAATTTGTATGCGAGCCACCGGCCCGGTTTATTTGCATTTTCAAAAAAAATTTGTTTTGTGTTTCTCAATTGTTGTGCCAATTTCTCTTTGTCTAGAATGTTAAGTTTGTGTTTAATCAGATCCATAGATTGCTTGATATTCTCTTTTTGTGGATCTTGTTGGAGTGTAACTTCTAAGCTCTTATATTCCTCTTCTAATCTTTCCCGTTGTTGTCTTTTCCCCTTATTTTTATATACCATATATGCCCTCGCTACCCCTCTCATCACAGCCTTAGCTGTATCCCAATTGTTTTGTACTGAGGTGTCTATAGCTTTATTTTCCTTAAAGAAAAAACTTAGTTCTCTCTCCATCTTAGATTTGAATTCGTCTTCTTTTAAAATTGCTCTTTGAAGCGTCCATCTGGATATTTTTTTGGAACCTTTCCAGATAAGTTTAATAGGATTGTGATCTGCCCAAGTACCTGTCGCTATATGTACCTCATCTATTTCTGAACTAATTTCTTTCGTCATCCACACCATGTCTATTCTAGACCATGAGTTATGTCGGTTGGAGTAATATGTATATTGTCTAGCCTTACGATTTCTTTCCCTCCAGACATCTTGGATATTTAGTTCCTCAGCCAAGTTAAGAAAAGATCTCGGTAGAGTTCTTCTCTTCTTTTTCCTAAGCGTCTTTCCCATATAATCCAAATTTATATCTAGGATAGCATTAAAATCTCCTATTAAACAAATCTCCTCATAATCAATGCTACATATCTTATTGTGAAGTGTTTTGAAAAATTGTTCTTGGTTATGGTTTGGGGCATATATCTCTACCATCATGACCTTCCTGTGATTTATTATAACCTCGACTATCAGTATTCTACCCTCTTTATCGTTATAAATTAGTTTTGCAGTCAATTTTGGGTTTACATATAGTGCCACTCCTCTCTTTTTCTTGTGTCGGTCTAAGGAAACGAATAGGTTCCCTATTCTTGGTTGTACTAACAAATATTTTTGTTGTTCCTTTATATGGACTTCTTGTATTGCCACGATATCCAATTGTTGGTGAATAAGCCTATTAAAAAATTTCCGCCTTTTCACTGGCGAATTCAATCCATTAATATTCACAGACATAATACTACACTCACCTCCCTTCATCTTACTTATTTCTGGTTTTTGTGGATCTCGTGATTCGGGGCTCTCTCTCTTCCTTGTCTCTAGTTCCATGTTTCTCTGTTAACTCACCGGATTTGTTCCTTCTATCCTCTGTAGCTAAGATCTTCCCATCCATTGCCACACGTATTGTATCTCTTTCTCTTACCTCCCTTCCATCTTGATCTTCTAAATCTACTTCCTCTTGGCTATGGAAGTGGCGTTTGTAAAAATCTTCTGCCTTCTCTATCGTGTCCAGTCTATGCCTTCTATCCTGCCACGTAACAAGAATACCCTCTGGAGTTAGCCATCTAAAGTTTACATTTTCTCTTATTAGTTTGGATGTTAAGAATTGATAGCCGCGTCTCAGATCCCTCATCCTTTTAGGTATCTGTTTAAGGATGGTGATTGGTTGGCCCCGAAATTCTAATGGTTCCTCTCTAGATCTATGCAGAAGCTCATCCCGAATTGATTTTTTAACTAACCTTACATGTACTTCTTTTGGGAGGTTGTGCCTTCTCGCATAATTAGTTTGGACCCTGTATGTTTCATCAATTTCCGCCAGCATTTCCTCCTTCCCTACACCGAGTGCCTTTGCCATCAGTTCTGCCATCATGACCAACAGATCTTCCCCTCTTTTTTCTTGAACGTTCTGGAAGCGTAGATAATGAGCAGCCTTTTCTGCTTCCAGAAAAATGACTGTTGTTTCTAATTCCTTATTAGCCTGAAGGAGTGTTTCATTTAAATCATCTACTCTCTTTTCCTCTTTTTCCATTCTAGCTTCCATATCTTGAAGTCTTTGTTCATTTTTGACTAATTGCTGTTGAATCCCTTCAAATTTATCATCTATCGCTTGGATTTTCCCCTTTAATTCACCAGTGTCGTTTCTTATTTGGCCTATTTCTCTCTTCATCTCCTCGTGGTTTTTGGCCATTGCCTCGTGTAGGTTTTGCAAAAGGGCATGTAAATCTTTAAAGGAATTCGAGTTAGATCTTTCCCTTTGCAGCATATCCTCTATAGATTTCTGATTGGAGGGACTTGAGGACATCCCCTGTCCCTGTGCTGCTGCCTTTTTGCCAGCGCTAGGCTTAGTTGCTCCCGAGATACTTGTCATGTTTCCCCAATTTTAACAGCGTTTTATCAATGTATAATACCCTGAGTCTTATATAAACCTTTTAACTCTATGACAAAAGATATATAAAACAGTTACCACCAAATACTTATTACCAACTAAGCAATTTATATAATAAAATTCTATAGTATGAATATAATCAAAGTCACGTTCTTCTTCTTTTTCCCCCCCCCCGTTTCCGGCGCAGAAATTGGCACCTTTTCCGTCTTCCTCTGCTGTCAAAGACCAGTAGGTGTCCCACTAGACAAACCTCCAGTTACTAAATTGCTATATCAAATGGCCGCCCGTGACAAGTAGAGTAGAATTTCAAAAGTTTCAAAAGTTCACAAATTCAAAATTTACCAGGATAGACCAGACTAGACCAAGCTGATCGCTTTCCACGCCCGACAATCCAGAGTTCAGTCTCTAAGGCTCCAAAGCTCAGACTTTGACTTGTTGTAGCTTTTCTCCAGCTAGAATACAGTCATATAGTCTTCGGCTTTCTTTCCCTTGCTGTTTTTGCCAAACGCCTCCCTCAAGACTTCTATCGCCGCTTATTCCCTCTCCGTGAGGCTCCCACTTCGAACCAGTACCTCTTTCACAAGCGCTTCCTATTTAATATTCGGATACACTCTCCGTCAGCTCCGCTCTACCGTTGTCCCGCTGCTTACGTGCTAGCTCCGTCCCTCTGTCAGATCTTCATGTCGGCCATTACTGGCCTCCTTCTCCCCGGTTCGCTCGCATCAGACTTTCTCCGGATCTTCAACACGAACTGCCGCTCATGAAGGTTCTCCGGGCTGCCTGCAACTTCGGATGTCCCTACAGGACCTCCTGAAGCTCCGAAGAGCCCCCGCGAACACTGGGTGAGAGGTTGTGCGAGGAGAGAGCTCCGTTCACACAGCCGCCCGCTCTGACAGTTGGCTCCGCCCCCAGCCCCATCCTGCTTCTTCAAAGTCTACTTTTTTGACTATAGAGTGTCAAAGGAAAATGATTCCTTGCATGATTTATTTTTTATTTATTAAATTATTATTATTCTGTCCATCTTCCCTATAAGGTGGCTCTGGTGGCTTACAGGTTATGATTCTGCTCTTTGGAGATATAGACTCATCACATTTAAATATCTTTCCAAGGCCTTCATTGCTATACTTCCAAAAGCTAATCTATGGGATTATTCGTGATTGCTGTGTGTGTGTACTCATTCACACACACACACACACACACAGAGAGAGAGAGAGAGAGAGAGAGAGAGAGAGAGAGAGAGAGAGCATTCTACGTTATACTCAATAACAGTAGTTCCAGTATTATGTTATACGTTCCTTGACCTGCCCTGCCTCTAAGAACTGACATCATTTCCTGTACTTCTTCTTCAAGTTTACCTCCATATTCTCCTACATCCTAGACCAGTAAAGTGGCATTCCTGAAATCCTTGCTTTGTCTGTTTCCTGAACTGGTTTATATTCAAAGGTTGACATCTATGAGTCTGCATATGAGTAGTTTGTGTTTTATTCCACAGTCTTTCTTGGCCACATCTTTCTGCTATAATTGAGCTCTTCTATCTCCTCCAATATTATAGTTAATTTGATTTCTGTTTACTCCATTGAGAACTGTCCATGTATACAGGTGCTATTTTGGTTGCGTGAAGACTGTGCTAATAGTGTAATAAAGAAATTATTGGATTGGCAAAAAATTCTAAGTCATTGTCTTGTTTCCTTTATGTTTCCTAGGCCATGCAGTCTAACTACATTTTCCTTTTTACTGTTTCAAACTTGGCATTTCAATTTCCAACTACAAGCAGCATATCTTCTTGCATATTCCACTGATTTCAAACTGCAATTAACCAAAAAAGCCATCACACATTTCTTTTTCTGTGTCAATAGTTAGAGCATAATCTTGAATAACAATCATATTTAAGGGTTGTTTGGTTGTTGACTATCTTTTACCAGGTATTGTCTTTATTTTCACAGCCAGGAAGGATTTAGCAATACTGCTTCTTCTTTGCGTTTCCAGTCCTGAGAATCTAAGAGGATCATCTGTGTGCAAAACTAAGTTTTCATTAATAGGAAAATTCAGTTTCACACAGTGTTGCTAATAACCAAAGCTGCCTCCATCTATCAAAAAAGCTGCTCATTCTTTTTCTAAAACAAAAAGTCCATCTACATGACTGAACATCGCTGTGCCTATTCCTCACTTCTTGTCTCATCTGAAAACATATCTCATCTCTATCATTTATTCCTCTGATCACATGATAAAGCTGTAAATAACCCACTGCTGTGGCACTGATGGTATTGGTGGGCGGGAAAGAAAAACTGTGATAGAGAGTCAGCTCACAATATGACAAGCTGTAAACATGAAAAATTATTCCTTAGGTTACCCAAAGACTTTTAAAAAGTCAGACTTTTTTTTCTAGCAGATTCTTAATGAAATAGAAGAGCCTGGCAAGCAACCTTTCTGTTCTGCCTATTAGGTGCTGACTTTTTTATGCTTTCTGTAAATGAAATCAAGTATATATAAATGATATCTTTACTCAAAAGACTCAGCTCCCGATTCATAATTACTGGATCCTAGCTAGTATTTGCCTCACAAAGCTTATGTTAAAAGATTATTCTCATAGGGGCAAATTTTCCTTAAGACTTCTATTTTGTTTGCTGCAAGGAAGTCTACATGATAGCTGCCCACATACAAAAAACAGAACTCACTTCCACCTTTCAATCCCATAATAGAAATTCTCAAAACAGCCAGGAACCTCCCTTTCTGCCTAGAACAGCGGTGTTAAACTTGCCGCATCATGTGACGTGTCGCAATGTATCACAACTTTTTCCCCATTGCTGGAGCTGGGGTGGGCGCAGCCTCTGTATGATGCAACCAGCCTGCGGGCCAGCAGTTTAACACCCCTGGCCTAGAATATACCCTTCTGTGTAGAAAACTTTCAAGTGGCCAAGCATAATTGGAGTTGGTGCTGGGGCATGGATAATCAGTATAAATCCTATTCATTCTACTGGCTAATAGTACAGTTATTTGTAATTTGCAATTAATTTTATATGGCAGTATTCTTAAAGATAAAGGTAAAGTTTCCCCTGTCCAGACATATCTGAGTCTAGGAGATAGTGTGTATTTCTGTTTCTTAGCTGAAGGAGCCAGCATTGTCCAAAGATATTTCTGGGGTCATATGACCAGCATAACTTTACGCCAAGGCATGGTATCTATTTATCTATTCACATTTGTATGCTTTCAAATTGCTAGATGGGAAGGAGCTAGGACAAGTAACCGGAGCTCACTCCATCACAATGAGTTTGGGTCTTGAACCTGGGCTATCACAAGCTCAGTGTCTTTAATCACTGAGTCATCAAGCCCCTCAGTCAGTTTTCTTAATATACATGCAATTTAATCAGTTTTCCTGATACCATTCTGTATATATTTTTATGACAGTTTCCCAGTGCAGTCTTTAAAATGTAAGTTTTACTCGTATGTTGTTTTTGAACATATAGCTATCCTTAATGGGATTTTTTTAAAAAATGCATATAGCTAAATGTATTTTTTCAGCATTGAGAAGTACACATACTGTACTTTTCTAATATGTTTATTCTTCTTCTTTTGCATTATACTTATCTCCCAGAAAAATGGATGCTAATGGACTATTGAGTGCTCCCATCTGCAGTAACATCTGTTTTTGGTGATCCAACAGATGATTTTTCATTAAAAACCTTAGTAAAAATACAGTTTTATAATGTATACTCTGTTATAGAATATATGTTTTGATAGAAATAAGTGATGCTCTGAAGAACTAAAACTATAACTGGCTATCAGATACTATTGTTTTGTAATTCCTCAAAATCATACCAAACAAGCTTCTAAATAGCATTTGTATGGGAATAATAGTGAAGAAAAACTATTAACCTCAATGAGAGGGAGGATTTTGTATGAGATGAACACTTGGCCATCAGGACAGTTTTATTAATGGTCATTCTTCAGGGCTGATGGAAAACATCAGAGAATCTGGAATAGGGGTGTGATCATGTGCTGTAACTGATGTAAATACAAGGATTGGTTGTATGTGTCCCTCATTCAGATTCATTCCAATGATCACTGAATGAGTGGTCAATAAACAAGGACCAGCTATAGAGAAAAATAAAGAGCCAGTTTGGCATAGTGATTAAGACATCAAATAAGAAACGGTCAGAGCATGAGTTCTAATCCTATTTAGGCAAAAGCCAGCTGGGTGATCCTGGGCCAGTCACTCTCTTTCAGCCCTAGGAAGAAGGCAAGGGCAAACAACTTCTGAAGTCTTCTCAAGAAAACTGCAGGGACTGGTCCAGGCAGTCACCAGGAGTCAAGACTGACTCATATGCACCCTTTCAAATAAATAAAATGGATAAAGCCTACCAAAAGCACAATTAACCAGAAACTTAAACAAATAAATGCCATTGAATTTTGGTAAAGTGACTTAGGCTTATTAAAAAGGAGGGATAGGAGTCACAGTCCTCAGTTTTCCCACTCCTAATTTAGAATCTAGACAAAACAATTATTCCTAGCTTGGACTATAATGTAAGTTGGAAGGGGATATGATAAACCTTATGAACCTCCATAACTGTTTTAAACTCCAGGTTGGAAAAGAATATTTGATATAGTTTGATCCCCAAAACTGTTTCTAGGTCTCTCGATTTATTTTTATTACATTATTTATCCCATAAATTGATATACCCCTTCTTCCTAGGATTCTTGGCAGTTCACTGTCTTTACCCACCTTTTCTGTTCCTTAAAAATTCCAATTTTTGGATAGCATGGTTAAAGAAAAAAAAGAAAGTGTTACAATGAAAAAGTAACAAGTTCCAGAAGGTAAATAGTCAGAGATCTTTAAGAAGTAAAGTAATACAGTAGGTACTTTTGTGCAACAGCAGACACTGGAAGCAATTATAAATACACAATTTTAAAAGCTTGGAAAATTTGGAAGCATTTTCATGCTGCTTTGGCCATATGTTGTATTCTCACGACATAAAAAGAAGATCAAACCTTGTGATCCTCAGAAAGAACAAGTGGCATCATAGATGCTATCATTATTGCCAATATGAGTGCTAAATAGTACTCTCCAATTAGATGGAAATCTTGTGGTGTGCTTTTGTTCAGCTATTTTTTTCCTTTCCAATTCTGTTTCTAAAATAAATCTTATAAAGCCATGTTAGCTCTCTTCTTAACTGTCTTTAAGTGAGCTTAAAGAAGTGAGACAAGGTAATACCTCTAGTCATCTTCAAAATGATGCACTTAGAAAGATGACATTTTAGTCATAAGCTTCCTTCCAGCAAAAACGTTAATGGGGTTTTCAGTGTGTAAAAGATTCTAAATGGGACACACTTTGCATTGCTACATTTTCTAAAAAAAAGAAGCCAGTAGTTCTTTCTAGGACTTGTGCTTCACACATTCAAGTAATATGTTTAGTAGGAAATGTATATATTGGATTGTTATGGCTAATGCTATTTCCTGAAATTATCTTCCAGACCCCCATGTTGGGCTGAAGACTTCCAGGGAGATTTGGCTAGGTTCAGTTTAATAAGCAAATTTTCCTTCATGCAACTAAAGCTGAACTCTACACCAATTATTTGTACAAGGTTGTATGGACTCTGCCAAATCCCAGGCCCTCCCAGCCACGCTTCCCTCCATCACGCTCTGCAGCTACCCTCTCAAGGTGTTAATAAAGTGCCTTTTCCATCCGGAGCTCACACAAAGTAAGGAGGAGGCAGATTCTTCTCGTCAAAGGGGGGGGGGGCTTCCAGAAACAAAGTTGACCAGCCCCTAGCCCCGATAGTCAATGCATGGCAGTGTTTAACAGCCCCAGGCAGTCATAGCAGCAATAGTCAATAATTTTACAGCAACCATTTGGAAACAAAGGAGGGGGAAATCCCGGCTCCAGGTAGCAATGGAAACACAAACAAAGGCAGCCAGTGATCTGCAGTAACAACCCATCCCACAAGGGAAACTCCCCACAATGTCTATAACTTGCACAAGTAACAGTGATCAAAGTTTGGATGGTCGCTGGTGTTCAAAGCAATGGTGATAGTGACCAGCCTCTCCTTCTCTTCTGTCATCACTTGCAGTCTCAGGTCTCATCGATGTCAAACACCCCCCCCCCTTTCCTTTATTGTTAAAATCTGAATTTAGCAACTCCAGCAACTTTCTCTCTCCTCACTCTCTCTCTCTTGCCTCTGCTCAGGATATCCCCCCTGCGAAAGAAAGCAATAAAATTCCACCTTCTCACTCTCTCCTTCCCTCTCCTTCAAAGAAAGGGATAAGCTAAAACCGCAAATCCTTCTTCCGCTTCACCTGGTCTCTCCCCAACAACTGCAACCACCACACCCCCTTTCTTTCCTCCTTTTTCTTTCCTTCTGCCCAATCCACGCCCGCTGTGCCCCAAACTGGCAGCAGCTGTCTGAGCTGCCCACTCCTCAGGCAGGGTCCCACAAAGCCTTTCAGCCAGCCTCGCTACACATGCAAGTCCCTCCTTCAGATAATTTGTCCAGCGCCAGTGATCTTGAAGCAGAGTTTTATGGATAATTTGTGGCATTGTGAGTGTCACATCTTCAAAGGCTGACAAACATATTGATATACAAAGGGACCTGTGAAAAGAAAAACATTAACTGTACTACAGCACCTCAAGGTGATCTGTCCCTTTGAAATGGGACAGAGAAAATAGGAAAAGTGACCTATGCATTAATTCATTGAAGGCCAAGAATTACTCATTAGGTAAATTAGATTTAACTCACTTGAAATAGGATTAGAGTGATGGAAAACTGCTGAATATAGTTTAAGAATTGCACTTGTTGTATGCCTTTAAATGAGAAGCTCCATCATAATCAACTTGTAGTCCTGTCATTTAAATAAAGCTCTCTTTGTCATTCCCTATGATCATTTAAATTTGTAATATTCTGTCAACCTTGTGAAATTTCTTTATTTCCTTAAAGTCAGCTTCTTTCTTTCATTTGGTTCAAAGTCATAGAAGACTAAATAAAATACTTAGAAAATGCAGTGTTTTTTTCCATTTCCAGTGGCTGAAGGAGAAATGCCTTCATTGTACTTATACACTATATCAATATGAACTATATTTTTACATAATTATATTTGTCTAAATTGCCATTTCCCATTCCTATAATCATTAATACAATTAATTTATAATCCTGTGTGTTTCATCTGCAGAATATTCCATTCATGAACAAATGGGCCTTTTAAGTATGTATCTACTTCACTAATCTATATATTAAAGTCTGATTAACTGCCATGGATCTTGCAAAGAATTTGGTGAATACAGGCTAGTTATTGCAGTTAGTGCTAACAATTCTTCTATAGAACAATCCATGTAACTAGTCAGGCTGAATCTGATCACATGTGCCAAATTTCATTTTATATTCTGAGCAGTAGAACATTTGGGAAATAGGATTTTGATTGAATGTTAGGAAAAATAACAAGAGCAGTTAGATGGTGGTACCAGTCTGGTTACTCAGACTGGTGAAGTCCCCTTCATTGAAGGAGCTAGGAAAAGATTACACATCAATGGGAGAAGGATGCTTCAATTTGGATTCTTGCACAAAGCAAAGGATTCCCCTTGATTCCTCAGAGAAAGCCATTCAAGTACTCCATGATTCCACAAATTGAATAATTTTACTATGAGTAAGGAGGACGTGATGGCTCAGTGGTTAAAACACTGAGCCTGCCTGGGTTCAAGACCCAATGCACCACACAACAGGGTGAGCTCATGTTTCTTGCCCCAGCTTCTGCTCACCTACCAGTAATTGCCTCAGTAAGTAGTCATGCTGCCCTATGACCACAGAAGTGTCTATGAACAATGCTGGCTCCCTTGGCTAAAAAATGGAGATGAGCACCACCCTCTAGAGTTGGGCACAGTAAGGTAAAGGAAACCTTTACCTTTACTATGAATAAAAATATCATTACTTGTAGTAGAGAAGACTTTTAGGCTTATATCACAATCTTCTGGTCAAACATTCACCAGCGATGAGAAATTGCAAGGTCTCCATTGTCCTTTACTAGATTATTTGTTATTTAAACTAACCATCAACGAAACAGGTATGTGAGTTTCACTTTTCAGTTGCATTTTACCTCTGAAGTTTGTAAAGATTTATGGCCATAAATTCAGAATGAATGGACTGAAATTTGGAGCTATTTACTCATTTTAAGCTTTGTTGTGCTTTCTTTTACAAAAAAATTGTGTAGTTATCCCTTTGCAAGGCTATGATTGAACAAGGATTGTTTCTATCTAGCCATGAAACCCAAGACTGTTCAAAATGACCCAGCATATTTCAAGGGGTAAAGTGGATGTGTTGGCCAATCGGTGGATTTGCATTTAAATGATATCTTTTAAATTCCAGTGAATTTTAACAATGACTGGTAGAAAGTGTTTAAAAAGTTTACCCATGGAGAGCCCCTCTCTGAGATGGGAAATAAATAAATAAATATTCTAAACAGTTCCTTTTCAGATTATAACTATCAGACACTTGTTTGCAAACTCTATTCTGAAGTTTAAACCTGCAAATGTGAACCTAATTTGTTAAATTCTGCTGATAGATATAGAGAAATGCAGAGAGACTCATTATGGATTGTCTTTTTTCCCCTTGCCAGAAAGATTATAGTAAAGCTAATTCTGATTATTACAATAAGAACCAGTTCATTGCCCATAATTTCCTCTTTTCCATCCTGTGCACATTTTGCCACCAGAGATGATCTCACTTATGCATCATTATTGTTCTCAGCACTGTATCATTTGTTGCCAGTTCTTTAGAAAGGATTGCATTACTCACAGGGTCACAAGACAAATTTTGTTCAACGACCATGACTCATGTAGTCAGATGAAATTCATCTCCTGTCTTCATCCAAACAGAGTGCTTTGTATGGAGGTAGTGTGTAAATCTGGATGGAAATAATGCTATAAGCATAAAGACACTTCTTTAAATCTTGCTGGTGATGTTTAAAATGTGCATTGTTGGTTAACATTAAGATTTAAATCACCTTTAGAGCTCTTTGTTACAATTTCAAAGCACAGTGTAGAAAATTTATTGGTATTCCAATTTGGTGTGAAGTCTGAGCACAACACAGAAGCAGCCATTCAGAATACATTTTAATTCATTTGAAGTGTGATCGAGATTAACTTCCTATGTCCCTGATTAAATATAACCCAGAATCCTATAGATCATTTCCCCCTTGTTACAGAAAAAGAAGCTACATTTTTTTTCAATTCATATCTCAGAATCGAGATAAGCTGTGATCTAAATTAGTACCAAATAGGTTAAATTCTTTATGGAGTGAAGAATGTAGTATAAATAGTGTTGGGCGATGTTTTGCATAGTCCTACTTGAAGCAATTTTTTTTTAAAAAAAACATACACATTCTGAATAAATGGTAGGAAAAGCTTCCTAAAGATAAAAGCAGTTTGGCCATGAAAACCATTTTTCAGAGTGCGGCTGAATCTTCTTTGGCTGGATGTGTTCAAGCAGATACTGAAAAACCATCTCTAAGGGATGCTTCAATTTGGATTCTTACACTGAATGGAAATTAGACTTGGTGGGTTAAATGATTCTTCCCAACTCTGGAATCCTTTGAGCTATTAAGGCTGTTATTACAGTCACCATTATTTCAACTCCAGTGCTTAAGTAAACACTTGCTTTCATTCATAGGTGAATACAGCCAGAAATGACAACCTTGCTGTTCTGGTGTGGTCCATTTAACTCAGAGGAAGGAAGACATCTTCCACAAGCCTAGATGGACAGAGCTTTTGAATGTGTAGAAGGATTCCAAAATGTGTCCTACTAGTTTGCATTTAATGAATAACAGAATAACAAATTTGGATGGGACCTTGGGAGTCTTTTAGTCCTACCCCCTGCTCAGGAAGGAAATCCTATGGTATAGGGTTTCCTGCCTGAGCAGGGGCTTGGACTAGAACATCTCCAAGGTCCCTTGCAACTCTGTTATTCTATTTTATTCTATACCATTTCAGAACAATGGTTGTCCAATCCCTTCTTAAAAACCTCCCTTGTTGGAGCACCCACAACACAAAAAAAAAAGCTCTTAAAATGGCGGACGTGTTGGGCTGAGCTCCGCGAGCTCCGGTTGCTGGGCGTCCCTTGGGAGCCCCCCAGGGGTCCTTTTGAGCCCCTGGGTAGGGGATTTAGACTATTAATTTTAGAGGCAAAGAATGAGGTAGCTTGCTGTTCGTTTTCTCCCATCTGTGAGTGGCTGCTTCCATCTGCTCCGTCTGCTGCTTCGCCCGCTGTTTCCATCTGCTTCGTTTGTGCTGCCGCTGTGTTCGCTGTGTTTGGTTTCGGCCTGCCGGTTTCTACAGCCTCGGCGTCTCCGGGCTGCTTCGCCTCGACGTCTCCGGGCTGCCTTGGGCTGCTCTTGACGGGTTGTAGCTGGTGGTGACGGCGTTCTCTGCTGCTTCGGGCAGTAACGCTGTTGCTTCTGGCCGGCTCTCGGCGGTTTTCGGCATCTCTGAGGTTCCAGCTGATCGGCGGCGGCCTCGGAGTTCCAGCTGATCGGCGCCTCCATTTTGGCGCTTCCGTGTTGGCGGCGATGTCAGCGGCGGCCTCGGAGTTCCAGCTGGTCGGCGGTGGCCTCGGAGCCTCGGAGCTCCAGCTGATCGGCGCCTCTATTTTGGCCCTTCTGTGTTGGCGGCGATGTTAGCGGCGGCGGCGGCGGGGAGCTCTCTGTTGGACCTGCCTCGGGCCGCTTTCGGCGGCTGCGGCGTCTTCGGGCCGTTTCGACGGTGGAGGGGACGACCGCTGGTCAGCTTGGTGGCAGAGATGTCCCTGGTATTGTTTTTCGAGCCGCTGCCGGCGGCGGAGGTGGCGACGGTGACGGCGTCCTCGGGCTGCCTTTGGCAGTGGAGAGGACGACCGCGGCGACGACGGTGGTGTTGCTGCTTCGTTTGCCTTGTTCCGGCCTTTGACGGTGATGGCGACGACGGCGTTTTCGGGGCTTGCTGGCCCGTTCCATCGGCAGTGATATGGCGGTGGTCGGTGCTTTTCCATCTGGTCTGCGAGGGCCGTAGCAGCTCCGGTGGACTGCCAATTACTAACTCTCCATCTGCCTCTCTATTCCCCTTTGGACTGGGACGGACCTGGGTGCAGGCCGCAGTGGGAGAGCGGCCTGTTTTCACATCGGCACTCCCATAGAGGTGGGAGCTCTATGGGTTATGCCCCACCCAGGGTGTACATTCTTGACCATCCCCCTGGTTCAGACTCTCGACCGGTCGTGGGAGGACGGGTTGGGATCTGCCCCCGGGAGCATCCAACCGGGTGGCAGTAGGTTGGTTGATGGCCTGAATGTTTCACTTCCTTCCTTTAGAACCTCCTACTGGACTTTTCCATTATGGGACTGCCTTATCTGGACTTGTTGGACTTATGTATAGATACTCCAGCACGGACTTGCTCGCCCTCAGGGGTGCCCCCCTCTCCTGGGTGCATCCCGCCTTTTTCGCCATTCCCAGTCTCGATGAGGGGCCCAATTATTGGGACCCTGAGAGATGGCCGGGTAAGGTCAGGGGCTCTCGATCCAAATTTAATAGGAGGCCCCTGGTTACTTTTTTAGTTAAATTTTTTAGGGGGTTAGGGAGGGGGGCGGGGGGGTAATGGTTGTTTGACTATGGGGGGTGGCCATACAACCACGGTGCAGGCCAGGCCTGGGTCTGACTGCGTTCGGGGGGAGCGGGGTGTGGTTACATCTGGGGCTCAGGAGCGGGTCGTGGGATTGCCGATTCCCACGACACTGGGGTATGGCAGCAGGCGTATGGACAGAGGGCCGTATCGTTACCGGGAGGGCCGTCCCCGCTGTTTACAAGCGGTGAGGCGCTCCGACCCTCTGTTTCTTCCCCGAGGTGCCGGGAGCGAGGATGCGCAGCCTCCTGAGCTCCGGCTGGTGTACCTGAATGCCAGGTCCGTGGTTAATAAGGTTCCCCTTGTGCGGGATTTGGTGGAGGGTGAGCATGCGGACCTGGCTTGTATTACCGAAACCTGGTTGGGCCCAGAGGGTGGGGTCCCTTTGGTTGATCTTTGCCCACCAGGTTTCCGAGCGTTACACCGGCCCCGGGCTCATGGTAGGGGCGGGGGAGTGGCGGTAGTTATCAGGGAGACCTTATGTCCGCGGGAGACCACCGTCCCTCAGATAGTCGGGTGTGAGTCTCTCTTTTTGAGGTTTGGTTCGGGGGCGCAGTTGGGCTTGCTGCTGGTGTACGTTTCGCCTAGTCACACAGCGGCAGCCCGGCCTGAGCTACTCGATGTCCTCTCCGGTTTGGTGATTGAGTTCCCCAAACTTTTAGTTTTGGGTGACTTCAATCTACCATCCCTGGGAGGGTCATCTGAGTTGGCTCGGGAGTTCATGGCTTCCATGACGGCCATGGACCTGACGCAGGTAATTTCTGAACCAACTCATGAGGGAGGCCACACCCTGGACCTAGTTTTTTTATCTGGACGATGGCTGGATGATCTTGGTGGGGGCTCTCCATTTATCATGCCCCTGTCATGGACGGATCATCACCTCCTGCGGCTGGTCTTCCGTTTTACCACCCCCCGCCGTGGGGATACGGAACCAATTAGATGGTACCGCCCCAGGCGCTTAATGGACCCTGATGGGTTCCAGGCAGTGCTGGGATCCCCACCTGCTTCCGTCGCTCACAACTCGGCGGATGCCTTAGTGGAAGCCTGGGAAAGGGCAGCCACTGAGGCACTGGACCGAGTTGTACCCTTGCGGCCCCTGACCCGGCGCAGATCCCAACGAGCTCCATGGTTCTCCGCGGAGCTCCGGGAGATGAAGCGTCGGAAACGGGGCCTAGAGAGCTGCTGGAGGTCCAGCCGATCCGAATCCGACCGATTGCGGTTAAGAACCTATATTAGGTCTTATCTCGCTGCGATGAGGGTGGCGAGGTGTAATTACTTCTCCACCCTCATCGCGTCCGCAGATAATCGCCCGGCCGCCCTGTTTAGGGTGACTCGCTCACTTCTTAATCAGGAGGTGAGGGGGGATCCCTTACAGGGTCGTGCCGAGGAGTTTGGTCAGCATCTGTCGGACAAAATCGCTCGGATTCGGACCGGTTTGGACTCCAGCTGGGCAGAGTCTGACGATCAGGACACGGGCGGTCTTGTCAATGTTATCTGGGAGGAGTTTGATTCTGTGACCCCTGATGAAGTGGACAGGATTATGGGGAGGCTGAGCTCCACCACATGTTTATTGGACCCGTGCCCTTCCTGGCTGGTTTATGCAGCTAGGGAGAGGACACGAGGCTGGTTCCAGGCGGTGATATCTGCTTCTTTGAGTGAGGGTAATTTCCCCACCGTCTTGAAGGAGGCGGTGGTGAGACCCCTCCTCAAGAAGCCTGCCTTGGACCCAGCTGTGTTGAACAACTTTCGTCCAGTCTCCAACCTTCGCTTTCTTGCGAAGGTTGTTGAGAGTGTGGTGGCGCATCAGCTCCCTCTGGTCCTGGATGAAGCGGATTATCTGGACCCGTACCAATCGGGTTTCAGGCCCGGGTACAGCACGGAGACGGCATTGGTCGCTCTGGTGAATGATCTCTGGAGGGCTCGGGATAGGGGATGTTCCTCTGTCCTAGTCCTATTAGACCTCTCAGCGGCTTTCGATACCATCGACCATGGTATCCTGCTGCGGCGTCTCAGGGGATTGGGAGTGGGAGGCACAGTTCTTCGGTGGTTCTCCTCCTATCTCCTGGGACGTTCGCAGTCGGTGTTGGCAGGGGGGCAGAGATCGGCCCCTAGGTCTCTCGTTTGTGGAGTTCCTCAGGGGTCGGTTCTCTCGCCTCTCCTGTTCAACATCTACATGAAACCGCTGGGTGAGATCATTCGTGGTTTTGGAGTTGGGTATCATCAATATGCTGATGATACCCAACTTTTTATTTCTACCCCAAACCACCCCAGTGATGCCCTCGCTGTGATGTCCCATTGCCTGGAGGCGGTTCGGGTCTGGATGGGGAGGAACAGACTTCAACTCAACCCGGACAAGACTGAGTGGCTGTACATTCCGGCATCCCGGGACATTCAAATTGTTCCATCCCTTTCTATGGGGGGTGAGCTGTTACCCCCCGTGGATAGGGCTCGCAACTTGGGAGTCCTCCTAGATTCACGACTTACCTTGGAAGATCATGTAGCAGCTGTGACTAGGGGGGCTTTCGCCCAGGTTCGCCTGGTGCGCCAGTTGCGGCCCTATCTGGACCGGGATGCCCTGTGTACGGTCACTCATGCGCTCGTGACCTCTCGCCTTGACTACTGTAATGCTCTCTACATGGGGCTTCCCTTGAAGACCACTCGGAAGCTCCAACTGGTACAGAATGCGGCCGCGAGAGTTGTCTTGGGAGTTTCCCGGTACTCCCATGTTACACCTTTGCTCCGCGAGCTACATTGGTTACCAGTTGTCTTCCGGGTGAGGTTCAAGGTCTTAGTGATGGTTTTTAAGTCCCTACATGGCATGGGTCCGGAATACCTCGGGGACCACCTGCTGCCGGCGTCAACCCCCCTCCGCCCTGTGCGTTCCCACAGAGAGGGCCTCCTCAGGGTGCCTCCAGTCAGAGAATGCCGGCTGGTGGCCCCCAGGGGGAGGGCCTTCTCTGTGGGCGCCCTGGCCTTATGGAATGAACTGGCGGTGGAGCTCCGGATGGCACCGGATCTCCGCTCCTTCCGGCGCGGGTTAAAGACCCACCTGTTTGAACAAGCTGGCCTGGCCTGATGGGGAGTTAATTTGGGTTTTTAAATATTTGTATATTTTACTGTTTTATCTTGGGCATTAATTTAATTCTATTTTAACTTTTGTAGTTTTGTATTTTTATTATCTGCCCTGTTCACCGCCCTGAGTCCCTAGGGAGAAGGGCGGTATAAAAATTTAATAAAACTAAAACTAAACTAAACTTCAGGAGGCAAGGCATCCCAATGATTAATTGTTCTCTCTGTCAGGGAATTTCTTCTTAGTTGTAGGTTGGTTCTCTTCTTGATTAGTTTCCATCCATTGCTTTTTGTTTTGTCTTCAGGTGCTTTGGAGAATAGGCTGACCTCATCTTCTTTGTGGCAGCCCTTTAGATATTGAAACACTATTATGTCAACCCTAGTCCTACACTATTATGTAAACCCAATTCCTGCAAGTATTCTTTGTATGTTTTAGCATCTAGTCCCCTAATCATCTTTGTTGCTCTTCTCTGCGCTCTGTCTCAACATCTCAACATCTTTTTTATATGATGGTGACCAAACTGGATTCAATATTCCAAGTGTGGTCTTAGAATGATGACCATTGTATTAGCTAGCAGAATATCTACTAAGGCCCTTCTCTTTTCTTTATTTCTCCTACTCCCTGGTCTTCAATCATACAATAGAGAGAACTATTCTGGGAGTTGACTTAAAATTAGAAAAGCATTTTTGTGACTGTTTCTATACCAGGAATATTTATGAATATACCAGGGCTATATAACATAATATATCTCAGTCTATGACAATTATCTCAAAAGTGCCATGGTGAACACGAGATGTCACAAAGTATAATTTTCAGTTCTTCCTAGTTATGCATCGGTGTGAATGAATGAGCATGGACCAGTTCATTGAAAGTATAACCAGAAGCAATTCTTGTAACAGCATTCATTGGAAAAGAAAAAAAAATCTGACACTTTTCAACAACTATATTTGCAGTAGTTTCATTCATGCTACATTTATTTACCTGCATACCTGATGACACTGTTGTATAGAAAATAGCAGGTGGCATAAGCTGGGATTAACAGATAAGTGCTTTTTCATTTAATAGGGTGCAGTAACTGTAACTAACATTTTCTCTCCTTTTTAATGCTCAAGATCATACAGCTATGCATGATGAAGATACTAGCTTTCCATGTTAAATACATATTTGAACAAATGACATTGGAAAAAAGAAAACTGTTCCCAAATGTGTGTATTCTATATTGGTGGAGCATAGGTGAAATAGGAAAACTTGAATTATTAACAACAAAGAATATCTCCCCAACAGTAATCATTTTGTTGTGCACATAAAAAAAATTGCAGCTTATGTTTCATTAGGAAAAAAAATAGTGTCTACAGTTGGATAATATCTTTTTATGTGGTTCATTCTAATAAAGTCATTATCTAACAGTAGCTGTGTAGATCAAAGTGTACAAATTTTGTATTTCATCAGGATGATACAAGAAGAAAAAAGCCAGAAATTTAAACTGGATTTTTCAGCCATAAGGTATATAGACTCTAACATTGATCGTTGATTTGAAAGCTTGCACTCTCAGCCTAAAAACAAATTATTTGTTTGGTTCTTTTTTCTTTTATTATGACCTGTGACTTTTGATCATATGTACTGTCTTTTTGAGAAACCTATATGCGGGTCAAGAAGCAACAGTGAGAACTGGACACGGAGCCACTGATTGGTTCAAAATTGGGAAAGGAGTCTGGCAAGGCTGTATACTGTCACCCTCCCTGTTTAACTTATATGCAGAGCACATCATGAGAAAGGCAGGGCTAGATGAATCAAAAGTTGGAATTAAGATTGCCGGAAGAAATATCAACAACCTAAGATATGCAGATGATACCACTCTAATGGCAGAAAGTGAAGAGGAACTAAAGAGCCTCTTGTTGCGAGTGAAGAAGGAGAGTGCAAAACTTGGGTTGAAACATAACATTAAGAAAGCCAAGATCATGGCATCCGGCCCTCTCAATTCCTGGCAAATAGATGGGGAAGAAATGGAGGTAGTGACAGATTTTATTTTCCTGGGCTCCAAGATCACCGCAGATGGGGACTGCAGCCAAGAAATTAAAAGAGCCTTGCTCCTGGGGAAGAAAGCCATGGCAAATCTAGACAGCACACTAAAAAACAGAGACATCACCCTGTCAACAAAAGTGGATATAGTCAAGGTTATGGTCTTCCCAGTTGCAATGTATGGCTGTGAAAGTTGGACCATAAGAAAGGCTGAGTGCCAAAGAATTGAAGCCTTTGAAATATGGTGCTGGAGAAGACTCCTGTGAGTCCCTTGGACTGCAAGGCGATCAAACCGGTCAGTCCTAGAGGAGATCAACCCTGACTGCTCTTTAGAAGGCCAGATCCTGAAGTTGAAACTCAAATACTTTGGCCACCTAATGAGAAGGAAGGACTCACTTGAGAAGAGTCTAATGCTGGGAAAAGTTGAGGGCAAGAGAAGAAGGGGATGACAGAGAATTAGGTGGCTGGATGGAGTCACTGAAGCAGTAGACTGTTCTGTACCAGCCTGCTACCGGCCCTACAGCAAAAGCAGGGACATCCCCTTTACAAACGGCAAGAGGCTGGAATAAAGCCTGCCAAATTAATTAACATAAAACAGAGCAAGACAAGACACCAACCATGAAACAGGAGCTATGAAACAGGAACTATCCAAGCGGTTGCCTTCAGCAAACCAGCCCTCCCACACATTCCCCTTAAATACAGTTCAGGGCGTGGCCTCTCTCTGCCTCCTTCTGAGGTGCCCTATTGCCTTCCTCTGTTTACTCCTGATTGACTGCCTCCTGCATCGGGCATCTTTGAACAGGGCCAGCTGTGGGTCATCTTCATCCACGCTGTCAGGCTCACACAGCTGGGTCTCCGTCGTGACCAGGTGGGAGGGGCCTGGCTGAGGGCTCTGCGGAGCCTCAAAGCCATCATCAGCAAGCTCTTCAACACCCCCCTCCTCCTCCTCTGAGTCGTCCGACCCAACTGCCGAACCCACAGGCTGACCCTGAATCACAACATAAGCATGAGCTTAAATGGACTCCAGAAGATGGTAGAGGACAGGAGGGCCTGGAGAAACGTTGTCCATGGGGTCATGATGGGTCGGACGTGACTTCGCAACTAACAACACTGTCTTTTTGCTGATTATTTTGTTTCCATCAACAGGGTATAAGAAGCAAGATCTGTATTATGAGGATTCATTTCCACCTCAGACATGAAAGCCAATTGAGTAAGTTTGACTTTGGGCCAATAACACTTTCTCAACCCAACCCACCTCGTAGGGCTGTTATTGTGAAGGAAATAGAAATAAGAAGGTTTGTTGGATATGATCACCACCCTGGTTATTTGTATAAATAATAAAAGTGGGATAAAAATAAATAAAATCAAAACTTCCCAAAGAATTTTGCCTATTGCTTTGCATTGCCAATCAAGGCCTAGTTTTTAAAGGAAAGATTCTGAGGATCAGTGAGTTGCTGCTGCTGCCTGTTGAATCAATGGACTGATCAAAGGGTGAATTGTATAAATACTGTTCTTTGCTAAATTCACATTTAACTGAAATAAATTTCTAAACTAGCTTTGGAAAAAAGTAAGAACTACAGATGCTTTAAGCAACAGTCTGGTAAATTCCTGCATTCTAAGTAGTTCCAAATGACTTTTAGACTTCTTTTAATCCATTTCTTGCTGTTCTCATCTCTAACAAGATCCAGCTTGGTAATAGGAACTTGCAGAGAAACCACACTGTGTATCAAATGCAAATTATAATGCTGTGCCCTGAAATCCTAGGAAACACTTCACCTAAATTTACAGCTTTGCTGCTGATAAAAACTCTATCAAAGAATAAATTCCAAATAACCACAGGAACCCTTGCCAGTTCATCATCCCCCTCTTCTCTATGGGCATTAGGCTCACAATGCTAGAGGCTAGTACAGCTTTAATTTGGGGAGCTGGGAGGGACAAAGCACCAACACCGAACTGTGCCAAATTAGCATAAACTTGATCCATTTGTTCATTCCATGCCAGAGAAGGATTAGTCTAACTGTGATTCAAGACATAAGGAGGTTGGTGTGTCCCTGGGATTAACCTGCTTTGTGATAGACGCCATTCAGGAGGCTGACAAAGGAGAAGGTGGGGTGGGTGGGAAGGGGGTAAAGACATGCCCTAATCATTCTACAGCCTGCTCAGAGCGATCCATTCTCTTATGCCTCTGGAGACATGATTAGCAGTTCCATCCTGTGACTCGGCCTGATGCTATCTGCTTGTGATATTGTAAACAGGATTTCTTGAGAAAGAAAGCATTAGATGGCTATCTGCCATGTTGCACACGAACAAGCCTGATGAATATAAATGCACCCAGGCAGAGGGCAGGGAGGGGGAAGAGATACTGAATGCAAGTTTATTGTCAGGATTAAAATATATTGATTCCTGAATTTGGTGGCCCAGGTGAATAGAGTTCTTTCTTTCTCTCTTGCTGAAATGTAAAGTTTTATTACCTCATCATAGAGTGAAAGGATTAATTTCAAATAGGTCTGCAAAATGGTTACATGCAGAAAAATATCATTTCACTTTAATAATTTATACTAATGGAATACACAATGTGATCTATATGAGTGTAGTAGAAGAGACACCAAGCAGAGGGTGGAATAATTTAATCTTCCCTTTCTCTTTCTTCTCTTTCTTCTATGGGTCTCCTAGAAGACTTCATGTAACCAAAATGGGGAATGATGGGAGTTTGGGTGTTTTTTCTTTTTTAAGAGGTTCCATAATTTATGCCAAGAAGAAGCAAAAAGCAGAGATGGGTGAGTACCAAAAGGATGGAATTTGAATACCAAAATTCTAAAAGACATCAGACTTGTAAAAAACTCAGATTGATTCAGTCTCTGCTAGAATTAAAAAAAAGAAGAAGAAAATAAGAAAGGACTTGATTTTCTTAAAAATAAAATCACATTCTGCTTGATGAAACAGATTATTTTTATAATTTAATTAAAAAATAGAGAGGTTTGGTGAAGTTCCCATGAGTGAGATCCTACCCTCTTGCCTTACCTTACTAGCTGCTTACTTTAATTAGAAGACAGATGAAGTAAGGGCTTTGCCTTTTACTATACAGCCAACCTTTTGGTAAACATCAGCTTTTCTGGATCTTCTTATTTCAATGTAATTCCATGAGAATATACCATAGAAAGACTTATCCCATGAGCTTCTTTAAACCATGGATAGATAACTTTCTAAAAGATGGGAAATACTGCAATTTGAAAAGGACTTGATAGGTGAATAAAATTGCCAAATCTAGTCTAAACATCTGGCTGACTGTGCAATGAATCATCATAACAATCTGAAGCCATATGAAAAAAAATCATCAGAAAGAGAATTACTGCTCAATACTGTCGAATTTGGACTGGACAAAAGGCCAGATATCCTCAGCATCTTCTGTGGAAAAATAGTGAAAACTGAAGGAATCAAGATGCCCTAAGGAAATAACATCAAGAGTCTAGATGAAGATGATCACTACAAATATGTGTGCATTCTTCAAGCTGTCAATACTGAAATCAAGAAGAAGTTTAGAATTGAAGACATCATGAGAGTGAAGAACATGTTAAAGTCCAAAGTCATTGGACAAATATCATCAAGGCAATTTTCATCTGGGTAATTCCAATCTGTAGATATACAGCTGAAACAGTGGACTGGCCATGAACAGAACTAAAAAGCCTGAATAGGAAGACCAGAAAAATAATGCCAATAAATCATGCCTTTCATCCATGCAACAATGTTGACAGAGTCTGCTTACCAAAGAAAATGTTGCAAGTACACCAGAAGAAGAAAAAAGGGCATTGCAAAAATATCTATAGGACAGTGAAGGAGATGTACTGAAGTTAGTATGCCAGGAAGGCTTATGGATTACTGTATTGGAGAGACCAAAGTAGGCTATAAGAAAGATCACATGAAGAAAAAAAGACAGACATGGCAAGGCAAAGTATTACATGGTGTGTGTATAAAAGCTAGCAGCCAAAACAAATAACAAGAAGATGTAGCAATGACTAAGAGTAGGAAAGTTGAAGAAAGAGACAAAGGAGCTAATTCTAGCTGCACAAGACCAAGCGTTAAAAACAAATGCATACAAAGCCAGATAAAGGACATGAAACATTGTCATTATTTTTGTGGTCTTTTTCTAGTCCATAGGGCAGCTTGATTCCTTCAGTTTTCACTATTGTTCCCCTGTTGGTGGTGAGGGTAACACATCTATACAGTCCAAACTCCATTGCAATATCTTGGCTGTATATACAGACAAGTATATGTCAAATGCTTTCTTATTGATCTTCCTTCTCTTGCAGTTTTCTAAAATCAAAGCTGATCTTTTGTTCCTCTGCTGTTCCAGAGCAGTTTTCTTTCTGCTCCAGTGGAAAGAGCTTGTTTTCAACTATACACTGTTGAAGTGCCTCAGCTACCACATCAGTTAGCAGTCTGAAAGTTGTTGGTAAGCAGATAATCGACCTGTAGTTGCCTGGTGCTACCCCTTTTGATGGATCTTTGGGATTTATTAATATTATTACTATTAAAGTATTATTTATTAAATCATTTTCATATAAACATGTTTTGGGACCTTCCCTGTTTTTTAAAAAAGCTTCTCCCTCCATGCCATAGGAAGAACACTGTCAAGACAAAGATGTTGGCCATATTGAATATTGCCTGTAACAATTGTTCTTGGAAAGGAAGCCTATAAATACTAGAAATGATGAGTGATGGTCATATTTTGGTTTCCTGGGTGGTTGTTTTTTTTTGAACCATTATATTCTGACCTCTCTTTTACTGAACACTCCTCCCTGGTTCATTACAGTAGACACATTTTTCTTTCATAACTATTTACATGTGTAATTACTATAGGCACTTCAGGAATTGTTTGCTAATGGCTCTATGTAAATACTAATTATCAGTAATTAAAAAAACAACAACACCCAGCTATTAGAAAGATAGTGATAGGGCTAAAATGCTGCTTAGGAAGCAAACAATGTTTGCTGAGACAAAATTAAACATCAAATAACTTTCTCTCCATATAATTATACCAATGCATTATTTGCCTGCTGTGGAAATAAAAGGGCTAAAGGAAGACAGGTAACCTTGGCATTTTTTCCTTCATTCTCTAAAACCAAAAATTTGTGCTGGAAAATAAGTTGAATAATTGAGAATATTTCATGCTACAGATGCCGAGAAGCACCAGATGCTTAGTGCATGTATTTGTTTCCCCTCACAACATGCTAAAACTAATGTGTCTGCCGAATGATGCTTTGGTGAGTTAATGTTATAGGCTATAAAACACAATGGGAGCCCATCTTCTTTCAAACAAACGACAATAAATTATTTAAGTTTTATTCCCTCTCTGTCTTTTGCACTTCCTAACATATGCAGAAGCAGAGAGATACAAAAGCATATCTATCATGTTCCTTAAAGTTAGTTTCATTACAAATTTTGTAAAATGATATTTTATGAGTTGAAACTTTTGAGTGTCATTCATAGGATTATGAAGATAGTATTTGCCAAACTTGTATTAAGGACATATTAGATCTGTTGTTGTAATGGAAATGAATGTAACAGTTCCATTCATACCAAAATGTATGTATATGTTTACAAGTGATTTATGCCACTTCAAACAAAGCATATCTGCTGGCTTAAAAGAGCAATAAAGGCCCCAATAGCTAAACAAAAATCAAAATGAATATTTATAATCCAAATTCCTCCTCCTCATCATCATCCACAACTGTCAACAGCACCAGGTACATGCAACATCAACATCTTAACATCTCAATAGGGAGAATGGAATTTATCTAATTTATCTAATTTTAGGCCAGATTGTCTGGGACCTCTGGAGTTTTAGTTTGGCAAGAACATGTTGTGTACCCGTGCAAAATGACAGGAGCCAAATTCCAGATCCATGTGGATCCTGCTTTCTGGTGTGAATCTCCTAATGCCCTTACATTTATTAAAGTGTTTTCTTCCTGATTCTCCAACAAAATGCACACAGAGAAATGAGGAAAAGCATTTTTGAGTATTTCAAAAGGATAAATGAAATACTTTTTTTGCTTTATCATAAATTATGCATTTTTGTACCATGTTAACCATTATAATGCTGACTAACTGTGAAGTGACTAACTTACCCTAATGATTTAATAGCTCACTTCAATGTGATTTAACTATGCACCCAATCCAATGAAATACTGTATAGACCTGACTTATCAGGCAAAATGCTCATTCCAAACATTTTACATTATATTAAAAAATGTTTAATAAAAGAGTAAGTTAAAGATAAGGCAGTGAAAACAGAATCAAAAAAATAATTCTGAGAAAAGTAACTGAATATTGCCACTTGAAGCAGCTTTCACTATTTAATACTTCATATCAGTGGGTTAGGATGCTGAGCTTGTCGATCAGAAGGTTGGCAGTTTGGCGGGTCGAATCCCGAGTGCCGTGTAGCAGAGTGAGTGCCTGTTACTCATTCCAGCTTCTGCCCACCTAGCAGTTTGAAAGCACGTAAAAATGCAAGTAGAAAAATAGGGACCACTACAGTGGGAAGGTAACAGCGTTCCGTGCACCTTTGGCATCTAGTCATGCCAGCCACATGACCACGGAGACGTCCTCGGACAAGCGCTGGCTCTTTGGCTATGAAACGGAGATGAGCACCGGCCCCTAGAGTCGGAAACGACTAGCACGCATGTGTGGGGGAACCTTTACCTTTTTACCTTTTTATAAAACTGAGATACAAGACAGGATTTTATCAGTAGAAACTATCCCTTCTCTCAGTCTATGCCAAGATTAGGAGGAGCAACAGGGAAGAGCAAATAGATCAAACAAAGCTGTGTGGATAGCCTCATACTGAACTGTTATAAAAATATGTGTGCTTTTTTGTTAAAAAAGTCCAAGCACATAATCCCATCTGATCTTTATTTTGATTCACCCCAAAATAAAAACAATACAACCTCAGCTGGAATGGAAATGACATAAAAGAGATTCCACTGGAAAATGTTGGTATTTCCACCCATAGGATGAGTTTAGAGGAAGCTAATTATCAAGTACTTTAAGGGGGGAAAAAAGAAATAAAACTGAGACTGTCTATAAGTTCAGCTGAAGTTCAGGTTGAGTTTTGAGCAATTCTTTCTTTCTTATATTTACTGTTTTATCATAGAGAATAAAATGCAAAGCAATGAACCAAACAAAATTAGCAAAACAAAAGCATACATTCAACCCTAACAACAAAAAAGAAAAAAAAATAGTGTACAAAAAAGAAGAAAAAGTGGTCAATTAAATTTAACATTTAACATGCTGGCTCAGTGGGTTAGGCCGCTGAGCTTGTTGATCAGAAGGTCGGCAGTTTGGCGGGTCGAATCCCGAGTGCCGCGTAACAGAGTGAGCACCTGTTACTCGTCCCAGCTTCTGCCAACCTAGCAGTTCGAAAGCACGTAAAAATGCAAGTAGAAAAATAGGGACCACTACGGGTGGGAAGGTAACAGCGTTCCGTGCGCCTTTGGCATCTAGTCATGCCGGCCACATGACCACGGAGACGTCCTCGGACAAGGGCTGGCTCTTCGGCTTTGAAACGGAGATGAACACCGGCCCCTAGAGTCGGAAACGACTAGCACGCATGTGCGGGGGAACCTTTACCTTCATCCACGCTGGCTGGGTGCTGGAAGAAAAGAAAAAAGCAGTAAATTCTCCTTCCCTTTTCTTACACACACACACACACACACACACACAGACAGACATACAAACATTTATATATATAAATGAAGAAAGAAAAAAAAGCTGTCAACAGGTTGAGCTAAACACTACATTAATCTTCAAATCCCTCTGTTAACCACTTGTTATTATATTTGGCATTTAGAAAGTCTACAAACTGTCTAGTCTATTAGTTCTAATCAAAACAGTTATTTTTGCCATCTCTGCTAGTTCAGTCAATTTCAAAATCCATTCTTTCCAGTATTTGGCAAGTACAATCTTCGCAGCTATCATCATGTGAAGGAAAGCACCCCAGCTTGTCCATCATACCTGAAAGAAAAGCTTCATTTTTCATTAATATTTGTATCTTAAATATTTTTTGCATTGTTATTGTTATGTTTTCCAGTTATGTTTTCATATATTTGCAAGAAAGCAACACATATGATAAAATGAACCTGGATTTCCAGAACTTATCAGAAATCCCTTTATACATTTTCACTAGTCTATCTGGGGTCAAGTACCAATGATACATTATTTTGTAAAAGTGTTTTTTCCAAACTATAATTTAATGTGAATTTTAGTCTATTCATCCATACATTCTCACATTTATCTAGTATTATATGATACCCAAATTCTTTACCCATTTTACCATGCACTCTTTAATATATTCATCCTCTAAGTTCATCTTAAGTAACATTTTATATATTTTAGAAATCAAGTGGTCATCTCCAGAACATAAATTAACATCCAATTCTGATTTAGTTCCTGTGAAAAGAAAACTTTTATTATCAAATTTAAATCTTTCAAAAAATCTATAATAATTAAACCAATCACAAGCAAATCCTTCACATACTAGTTGTTCTCTTGTTTTTATCTTAAATCCCTCTTTTACAAATGTCAGTAAGTCTCAATATGTCATCCATTTACATTCCAAAATCCTCTCTGTTCTATGCAGTGCTTCATGAGGTGATTCCCAAATGGCACTTTATCAGCTAATCTTCTTTTATACTTCCACCATACACATGCAATTGATTGCCTAAATAGCCACCCAAATCTCAAATCAAAACCTTTGAGGTCCAAGAGCCTTGAATTTTTTAAAAGTTATCCAATCTTTTAACATACCAGACAACAAGCATCATAATATAATATAATCGGATCAAACCCAGACCTCCTTTATCTTTAGAATTTTGCAGCAACTTATATTTTTGGTTTTTTATTTTGACAAATGTAGATATATCTTTCTGCCACTATTTGATTTTAAGGTTCTGAAAAAGGTACAGTACTTGGGGGTGACTCTCACTGAGGAAAATTCTAAGCTTTATAAAAAAATAATTACAGTAAAATTAGATTTGTCATTAATGGGAAGAATTTCAGTAATTAAAATGAATGTACAACTTAGAATGTTATTTTTATTTTGGACTATACTAATATTGATTAGAGTGATTCATAGTCTTGAATGAATTTATTCTTTTGCTTCTTTCCTCCCTCTGCCCTCAGAGCTTTTTAATGTTGAAATGTAAGGAAGTAGCTGAATCACTATGCACAGGGGAAATCAAGGGTCCGAGTCTAGTTAATTTTTAAAACAGGAGAGACTGCAAAGAAAATTACAGGTGATCCAGAAACCAAATCCAGTCTTCTTTGAGGGAAATACTATTTGGTAAATGATTGAAGTTTCTTCTTCCCAAAAGGCAACCAACGATATAAGTTCTATAGCTCAGGGCTTTTCACCCATTATACCACTTTTAGGATATGGCAACATCCCAGTACCACCAGTCGCCTAGCAAGATGTCAAAAACATGATGACCTGCCCCCCCAAAAGGAAAAAAAGTGATGAAGTACAGGTAGTCCTCAACTTACAACAGTTTGCTTAGTGACTGTTCGGAGTTACAATGGGACTGGAAAAAGTGCCCCCCCAAGCCACAGCCAAGCAAGACACCTGCCTGCCCGCCCAGCGGCGCTTTTCCTCCTTTCTGAGTTTTCCATTGTTGTGAGCATTTCTGTTGAGGATTGGCAGCAGAGGTGGGGTGGGGGGTTATTTTGTTTTTATTGCCCCCCTCTGCTGGGTGGTTGCAGCAGGTTTTGGTCACTTCACATGACCCTAGGACACTGTGACCATCATAAATATGAATCAGTTGCCAAGCATCTGAATGTAAATCACAAGACCCTGGAGATGCTGCAACATTCCAGCTGTTCGGCACTTCTTCCGGGCTCAGAAGCGCCAGGATCAGCACCGAGCTCCAGTTGGAGCCTGGCGCTGATCCTGGTGCTTCCACTGAGCCCTGACAGCCCTGAAGAAGCGCTGATTCTGGTGCTTCCACTGAGCTCTGAAAGCCCTGCAGCTCCAGCCATCTCTCGCTCAGGCTTGTGTGGTGCTGCCACTGGTTCAGCTCATTCCCCTCCCCTACTACCACTTTCCTAGGATGGTCACGTACCACCTGCCAGGTGCCAATGTACCACAGGTGGTACCCATACCACTTGTTGAAAAGCCCTGCTATAGCTGAATCAAAAAGTTTTGGGAGGTATCTTCTCCTCTTTATTTTTACTCTCCTTAAAATGGGCTGTTTATGATAAGGTATGATAGTGCTTATTTTAGTCAAAAAATGACATTAACATGTATTACCTCCTCCTTGAATCAACAGAAAAATATTGATTTAAATTGTGCTGCCCCATGGTTTAGTTTTACTGTGCTACAAGAATTGTCAGCTCACGGATTAATAGACTCCCATGGCTAGATAGATGATAGAGATAGATGATAGATGACAGATAGATGATAGATAGATGAATTATTAGAGTTATTTTGGTAATTGAGGGGATATAAATAGGTATGGTAAAGAGATGTCTAGATTGTCACAGAAGGAGGAGGAAGGGGAATGAACCAAAATGACCATTCAATATCTTCATAAATAACTTAGATGAAGGAATAAAAGGGAAACTCATCAACTCTGCAGATGACAGTAATTTGGCAGGAATAGCCAACACCCCAGGAGACAAGTGGGAAGTGGGTACATCACTCTTTGTTCTTCTTGTTCTCTCAGTGGTCTTCAATGACATTGGTCATGGCTTCCTTCTGGACCAATGCCAGTTTTTCAGATTGGAAGGCACTGTGTGGCACTGGTTCTCTTCTTTCAGGGCCAGATCTAGTCACCATTGATGAGGAGAAGTGGTCTCACACAGAGCCTCTTGTAATGCAGAATTAGACACCTCTTTCCAATTCTATTGTTTAATTCTTGTTTGTTCTCCTATTTGTTGTTTTTGTTGTTGTTAGTTGCGAAGTTGTGTCTGACTCATTGTGACCCCACAGACAATGTTCCTCCAGGCCTTTCTGTCCTCTACCATTTTCTGGAGTTCATTTAGACTCGCATTCTGAGCTACCCTTGAGCTGCCTCAGTCAGGTCAGTAAGTGTATGGGCAATCAACAACATGCAGGAAATTGTCAGAAAATCCACAGCAGTAGTATTCAGTATTCTCTCTCTCATAGCTTTTCTTCTATTTTCTCTGTCTTCCAGCTCCTCTTCCAACTCGTTTGCTCTCCATTCATTCAGTCCTTATAGCCAATTCTTGGTGGTCCTAGGGCATTCTTCTAATGGAATATAACATTGATTATAGGAAGGAAGGAAGGAAGGAAGGAAGGAAGGAAGGAAGGAAGGAAGGAAGGAAGGAAGGAAGGAAGGAAGGCATTTTCACATCAAACCTGTCCCAAGACTTTCTAGGCTAAGTATAGATGCCATGGTATGACAACATCTGAAGAATACTGTCTTGGGAAAAGCTTTGGTGTTTATTCTACCAGAAACAAAAATCATAAAATGGATATGGTGTACATTAATATATGTCTGATGGTCAGAGATTTTTTTTCTATGACTCCCACCAACATGCACAACACAACATCATATATAAGCATATGCACAAATGATTTATCCTCAAGTCTTTAATCTATGAAGAATATTTCTTCTTATTCTACCCCTCCTCCTCCTCCTCCTCCTCCCTCTAGTCCTCCTTGTGAATACTACAACTCATAGCCTAGTGCATTAACCATTAGACTCCACTGACTCTAATTTAATATATACATACCACAGAAGCAAAATTAATTCTCCTTTTTTCTGGGCAAACAGTTAGCATCAACCAAGCAAACTGTATTTTACTGAATAAAATTAAAAGAAATATTTATTTTGTTATGTTTTTTTCTTCTTTGTCCAGTTTGAAACTATTTTGATGTAAGGCATTACTTTAGTTTGAATTACAAACAGATGAATGACTTCTATATTGTTGGCTCACTTGCAGGGCAATTCTGTCTTTTTTTTTCTTTCTGTAAAATGAATATCATGAGCCAAGTGTAGAAATATAATATCCCGCTGGCAAGATCTCTCTTTTAAAAAAAAGTAAAAAACAAAAAAAACCTATTTTTAATCTGGTAATTTTAGTATATACTGGCAGGCCACTATGGACTAAAACACTTATATCAGTTTCCAATGGTTGTCTTGTTAAGAAAGTGAATGGCTGTTTTCATTTTCATTTCCCCTAGTTAAATGACACCCCCTCACACCCAAATAAGAATATAGCAAATGGAATTAGATGGCATATGAACAGTTAAAATATGTAAATGGAATTAGCAGCCATGTGATCTTTTTCTAGCATACAGTGTGAGCACAGATGCTGCTTTTTATGGGGTCTCTTTTTTCACTGCATAAGAAGAACATGAAGTGGAACAAATGAGATTTGGGTTTTATTATATTTTTATAGCATTGCATTACATATAGGAGCATTTTTAAAACACACACACACACACACACACACACACACACACATCTGAACACCTTTGGCAACTTTCAAATATGCACAACACCTTTGTCTTTAGTTGTAATTGCATTCCTCAGCCAAGAGTGGGCTATGAAGCACAACTTCATACTATGACATTAAGGGCAATTCAACACGCCCTCAGAAGCAATTTGAGAGGAGACTGCCATCGTCTTCTACCAAATTGCTGAGACAATTACCACTATTCCTTGAGCTGCTGTCAATCCTATGGCATCAAAACAACCCTTTACCTCCCCTGCAAATAAAGATAGGGCAATGGGCTGATCCTCAAGGTAAAATTTCATATGGAGGCTAGATAGTCATTCACTGGAGGTGTTTACCTTTGCTTTTCACTGAGCTTCTGAAAGGTTTAAGGCAGACTCAGGCATTTCACATTCTGTGGGCCATATCTGGCCTGTGTTGGCAGGGGGCAGGGTATCATTGGTGGTTGTGAGCAGGATGGCAGTGGGGGATGGGACATCAGCAGTGGTCCCAGTTTCTCATGTGGCCTCTTGGGAAAATTAGTTGCCCACCCCTGCTTTAAAACAAATATTTCACACTAAAATTCTACCTTACTAAAAAGCAGAAAAGATCAGGCTTGTTGGACCCAGCCCACTTGGGGGGTTCTGGTGACCAAAAAAGGTTGCTGTTGGTCACACATTGCTCAGATCCTGCATATTCTACAGTAAACCAAAAGAAGATAAACTTGCAAATAAAGGTAATGAATGGAGATGATTTTATCCCTCCTTGCCTTTTTTTTTAGAAAAGTGGAAATTCAGAAAACATAGACATAGTTAATGTCAGAAGAGAAAGAAAAATAAAATTTGATGATGATGATGATGATGATGATGATGATGATAATAATAATAATAATAATAATAATAATAATAATAATAATAATAATAATAATAATAATAATAATAATTTTATTTGTATACCGCCCTTCTCCTGAGTCCTTACTCAGGGCGGTGAACAGGGCAATAAATACCAATAGAAGAATACAAAAATTAAGAAAAAAATGATGATGATGACGACGACGATGATTTACACAATATTACTACTGAAAATTGTAGGCATTGACAGATCCAGATCACATTAAGCCCAAAGTTAATTCTCTATATTAAAAAGAAAGCGGAAGAGAGATGACAAAAACAAACAGGCTAGTAATGTTTTGTGTCCCCAGAGGAAAGCAGATGCTGCCAAGACAATAGCTTTTTGTCATCTGTTTTCTACACTGGTTTTATGGTGCTGGAATTAAATTCTGCACTTGCCATTGATCCAATGTCTAAGATTCTTCCTTAGTAATTTGCTGGTTTTCTTGATCTTCATTCTTCCACTGAACCAATTTCCTGAACTCCTGCAGTGTCTCCACTCTGACTTTTCTTAGTTCTAATTAAATCTTCTGTACTGTCTTTCTAAGTGACTTTCTCTCCTAGCTACACTTCCCCCTCCCCCTCACCTTCCTTTCCCCTCTCTTTCAACTTCCTCCTCTCAGAAATGGTTTTACAGAGGATCTGCTTTTCTGATTATTTTGCCAAGCTGCTCAATCTATTCTGCATTTATTATATGCCTAGTAAGAGGAGAATCAACATTGTTTTTCCAGATGTTTCTTTGAGCAGCAGAAGAATGCAACAACTACAGTACAGGCTAGGGAAAAATACTAATTCAAATACTGCAGATAGAAAATGTTCAAGGCACCTTTTGGGGCACTCAGGTTGTCTTTGCACAAGGAGGTCAACATAACTATTACTATCTTCATATTACTGAGGAATAAAACACAAACACCAAACTGAGGCCATAATTCTCATCATTTGATTTTCTCTCCATCTTTTCAGCATTTCAAATAGCCTCATTTCAAAAAGCAAGAGTGATGATTAAGCACTTCTCATCGTGAAATTTATTTTAAAGTTTTAAATAAAGCTTGTGCTTATTACTGACAAAAAAAAAACTGTTTTCATTTCTATGTTTTTGGAAATGGCTTTGCACGTCCTATAAAATTAATGGTAAAATTGAATGAAATCTGTTGGTATTTCTTTGGTCAAAAATCGGCATGAAAAGCATACCATTTGTATTTATAAAAATTGTTATTTTTGGATACTTTGGATACTTACAAGAAATTGTATAATATCCAGAAAAGTTGATATCAATACATTTTTGCTTACAAAAACTTACGTTCATAAAGTTTTTGTATGCAAGAATGGCAACAGGGAAATTTAAGGAGTTTTGCATTAATAATTAAGGGAAATAACAAAGTTCCATGTTTGAAAAACAATAATGATTTTTTAATACATTTATTCTTTTTTTTGAAGTTTTATTAAAATTTATTATAAGATAAAATACAGGGTCATAAAAAGGGAGTTTTATTGTAAGATACAATATGAGTACAAACAAAAATTTATAAAATTAGAAAGACAATGAAAAGTGCAAAAAAGTTAAAAAAGAAAGAAGTAGTGACTACCAACCTTTTTTAGCTCAGTAGAATAGAGAAAAATCACAGCGTCATCTTTTTGTTTTACATTTCTAAACATTTCATGCTATTTTTATAACAATAAAAACAATCTAATCAATCTAAACAATCTAATCTAAAACTAAAATTAGAGTTTCATTTTTTTCAGTTTCAAGTACAAAATTCAGAAGTGGTTTCCAAATGGAAACAAATCTATATGTTATTTGCTTTAGTTACAACTTCCTATTCATCTTCCTGCATAAAACAAAGAGCCATGTTAAGCCCTGGGGAAATCAGAAAATCCAGGCAGTTTAAACAAATATAAAGATTATTGCAAGTTTATGCTCTCTACAAGAATCTGAGCTACTAATGGTCAAAGCAAATTGGTGGTAGATAACAGTCAAAGGAATTCAAGGTGGACTGGACTTAGATTTCTTGTGGGTGCAAAGGGACACATGACTGATGATGCATTTGATCCCTTCCTCAGGCTCAGCCTGGTCATCTCCTACAAGTCACACTTGCTCTCTTCCTTTGCAATTCACTATCTATTTGCTTGACCAAGTTTGTTTGTTTGTTTGCTAAATTTATTTGCCACCCATCTCATAGCAAATGACTCAATGGCTTTCAGCATTAAAGCATTAAAACATAACAAATAAATGTCTTTTTAAAAAAGTAAAAAATACAAGTTATTCATCTTCCATAACCTTATTTATTTATTTAGTTAGTTAGTTACATTTATATACCGCCCTATTCCCTGAGGACTCAGGGCGGTTTACAGGGAATTAAAAAATCCACCATACAAAAGTTAAAAAACCAAATTAAAAAATATTAAATTGACCCTGTATACTTAAAACCCCAATTAAAAATTTCTCCTCAGCCTGGGCCTGAGAGCTCAAAGAGCCAGGTCTTCAGGCCCCGGCGGAATGATCGGAGGTCGGGGGCAGTCCTCAGCTCCACCGGCAGCTGGTTCCAAAGGGCAGGCGCTCCCACTGAGAAGGCCCTATCCCTGGGTGTCACCCGCCGGCAATCTCTCACCGGCGGCACCCTGAGCAGACCCTCCCTGTGGGAGCGCACTGGGCGAAGGGCGTTTGATGCCGGCAGCAGGTGTTCCCTCAAATAGCCCGGACCCAGGCCATGTAGGGCTTTATAGGTAATAACCAGCACCTTGAATTTCACCCGGAGGGCAACCGGAAGCCAATGCAGCTCGCGGAGTAGAGGTGTTACATGGGAGTATCGGGAGACCCCCATTACAACTCGCGCGGCCGCATTCTGCACCAGTTGAAGCCTCCGAGTGGTCTTCAAGGGCAGCCCCATGTAGAGAGCGTTACAGTAGTCCAAACGGGAGGTAACAAGCGCATGAGTAACTGTGCGTAGGGCGTCTCGGTCCAGATAGGGACACAACTGGCACACCAGGCGAACCTGTGCAAAAGCCCCCCTGGTCACGGCTCCTATGTGGTCTTCAAAATTGAGCCGTGAGTCCAGGAGGACGCCCAGGTTGCGAGCCCTATCAATGGGGGGTAACACCTCACCCCCCATCCTTAGAGGTGGAATAAGTTGGTTAACCCGAGATGCCGATATGCACAGCCACTCAGTCTTGGCGGGATTGAGACGAAGCCTGTTTCTCCCCATCCAGACCTGAACCGCCTCCAGGCACCGGGACATCACGGAGAGGGCATCGCTGGGTTGGTTCGGGGTGGAAAGAAAAAGTTGGGTATCATCAGCGTACTGGTGATACCCCACCCCGAAACCACGAATGATCTCGCCCAGCGGCTTCATATAGATGTTGAACAGGAGAGGCGAGAGGACCGACCCCTGAGGAACTCCACAAATGAGAGACCTCGGGGCGGATCTCTGCCCTCCTGTCAACACCGACTGCGAGCGGCCCTGGAGGTAGGAGGAGAACCACCGTAGAACGGTGCCTCCCACTCCCAACCCCCTGAGACGCCGCAGCAGGATACCATGGTCGATGGTATCGAAAGCCGCTGAGAGATCTAATAGGACCAGGACAGAGGAGCAAGCCCTGTCCCTAGCCCTCCAGAGATCATTCACCAGCACGACCAATGCCGTCTCCGTGCTGTGTCCGGGCCTGAAGCCCGATTGGTACGGGTCCAGATAATCAGTTTCCTCCAGGAACAGAGGGAGCTGATGTGCCACCACACTCTCAACAACCTTCGCCAGAAAGCGAAGGTTGGAGACTGGACGATAGTTGTTTAAAACAGCCGGGTCCAAAGCAGGCTTCTTGAGAAGGGGCCTCACCACCGCCTCCTTCAAGGCGGCAGGGAAGACACCCTCCTTCAAAGAAGCAGTTATTACTGCATGGAACCAGCCTCGTGTTCCCTCCCGAGCCGCATAAGCTAGCCAGGAGGGGCACGGATCCAACAAACAGGTGGTGGTGCTCAGTCTCCCCATGATCCTGTCCACATCATCAGGGGAAACAGGGTCGAACTCAGTCCAGATAATGTGCTCAAGACCGCCTGATTCCTCCACGTCAGACTCTGCCCAGTCAGAGTCCAGACCGGTCCGGATCCGAGCGATTTTGTCCGCCAGATGATGACTAAACTCCTCGGCTCGTCCCTGCAAGGGATCCTCTCTCACCTCCTGGTTAAGGAGGGAGCGAGTCACCCTAAACAGGGCGGCCGGGCGATTATCTGCGGACGCGATAAGGGCGGCAAAGTAGTTAGACTTCGCCGTCCTTATCGCCGCAAGATAAGACCTTATAAAGGTTCTTAACTGCAATCGGTCGGATTCGGATCGGCTGGATCTCCAACCGCTCTCTAGACCTCGTCTCCGACGCTTCATCTCCCGGAGCTCCACAGAGAACCATGGGGCCCAGCGGGATCTGCGCCGGGTCAGAGGTCGCATGGGTACAACGCAGTCAAGTGCCCTGGTGGCAGCCGTTTCCCAGGCCTCCACCAGAGCATCGACTGGGCTGTGGGTAAGGGTGATAGGTATAGGCCCAAGCGCCCTCTGGAACCGATCCAGGTCCATTAGGCGCCTGGGGCGGAACCACCTGGACGGTTCCACCGCCCAGTGGCGGGGGGTGGCATGACGGAAAACCAGCCTCAGGAGGTGGTGATCTGACCATGACAGAGGGGTGATTGACGGGGAACCCCCTCCCAGATCGTCCAACCACTGTCCAGACAGGAACACCAGGTCGAGAGTATGATCCCCCTCATGAGTCGGGCCCTCAATAACCTGGGTCAGGCCCATGGCTGTCATGGAAGCCATGAACTCCTGAGCGAACTCCGACGACCCTCCCAGTGACGGCAGGTTGAAGTCACCCAGGACTATAAGCCTGGGGAACTCCACTGCCAACCCTGAGAGGGCGTCGAGCAGCTCAGGCAGGGCTGTTGCCACACAGCTGGGCGCCAGGTATGTAAGCAACAAGCCCAACTGAACCCGAGGACCACATCTCAAGAGGAGGGATTCACTCCCAGCCATCTGGACAATGGTGGCCTCCCGGGGACACAAAGTCTCCCGAATAACCACTGCCACTCCACCACCCCTGCCCTGAGCCCGCGGCTGGTGCAGCACCCGGAAACCCGGCGGGCATAACTCGGTGAGAGGCACCCCTCCCTCCGAGCCCAGCCAAGTTTCCGTGATGCACGCTAGATCCGCACATTCCTCCTTGATCAGGTCACGGATGAGGGGAGCTTTGTTGACTACGGATCTAGCGTTAAAATAGACCAACCTGAGCTCAGGGGCCTGATCACCCTCATCCCCGGGTAAGAGGGTGCTAACCGGAGGGTCGGAGCGCGCCACCGCTCGGAGATAGCGGGGGCGTGATCCCAGGTGTTGATATGGCCCTCCGCGCAAACACCTGCTGCCTTTCCCTATCGCCGTGGGGATTTGAAGCCCCACCCCCACATTCCCAGAACCAGCAGCCACCTCCCCCGACCCCGTCCCGTCGGGACCTCTAACAGGTCCAGACTGAGTGCCGGTTAAAGATTCCCTCCCTCCTCTCCCCTCCCTCTCCCTCCCTAACCTTTTAAAATAACCGGCTAAAAATTTTATCAGGGGCCTCTTAGTACGTCTCCACTCGAGGCCCCCAGTTAAGCCCAGCCACCTCTCGGAGCCCCAGCAATTGGGTCCGTCATCAAGGGGAATGTTAGAAAAGAAGGCTGGTCGTATCCAGGAGGGAGAAACCCCTCTGAGGGCGCACAAGTCCGATCCAGAGTATTGTAAACGAGCCATGAGATGGAACTGTCTATATGAGCCATTGTTCACAAATGGGGTCAGAAGTTATTAAGCTGATGGGATGTTAGTTCAGATGTAAAGAACATTAAGTCCGGAACGTGTCTTCATCCAGCAGTCTGCCAATCCGGCTCTGCTCTCACCTGAGCCGGTCCAGACAAGAGCTCATGACTGTCCTCTCACCTAGCCATGAAATCCAGCCTGGGATGGATAGGGGCAGCGTTGCTGGGGAAGCAAAAGTCCACCTTGCTAGTCTCTCACACCAGCAGGGGATTCATAGCCAGTCCAGAGCCGCCCTCTCACCACGGCCTGTCCTAGACTCCTTCCGGAACATCATAGGGAGGTCACGGGAACAGGAGAAAAAATGTCCCAAATCCTGTTCCAGAATCCAGTCCATCTTAGAAAGTAGCAAGCAGACCATCCAGCACACAAATCCATTTCTAGGGCTGCAGGGAGCTCAGTTATAAATGTCAGATGCTCAGGTTCAAGCAGCCAAATCTCCATCGTCCTCTGAGAAAAAGGAGACAGAAAAGTCTCTCCCATAACCTCCACGCCGAGATGGGAATCCGCAGCCATTTTATAAGCGGAAAGGCCAGGAGCAACAGACAGGAACAGACAGATCCACACGGCTGCAGACGGCGCCCTCCAACCGAGTTCAGGCGCCTGATGATCCATCCAGAGGTCCGCAGCAGGATCCTAGGCTGCCGAAGTCATCTCAATCTGAAAAGCTTCCACAACGCCCGAGGAAGGGAGAGCGAGCAATCAGCACAGTGCCTAACAGCTGATCCTGAGCACCAGCTGATCGACGGCAAGCTACAGGCCGCCCGGCTGCTGCCGCTGCCGCTTCTACTTCTCTGGGGGGGGGAAGGCTCCACACCGCGAAACGGTGCTAGCCTGTTGTTCCTAAACCCCCCCTCCGAATATGCCCTTCGGCTGGGCTTTCGTGAACCTCACCAGTCCCCATTGTGTAGGCTCACCGCAGAGCTCAACGAACGCCGCCCGTGGTCGCCGCCATCTTGGGCAAAAAAAAAAAAACCTCTTCCAGTTTTGATTCCTACAAAATTGATCTATGCGCATTTTGCCTCCCATCCCCACCACCAATATCAAACTATAATTTTCTTTAGCAAAGGAAATGCTGACTTTAGAATCAGCAGAGGGAATGAACTTCTTAAAAGATTGTGGGTTGGAGATGGACATTTTTACTGGAGTCTCATTAAAAGCTGTCTCTGTCAAGCAACTAATGTGGCATCATGGGATACATTAGCTGCCAGACCAGGAGTACTTAAGTTGCAGAGAGGATAACATGCATAGCCTGAGCATTATTCATCAGCCTCCATCCACACTGTTGATCAGACTTAGCAGAGTAGCAGATTAAACAAGGAAGCTGGGGTCCCAAAGAAAGCCTGCTTGCCTCATTTTGCTTTCAGAATGTACACTTATAGGGTTTTTTTTTCAAATTATATTGCCAAAGATATAAAGAAAACTTCAAATTTAAGTTGAAGGGAACGTTCTCCCTATCGCTTTCATATGCAAAATCCATTTTCGTACAACAAAACTGAAGAAATCTGATGAAGTTAGAATTAAGATTTGCATTTCAAAATTTGAGAGTAGTATTTTTAACATGGTGCATGACCAACATACAGCATTTCTTTACAATATATAAGGTAAAAAGGTAAAGGAGTCCTTGCGAATTTTATTATGTTAACCATTATCAGCTATAGGGGCCAGTGCTCATCTTCCTTTCAAGGCTATTGAGACAGAGTTGTCCAAAGATGTTTCAGTGGTCACCATGGAGCACTGTTACAATATATAGTAAATATAATTAAGAATAGTGGTTAGCCAAGCCCTATCTCTTGGCTTTATAGTTAAGCTGGATAATTTCCTTCACCACTATATATATTTATGTTTATATTTTTTTATTAGTTTTAAACATTTTATTATTTTAGAATTGTAAGCCACCCAGATTCACCTGATTGAGACAGGCAGCTATAGAAATTAATTAATTAATTAAGAAGTAAAGGCAAAGGCATAAGTCGAGCTATATCTTCCAGGCCTCTTTATTTTAGTTGAGGGTTGTGTTTGTTTCCTTGTTGTGCCCCAGTTTGCCCAGTCCTGTGATTTGGGGTAGAATATTAAATAAAGAAAACTGTTTCCAAAACACAAATTAATCATAAATACTAGTTATTCAAAATTTGGCACAATATTCTGACTTTTAAATTATGTTAAGCTTAGAATATGCACAGATCTGAATAATACCTGTGAAATGTATACCATTCATCGCCAATGGTAAAGATGATACCAGTTGGTTTGGTATCATTTTGGCCAACATAACACAAATCAAAGCCCAGTTTTACTTCAAACATGCATGAGTTATTTTATGCAAACTAAGAACCCAAATTTAGAGATACCTGTGCCAAACAGCATATTGCAGCATGCACCCTGCCAACACAGAGGTACATGCAGGGTACTGACTCTCATTCAGTACATATAAAAAATATCTGGTTGATTATTATGAAAAATAGCTCTTGGGCAAGGTAATCTGATCTCCAAAAGCTTTTCCTACAGCATAATGGAATTGTATTTTCCCATTAGCAGATGCAAAAAAATATATATGGGAAAATCTAATTTGGGTTGGATCTCCAGAAGTAAATCAAGAACAAATCTCTGTAAACCATTATAAATAGCCACTGAATTCAACATTTCTGAGTAGGGAAGAGTAGAAATTGTCTATCATGTTTTATAAAATGCAAAATGCATATGTGCCACATAGTGTAGTTAGTTCTTTAAATATACAATAACAAAGGCTTCATCCAGTGATCTTCCATAACCTTTCATTGTGTAACAAAATATGAGCATTATTTTCTGCATAATAAAGTGTATACATGGTTTTAATTGACCTTGCTGAGCTTTAAAAGCCAACAAGTGGAGCAGAAGAAAGTATGCCAGCTCCCCTTATAAATTAACCAAGTGTGCTGATTCAATTTCCAGATATTAGTAAGGCCTCAGTTCCTAAGCTTATAAGAGAGAGACCAACAGAATACCTGTCATTTTAGTTCACTTTAAAAGAAAAGTGTTTTCATAGAAAATAGAAGAGGAGGAATGGATTTAAATCAAGGAAAGAGACTGGAGATTAGTGAAAGATACTTATAGAGAATCTGTGGCCTTCTAGAAGTTGCTGAAGTCTTAGAATTTCATGTTGTTCTGGGAGTTGAAGTCCACAAATCATAAAAGTGCCAAGTTTGAAGACCCCCGATTTATACAATAGCCATGAGGAGCTGGAAATAGAAACTGGCTAATTATTCCTTTCTGCCAACCTAGCAGTTCGAAAGCACGTAAAAATGCAAGTAGAAAAATAGGGACCACTCTGGTGGGAAGGTAACAGCGTTCCGTGCACCTTTGGTGTCTAGTCATGCCGGCCACATGACCACGGAGATGTCCTCGGATAAGCGCTGGCTCTTCGGCTTTGAAACGGAGATGAGCACCGGCCCCTAGAGTTGGAAACGACTAGCACACATGTGCGGGGGAACCTTTGCCTTTACCTTTACCTAATTATTCCTATTGATATAAGTCTTTTTCCTGTATATTGATTTTGTATATTTCCCAAATTCTTTAGGATTGGGGCAGATTATATGTGCTGTAAATATTTGTGGATAGAGTATAGAAAAGACTGATGGTAATCCATATTCAATACTATACTGCCTTTAAGAAGTTAAGAAACATCTATTTAGCCATTAATGACTATTACTGGACCAACTTGTATACTCCAAATGTTTGAGACATCAACATTCAGCATACCTGGCCAATGAAGTCAGTGAAGTCCAACACCTCTAGAGGATACCAGAAAGAAAAAGGCTAATCACCATTAATAGTTTCATAAATTCATACTGTTGTTTAAATCCAGTCTGTTGTTAATAATCAAGATTCAAGATAGGTGTTATCTAGCCTTCCTTGAAGAAGGATCTACTAACTCTCTAGGAAAGTGCCTGAACTGCTGTTATTGCTCAGGGGTGCAGCCAATATAGTTTAGTCTAGTTTAGTTTATTAGACTTATATACCGCCCTTCTCCCGTAGGACTCAGGGCAGTTCACAAGGTTTTTAAAAGAAACAATACCACAATTACAAAATTTAAAACAATTAAAATGATTATATTAAACCTTGAATATAAAAATCTTAGTTAAAAACCAATTAAAACCCCAATTAATACCCTCAGGCCAGGCCAGAGAGCTCAAAGAGCCAGGTCTTCAGGTCCCGGCGGAATGAACGGAGGTCAGGGGCAGTCCTAAGCTCTACAGGCAGCTGGTTCCAGAGGGCCGGTGCACCCACTGAGAAGGCCCTCCCCCTGGGTATTGTCCGCCGGCAATCTTTTACCGGCGGTACCCTGAGAAGCCTCTCCCTGTGGGAGCGCACAGGACGAAGGGAACTTGATGCCGGCAGCAGGTGCTCCCTCAGATATCCCGGACCCAAGCCATTTAGGGCTTTATAGGTCATCACCAGCACCTTGAATCTCATACAGAGGGCAACTGGAGGCCAATGCAGCTTGCGGAGCAGAGGTTTTATGTGGGAGTATCGGGAAACCCCCATCACAACCCGCGCAGCTGCATTCTGCGCCAGCTGAAGCCTCCAGGTGGTCCTCAAGGGCAGCCCCATGTAGAGAGCATTGCAGTAGTCCAATCGGGAGGTCACGAGCGCATGAGTGACTGTGCGTAGGGCATCTCGGTCCAGATAGGGCCGCAACTGGCACACCAGGCAAACCTGGGCAAAGGCCCCCCTGGTCATGGCTCCTATATGGTCTTCAAAACTGAGCCGCGAATCCAGGAGGACGTCCAAGTTGCTTGCCCATAGTAATGTGAGGAACTGTGTATGTCTGAATTTCTGATTTTTCTTTCTTAAATATTTGGAATTCTGAATTTATTTCTTATTTTTAGAAAACCTTTTTCCTAATATTATAATATTCAATCAGAATTTGCTGTCCTATAACTGGAAGCTCACCTTAGTCCTGGATTGCGCTGGATTGATGTTTTTAAATCAAAATCTTTGAACTACAGCAAAAATTTGTTTGCAGCATACTTTGCACATTAAAGTCAGCTTTGGTTACTGGTTGGTTCATTCAGACTATCAAGGAAACTGAATCCTTATTTCTCCAATTGAGAAGCTCAGTTTATAAATGTTTGCTTGAAGCAATTCTTGTTCTTCCTGAGTGGCCACTGGAAATAATGGCCTTTGAAGTCCTGGGGTGGGCAGGTCATTTTTAGACTTGGTAATAGGTTTTCTAGAAGCATTGCTTACTTTTCCTGAGTTGATAACCTCAGCTGAAGTTCATCAGTAAAGAGTTCGTGGGCACTGTATCCTCCCATATTCACAATTGCCAAGAAAGAGATGAATCTGTGCTTTAAGAGTCTGATTTGATTCTATAAATCATATTTGAGTTTCCCCATCCTCAATAAGGCACATTGCAGCACATTGTCCCAGGCTTCCCAGGCCATTGGCAAAGCAGTAAGAAATTGAGAGAATCCATTTTTTCACAACAGAATCCTCTAATTCCTACATACAGAAAGGAGACAAATAACAGTTTGTTGGGACATGAATTTATTTCCAAAATTATTGAACAACTAATAAGTCCAAGAAAAATGAAGCAATGACCACAAATGCTCCAAGCTAAAATTTGATACCTATGTGTGTCTTTTGCCTCAGAACAGAAGTATTTCCATATCATAGCACACATATCTGGTAGGATGTGCTTGATAACTCAAAAATAGTGCAGTTGATATTACATATGTTTAAGCAAGATGATTCCATCCCAAAGCACTGGCAAGTAGGATCAAGGTGACTTGTTAATACTGCAGACAGTAGAAGAATAGCATTCATTTCTGCAAGCCTTTGCTGCCTTATCTAGTGTAAGAGCCAGAAATTAGCCTTGAGAAAGAAAGCAGTGGAAACTGAATTATAGTTGGTCAATCTAGCCCACTACTTGTCGCTTGTTATGGATTTTATTACTGTATTATTTGGTTATGCTTTTGTAAGCTGCCATGAGCTATTGGGATAGGATATAACACAGAAACATACAGATACAGATACACATACACATGCACTATCTACCCTACTACTAGCAGGCATGTCAAACCCGTGACATCATGTGACCTTGCACGATGTATCGCAACTTTTTCCGCATTGCTGGCAATGGGGAGGGCGCGGTTTTGCCATGATGCATCCAGCCCGTGGGCTGGCAGGCTGACATGCCTGACTGCCTTTTGCAAAATGTGGTGCAAATAATAAAATAGCTGGACTAAATCTAAAGGAGAACATCATTTGCTTGCATGAATAATGTCTACTGATATCATGAGGCTTTGAAAAGTTTCCACTACAATCATTCTAGTGAAAAAGCTGCATTTAAAGGATAGTTGTATCTTAGAATTATACCATTTTTTTTAAAAAAAAGAGCTTTGAGCTGATGCTTTTCCTTCACTAAATCTTCCGCTGCTAACAGGCACTGTCTTCTCTTTCCATTTGTAGCACCTTATCTCCATTAGGTTTATTAGATTACATGGCAGATCATGACAGCAAAAGATGAAACGTCCTAGTTCAGAAATGGCTGCAAAGTCTTTCTTTTTTTTTCTTTTCTTTTTTTTTTTTTGCAAATTTCATAGCTCATTTGGGTTGGCAAATGTCAGGTGACAAAAGCCTAAAATGACATATCTGATTAGACACAATGGGTGACTTGGAAAATGATGGTATTGTTGGAATGATATAATTAGCAGAGCTCATCTGCACCAAACATCTCAGCAGCTGTTTGAACCTGATGTTGTTGTACAACAAACCTGGAATTTCTCCTGCTGTCCCATAATGTTCATAAAGGGTAGGCAACCTTGAATATCAGGTTATATGTGGTCCCTCAGCCCAGTTCCATGGCCCCTTGAGCCTGTATTCCAGTAGCATACTACTGAGTTTCAGTAGCAAAATGGTAACGATCAGTCCTCTGGGCTGAGCAAGAGAGTGGTGCAGAAACATTCACTGAATTTCCACGGTTGAAAGTGGACTTGACCCTGGGTATCCTCTTTTGTAGGATAATAGTTTAATCCCCGGCGAAGATGCAACGTACTTTCATATATGGTGGACCTGTAAAAAGGTTAAAGCTTTTTGGATTAAAATCTGGTGGAATATGCAGAAGATATTTAAGCAAAGGATAAAGTTTTGTCCGCAATTGTTTTTATTGGGCATAATTACGGATACTACTGTTGTGGACACTAAGTTGATGTTGAACTTGATTATGGCAGCAAGACTTTTAGTAGGTCAATATTGGAAGAAGGAGGAACTGCCGACTATAGAAGAATGGACTTTAAAAGTTTCTGACCTGGCGGAAATGGCAAAGATATCGGCTTATTTGAAAGACCATTCGCAACAACGTTATATTATGGAGTGGAAAAAGTGGATTGATTACATCCAGAACAAATATGGGACTAAAAAGTTTCATTTAGCATTTGTATAAGTTTTGATGTGATATTAGTATTGCTTGTAGTCATTTTACATGAGCTAGAGTGCGATAGACTTAATAGCTTATTGTTGTTAACATATGGTTGTTTATGATTGTTTTTACTTTTATACCTTGTATTTAGCTCTGGGAAGTCGGGGAGGGGGGAGGGGGGAAGGGGAGGGGGGAGGGTTAGGGAGGGCTAGGAAGGGTTGGGTGGGGGGTGGGGGGGGAGGGATTGTTAAAGATAAAATGTATGGAAAAACTTTTCAATAAAAAAAATAGTTTAATCCCATCGGTGCTTTTTCAAAAGGCAAACTGGACTTTCCTTCTTTTCAAAACAAAGAAAATCCAGTTACTTTTTGAAAAAGCAACTTTGGGACAACTATGACCTGGATGACTAAGAATCTCCATAGACAACTAATAGTTTAATCATTACTATTAATAATAGTTTAAGATGTGAAATACGTTCTGTGTTTCTAGTACTGTAATCCCATTCCATGTTAAAAGAATAGCCTGGTAATCGTGTATTCCACACTGCCGTTGAACATAACGTGAAGAAATATGTAGTCTCTAATTGAAAAGGGTTCCTTTTCCCTGATACCCTTTAGAATCGTCCATTTTAAATACCCATCACTCTATGCATTACGTGACATTTAAATCAATCTATATCTGTCTATATCTTCAGTCTAAATTTTACTGCAGGTCCTTGAGTGAAGCTTCATTGGATTTTATTGTTAGAGATTATATTTGCTAAATTAGACAGAGGAAGGGCAACACATGGCCCTCCACATATTAGATAGCAATACCCAATACCTCTCATCCCTGGCCATGCTGGTAAAGCTGAAGTCCAATAATTTGGGGATGGTCATGCCATGGCCACCTTTCCTTGCTATGATGTTCTTTTTTTTAAAAAAAAATGGTTTTTAATGATATTACTAACTGTTCACTGCTCTGATATCCTGACAATGTAAAGGATGATACAAAAATGTTCCCCAAAATAAATAAATTAGTAAATGGATCAGGATTTAATTATCCATTTTATGTTCTGGTTCATTACATTTTGTAATGAAGTCCTGCTTCGAAAAAAGTACTAGGGTGCATATAGAATTTTTCATCAAGTTTATAGAATATATAAATACCATATTTATATACAGTATTAAATTTTAAGAGTTTGATAAAAATACAGATGAGTGTAGAAATGGCACAGAACAGCCTAAAATGTATTTAGCCAGAAAAATCCCAAGTATAAAAATATCAATCTGGCATTTTTAGAAATTGACTACTCTAGCAGTCTAGATACCAAACCTTCTGAAAAGATAACTAGGACAAAACTGCAGGGACAATCTAATATACTGTACTTAATCATTTTCAACCTATATTTTGAATAGTATGCAGAGCTTTGTTGAAAACTTGAGGTTAGGTAAATCATATACATCCCACAATTTGCAACCTCTGACACTGAAACAAGCTTCAGCGAAACAGATAGTCCTCAACATACAGCAGTTTGTTTAGTGACTGTTCAAAGTTACAACCACACTGCAAAAAGTGAGTTAGGACCATTTTTCACACAACAGTTGTAGCGTCCTGGGGGTTATGTGATCCTCTTTTGTGACCTTCTGACAAGCAAAGTCAACGAGGAAGCCTACCATGTTACTAACTTAACAAGTGCAGTGATTCACTTAACAAATTTGGCAAGAAAGGTCGTAAAATGGGGCAAAACTCATTTAACATATTTCTCACTTAGCAACTTAAATTTTAGGTTGAATTGTGGTCATAGGTTGAGGACTATCTGTATTTAGCCTGTCCAGTATCTGCTGATACTGTATTTGCAGATTTAGGCAAGCAGAGGTAAAGCAGATTGCCTTACATGACTAACGGATTGGGAATTTTATTCCTATATCTTTAAATAAATTGGTTGAATTATGCATTTCCTGGGTAACTATATGATTGGACACAGTTATCTTTTAGGTGGCATAATTCCCCTGAATTTTGTCTCAACATTTGCATATAAAATTATTCACATTGCATTATCTTCTGGGTATGACATCTCAGAATGATGTTATTCAGGGGTGTCAAACTGCCGGCTCATGGGCCAGATGCGTCATGCCAAAACTGCACCCACCCAATTGCCAGCAAGGGAAAAAAAGTCGTGATATGTCACGACACATAACATGACACCCCTGATGTAATTTAATGATCTGAGTATATGATCTATTAGCTCTATGGGAACCTCCCTGTGATGGGTTATTATTATCCCAACAGTAGCCAATCACTATAATGTTTTCTCCAGAAGTTGATGCAAGCCAAATCTGGATGACTTGGAAACAATTATCATAGCAATACATGGAGTAATTAGTAAGCTAGACTACCACAGAGATTATTTGGGGTTCTAATTCTCAATCATATGTAAAGTTCAGATGCAACTATTTTATGCAAATCTCTGTCTGGCACTCTAACCTACTGAATATGATATGTGGAAGGTGAACTGTGTGTGGCTTTTTGGAAGAACTATAAAGCTTACATTCAAGGCCCATACAGGAATATTGAAATCGAAAAATTTTATGTAAAACAGCAGTTTAAAATAGATGTATGCCCTAGGAAAGAGATTTTAATTTGCCTGGAAGGTGAAATACAGTTCTTCTTGTATCTGTGGTATGTGGTATACCCTGAACTTACCAGCCATTGATTTGGAGTAGAATCAGATGTAATTATGAATAGCTTAATGTGTGCTGTAATGTCAACAGCCACCCCCATTCCTTGCATAATAATTATCAATTCTCCCCTCAGGGATTGTTTTTATTGATTACAATAAACAGCACAGAAGCATTAGGATGAGGAAAGGTCATTTGCTTACCAAATGAGAGGCTAGCTTTCAAGCAAATCACAAGTCTGTGTTTTATTAGATTCGTCTCAATGGCCTAATAATTTCCAAGTAAATGAAGAACATGTTTAGTGTTATGATTCCCAGAACCAAAAATGCTTCTCTAGTTCTGGAAATCATAAAGTTTTACTCAACAAAATGGTGGTTTAGAAAGATTTTATTTCTAGGTAAACTAGGCAACTTACTTTGCTGAAAACTGTCCATTTCTGTCCATTTCAGTAGGTAAAAAAGGAGTGCTTTCCCCATTCTAGCTCTACTGGTGGTTACAGATGTTCAGTCACCTGTGTTGCATAGTTGGTTAGAACAATGAAGCTATCCGCCTGGCACCCAGCCAGGAAATCCTGTAATAAACTAAAGCTCCACCCACTTAACTAGATAAGCATGGTATTCACTAAACAGTTAGACTACAATTCCCATAAGGCATCTGTTAAGGAAATAACATTCAACTCTGTAAATGCTACATGTTCTTACATGCAATGCTGCTAAAAAGGCTGTATTAGCCCTATAAATGCTGAATATGCTAACACAGTTCTTACTTCCTAAACTAGATATAAAATGGAGTAGCTGAATTTATACTGGTCCAACACATTCCCCGCTTATAATATAACTTAAAATATAACTTTCCACTATAACTAACTAGAATAAGCAAAAAACATAGCATCAAGCATGCAATATTGACTATTATCTGGCTATTAACTAGAATAAAAAAAACATGGTATCAAAACATGCATAACTGTAAGGTAAAAACAAAACATGCATAACTATAACTGAGATAAGCAAAGAGTTACATCAAACAAGGCAATCATGAGATAGACACAATATGCATAGTTCAAGGTTCAGTCTTCAAGTTCGGTCTTCTTCAGCAACAGGACCAGTTTGGTGATTGGTCTGGCATAAAGCTGTTTAACGCAAGTCTGCAAGTCGTGACCTGACTCTTGTGGCTTCACAATCTGGACTTCGACTTGGCAAAATAGTCCATCAGAGCTGGATATGACCTGGTACACAGGTCCCATGGGTCAAGAGCTCTGATGGGTGTCCTTGTCTTTCAGCAAGACAAGGTCTCCTTCTGAAACCAAAGGTGTTGTGATTCAGGGTCAGCCTGTGGGTTCGGCAGTTGGGTCGGACGAATCAGAGGAGGAGGGGGGTGTTGAAGACCTTGCTGAGGGGGTTGAAGATCTTGCTGATGATAGCCCTCAGGCAGGCCCCTCCCACTTGTTCACCATGGAGACCCAGCTGTGTGAGCCTGACAGTGTGGATGAAGATGACCCACAGCTGGCCCTGTTCAAGGACGCCCGACGCAGGAGGCAGTCAAGTAGGAGCAAACAGAGGAAGGCTGTGGGGCTTCTCGGAAGGAGGCAAAGAGAGGCCACGCCCTGAACTCTTTATAAAGGGAATGTTTGGGGAGGGCTGGTTTGCTGAAAGCAACCGCTCAGATAGTGTTTCAAAGCTCCTGTATCTTGGTACGTGTCTTGTTTGTTTTCTTAGTAATAAATTTGGCAGACATCATTCCAGCCTCTTGCCGTTTATAAAGGGGTTGCCTTTCTGCAGGGCCGGTAGCAGGCTGGTACAGAACAAAAGGATCTTCAGGAACAGAAGGAACTGGAACCGAAAGATTCTCAGGAACAGAAGAAACTGGAACTGAAGGATCTTCAGGAACAGAAGAAACTGGAACTGAAAGATCTTCAGGAACAGAAGAAACCGGAACCAAAAGAATCTCAGGAACAAAGGAAACTGGAACCAAAGGATGAGCATTGATGATAGCTGCAACTTCTGCCTTGAGGGTAGCAAGGACCTCATGCATCAGTGTGGGTGTCTTAGTCAATATAGACTGCAGGACTTTGCGGGCTATGTCAATCATGCACTCCCACGCTCCTCCCATGTGAGATGCATGGAGAGAATTAAATGTCCAAACACAATTTTGGACCTTTAGGTATTTGTTAATTACTGGGACATGACAAATGCCTTCATCAATCTGCAAGACCTTGCAGGCTCCTGCAAAGTTAGTTCCTGGAATGCTAAGGCAAGTGAACAAAACGATTACTGCTATGCCAAATATGTGGGGTCTCCTTTTGTAGGAGCCTCTAAGGTGTGCTGGTTGTAGGAAATGGCTAGTGGATGGTTTCTCTGTTTCTTTGCCCATTGCCGACAAGCAGATGATCTGGATAGTCGCTTTCTCATTCTGTCTGAGAAATTCGTTGGGTGCCCAAGATCGAACATTGGCATGTTGACCTGGATCTGGAAGCATGTATTGCTCTGGTCTCAGTGACATCTGGCTGTCTGGATGAGCTGATAACTCAGGACCCTTTAGCCATACTGAGTCTGCCAACTGTGATGCAAAAATGGACCACTTAGCTTGGTCCGCAGGGTCCTGATCTGTTGGCACATATTGCCACTGCTCAGGGCTTGGAGATCTTTTAATCTTTTCTACTCTATTGCTTACATAGACGTAGAAGTGTCTGCTTTGGTTGTAGATGTAATACAGCACCACCTTGCTGTTTGGGTAGAAGGTGATGGATTGAAACTCAAGGTTCATTGCTTTATTTATCAGGGTCTGCTGTTTCTATGGCTATATCACTTGGGAGGAGTTTGATTCTGTGACTCCGGAGGAAGTGGACAGGATTATGGGGAGACTGAGCTCCACCACATGTTTATTGGACCCGTGCCCTTCCTGGCTGGTTTATGCAGCCCGGGAGAGGACACGCAGCTGGTTCCAGGCAGTTATATCAGCTTCTTTGAGTGAGGGTAGCTTCCCTGCCGTCTTGAAAGAGGCGGTGGTGAGGCCCCTCCTCAAGAAGCCTGCCTTGGACCCAGCTGTATTGAACAACTTCCGTCCGGTCTCCAACCTTCGCTTTCTTGCGAAGGTTGTTGAGAGTGTGGTGGCGCATCAGCTCCCTTTGGTCCTGGATGAAGCGGATTATCTAGACCCGTACCAATCGGGTTTCAGGCCCGGACACAGCACGGAGACGGCATTGGTCGCGCTGGTGAATGATCTCTGGAGGGCTCGGGACAGGGGTCATTCCTCTGTTCTAGTCCTATTAGACCTCTCAGCGGCTTTCGATACCATCGACCATGGTATCCTGCTGCGGCGTCTCAGGGGATTGGGAGTGGGAGGCACGGTTTTACAGTGGTTCTCCTCCTATCTCCAGGGACGCTCGCAGTCGGTGTTGACAGGAGGGCAGAGGTCGACCGCGAGGTCTCTCGTTTGTGGAGTTCCTCAGGGGTCGGTCCTCTCGCCTCTCCTGTTCAACATCTATATGAAACTGCTGGGTGAGATCATTCGTGGCTTTGGAGTTGGGTATCATCAGTACACTGATGATACCCAGCTTTTTCTTTCTACCCCAAACCACCCCAGTGATGCCCTCAACGTGATGTCCCGTTGCCTGGAGGCGGTTCGGGTCTGGATGGGGAGGAACAGACTTCAACTCAACCCCGACAAGATCGAGTGGCTTTGCATACCTTCATCCCGGGTCTATTCGGATATTCCATCTCTTTCTATGGGGGTGAATTATTACCCCCCGTAGATAGGGCTCACAACTTGGGAGTACTCCTAGATTTGCGGCTCACCTTGGAAGATCACATGGTGGCTGTGACTAGGGGGGCTTTTGCCCAGGTTCGCCTGGTATGCCAGTTGCGGCCCTATCTAAGCCGGGATGATTTATGCACGGTCACTCACGCGCTCGTGACCTCTCGTCTAGACTACTGCAACGCTCTCTACATGGGGCTTCCCTTGAGGACCACCCGGAGGCTCCAACTGGTACAGAATGCAGCCGCGAGAGTTGTGTTGGGAGTCTCCCGATACTCCCATGTTACACCTCTGCTCCATGAGCTGCATTGGTTGCCGGTTGTCTTCCTGGTGAGATTCAAGGTGCTAGTAATGGTGTTCAAAGCCCTCCATGGCATGGGGCTGGAGTACCTCAGGGAACATCTGCTGCTGGCATCAAGCTCCCTGCGCCCTGTGCGTTCCCACAGAGAGGGCCTCCTCAGGGTGCCACCGGTCAGAGAGTGTCGACTGGTGGCCCCCATGGGGAGATCCTTCTCTGTGGGCGCCCCGGAGCTATGGAACCAGTTACCAGTTGAGCTCCGGACGGCGCCCTATCTGCACTCCTTTCGCCGCGATCTGAAAACATACTTGTTCGAGCAAGCCGGCCTGGCCTGAGGGGGTATTGGTGGGGTTTTTAATTATTTTTATCGGGGTTTTTTACTATGTATTAATTGTATTTTAATCGGGCATGCATTTAATTATCTTTTAGTTTTTGTAAATTTCTGTGTTTTATTCTTGCCCTGTACACCGCCCTGAGTCCTCCGGGAGAAGGGCGGTATAGAAATATTAATAAATTAAATTAAATTAAATTAAAACAGCACCATGGAGTTCTAATCTGGGCATGGTGTGACCTTGTAGCGGTGCCAGCTTCGCCTTTCCAAAAACGAAACCGATGTTGCAACTCTCCCTGCTGTAGACTTTTATGTATCCTACAGCTGCTATTGCCTTCTTTGCAACACCTGAGAACATGTGTAGCTCTTTGTTTGTTGCCGTGGCAAGCGAGATGGGAACATGCATGCTCTGTACGTGGGCACTTTTGACACAACTTAGAGATCCACGCCACATCTCCCAATATTGCTTCTGTTCTGGTGGGAGTGGCTTGTCCCAGTCTGAGACGTGTTGGGAGAGTGAGTGCAGAAGAAGCTTTCCTTGGGCTGTTGCAGCAAAACTTAGAAGGTTGAATAGGCTGTTTACTGTAGACAAGACTCCTTATGACTTCTTATGAAAGCATTGTCTTTTGCTGGGGTTCTAAAGGTGAAGACGTGGGATACTCTCCCATTACTGAGAATGGAGGTTGTTGAGAACTTCACCTGGGTTGGAGTTTGCAGCTGGTCAACACGGACTGTTCCCGGGATGAACCATCCAGGTTCCATCCCAAAGGCAATTGGGGGACTTGTTGGGCCTCTGACCATTCTGTAGTAGGCAAAGGTGTCAGGGGCATCTACTCTAAACAAAGGCAAGATTTCAGCTTCGGGATTTGGGTGATCAGGAAGGTGATCATCCATGTACTTCAGGTGAGGAATAGTGTGTGTTACCTCTGGTGTTGAAATTTGACAGCAATCGTCTTGTGAGGCCTTCCATTTTGGCAATGGTGACAGTAGGAATTGTGAGGTCCCATCTAATGACTGGATGCAGAGTTCAGTGACTGGCAATGGTGAAGGTAGGATCTGTGAGCTCCCACCTAATGAGTGGATGCAGAGTTCAGTGTCTTTCCTCCCCACCATGCTCTGTCGCACAGTGCACATTGTGAAAGGCATCTCTTCACTTGGGGGTGCACTTGGTAATGGCGAATCGCTATGTGCTGACATGCAGTTGACCTTGGCGAGCATCTCTGGGCACTCTTTGGAGCCATGCTGGGGCTCCTTGGTTGAAGGAGGAGTAGAAGTTGCTTGTTGTAGCTGCTCAGAATCTGGATGCAGGGCTCCTGGGCGATTGGGTGGCACTTCCCGTTAGCTGCGCAAGTTTTGGCCACGTGATCCGTAGACTCACAGCATTCAAAGCAGACCTTGTACTCTTCTGAATCCAACCTTCTTCTCCAGGATGTTGGAGGACCCACTGTTGTTGTGTGGGATTTGCCATCAGGCTGGGCTGGTACAGTGTTGAGGTCATCAGGGGCATGATCAGCAGCTTCTCATTGATCCTCACAAGCATGCTCCCAAGAGTAAGAAATGTGACGCAGATGCCTGGCAGTTTTCTTCAGAATTCTTCTTGTTGAGGGTAACTTCCCATGGCTCACGTGAGGGGCCTTGAGGGTTTGGCCTGAATTCCTCTGCCTATACATTAAGCTGAGGAGGCTTGACTTCTTGTTTCTTTACTTCTTGGGGGGAATCTCATCATTCAGGTGGTGTGTTATCAGCCCGCTGGCCAGTTGGCACATCTGGTGGCTGAGATTCTCCTCCATGTTTAAATGACATTTAATCATTGCATGGGAACCACTTAGCACATTAACACATTGTCATTTGCTTTTCTGTACCCTCAGTTTCCTTAATCCATAACTGGTCAATAGTATATTAATATTACAGGCTCACTTTAGAACGGAGTATTTCTGAATCTATTAAACTGTCACCATGGATGAAGAAAGCATATATCTATTCCCCAAGATGGAGGGAGAGGAAGAGAGAAGTATGAAAGGGAGCTGAGTGCTAATGAAATTAATCACAATCATCATAAGTACTTCCAATTTATGTCACCCAGAGGCAGACAGCGCAGCAAGACAAATACCCATTCACAATTTAATACTGGAAAATATGTGTGTTTGGTAGTGGGGTCATATTTGTCCATAAAAGACCAGTATAATTGTTTGTTTATCGAATTTATTTGCCATTCATCTTGAAGTTCAAGGTGACTCTGAAGTTTCTTACAGCAAGATAAAACAAAGAAACATCCAAAACTATAAAAATATATTAAAGTTACAAAAAAAATTAAACTAAAAAACAAGGGTTTGGAGAGAGAAGTGCAGGTAACTTCTCTTTTAGTGTACCAACCACCTCCAGCCAATAGGTTTTCCTTCGGGAATATAAAGTGTATAAATATAAGGTTCAGTATTTTGAAAAACAATGCAGATGAATTTGGTCAAAGACTTTAGGTAGGGCAAACAGAAGGTTGTGTGGACAGAAACATCTTTCTCATTTTTATTAATGAGTGTCAATGATGTTCAGCTAAGATTTACATTTCACAATATATGGTTGAAACTTGGAGGAACTAAGCTCAAAGGCTTGACTACAAACATAGAATATGGAATATGGAAAAATAGGGTTGGAAGAGACCTTGGAAGTCTTCTAGTCAGTCCATCTTGCATCTTTTAGGCAAGTTTAGAGAATTCATAAATTGAATTGTTGCATTGATGCATGCAAGTCAGTACAGCAATGTTTTCCAGATATTCAGGTATGAAGATTTTTAAGCCTTGCTATATGATAGCATTTAATTCTGCATTTAATTGGGCATATCTTTCTTTTTCTCCCTTGCCTTTCGCTTCCCTCCTTTCCTCAGCTATTTGCAAAGCTTCCTCAGACAGCCATTTTGCTTTCTTGCATTTCTTTTTCTTTGGGATGGTTTTGGTTGCTACCTCTTGTACAATGTCACGAACCTCTGTCCATAGTTCTTCAGGCACTCTGTCTATCAGATCTAATTCCTTAAATCTATTTGTCACCTCTACTGTATATTCAACAGGGATATGATTTAATTCATACCTGAGTGGCCTAGTGCTTTTCCCTACTTTCTTCAGTTTAAGCCTAAACTTTGCAATGAGAAGCTCATGGTCTGAGCCACAGTCAGCTCCTGGTCTTGTTTTTACTGACTTTATAGAGCTTCTCCATCTTTGGCTGCAGAGCATATAGTCAATCTGATTTCTGTGTTGACCATCTGGTGATGTCCATGTGTAGAGCCGTCTCTTGGGTTGTTGGAAAAGAGTGTTTGCTATGACCATCGCATTCTCTTGACAGAATTCTATCAGCCTGTGCCCTGCTTCATTTTGCACTCCAAGGCCAAAGTTGCCTGTTATTCCAGTTATCTTTTGGCTTCCTACTTTAGCATTCCAATCCCCCATGATGATAAATGCAGAATTAAATGCAGAATTCCAAAGAATGGCTAGAAGAGATAAGAATGCCTTCTTAAATGAACAATGCAAAGAAATAGAAGAAAACAATAGAATAGGGAGGACCAGAGATCTTTTCAAGAAAATTGGAGAGATGAAAGGAACGTTTCATGCAAAAATGGGCATGATAAAGGACCAAAATGGCAGGGACCTAACAGAGGCAGAAGAGATTAAGAAGAGGTGGCAAAATTACACAGAAGAACTATACAAGAATGAGCTTAACGTCCCTGATAATCACAATGAGGTGGTCACTGACCTCGAGCCAGACATCCTAGAATGTGAAGTGAAGTGGGCCTTAGAAAATCTGAGCAACAACAAAGCTAGTGGAGGTGACAGTATTCCAGCTGAGCTATTCAAAATCTTAAAAGACGATGCAGTAAAAGTGCTACACTCAATTTGCCAGCAAATTTGGAAAACTCAACAGTGGCCACAGGATTGGAAAAGATCAGTTTACATTCCAATTCCAAAGAAAGGCACTGCCAAAGAATGTTCAAACTATCGCACCATTGCATTTACTAGCATTTCTCATGCTAGTAAAGTTATGCTTAAAATTCTACAAGCTAGACTCCAGCAGTATGTGGATCGAGAACTACCAGAAGTACAGGCAGGATTTCGAAGAGGCAGAGGAACTAGAGATCAAATTGCTAACATACGCTGGATCATGGAGAAAGCTAGGGAGTTCCAGAAAAACATCTACTTCTGCTTCATTGACTATGCTAAAGCCTTTGATTGTGTGGATCATAACAAACTCTGGCAAGTCCTTAAAGAGATGGGCATACCAGACCATCTTATTTGTCTCTTGAGAAATCTATATGCGGGCCAAGAAGCAACAGTGAGAACTGGACACGGAACCACTGATTGGTTCAAAATTGGGAAAGGAGTCCGGCAAGGCTGTATACTGTCACCCTGCCTATTTAACTTATATGCAGAGCACATCATGAGAAAGGCAGGGCTAGATGAATCAAAAGTTGGAATTAAGATTGCCGGAAGAAACATCAACAACCTAAGATATGCAGATGATACCACTCTAATGGCAGAAAGTGAAGAAGAACTAAAGAGCCTCTTGTTGCAGGTGAAGAAGGAGAGTGCAAAACTTGAGTTGAAACTAAACATTAAGAAAACCAAGATCATGGCATCCGGCCCTCTCAATTCCTGGCAAATAAATGGGGAAGAAATGGAGGTAGTGACAGATTTTATTTTCCTGGGCTCCAAGATCACTGCAGATGGGGACTGTAGCCAAGAAATTAAAAGACGCTTGCTCCTGGGGAGGAAAGCCATGGCAAATCTAGACAGCACACTAAAAAGCAGAGACATCACCCTGTCAACAAAAGTGCGTATAGTCAAGGCTATGGTCTTCCCAGTTGCAATGTATGGCAGTGAAAGCTGGACCATAAGAAAGGCTGAGCGCCAAAGAATTGAAGCCTTTGAACTATGGTGCTGGAGAAGACTCCTGCTAGTTCCTTGGACTGCAAGGTGATCAAACCAGTCAATCCTAGAGGAGATCAACCCTGACTGCTCTTTAGAAGGCCAGATCCTGAAGCTAAAACTCAAATACTTTGGCCACCTAATGAGAAGGAAGGACTCACTGGAGAAGAGCCTAATGCTGGGAAAGATTGAGGGCAATAGAAGAAGGGGACGACAGAGAATGAGGTGGCTGGATGGAGTCACTGAAGCAGTAGGCGTGAGCCTAGATGGACTCCAGAAGATGGTAGAGGACAGGAAGGCCTGGAGGAACATTGTCCATAGGGTCGCGATGGGTCGGACACGACTTTGCAACTAACAACAACAACAACATATGATAGCAGGTATTGGCCTTGGAACTGTCTGCATTCATAGTGAGGTCCTGGTACTGAGCTGCAATGCTTAAAGCCCTATAACCAGAAGTTCTGCTTCTTATGCATTTAGTGTACAAGATATGGTTCTTGAAAAACTTAGATATGGTCCTAGACATTTTCAAAAGTTACTAGTAATAAGTTTTATTTAGTATTAGTTATGAATAATAAGGCAGAAATGAAAATAGAATCTGTATACAGATAGTCCTTGACTTACATCCATTTGTTTAGTGAGTGTTCAAAGTCACTGAAAGGGCACTGAAAAATGTGACTTATGACTGTTTTTCACACTTACAATGTTGCAACATCCCCCTGGTCACATGATCAAAATTCAGACATTTAGTAACTGGCTCATATTTATGACTGTTGTAGTGTCCCAAATTTACGTGACCACCTTCTGTGAACTTTTGACAAGCAAAGTCAATGGGGGAAGCAAGATTCACTTAACAACCATGTTACTAACTTAACAACTGGGACAAGTAAAGTCATAAAATGGAATAAAACTCACTTAACAACTGTCTTGCTTAATAGCAGAAACTTTTGCCTCAATTGAGCCTTGGTGGAGCAGTGGGCTAATGCCTCCTTAAGTAACACCAGCTGCCTGCAATTAGTGCAGGTTCGCATCCCACCAGGCTCAAGGTTGACTCAGCCTTCCATCCTTCCGAGGTAGGTAAAATGAGGACCCAGATTGTTGGGGGCAATTAAGCTGACTTTGTAATAATGCCGCTTGGGGTGTGTGTGAAAGCCCTAATAAGCAGGCATATACATAGAATGAAGGCTACTGCTAAGTTTGTAAGCCGCCCTGAGTCTTCGGAGAAGGGCGGGATATAAATGGAATTAAAATAAAATAAATAAATAAATTATGGTCGTAAGTCAAGGACTACTGTGGACTCTATTCAAGAATGTAATGTCGTCATTTCCAGACATACAACTAAACTAAGACCATGTTCTGACTTACATGTTACAATCTTATCCAGCAATTCATAACATAGTGACTGTTTTTGAAAAAAATGTATTTATTCAAAAACCATCAGCATACACCAGACATGTCAAACTTGTGACATCACATGATGTCATGCAACATATCGGGACAGTTTTGCCATTGCCGGCAATGGAGTGGGTGCAGCTTCCGCATGAGGCATCTGGCCCGTGGGCCAGCAGTTTGACACCCCTGGCATACGGTATATAAGCCAAGTGTGGAAAGTAATATTTTGTGGGAATCCTTAATAGACTCTACTTTAAACTTTATACCAAAGGTATAATTTATGTAAAATAAAAGCAATGCAAATCAGAAATTAAAATGCACTATATGGATCATTACTTAAATGATTGAGAGTTTAGGCTATGGTTGCTTTGCTTCAGATGTATTGAAAATCATAGTGTTTGAGCAGAAGCAAATGTAATGAATTTATAGCTCTCTGGGATGGAAATGGGCCTTTTACATATCCTGTGCTCCAGTGAGCAGATAAAGAAAGAACATTGCTTCTTAAGCAGATTTGGAGCCACTGAAGAAAGTTATTTGCTAAAGTGACTGGCTCTACCTCAAGAACCTCAGTCCTGTTGTTATAATCAGTACACTCCAAGCCTTGGATTAGTTTGAATTGATCATTTGGCACAAAATGGTCCAGGTTCTTATGATAGTGAATGAAAATTTGTTTTAGAGCTGGATGTCATTAAATCCTATTAGGGAATACCAAAGGGAAAGATGTGAGAAAGAGAAGAGGCATTGCTTGTCCTTGTGAAGTTGGACATCTTTCTTTTGACCAAATTTATTCACAACTCAGAATATTGTGCGTGCCAGTTTCTTATGAGAAAAAGATTACATTTCAAAGAGAAATATTAATGTGGTAGAACTGATTTTCCTGTTAAACTCTTGCCCTGGATTCAATTATAAAATCAAAACATTGGGCTTAATAACCTTGACTTTTAAAGCAGATGTGTGAGATGCTTGTTCAGACCCAGGTTTGTCCTCAACAGCCAAACTATGGGGATAAATCTGCAGATTATTTCTATATTTTTCTAGTATAGCTCAGCCATAACACATCATTTTTCTCTCCCCATTTTTTTGGACAGTAGCTCACTACACCCAAAGGCCAAAATGTTGCCTACTTGTGATGTACTGTACATAATATCATTCAGGTTTATACAAGTTCTCTAGTCTTGGGTACCATTGTTATTTTTCTTTTTAAAATAGTAATGTATTAAAGATTATAATTACAACAATAAAATCAATTCTTAAAAAATAGAATAAAACAATAGAAGGTGAACAAAAGAAACAAAAAGAGAAAAAAATGAAGAAAAGATAAGAATATAGTATATATATATATATATATATATATATATATATATATATATATATATATATATATATATATATATATATATGTGTGTGTGTGTGTGTGTGTCTGTGTGTGTGTGTGTGTGTGTGTGTGTGTGTGTTATTTCCCACTTTCATCACAAGGATAAACAATTTTAGTAATTTAATCACTTCTCTTAAAATGCAACAAATGATCTTTTCTTCCCATACTCCTTATCTTATCTATAAACAAATCGATTTCAGACCTCATGTCAGCAAAAGTCCATGAAGGATTACCAGAGATAACAACATAACTATCTTAAACTTCATAAAATGATCCAGCTTTCCATTTCTTTTGTTTACTTCTAACAATCTCTACAAATAATGTTTTTGGGCTGGTTTTCTCTAATGTTTTCTTTGTTCCTGTTCACAAAATTCTTCAAAACTCTAACCAGCTTTTTTTATATATAAATCCAGTATAGGAAAATTATCCAGGTCACTGTCTTGGTTTGTTGTTTGCACATCCCTTTTAATTATTAAGATATAAGCCATTTTCTTTTGTGTGTTCAGTGCAGCATCTTTTTCAACATTATTCTTGTAGAAATCCATTTTGAAGTTAGTCTCACTCTTGTCAGGTTGAACTTGCTTCTCTTCCATAATATCTTTTAAACACAGTTTAAAAGGCAGACACTTTTAAAATATCCTTCAGTATAACCAATATTAACATATTTTGTTTCATTCTGTAAAGGTCTTTTCCTTTCATTATAGTACATAGCTCTCTCTAAATTGGACTCTGTAGTGTCCAATTCTAATACAAATATGATCTTATTATCTTTCAAAATAAAAGCATTTTCCCATGGTAACAATTATTTATAATTAATTCCAAGATCTTATTACAAATTTATCTAGACCCTTAGTCCAGTTGTAACTTTCTAAAACCAAAAATTTAATCACCCTTTTGCTGTTTATCCCAACCACCCAACCCATCAAGTTTTAAAAATTGTAGCTCTGACATCTTTTACTAAGAATTGAAAGAAACTGATCTGGTGCTATAAAATGTGTCAATCCACAGGTCTTTAATAGCTGAAAAGCTGTTAACAAGCAATTTTCAAAAGTGATTAGAAAAGGAAGTATGTATTATCTTTTCAATGGTGCCAACCAGTCTTAACAGTTTGGCTATTCCCTCATCTTCCAGATCCTAAACCCACTGGAGACAGTTGTCTTGTGGTCCCCTTGTGAGAAGTAGCTGTCAGCTACCTCAAGTCCTCTCCTTGTCTGGAGAAGAATTACCAAAAAGTCAGTTTACTTGCTTGATTCCCCTGTAATCATTGGCTCCACTGTTGAAAGAGCAGTCTTCAGTCTTCCATTTCTTCCCTACATTTCTTCCCTACATTTTCCAAGGTTCCCTCTTTTACAGTTTAAATATGCTGCATTCACAATGTTCATTATTGTTCAATATATATGGAGAGAAGTTTAGCTGAGGAAATCAGGTCTGGAGTCCTGCATTGTTGCCAAGCATTTTGAGACATATCTCCAAAAGGACCAACTCTTTCTATCTCTGATGCCGTTATCCAATAGTGTCAATAGGAATGGAGACAGCAAGCAAGAGCTCCCCTTTGGAGTTTTCCTTTTAAAGTGTGGCGCTCTTCTGATTAGAAGACTGGTGCTCATAACCTCTCCTCTTAAACCCACTTCCTTCCAATGAAACTATCTACCTTGGAAGGCTGTAATTTCTTCTTCAGTGCTGGAGGTGTTTAAATAGCGGTTGGATGATCAAATATTAGGAATGTATAGTAGTAGATTCCTACACTTGAAAAGATTGGAATAAATGATCTCCAGGGTCCCTTCCAATTCTTACATTTTATAATTCTACTCACATTTGTATGCCATGTGATGAGTGAATTTCAAGATTCTGGCTCAGATTTTTCCTAGTCACCTCTGAAGTGAGGGAGGAAAGCTGAAGGAACAAGAACAACCACACACAAACTGAAGTAGATCAAACACAGACTGACAACAATTTGATTTCAGCCACAACTAAGCAATATTTGACATTCTGGAAATATTTGATCTGCATGTATATATTTCTTTCTCTTTAACTTTGCAAAACTGCTTGAGGGGCCTTGTGTGATCATGAGTAAATTGAATTTAAATCAAGGTTTGACGTACTTCTTTGGGAGAAATGGCTCAATTGAAATCATGCTGTTATTTGGGGAAAAGCTATTCTCTTATAATTAAATGAATGAAGAACTTTGTCTCTTTTTTATTAAGTACATATAATAGACATGTTTATCAGGAGAAAAATAATACCTCCCTGGAGGTTTTAGACAAACAATTTTATTTCACAGGAAAAAAAGTTCATTTTTGGAAACCAGGCAAAGAAGATAAATGGAAAAATAGCCCAGTTTGGGGCCTTTTAAAAGAATTATACAATTTTATTTCATAAAACATTTGAGCATTATACATATTATTTGATGATAGCTCAATTTGTACTGAAGAGAACAAAAGTTTAGCAATAGATTAAATATTTGCAACATTAAAGGCAGAACCTCTGACATTGTGATCAGTTTACCACCAGGTTTCTTTTGTCCCCTACATTGTTGGCTTCCCAGAAATTATAAATAAGGGGATGTGGGAGTTAATAGCGTTGTTGGGCTGCCTTTTTGGTTATTACTTCTGATTACAGGTTTTTTTTTGTTGTTGTATGTATTTTATTGCTGTAAACCTATAATGACAGACAGGTGTTGTAATATCAAATGTCAGTTAAGTTACAGTCAGTTACGATGTCAGACTAGAAACCAGGAGACTTAGTCCCATTTTAGGGACAAAGTCACCTGTGTGACCTTGGGCCAGTCACTCTTTTTCAGCCCTAGAAACAAGACAAGGGAAAGCTACTTCTGAAACCTTGCCAAGAAAACTGCAAGGATTAGTTCTGATAGTCACCAGTAATCAAAACTGACTTAAAGTTTTACGGATAGACAACCTGCCATAAAACTCCAATAGTTCTAATTATTGGTTGATACACAAATGTTTGTAATAAACAATATATATCTAACGTCAGGAAAATCTGTGGGAAAGGCGAGGTGAATAGCATTAAATGGCAGATATGACTAGATGATTTTTTTAACAAGTGTTACATGCAACACACTCACATAAGTGGGACTCCAGTTGCCATTCATGAATATGCATTCTGTTGCTGTTGAACTACCTGCTAATTGATGCCTCTGGCTCATTCAACCAGATGAACGATCAATCAAAAGAGAAAAAGAAAATGTTTGGTGAGAGAAAACATCAGACAAATATATCAACCATTAAACTGGAGATATAAGTTCAGGTTTGATGAAAAACAAGCATTTTAAATGGAGGAATACCACCCAAGAGTCAGTTTGCCAGGTTGATGATAATCACAGTCCTTCATTTTTCTTGTATCACTTGTGGTAATCAGGTGTGTAAGAGTTCAGTAGCAAACAGAACCACCTACAGAGTTAAATGTATTTCTTCATCATTGGGGAACTTCAATGGAATGTAGTCATTCCTTAGTATGTAGATTTTACAATATTTTAAAGAGGATCTTGAACTGTTGCTACTTTTTCATTTCATCCTGGCTAGCAAAACAAAGTATTTCTTTGAAAATCATTGGCATCTTAGCTGGAAGATGAGGGTCCAGTGCTGTTACTAAAAGTCATTTAGGGTGTTCCTTTGGTTATTTTTCACAGTGTGCAAAATGGATTTCACTAGAGTGAGCATATACAGTGAAATATGTGACTTTTGTATGTGTGTGTGACATCTGCATAAATGTTCCAAAGGGATGGACTTAACTTCTGTCCACACTGTTTTCATCATTTGCACCATCACCTCCACCCCAAGATGGCTCTGCCAAAGTACTTTTCATAACCTACAAATTTCCCCTCCTTTTACAAAAAAAAAATTCTAAAAATACTATATCACAAAAAACTCTAATAAGGAAAATATGCAAACTGCTGGAAAAAATGTACACAAAATGTTCAAAAGGAACTTCATCTGAAAAAATGTGTGGCATTTTATTTGTATTAAAGTAGCATTTTTGTTCCCTCTTACCGGAGGACAGCTGCAATGTAGTATTTTCAAAACAAAAATGTACCACTGATCAACAAATAATTAAGCTTAAATATTTTTCAGTCTTTAAAACATTTTATACCAGTTTTATTTTGTAACTAGGAGTAAATTTTATTTATTTTTATATTTTTATCTACCTTTTTCTATTTTTTTGCAAATAACTCAAGGCAGAGAACATATCCACCACACCTTCCTCCTCCTATTTTCCCCACAATGGCAACCCTGTGGGATGAGTTGGGATGAGATTGATTGGTCCAAGGACATCCAAATTACATTTCAAAATTTCAGTAACAAACGACTGAGATAAAATAATAAAAAAATATATCCCCTATCACATGTACACACAAATTCACACACAAACTCATACACAAATGTTACAATACTGCTGTCCTCAGATATGAAAGAGAGAAAATACTACTTTAATATCAATAAAGCTAAAGGTGACTCCTGGCTGGCTCATTAACTCTTAGGCTGAGGATGAGATAAAGACAGCATCATTGGGACCTGACTGAAAAAGTGTGTTGCCAGGGCATGTTTGTGCCTACTTGGCTGAAAGTAGGGGAAGACCCTCTGGTATTTATTAAAGCTTCACAATTTTAATAAATACAGAAGTCAGAAAAATAACAAATGAATTGTAGAGGGTGTTGTGTTTGTACAAGGTCCAAACCATTTCTTCAAATTATTTTTGAAGCTCATACAACCTAATTATTTGGTTATAGGGCAAACATTTAATGAAAATCTTCACTTCCAGGAAAAGATGAAGCTGGTTTGATTTATGTCCTCCCTTCTTTCTTCTGTCTCTCATGCACATACATGTATATTAGAGGAAAAAATGCAGAGCTTGATTCAACCCACTTACAGAAGATTTTTCTAAAAACCCGGGCTGCCTGTTTTCAGTTACTAACCTCTTAGATCACAGCAGGCAGCCTTTGAAGTTCAATGAAAGCTAGAGGGGCAATTTTTGGTGGCAGAGCTACCACTCTACATTCATTCTCAAAGTGGGTGGCACTTTGCAGAATGCTAGATCTCATAACAGACATTATAGGGCGAGGGTAGAAATTAGCAGGGATATGCTGAACTTTACCATGAAAGCTTTGCTTAGTTCATATTTGGAACAAAAGGAGTGGCAGGAACCTCTTGTTAGAAATATAGTTCTTGAGATAGGCCTGATGCCAGGAACTAATGGGTATATCCAGAGGGATCTCACTACCAACCTACCAACCTTTTTTTAATCTTGCAGCTGTCCCTTTATCACCAACGTCAGATTTTCTCCTTTCTAAGCAACAGCAGAATGAGCTACAACTTCTACCCAGCTTGTGCCATCCTTTTAAGACTGGAACATCTTGAGTTCAGATGTTGTGTACCAAGGAAACTTCAGACCTATCAGCCTGACCTCAATACCTGGGAAGATTTTGGAAAAGATAATCAAACAACAAATCAGCGAACACCTTGATGCAAACAAAGTCATCACCAAAAGTCAACATGGGTTTGACAAAAACAGATCATGCCAGACAAATCTTATTGAATTCTTTGACCAAGTGACAAAATTAGTGGACCAGAGGAATGCTGTAGATATAATTTACTTGGACTTCAGTAAGGCATTTGATAAAGTAGATCACAACCTACTACTTGATAAGATAGAAAAATGTGGGTTAGATAGCATCACCACCAGATGGATTCGTAGCTGGCTGACAGGGTGTAGTCAGCATGTGGTCCTCAATGGAACTTCATCTACATGGAAGGAAGTGTGTAGTGGGGTGCCCCAAGGCTCTGTTCTGGGCCCAGTGCTCTTCAACATCTTCATCAAAGATTTGGATGAGGGGATAGATGGGGAATTCATCAAATTTGCAGATGACACCAAGCTGGCAGGAATAGCCAATACTCCAGAAGATAGACTTAAAATACAGGAGGATCTGGACAGACTCAAACACTGGGTGCTATCTAACAAAATGAAATTCAGTGGTGAAAAAAGTAAGGTTCTACATTTAGGCAGGAAAAATCAAATGCACAGGTATAGTATAGGTGATACCTTGCTCAATAGTAGTAACTGTGAGAGGGATCTCAGAGTCCTAGTAGGCAATCACTTTAATATGAGCCAGCAGTGTGCTGCAGCTGCCAAAAAAGCCAACACAGTGCTAGGCTGCATTAACAGAGGGATAGAATCAAGATCACATGAAGTACTAATACCACTTTACAATGCCTTGGTAAGGCCACACCTGGAATACTGCATCCAGTTTTGGTCACCACGATGTAAAAAAGATGTTGAGACTCTAGAAAGGGTACAGAGAAGAGCAACAAAGATGATTGGGGGACTGGAGGCTAAAACATATAGGGAACGGTTGCTGGAATTGGGTATGTGTAGTTTAACGAAGAGAAGGATGAGTGGGGAACATGATAGCAGTGTTCCAATATCTCAGGGGCTGCCACAAAGAAGAGGGAGTCAAGCTATTCTCCAAAACACGAAAGCAGGACAAGAAGCAATGGATGGAAACTAGTCAAGGAGAGAAGCAACCTAGAACTAAGGAGAAACTTCCTGACAGTCAGAACAATTAACCAATGGAACAACCTGCCTCTAGAAGCGGTGAATGCTCCAACATTTGGAAGTTTTTAAGAAGAGACTGGATAGCCATTTGCCTGAAATGGTATAGGAATTCCTGCCTGAGCAGGGGGTTGGACTAGATGACCTCCAAGGTCCCTTCCAACTACTACTACTACTTCTTCTTCTTCTTCTTCTTCTTCTTCTTCTTCTTCTTCTTCTTCTTCTTCTTCTTCTTCTTCTTCTTCTTCTTCTTCTTCTTCTTCTTCATTATTATTATTGTTGTTATTGTTGTTATTGTTATTATTGTTATTATTGTTATTATTATAATAAAAGTTTTATTCATAAAACATGAAACTCAGTCAACTGAACACTCAAACTGACTGGCACTAATGGTTGACACGGGCTGCTGCCAACATCCTAGGTATCAACCAGGTATCTCCTTAAAATGTAAGATGTTCTGAGTAGTGCAGTTTTTTGTAGCTTTGCTGGAGTAATTGCAGGAAGTTGCAATTTCTTGATGTGTTTTGTAAAGTTTTTGTACATAGTTCCCAGTGCCCCGATGACAATAGGTATCACTGTTACGCGTTTCATCCATAATCGTGCAGTTTCGATGGCCAGGTCACGGTATTTCGTAATTTTTTCCACTTCTTTTTCTTCAACTCTGGCATCTCCTGGTACAGCAATATCAATCAGCTGTATGATTCATTTCTCTACAACTGTGATATCTGGCGTATTGTGTTCCAAATGACGATCTGTCTGTATTCAGAAGTTCCACAAGATCTTCACCCTCTCATTCTCGACAACTTTTTCCACCCTATCTTCCCACAGCTTTTTTGGACACAGGGAAGTCATATTTTTTACACAATGCCCAGTGGATTAGTTTAGCAACTCGGTCATGTCTAGCTTTGTAATCAGTTTGCGCGATTTTGCTGCACTTACATATTAAATAATAATAATAATAATAATAATAATAATAATAATAATAATAATAATAATAATAATAATAATAATAATAATTGTTGTTGTTGTTGTTGTTGTTATTGTCAAGTAAAAAACAGGAACACATCGGACATACGGTAGGTGGAAATAGAGAGATAGATCAATTCACTTCAAAGTAGTAAAATCAGAACCATGACATAGCCAAAAGCTAAAGCTCAGAATAATATTGAAGTAACTATGCTATGTCAAAGTTCTGAACGCAAAGCAATAGCAAATACTGTTTCCAACATTGAACTATTCTGAAAGAGAGTTAAAGCTCTTAAGCCTTCACTCTGACCCAGCTGGCCCACATTAAACTTATGCAAAATAAAGCCATATTCACAAACAAGGAGACCATTAGTGCCACTGAATTCTTTGTTATAGATTAGTACAGCTGTGTGTCTCTGTATTTTGATATTCGACTCCATGCTACTAGTTATTTGAGCATAGAAATGGTTGAGAATTAATATAGAATCGGGGGTGGGGGGGGGAGAGGTTGATCCCTGAGCTGAGACTCAGGTGTTTGTAGAATTTGTAGAATTATCCTCAACTCATCTTCACCCTCCTAGGATAAAACATCTGAAGGCATCATGACAATAAAGACAGAGATCAAGTAAATAAAAATAATAAAAATGACATGTAATGAAAATGATGTGAATTGGAGAAGATAAACACTGGGAAGAGGGAGTATTCAAGGCCTTTTGCCTAAGCCCCTACCCCCAAATCCAACATTATAAAATATTTATTTTTCTAAACTTAGACATTTATCATATACTAGCCCCATTCAGCTAGAGCTTCAACCTGGTATCGTTGTTAGTTTTACAAGGAAGTGCTAGGACAGAGGTGAAAAGCCTGCAATTCATTTGCAAGTGGTTGGCTCAAGCTTCTAAGTCCCTAATTGTCAGCCTGGTTGAACACTACATATAAATATATATATAAGAAAAATATGAGGTTTTTAAAACATTTTTTTCCTTTTTTGTAATTTAACCTCTCTGGTCTATTGTGTTTAATTTAAGCAAGGATCTTCAAAGGTTTGGGATTTCTGATTTTTCCCCCCAAAACCAAAAACAGAGTTGAGGACTAGATTCACCTCAATTGACTTCTACAAATGTATCTTTGAAAATTCAGTTCAGTTATAATAACAGTTCTCTGAGCTTCATTCAAATTTTTTTGCATTAAATACTTAGCAGTTTATATGCTTTGTTGTCTAGCTCCTCATCTTTTTTCATTTAGATTTTATTTTCTGTAATTATCCATGCTCTGCTCTTGGCTTGTCTTCATCAAAGGCAGACCAGTTTCAGACATCCGTTGTTTATATTTTGGGAAAGGCTTTAAGACATATGGAAGATGGTTGGTTTCAAGATGAATATATTTCAAAAGTCCCTGCACAGGGTTTTAACCCCAGACTATCGGGGTTTTCAATTTCAGACTATAATATCCATCTGCATTGACATTTTCCATCACCCCTGAAATTCACTCTTTATTTCTCCCTAATGTTATGCTTCTCAAATTATGGCATACTAGCCCTAAGGATGTCATCGTAGGAGACAAAAAACGGTGGCATTAGTGTATTTGCAGTATGGAGGTATTTATACAAATTTCCTCATGTGGTAGCAATGAAGCACTATGGACAATGCTATCTAGGTTTGGTTTTCTTTCTGTAGGAAGGCCCTGGAAATTTAGGATGCATCTCTACTAAATGTTTATAGGCAGAGGACCACCAAAGCTGCATCTCTGGATAATCAAATTTTGTAAGACATAACAATTCAACACAAATAATAGTACTTAAATTATGCCCCCCTTCCAAATCAATCATAGATATACTCAACAGTAGAAATGTGAATGATCTTATCGTGTTGTTTCACCCTGGTCTGAAATTTCCTTCTGTCCCATTATTCATGCTTCTAATCTTCTTTCCTTGCCTAACTTCTCTTTCTGCATTCCAGTTGCCACCTGTTCAGTGAAGATCAGAGTGTTTTGTGGACAAAGATAGGGGTACCCCAAATTTTCCCTTCTCCTTCACCATAACCCCAGTGTGACAGCGAGGAGATAAGCAAGGCTCTCTTTCTTTCCTTGAAATATTTGCCATATCTGTTCACTAAATTGACATCACATATAGGAGAAGAGATGCAGTGGCTATTTAGAATAGGATGTGTCTAAGGAAGATGGTCTATTAAGCAAAGGAAGAATAGACACAATTTGTTACACATCTTTATTTTTAGGTTTCCATCTTCTTCCATACATTCATTTCTTTCTCCCTGCTATTTTATAGTCAGATTCTCTATGGTGTGTTTCCAATTTTCAACAGCCATTGTGGAGAATGGAAAGGCATTAGATCACCAAGTAAGAAGACAGTTAGGGTTCGCTGTTGTTGTTTTCTATGCAAGGATGAGAAACGAGACTAGACTTATTTCCCCAGCATGCTTCTTATATCGAGGCAACTCTTTATTCATGAGGTAAAATTCAAAAGGAAAAGCCATGATCACATAAAATGCTGAACTGATAATGCATCCCATTGCCATGTGGTCACATTTTAATTACCAACCCTTGGAGCTTTCTCCACAGGTATGTTTCCTTAATGCATAAAAGATGAAATGTGTGTGTGTGGGGGGGGGAAGGATTTCAGTATCTCTGCTCTTTCAAAGTGGAAGAGCGCATTAGAAACACATCTCTCATTCAAAGGTTTGTTCAGTGCAGAACTGTAGAAGGGCTTGTCGGTTTGTAAGCCAATACACTCATTCACATGAGTCTTCTGTTTCCTTAATAAATACACAAGCATGGCCAGCCTTCAATGACAATATCTGTTCAATAAAAGGAAACCATATAGGACCTGTAAATAGATACACCATTTATTAGATGTCACTTTAGGGTAAGATCAAAACAATTGGCTATATGGAAGAAATGTCTGTTTAGGTCCATATCATGTTTTCAAAGCTGGGAACCAGTGTAATCCCACTAGTTCTCAGAATTAGTATGAGGGAAGAACTCTAAATGCATTTGGGGATTTTTCTCCACATATTTGGGGATTTTTCAGGAAGAGCAAAGTTGACAAAATGAAATTCTGTGGTGAAAAAAATAAGGTTTTACATTTAGGCAAGAGAAAAACAAATATATAGGTATAGAATAGGTGGAACCTAGCTCAATAGCAGTATCTGCTAGAGAGATCTTGGAGTCCTGGTGAACAATAAATACGAGTAAGCAGTGTGCTGCAGCTGCCAAAAAAACCCCACCATTGCAATTCTAGGCTGCATTAACAGAGGGATAGAATCAAGATTATGTGAAGTGTTAATACTGCTTTATAATGCCTTTGTAAGACTACACTTGGACTACTACATCCAGTTTTAGTTGCCACGATATAAACAGATGTTGAGACTCTGATAAAAGTGCAGAGAAGAGCAACAAAGATGAATAGGGGCTGGAAAAGAACAGTTGCAGAAACTAGGTATGTCTTGTCTGGTGAAAAGAAGGATTAGGGGTGACATGATAGCACTACTCCAATATTTGAGGGGTGCCACAGAGAAGGGTGGGTGGGTTCAATCTATTCTCCAAAGTATCAGAAGGCAGGACAAGAAGCAATGGATGGAAACTAATCAATGAGAGAACCAACCTAAAAATAAGGGAAAAAAATCCTGACATGAGAACAATTAATTAGAGGAATGGGTTTTCTTCAGAAGTTGTGGGTGCTCCATCACAGGAAGTTTTTAAGAACAGATTGGACAGCCATTTGTCCAGAACGGTAGACCGTCTCCTGTTTGTGCAGATGTTGGATTAGAAGACCTCCAAGGTTCCTTCCAGCTCTGTTATTCTGTACTGTTCTGAGATTGTGATTGTGGTTACTGTTTTCCTTGTTACAGTATTATTTTATTTATTAATGTACTGTATGTATTAATTAAAATTAATTTCACCCCATCTCTAGGATAACCGTCTTTCCAAAGCAACTTAAAAGCAACAAACAAACCATTATAAATAATAAAGCAGAAAATGCATGGAGAGCATAGATTCTGGAATTCTTTCTAACCTCTTAACTGCAGCTTCATTCTGGATTATCTGACCAGGAAGGAAAAGAAAGATACACTTAGAATGGAGGAGTCATCAGCATTCTGAGTGATTGCCCAATAGCATATTCCATAATGATTCATTGGAGGGATATCATTTTTCTCTGCAACCCCCATCTAGATATAGCTCATATGCAGTTCTTTCTTTCTTTTGTTAGGTTTTTGCAAAACACCCCTCCACACACACTCCAACTCAGTTCTGTTCTATTCTAGTTTTCAGAAAGTTATGCTGATGGATGGGATAGAATTCAGAGTCCTTTACAACATAACATTCCAATGTAATACCATTTTTATGAACTAAAACACCTTTTTTTGGAATAAAGGAATTTTTAGGCATCTTGTTAGGGATCCTTTCCATAGGACAGCTGGAGATCATGCCCCTGAGGAATGGAGGTAGTGGTAGCATAGACCTTCTCCCCAAAGCTGCCAGATGTTTTTATTTTTTCAGAATGCCCTGGATCTGATTTCCAGATTAGCACCAAAATGAAAGATGTGGTTACATTTTTTGCTGCTGAAAGCAATGGGTCATTTGTTTGTTTTTAACATTTAAAAAAATAAAAATTGGGGATTTTAAGAATTCCTCTCCTAAATACTGAATGTTATTACTTATCTTATACACCAAGACACCCACAGTCATTTTTGACCTAGAGAAAAGCAACTTAGTTTACAAACAATTCATGAGGGTGGCTAAGATATATTTTCCATGCCCTTTAGGGGGCAACCATTCACCATTTGACTAAAAGCAAGGTCACTATATGTCTCAGTTTGAACCAGGTAACGAACAGCATGGTAGAATCTAAATCTGAAGAATATTTTGATTTGCACAGCAACGGGTCTCTCCATTTTTCAAACATTTCTTCACAACCCAAATGCAGAAATGACAAATTATACAGACTTCTGTTAAAAAAGTAGAAAAAATGTTTACATGTTTATATATATGTTGCAAAGGATATCAGAATCTCTACCATGGGTTGATTTATGAATAGGTCAGATATTTGCACTTTATGAATTTCAGAGACTCATCGATTTGAGAACTGCCCAGATTTTAAAGAATAATGTGGATGTATAAACATACATCCAGAATGGAACTCAAGAACTCAAGCTTCAAAATTTGATAGCCTTCAGTAAATCTGAATCACCTATCAATCAAAATAATTTCCAGGTAAATAAACTTTCACCTAGGCAGTCATGTTGTTACATTGCTACATTTTATACAAGCTGTGAAGTTGGTTTTAGTTTAGAATGCATCCTGGTCTGAGAAGGCATAGTCCAATTCACTGTGTTCTACTCAAGACGTATATTCCAAACAGGGATGCAATAGAGTTCTGCTATGGACGGGCCGCGGTAGCTTCCTCAAAGAGCGGCGCCGCTGCCCGTTCGCGCGGAGGTACGCGTGCACCTCTCGGAATGGGCAGGGGCACCGCTCTTTGAGAAAGCTGCCGCGGCCCATCTGCAAAGCGGCTGCTTTCGGCAGCTTTGCAGACGGGCCGCGGCAGTTTCCTCAAAGAGCGGCGCCCCTGCCCGTTTGCGCGGAGGTACGCACGCACCTCTGCAAAAGTTTGGGGAGGTGCGCGCGCACCTCCTCCCATTCGGAGAGGTGCACGCGCACCTCTCGGAATGGGCAGGGGTGCCGCTCTTTGAGAAAGCTGCCACGGCCCGTCTGCAAAGCGGCCGCTTTCGGCAGCTTTGCAGACGGGCCGCGGCAGCTTCCTCAAAGAGCGGCGCCACTGCCCCTTCGCGCGGAGGTACGCGCGCACCTCTCCAAAGGTTTGGGGAGGTGCGCGCACACCTCCACCCATTTGGGGAGGTGCGCGCACACCTCTTCAAACGGGCGGTGCCACTCTCCATTTGGAGAGGTGCGCGCATACCACTGCCCGTTCGAAGAGGTGCGCGCGCACCGGGCAGCTGCAGGAGACAGCTCAAAGAGCCGCATGCGGCTCCGGAGCCACGGGTTGCCAACCCGTGGTATAGGGTTTCCTGCCTGAGCAGGACTAGATGACCTCCAAGGTCCCTTCCACCACCACCACCATCATCATCATCATCATCATCATCATCATCATCATCATCATCATTATTATTATTATTATTATTATTATTATTATTATTATTATTATTATTATTATTATTATTACCTCCAAGGTCCCTTCCAGCTCTATTCTGATTTTGATTCTGATCATATGCTGTACATAGCTTCTGCTTGCTGTTTTAATGGGAACTGAACATTTAGGAGAATCTCCAGATTGCCTATAAGCTTCTTCTTGGGAACATAATCCCACTGAAAGCTAAATTAGGCATTATCCTAGGCTCAATTTGTAGGTTGCATAGGTTCAGCATACCAATAATCCAAAAATCTGAAACCTATTAGAGTTTTGAGGCAATTTCTTCCCATAGTTTGGAAAACAATGTCCTCATTCTTTTCCAGACACAGCACTAGAGGAGATAGAGCATAAGCTTTCAAGTAAACGCAGTAAACATAATTAGCCTGTAAAGAGTTAACAGATGCTTTAATAAATGTTTATTCAATTGTTACCAATGGTTATGAAGTCCAATAGGTCAATGTTCTGTTTGTAATGTGGCTTACAACCACCAATACTGTAATGTTTCCTAACAAATGTGCTTTACAACTAGTTTAGAAGCAAATGGGGCTTTTCAAATTGGTGCGTTCATTGCTTTTGAATAATACAGAAAGTCAAGCACACATCTGTTAAGTGTTGCCCTGATTCAATTGTAACTTTCTAGTTTGTGCCTTAGAAATATGATGTCTAAAGATTTCATAATTATACATTTATAGCATTAGAATTATTTTGCCTAATGTAGCATACCTAGAGCTCCAGTATAATATGGGCACAAGCATATAGTTTTTAAAAAAAAATATTTTGCAAAAGTATTCATTTGATCCATCAACTCTAGATGATAAACTAGAAATGATTAAAACCATAGAAAATAACTGGAAAATAAAAACAGTGAAAGCAGAACATGCACACACACACACACACACACACACACACACACAATTTATATACTGTATGAAGCACTGAATATGGTCTTGGGGAAAAAAAACAATCAGCAAGATTTCCTCTCTTTTTCAAGCAGTCACTCTCTCCTCTGCTCTCTCTCTCTCTAATATAATAGAGTTAATATAATACACATGTGACTACTGATAATTTGTTTAAATAAATTTGAGGAATAACTTAAGATCAGCCAATGTCTTGAATGCAGCAGTAGCAACCCTGGAGAGTGGGTGGGTCAAGGAACAAGGGGTCAGTATCACATAAGCAGCAGAATAGCATTACAAAGCAGAGCCCTTTCCATATCTCAGCTATGATGATAAGACACAGCTTTTGTCATTCTGATAAAAGGGTGACAACTTGCAGACACAGTGAGTCAACACATAACTGAAAAGATCACTAAGAATGGAATAGAATACTTTATTGGCCAAGTGTGATTGGGCAGGCAAGGAATTTGTCTCTGCTGCATAAGCTCTCAGTGTACATACAAGCAAAAAGTGATAAATCGTGATCATAAATCATAAGATACAATTCAGTGATTGTCATAAGATGCTACATAAGCAAACAGCATAAATCATAACAGGATACCAAATAAAGGCAATCAACATAAATAATGAGATACAAACAACAAAGTTATAGTCATAGGGAAATAGGTAATAGGAAAGATGAAAACATGAGAAGGATATTAGATAATACAGCTCTACTAGGTGGTTTGTCATCCTAAGGCATAGACAGTGTTGTGGGAATTAGTTCTTTAGCAGAGTGAGAGCATGGGGGGAAAACTGTCTTTGTGTCAAGTTGTTTTGGGTGCAATGCCCTGCAGTGTAGTCTTGAGAAGTTTGGAACAGTTTATGTCCAGGATGTGAGTAGATATTTTTACTGCCCTCTTTCTGTAAGGTGGCATATATTTGATACCATCTTACTTTTTGTTTGGTTCTGATAGACGAGGACTCAGAGTGGTTCACAATGAAAGAGTTTATTGAATACACATAAGTCAACTGACAACTGTCAAATGTTTCAAGCTTTTATAGTGGAACTGTTTGAACTGTAACCAATCATCAAACACTCTTTTCCCGCTTCTTGTTACTTTAACCAATGATTGCACCGGGATCTCCCGCTTCAAAACCCTGCTTTTGCAACCTGCTATTTTCCATGTTTGCAAACTATTTACAGACACAACACCCCTTACCCCCCAATTGTTGTTATTTATGTACATAATCTTTTAAATATTTGGGTGGTCTATGGACTCTTGAAGGGTATCTATTGCTATGGATACTAGAGTCATTCCTATCTGATTGTCTGCTTGGCTGGCTTACTCTGGTGGACCTGGACTCTTGGCTAACTGGCTCTGACGCTTCTCTGTTAACACTTTGTGGATGTTGTTGTGTTTGAAGATCAGCTATTGCTGGCCTACTCCGAGGGGGCATTTCCCAGTCAATTTGACTATGTTGTTGTTGGTTACCTGTGGACGGGTTATTTTGCGTTTCTGCTTCCCCACTATCTGGCGTGTTGTTATCAATAAGCCTTGATGCAAAGTTCCTCCCATGTATACTTTGATCCCCTTCAACTGGCATACAGCCAATAGTTCTCTTTCTTAGCTGATCTATATGTCTTTTGCTGATCCTATTCCCTTCCCCCTCAATAGTGTAAGACAAGGGACCCAATATTTCAGTAACCACCCCTGGGATCCATTTGTCCCCTTGTGCATAATTCCTGGCCCAGATTAAATCCCCCACTTTGAATGATCTGTTTGGAATGTCCAGTTCCGCACTTGGTAGAAGTCTGTCAGGGTGTAATCTGTCCAATTTGGTGGTTAGTCTCTTTCCCCACCTCATTTCAGCTGGGCTTTTACCGGTAGCCGTACATGGGGTCGTATGTTGGGTCAGCAAGAATTCGGCCAGTCTTTGATGCCAGTCGCCACGGATGATTCTCCTTAATGCGTCTTTAGTGGTCCTCACATTTCGTTCAGCCAAGCCGTTGGTGGACGGGTGGAAGGGTGCTGATGTCTTGTGTTTAATCGAGTTGGCCCTGAGGAAATCCTGGAATTCAACAGAGGTGAATTGGGGCCCATTATCTGACACAATTACATCAGGTAACCCATGAGTGGCAAAGAGGCCCCTTAATACTTGTATTGTTTTACCTGAGGTTAATGAACTGACGGGTACTACCTCTAGCCATCTAGAGAAACTGTCCACTACTACCAGGAAGGTTAACCCTTGGAAAGGTCCAGCAAAATCAATATGAATCCTGGACCAAGGATTCCTGGCTAACTCCCACTTGTGCGTACGTGTGTGTTGCTGCTCAGGCCTAGAACGTTGGCACAAATAGCAATTAGTAACACATTCTTCAATGTCATTGTCTAGTCCTGGCCACCACAAGTGGCTCCTAGCCAATGCCTTCATACGTACTATTCCCGGGTGCCCTTCATGTAACTCTAATAAAATTGAGGGTCTGTGGATTTCGGGAATGACCACACGGTTTCCCCACAGTATACATCCCAAATGAACTGACAGTTCATCTTTCCTTCTAAAATAAGGAATGTACTTGGCATCCGGGTTAGTATTTGGCCACCCACTAAGGACCCAGGCCATAATTCTCTTTAGAGTATGGTCATTATTTGTTGCCACAGCTATGTCTTTAGCGGTTAAAGGCCAGTCAGGAATGTCCAGTAGGGACATTATTTGTCCCACAGGGGCAGGGTCATCCTCAGTGATATTTAATGGCAGTCTGCTAAGGGCGTCAGCATGTCCCATGTCTTTGCCCGGTCTGTGTTGGAGAGAAAATGAATATGCTGAGAGGAAAATGGACCACCTCAGCATTCTGGGAGACATGATTTGGGGTGTCTGTTTATCTGTGGTAAACAGTCCCAATAGGGGCTTATGGTCAGTGAGTATGGTAAAGTTCCTACCATAAAGGTAATCATGGAACTTTTTTACTCCTGCCACGATTGCTAATGCTTCCCTGTCTATCTGAGCATAATTCCGCTCTGCTTTGGTTAGCGTCCTGGAATAATATGCGATTGGTCTTTGGATACCTTGGTTGTCTAAGTGGCTGATAACAGCCCCCACACCGTAAGGTGAAGCATCGCATGCTAAATAAATTGGTTTATTTTCAATAAAATGGGTTACTGTTGATTGGCTGGAAAGAATGTCCTTTAAAGTTTGGAAACTCACTCTATGTTTATTAAGCCACTGCCAAGGGGTCTTTTTATCTAAAAGTCTATGGAGGGGTTCTGCGATGGCAGCTTTGTGTGGCACAAATGTATGGTAGAAGTTTACTAAGCCAAGGAAGGCTTGTAGTTCAGCCTTGTTTTTTGGTTCAGAAGCCAATTTAATTGCTTTGATTTTATCAGGGGTAGGATGAATTCCATTTTTGTCAATCCTGAATCCAAGGAATTCAGTGGACTTAACCCCAATGCAACATTTTTCCTTTTTTAATTTCAATCCAGCCCTCCTAAATCTTCCCAATACCTGTTCTAGCCGCTCTGCTAATATTTCTTCATTTTTCCCAGCTATCAAGACATCATCAAAGTAAGGGCATACACCAGGTATGCCCTTTAAGGTCCTCTCCATCACTTCTTGAAAGATGCCTGGAGCTGCTGCAATACCAAATTGCAGTCTGTGGACTCGGAACGCCCCCTTGTGGGTAACTATCGTCTGAGCTTCTGCAGCCTCTTCAGAAACAGTTAATTGCAAGTACGCCTGCGCCAAGTCTAACTTGGTAAACATGGCGCCGTCCTGTATAGTGGCGAGGACCTGCTTCACCGTCGGGACCGGGTAAGCATGTTTTTTCATTCCGAGGTTCAGGGTGGCTTTGTAGTCAGCGCAGATCCTCACATCCCCGTTAGGTTTGAGGAGTGTGACGATCGGCGTTTCCCACAAACCTCCCTCGACTGGTTCTAAGACGCCTTGACCTACAAGCTTGTCGAGCTCGGCCTCGATTTTTTGCTTCAGGGCGAAAGGCACCCTTCGGGCCTTAAGCCTGATAGGTTTGACTGACAGGTCTAGATTAAATTTAATTGGGGGCCCTTTGTATTTACCTAGAGACCCATCGAATACGTCTGCAAATTCATTGCAGACTGATTCGAGGGTCTTATTTTTAATAACTGAATTTATTCCCCCAATCCAAATGCCCAGGGCCGGGAACCAGTTAAGGCCAATTAGACTAGTCCTTTGTCCCTCAGTAACTATTAAATCTAAAACCCCCTTAAACCCCTTAAATTTAACGCTAATGGTAATCTTTCCTTTTATTTTAATTGGGGTTTTTTGAAAATCAGTTAATTGGATTTTTGTTGAACTAAGTGGAATTTTTCTTCCACTTATTTGTTCAATCCTTTCAAGGGTTTCACTGGATATTATTGACACTGAAGCCCCTGAGTCTATTTCCATTTTGCAAGGAACCCCTTGCAAATGGACTATGATTTTTAATTTTCCTTCTGGAAAATTGCTATTTTTTCCCTTCCTACTGCGATTGACACGCGCCACCTCCCCGCGGTTTGGAATTTTAACCCTCAGTCTAGGGGTCTCTTTGCCACTATAGTAAGGGGTTACCTTACCTTCGGGCCACACAACGACTTCATGAAGGCGGTTGTCGCGTGCACGACTCCTGCAGATGGCCTGGATGTGGCTGGTCTTCCCACATGCTCTGCATCTGGCGGTACGGAATCGGCAAGAGGCGCGGGGATGGTTGCCCCCGCAGCTGCCGCACTGGTTGTCATTGTCGCGCGGTCTCATTGTGGAGTCTCTCCATGGTCGTTGGGGCCCTATCGCTTGTCGTTGCGGTGTTGCGGTTTGGTGACGGCGGTTCGGTTCAGGCCCCTCACTTCGGGATGGTTTTGGCGCCATTTTCCCGAATCGTCTGGAGACTTCGGCGATGTCTTCTTCCCATTGCTGGTCCACCTCCCCGCAGTCCACATAGCCTTCTTGGTTGATCTCGGCAGACACTGCCATGCTACTGCGTGGGGGGGTCGCGATACCCGGTGGATTCGTATGTTAAAAGTTCGTCCAGCACTTCTTGTAAGTCGCCGGTGGGTTTGGCGATTATTCTATTTTGCAGCTGCTCGTCTCGCAAGCCCAGTACTACTCGGTCCCGAATTCTTATTTCCAAATTGTCATATTTGCATCGTACTGCGGCTTCCCTGACGGCAGCAACGAATTTTTGAATTGATTCGCCCGGTCTCTGGTTCCTTTTTTCAAAAATACGACGCCAAAAGAGTTCGGATCTCCTAGGCGTGAAATGTACCTTTAGTTTGGCTAACAGGTCAGCATACGGCACACTTGAGACCGGCTGTGGTTGACAAAGTCCTACAGCGATCCGATATACTGGTGTGCCGCAAATTGTCAGTAACGCTGCCGCCTTTTTCCGGTCGTCCGTAATTCCGTTCACAAGCAGGAACCCTTCGACCTGTCCAATGTATTCTTCCCAATCCTCTGGGAAGTTTGGGTCAAATTCTTTCAATGACCCGATTTGCGCCATTCGGAGAATTTTTCTTTATTCCGCCGCGGCCGCTTGGTTGACTGTGACACCTTTCAAATTTGCCGCCTTTGCGCAGCTGTTTCGCCAATCTTCTCTGGTCTACCGTCTATCCCACCTTCGTCGCCAATTGTTTGGTTCTGATAGACGAGGACTCAGAGTGGTTCACAATGAAAGAGTTTATTGAATACACATAAGTCAACTGACAACTGTCAAATGTTTCAAGCTTTTATAGTGGAACTGTTTGAACTGTAACCAATCATCAAACACTCTTTTCCCGCTTCTTGTTACTTTAACCAATGATTGCACCGGGATCTCCCGCTTCAAAACCCTGCTTTTGCAACCTGCTATTTTCCATGTTTGCAAACTATTTACAGACACAACACTTTTGCAGTCCCAGAAATATTGGAAAGAGAGGGGAAAGAGAAGGTAACCCAAGTGAGGCCTCCGGTCAGAGTGCCTCCGGTCAGAGAATGCTGGCTGGTGGCCCCCAGGGGGAGGGCCTTCTCTGTGGGCGCCCCGGCTTTATGGAATCAACTGCCGGTTGAGCTCCGGATGGCACCGGATCTTCGCTCCTTCCGGCGCGGGTTAAAGACCCATTTATTTGAACAAGCTGGCCTGGCCTGATGGGGGAAATGTTAGGGTTTTAATGTTTTTTAATGTTTTTTATATTTTGATTGTTTTAATTTGGGCAACAATTTAATCCTTTTTAACTTTTGTACTTCTATTTATATGCCCTGAGTCCTTCGGGAGAAGGGCGGTATAAAAATTCAATTAATAATAATAATAATAATAATAATAATAATAATAATAATAATAATAATAATAATAATAATAAGTGGATTTCAACTTGTATTCAATGAGTGGCATTAGTTGGGTCACAGACTGAACCTATTCGGAAAAATGCGTATATTTTTGTTTTGTAAATCGAAAGCAAACCTTAAAGCAAAACAAAACTGGATGCCACTTGCCAAATGAAATATGCAACTATACATTGAATTCACTTCCTTTGAACTTCATTTTTCAGAATATATTTTAACAGAATTTACTTGTTTTCTGGAGTTACTTTATTTTCCTCCATAATCTAATGGTTGACTGTGAAATCAAATTCTATAGGCACAACTAGATTTGAACTAAATTACTGCAGTAGTTTCTCACAGCGATGATATTCTCCTTCTCACTTGTCTTTTCTGAATGATAATCAACTCTCTGAGAATATTCACTGAGTATATTCAGTCCTCACTGGTTGTTCTTGGGGTGATCTTGGTGGTTCCTTAATTACGGTAGGCTGCTGTTTGCTGTTAGTTTGTTTGTCCACATTGGTAGTTCCTTGATTGGGGTATTGTTTACTTCATTGTTAGTCTAGTGTTAATATTAGTGTTAATCTCATTCCCACCAACACTGGCAGGGCAAGCCACCAGTATATAAAAATAAAAGCAAACCCCATCCCCTTCTAGCATTGATGATGTTACCTAGTTTGATAATGAAATGCCTGCAAAAAAATAACCAGGTTCAGAGAGTACCTAGGACCCCAAATGTCATCTATACCAGTATTAGAGGGGATGACTTTAATAGAAATGAATTAGAAGTGAACCAGGGAACTAGAATTATATGTAAGGAGATTTTTAAGAAGAGACTGTATATCCACCTGTCTGAGACGATATAAGTTCTCCTGCTCGAGCAGGGGGCTGGACTAGAAGACCTCCAAGGTCCTTTCCAGTTCTATTCTATTCTATATGCTGTATATAGGTAAAGGTAAAGGTTCCCCCGCACGTGCATGCTAGTCGTTTCCAACTCTAGGGGCCGGTGCTCATCTCCGTTTCAAAGCCGAAGAGTCCGAGGATGTCTCTGTGGTCATGTGGCCGGCATGACTAGACGCCAAAGGCGCATGGAACGCTGTTACCTTCCCACTGTAGTGGTCCCTATTTTCCTACTTGCATTTTTACGTGCTTTCGAACTGCTAGGTTGGCAGAAGCTGGGACGAATAACAGGCGCTCACTCTGCTATGCAGCACTTGGGATTCGACCTGCCAAACTGCCAACCTTCTGATCGACAAGCTTGGCGTCCTAACCCGCTGAGCCACCGCATCCCTTATGCTGTATATAGTATGTTTAAATTTGTGTTATGTATGTGTACATTTTGAGAGAAAGCAACTAAATTTCATTTTTAATGTGTGCCATTGTGCCCACAGTAAAAAATGACAATAAAGGTTATCTATCTATCTATCTATCTATCTATCTATCTATCTATCTATCTATCTATCTATCCATCCATCCATCCATCCATCCATCCATCCATCTATCTATCTATCCATCTATCTATCTATCTATCTATCTATCTATCTATCTATCTATCTATCTATCTATCTATCTATCTATCATCTATCACACGACTAAAATTATAATGGTGGATATGTTTTTGCCATTACATGAAACTCTGATCCTGAATTTAACAACCACATAAGGCAGAGACATATTTTGCTCAGGGACTACAGAATATTAAATTATTGTTGCTTAGCTTATTAAATTACCATTTACTATGCAAGAACTCAGATTAAAAATGCCTTAATGCTTACTGAAGCAAGGTATATGGTACCTAACAGCATGTTATTTTCTGCACGCTATTTAACATTCTTTATTGCTCCAACTCATAAGGTTTATTTGAAATCAGTGGAGGAATTCAACTCTTCTCACGTTTACTTAGCTATTATCAGCCACTGCAAAACTGCCAAGCATGAGGGATAAACACATGTAATTTATGGCTCTGCATAAACATAGAAATGACTATGAGAAAATTAAAATCTTTAGATACCTCATTATTTATGGAATAGATGAAATGCTACTTTTGCAGTATAAATGTTCTCAGATATCAAGATCAATGAAAAATTTCAAAGTGATAATTTATTATGATGTTTATTAATACATTTATTAAGATATCCCCTTGAAAATGTTCTGGAATCCTTTGTAGAATTTGGCTGACCTGATCAAAAATTATTTCTCTGATATAGACAAGTGCTACTTTTGCAGACTTGTGTGCCACAAAGCATCTTTTGTCTACTGAATCTAGAGTATTACACAGCTCTAATAAATCTTAGTGTTTTGAAAGGCAGAATTTTTCCTATAATCGAATGGGTAGAGTCCTGCATGTGAGAAAAGTATTGTAAAAGGCCAGGGCCTAAATGAACATTCACAGTAATTTTTATGCAAAGTTTAATTAATGATGGAGATGAATTTCTTTTCAGTTAGCATTCTGATGTCTCATTTTCATCTCAATATATAAATAAAAGACTGCATGAATGCTAGACATGGTGGCTACATGCTATCTCCAGAATCAGAAGTGTATTGCTTGCAAAAAGCCCTTTCCAGGGAACAGATCCACAGGGGGATAATGCAGTTATGTTCTGCTTGAGGCCTTCCCAGAGACAAATGACTCTTCATTACAGGAAACAGAGTGTTGAGCTCCATGACTCAACTGGGCACTTTTTTATTTTTTATTTTGAGTTAACTAATGCTGTAGTGACACAGCTAATAATCTGCAAGGGAATGATTCTCAAGCTGCATGCTTGGACACACTGTAATTTGGCATCAAAAACTAGAACGTAATCTGAAAAATTAAGGCACCATATCGGTAATCCTCCATTCATTTAGCAACCATTCAAAGTTACAACAGTACTGAAAAAATGAGTTACAATCGGTCCTCACACTTGCAACCATCACAGCATCCCCCCAAGTGATCAGAATTCAGGCATGTATTTACGATGGTTTCAGTGAATCATCATCTGTGATCTTCCCAGCTAACTTTCAACTAGAAAATCAATGGGGAAAGCCAGATTCACTTAACAACCATAGCAAAAAAAATAATCATAAAATTGGATGCAGCTCACTTAACACCACCTTGCTTAGCAATAGAAATTCTGTCCCAATTGTGGTCATAAGTCAAGGGCTGCTTGTACTAAACGTACACTATGCTCTGTGCTTGTTAACAAGAATACTCAGATCCTTCAACCAGCAATATTTGGAAGGCAAAGAGGAATATATGATATTGTTGATGGGTCATCTTTAAACAGAGCTTTCCAGTGCTGTGATAAGTGATGTGCATCTAGAACCTTCCTTTCAAAATTCAGTGCAGATAGCAGTGCTATCTCAGGAGCATTGCATTAAATATCAATGATGGCTTGCAGCTCCAGAAATGCAACTGCAGTACCAAATAGGTCCTCCAGGGGCCTCTCTGAACTACAGTCAGAGGAATCTTACCTGAGGGCAGATGACAAGGTACCATCAAATCTGGAGTCAGCTTCAGTGGGCACTGAGAAGAAATCATCAGAGTCCCTGATGTAATCTGCACTGACAGACATGAGACAAGAGCAGTAGCATCACCGCTGACCTGAAAAAAATGGCACAGTTCTGAATCCTGATAAAAAGGAAGCTGATTCCCCTGAAAGAATTGTGTGTCTATTCTCAGTAACGAAACATTAGTGTGATTTTCTGTATATAAGTCAGAAGCTGTAACCCAGGAGGCAAAAGCTTAAAAACACAGGTGCGTTACAATAACATAGTTTACGGTCATCTGCCATAATGTGCTCACCAAGTAGGAAAAATGTCTTTAATAGTCCTAAGTGATTTCAGATGAGAAGTTCAAATCAGAACCCGCTGTCTAGCTCCATAATTCTCTCCTCCAGTTTGCTTCTGCCTTCCCTTTATTCCCTTCCTGTATATTGTGTATTCCAACTTGTGGTTGATAGCAAAATAAGTCTATAAATATAACACATTTGGATGAGCTGAACTTGCAGGAAATAGCATGCCAAGGACTGTGTGTACTTTTTCAAAGTGGTGCTCTTCTTCTGGTTTTACATAATTAGGCTATATCTTCTCTGTTCCACTGATCCATTTATAATATATCTTAGTCAAAGCTCGGTTAGATGAGACGGACTTCAGAGCAGCAGGAAATGCCCATGCTACATTGGGCATTAGAGTAATGGTTCAGATCTCTCTCCCTAGCATGTAACACAGATATGCTTTGAAGCATGAAATCATAAATGATTAACCTATTTGATTTCTTCCAAATGACAGAAATATGCCCTTCCTGCAGAGCTCATAGAAAACAAAAACATAAAGTCACCATTTGCTAGAAATCAAAGTACATTTCCCAGTAGGATTTGGGGGCTGTTGCTGAGCCTGATTCATGGTAGATATTTTTGCCCTACAACAATTGTTAATTACTGTCCATTTGCTATGTGTCCAAAAAGCTTGAGGAGAATATTGGTTTAAAAGCTTACACTGGTCATTATCTTTGCCTAATCTATATGAATTGCCTCAGGTCCACGTGTGGCTGAAAGTGCAAAGAAAGCAATATGAAACCTTTGTCTCTATGTGTATGTGTGTTGTATGAGTGTAAGGAGGATGTTTTGGGATAGATAAGTTGTGCTTATGATTTAGCATTAAAAAGACAACAATACAGTTAATTCACAAATTGTGAACTACCTAAAATTACATATACTGTATTAGATGTTTTAACTGATGATAAAAGGAGGGAGAGGGAGAAAAGTGATTTTATAAAATGTATGGGTGAATCTGTGATTATGAGTGGTATACAAATGCAAAAGTAAAAACAGAAGATTAAAAATTGCATTACCAGCATGAGAAAGTCTGGGAAAAGTGAATGACTCAGCATCTATTCCAAAGAACAAAACACCATCTCATGGTTCACCACCTTGTCTAACTCAGGAGCTGAGGAACGAGGAGGGTTTAAGAGTTCATTTAATCAAAGTCAGGATAGATTCTGTAAAATTCTTGCATGGAAAACAATGTGTAAAGGTCACATTACTCCCTGTGGTGCTACATTCTGGACCTGTTTGAGCTTCTGAGTAGTCTTCAAGGGCAGACCCATGTATAGCATAGAGCAACAGTTCAAGCATAAGGTGATGAAAGCATGACTGTCTTAAGAGGTTCATAGTCTAGCTATAGGTGCAACTACTGCAACTAGATGAATTTGTACAACACTTTCTGGGAGACAGCTGCTATCAACCGCTTGAGAAGGACTTTTAAGTCTATAAAGATCCCTAAATTGCACACCCATTCTGAAGAGGGAAATATAGTCCTGTTCAAGTCCCCAAAGATGAAACCACTCCAAACTCATAAAGTCCAAATGTTCATTGCCACTCAGTCTTGTTAGGGTTGAGCCTAAGTGTGTTCTTCATCCAGGCACATGCAGAGTATGGGATAAGACATTGACAGCATCACTTGGATGGCATAAGGCCAAGATGTATAACAAGAATGTTGAGCCATGAGGTAACCGATGTGTCAGAAGCCTTGGGCTATGGCTGTCCCACCCTTCATCACCACTGACCAGATCCAATAGCAATAGCATTTAGGCTTATATACTGCAGCATAGTTCTTTTCAGCACTCTCTGGGCAGTTTACAATGTAGAAGCATTATTTGCATATTGCCCAACAGTCTGGGTTCTAATTTCACTGACCTCAGAAGGATGGAAGGCTGAATCAACCTTGAGCCCCATCAAGTTCTAACTCCAAGCTATGGGCAGAATTTGACTTCAATACTGCAGTTTAATCACTGCGCCACCAGGGCTCTAACCACAGAGAAAGGAGGAGAACCATCAAATAATTGGACGCCCCATCCTTTTGGACTACTCTTTTTGGTGGTCCAAAAGGATACGATGGTTGAAGGACTGAAGGCCAACAAGGACTGAGGAATAATCAGAACAGGTGCACTTCCAGCTACCTCAGCTTTGCCAAAAGTAATGAATAAATGCAGCCTATGCCATACTTGTACTCTTTCCAGATAAAAATGGTCTAAATCAGACATGTCAAAGACAAGGCCCGGGGGTCGGATCCGGCCCGTGAAGTGGTTTCATGTGGCCCACGAAGCCATCCTGGAAACAGTGAGGAAATGGCCCCCACTGCCTTGGCCCTGGCCCAGAGACTCTCCTTCTGCCAGAGACCCTCAGATCTATCCCACTTCTGCCCAGGCCCCCATAGGTACCCTTGATGTGAACAATGTAGAGCTGGTCATGCCCACCCAGTAGGCCATACACACTCTAGCCATGCCCACCCAGTAGGCCACACCCACCCAGGCCACACCCACCCAGACCCTTGAGGGCAACCACAATTATTATTATTATTATTAATTTTATTTGTATACCGCCCTTCTCCCGAAGGACTCAGGGCGGTGAACAGGGCAAACATATAAAAGTACAGGAATACAAAAACTAAAAAAGAATTAAACAAGATGCCCAAGTTAAAACAGTAGATTAAAATACATTTCAAATGGCAATAAAACCTAAACCTATCCCCCATCAGGCCAGGCCGGCTTGTTCGAACAAATAAGTCTTCAGATCGCGTCGGAAGGAGCGAAGGTCGGGTGCCATCCGGAGCTCAACCGGCAAATGATTCCATAAATCCAGGGTGCCCACAGAGAAGGACCTCCCCCTGGGGGCCACCAGACAACATTCTCTAACCGGTGGCACCCTGAGGAGGCCCTCTCTGTGGCAGTGCACTGGGCGGAGGGAAGTTGACGCTGACAGCAGGTGATCCCTAAGGTACTCCGGACCCATGCCATGTAGGGCCTTGAACACCATTACCAGTAACTTGAATCTCACTCAGAAGTCAACTGGGAGCCAATGCAGCTCACGGAGCAGAGGTGTAACATGGGAGTATCGGGAAACTCCCAACACAACTCTCGTGGCTGCATTTTGTACCAGCTGGAGCCTCTGAGTTGTCCTCAAGGGCAGCCCCATGTAGAGAGCATTGCAGTAGTCTAAACGAGATGTCACGAGCACATGAGTGACCGAGCGCATGAGTGACCATACGCAGGGCATCCCGGTCTAAATAGGGCCGCAACTGGCGCACCAGGCGAACCTGGGCGAAGGACCCCCTAGTCACAGCTATTATGTGGTCTTCCAAAGAAAGCTGTGAATCTGATGTGGCCCTCAATGAAATTGAGTTTGACACCCCTGGTCTAAATAATCTATATCTTCCTAGGCCCTCTGCAGTTATAACCTGTCCACTTCAGGGGAAAAAAAGTTGGAAAGCAGATAAAAGTTGCTTAGGACAGTTTGACCTAATGAAGGCTTCTTGAGGAGGGGCATATTACTATCTCTGTCAAACTGAGAGGAATTACTCACTCCCTCAAATGAACAGAAACTACTACTATATCACTCTCAAGTGACTTTTGGGATGGACATGACCTAATATACTGGTGGCTGAATTCATCAACTCAAGTAACTGTACACTTCCTCAGGAATCACAGGAGTAAATTCCTCCCAGATAACCAACCAAATCCATCCTTCTGCCTTTCCACAAGACTTCCCCATTCAGAATCTAGCTCTGAACAAATTTAAGGAAATACATCCTCAGATGTATAAAATACCTCTAAGAGCAACCCACTAAAAATCCTGTCACAGTAAAAAAAAAACAACAGACCACCAGGTTATTATCTGCAGAAACAATAAGGGTGGAATAATAGATAGAAATCAAGTCTTTTCCTGATATTTTATTTTACATACATTCATACTAAGTGTGCATGTGTGTCTAAGTAACCACTGGACTGGGAATACTGTACTCCTAATTAAAATGTCTATGTGGAGGAATCCAAATAAATTCAATATCTATTTATTTAATTCACAGACTCCCAGGCTGCTTTTTAAAGCAGTAGAATATTTTTAGAAAACAAGATTAATAATATTTACAGCCATGACAATAATAACAGAAGAGTCCCAAAGAGGGTTTTTCAAGAGGCAACTGGACTTTCTAGTTTTTCTTTGAAGACATTTTGCTTCTCATCTAAGAGCTTCTTCATGACCTGGATGACTGAGAATCTCCATAAACAATAATAGAAGAGCAACATACAGGTTAGCAACTTCCTATTCAGTGACCATTCAAACTGAATGAGTGGTAGTTAAAACCGATTCTTGGATTTCTATCCATCACAGTATCACTGAAATTATGTACTCTCTATCTGTGACCATCTCCATCTCCATCTGTGACCTTGATTGTCAGTTTCCAACAAGCAATGTCAGAGAGGAAGCCTGCAGGCAACCACATGACATCACACTTAAAACCCACAGTGATTCACTTAGCAATAGCAACTGGGAGTGACAGCATTGTGATGTCATGTTTTACAACCACATCACTTAGTGACAGCAATTCCAGCATTCCTGATTGTTGTTGTTAAATAAGATACACCTATGTAACAGTTCATATATTCCATGTAAAGAGTTAAGAAACACAAACAAGTCTGTGTGCAAATTTGTATGCAAAGAGGATGTATCTGTGGAGTGGGGATTAAAATGATCACTACACATGTGTGACTAAAAACCCACCTATTTTGTACAGTATGTGTTGAATAAAAAGAGGAGGGGCTTTGATTGGGTGGGAGTGTCCACCAACTTGACTTTCTTAATTACCGTATTTTTCGGACCATAAGACACACCTGACCATAAGACGCACCCTGTTTTTAGAGCAGGAAAACAAGAAAAAAAATATTCTGAACCAAATAGTACCGGTATACTAGGAAGGAAGGAGGGGAGAGAGAGAGAGAAGGAAGGAAGGAAGGAGGGAGGGTGGGAGGAAGGAAGAAAGAGAAAGATAGAGAGAAAGAAAGAAAGAAAGAAAGAAAGAAAGAAAGAAAGAAAGAAAGAAAGAAAGAAAGAAAGGAGAGAGAGAGAGAAAGAAGGAAGGAAGGAAGAAAGAAAGAAGGAAGGAAGAAAGAAAGAAAGGAGGGAGGGAGGAAGAGAGAGAGAGAGAGAGAGAAAGAAAGAAAGAAAGAAAGAAAGAAAGAAAGAAAGAAAGAAAGAAAGAAAGAAAGAAAGAAAGAAAGAAAGGAAGGAAGGAAGGAAGGAAGGAAGGAAGGAAGGAAGGAAGGAAGGAAGGAAGGAAGGTGAAAGGTACCGGTAGTTTCTTTTCCCTGAATAGGTTTTCTAAGAGCAATTTCAAACAATTAGCAGTATTATCTTGCAAATGGGAAATCACTGCCAATAAACTTTGCAGAGAAACCTGCAGGGACAACTCCTCACGGCTTTGCTGGGGCAAGTCGCCTATGAGGTTTAGTTTAGCAAAAACTATTTCTTTAGCAGCGAGGTAAAAGAAAGAAAATGTGCGCGCGCAGGGAGGGGGAGGCAGTCAGAAGGCATGGCAGGCACGTCCGTATTTCCTCCCCTGCCGACCAATCACAGGGGCGGGGTGGAGAATTCCACGTCTTCATTCAATCACGTCTTTCCAATGGAGCTGATGGACTGTGTTGACTGAACGGGAGAGAAGTGTTTTCGCTTACCTTCGGACCATAAGACGCACCTCGTTTTTCCACCCACTTTTGGGAGGGGAAAAGTGCGTCTTATGGTCCGAAAAATACGGTAGTCCCCTTCTTCCATGAAGGCTCCAGTGTGCAAGCATAGTCATATTTAGAGCCTGAAAGATTTAATGAAGTTGTTCAGTAGGCAAGTTGTTTCCCCTAATGGCAATTAAGAATGAAAAGTGGGATGCTGGAATCAACATCCTGCAACAACATAGCAATAGCAACAGCAATACCCCTTAGACTTATATACCACTTTATAGTGCTTTACAGCATCCTCTAAGTGGTCTACAGATTCAGCATATTGCCCAATCTAAGTCCTCATTTTTATTGAGAATGATGGAAGGCTGAATCAACCGTGAACATTGAGCCAGTGAGGATTGAACTCCTGGCAGTGAGCTGAATTAGACTGTAATACTGCATGCTAACCACTGTGCCACCACGGCTCAGTTTGTTAGCTCAATTGTTCAGTTGTTAATCATCCCAGTGCAAGAATACTGGTTAATTATCAACTCACCAATCTTTCTAATTCCTAATGAGCTACAAACTTCATGTCCCTTTGGGGATACTGATATCATCCTTTTATTTCTAATTGGCCTAGCATTTGCTCCATTTTGGATGACTCCTAATTCTGCTGTTCAAGGGAATGATAAAATGTTATTATAATGCAACAATCATTAAAGAAATCAGTTTTAATATATCCATAATTTGGAATGATACTATTCTCCCAGAGTTAAAGTGTCTGCTTGTATATCTTCTGATAACTCCTCTGTCTCATTTTGTGTTCAGCATACAGAGGATACATCAGTTCCCTACATGACTTCTGAGACACATCTGATTCAGGAGGCAACTGTTCCAACATTCAGTAATTAGCCAATTAGGTAAAGGGTAATTGGAATGTGTAAAAATATTGCACATTTGTGGTTTGTAAAAAATAAGTAAACAGCAGACAAAATTCACTTGGGATTTTAACAGTTGTTCAGAGCTAACAAAATGCAACATGGAATGCATCTGGCTGCTAATGGGGACTCTATGACTGCAGTCTGAAATGTGAAGCTTTATTATTTCAAATACTAAAAAAAACCAAATAAATTCCTTCTACTTTGAAATGTTTTGGTTCTTGACTTCCAGGGGTACAAGCAGATTCATATAAATAGAATTTCCATGTCTGCCAACTTCCATGTCCTAGAGAAATATATGTAGGTAAAAGATCAAAGAGCTGTACAAACATTCAACATAAAACTGACAGCCTGCAAAGTAGCTTCCTTCAGAGTTTCATAGTGATGTGACTTATGAAACTCAGGGGAGATTGCAGAAAGACAGACAGACAGATTTCAGGACAAAACTTTGCCCTAGGATGGCTGTTTTCTCTTCTACACAGCAGATTTGGGAATATTGGCATAGCCATATAATTCTCTTTTGCCAGGCACTTGTTTATTATTATCTTTGGTCACACAGTCAGCCAGATGTTTAGACTGGATTTGGCATTTTTATGCAGCTATCGAGTCCTTCCCAGGGACCTGGAATAGGCAGTGTTGTTTGATAGTGTTAACGGTATTGTCATAGGATGTAAGCTGTTCCACTTAAAGCTGCCTTTTGCAATTGACTGGAGGCAATTTTGATAATGCTGATGGTTTTTAAGTGGTGCTCCAAATGTTTTGGAATTGCACCCAAGTGCTTATTACTGCTGGTACTATCTTTTTCTTTTCCACAGTTGTTCTGCTTTTATTTGCAACAGTTTTTATTTTGTGATTTTTCCAGTTCCTTCTCTTCTATTCTGTTGTGTCCAGGTATTGCAATGTCAACTATCCACATATTTTTTTGTCTATTTGTCTTGTCAACAGTCATTAAGTCTCAGTGGTAGGTGGTAGGTGCTTGTCTATTTGGCTTCTAAACTCACAGAGTTTCTTTTCTTTTTCTATTACTTTACCTATTTTGTGGTCCCACCAGTTCTTGCTTGCAGGCAAAATATATTTCTTGCAGATATTCCAATGCATCATTGTTGCTATTTTGTCATATGATTGTTAGCTGCTACAAGATCACATAGACCGACTCCACTGTTTCTTCAGCTTCTTTGTAGAAAAAGCATTTGCTGTCTATTGCTGTCTTCTCAATTCTGGCTTTGTATGCATTTGTTCTTAAGGCTTGGTCTTACACATCAGAATTAGCTCCTCTGTCTCTTTCTTCACCATTCCTGCTCTTGGTCATAGCCAGACCCTCCTGTTATCTGCTTTGTTGTTTTGTGAGTTTACTGTCAATGTAATATTTCACCTTGCCTTTTTTTTCTATTCTTCATTTGGTCTTTCTTGTAGACCAGTTTAGTCTCTTCAGTATTCAGTAAGCCTTCATCGTGTACTGGCTTCAGTGCATTTTCTTCACTTTCCTTTAGATGTCCTGGCATGTCCTGAGACCACACCTGGAATACTGCAACCAATTTTGGTCACCATACTAGAAAAAAGATGTTGAGACCTTGGAAAAAGTCCACACAAGAGCAACTGAGATGATCAAAGGCCTAGAGACTAGAACGGCTGCAAGCCTTGGATTTGGCTAGTCTAAAGAAAAGAAGTAATAGGGGTGACATGATAGCATTATTCCAGTATTTGAGGGGCTGCCACAAAGAAGAGGGGGTCAAATTTATTCTCCAAAGAAACAATGGTTGGAAACTGATCAAAGAGACAAGCAACCTGGAATTAAGGAGAAAGTTCCTAACACTGAGGACAATTAACCAGTGGAACAGCTTGCCTTCAGAAATTGTGGGTGCTCCATCACTGGAGATTTTTAAGAAGAGACTAGACAATCACTTCTCTGAGATGCTTGAACAGGGGGCTGTACTAGAAGACCTCCCAGGCCCCTTCCAGCTCTGTTCTGCTCTGCTCTACTCTACTCTACTCTACTCTACTCTACTCTACTCTACTCTACTCTACTCTACTCTACTCTACTCTACTCTGCTCTACTCTATTCTATTCTTCCAATGCCATTTTTTTTCTTCAACTGTTTGGTCTACTTACAACGTTGGAATTGCCCAGGTGTTAACTGTCTGGATGCCATTTGCTACACTGAGTTTGGACTTTAAAATTGTCTTCACTCTCATGACGTTTTATGTCTAACCTTCTTCTTGACTCCAGTATGCTTGATGGTGTCTGCATAAAGGATATTCAGGAATTTGTAGTGATCTTCTTCCTCCAAACCTCCAGATGTTATTTCCTTAAGGGATCTTGGTTCCTTCAGCTTTCACCATTTTTCTGCTGTTGATGATAAGGGTGGCACATTTGTGCCCTCCAAACTCCATTGCAATATCTTGACGGTGTATTTGGACAGTTTTCAGATGGTGTTTTTTCCATCAGCTTTAGATTGTCGATGTAAAGGAGGTGGCAGATGTTTTTGGTGTCTGATAACCATCAACTGACTTGTTCAGTATTGTTGACGAAAGAAGGAGTGCAATGAGAGTAATAATGATAGCTGGTCTCGGTGAAATATTTCTCCCTGAATAAATTTTAGTTTATTTATGAATTATATATTATAAGATCCAAATATACAAAAGAATATAGTAGGAAAGGTAGGGGAGGGGAAAGGGAAGGGGAAAGGGGGGAAAGAGGGGGAGAAAGAAAAGGCTTGACTTCTGACTACCTTTGGTGCAGTAGAATAATGTAATAACATCAAACCTCATCTTTTTACTTTTACATAATAGTATAAAATATTCCTCTCTGAATGTTCACCTCTCCCAGGCTATCACAACTGATCAGCAACTCTGTTTTTCATTGTGCTGTTGATCTTTGCACAAAGCTTCTGATGTTTCTCCTGATTCCTGTTATTTTTAGGCACTTGATTATCCAGTCGTGTGGCAGGGAGTTGACTGCCTTTTTGTAGTCAATCCAAGCTACATTCAGATTGGGCTTCCTTTACTTAGAGTTTTCTAAAATCACCTTGTCAATTAGGAGCATATCTTTTGTGAATCAACTGTTCGGGTGGTGGTACCTTTTAATACTTGTGTTGTTTCTTTGTAATCAGCTTTAATGCAGGAGTCCTAGTGGACAATCGGAGTCCTAGTAGACAATCACTTCAATATGAGCCAGCAGTGTGCTGCAGCTGCCAAAAAAGCCAACACACTGCTAGGCTGCATTAACAGAGGGATAGAATCAAGATCACATGAAGTACTAATATCACTTTACAATGCCTTGGTAAGGCCACACCTGGAATACTGCATCCAGTTTTGGTCACCACGATGTAAAAAAAGATGTCGAGACTCTAGAAAGAGTACAGAGAAGAGCAACAAAGATGATTGGGAGACTGGAGGCTAAAATATATAGGGAACGGTTGCTGGAATTGGGTATGTGTATGTTCTGAACCAGCCCTCTTCTAACAAACCCCTTATCAGAAAGAAGAGACTGGAGAGCGTCCAAGGCTAAAAGGCTTCTGCCAAGATTTAATTACGCAGTTAACAAAAACACTAGAGCTTGTCTTCTCAAGCGGAAAAGTTGCTTTCAGCAACCAGCCCCTCCCCAAACACTCCTTTTATAGAGAGCTCAGGGCGTGGTCTCCCTGTGCCTCCTCCCGAGGAGTCCCATAGCCTTTCTTTGTTTGTTCCTGCTCGACTGCCTCCTGCGTCGGGCGTCCTTGAACAGGGCCAGCTGTGGGTCATCATCCTCCGCACTCTCGGGCTCACGCAGCTGAGAAGAGGTCCCCGGCTGAGGACTCTGCAAAGCCTCCAAACCATCATCAGCCGGTTCGTCTCCCTCCTCCCCCTCATCTGAGTCCTCCGATACGTCGGAGCCGGCTGTCGGACCCACAGGCTGGCCCTGAGTCACAACAGTGTAGTTTAATGAAGAGAAGGGTGAGGGGTGACATGATAGCAGTGTTCCAATATCTCAGGGGCTGCCACAAAGAAGAGGGAGTCAAGCTATTCTCCAAAGCACCTGAAAGCAGGACAAGAAGCAATGGATGGAAACTAGTCAAGGAGAGAAGCAACCTAGAACTAAGGAGAAACTTCCTGACAGTTAGAACAACTAACCAGTGGAACAACCTGCCTCCAGAATTGGTGAATGCTCCAACACTGGAAGTTTTTAAGAAGAGACTGGCCAGCCATTTGTCTGAAATGGTATAGGTTTCCTGCCTTAGCAGGGGGTTGGACTAGATGACTTCCAAGGTCCCTTCCTCCTCCTCCTCCTCCTCCTCCTCCTCCTCCTCCTCCTCCTCCTCCTCCTCCTCCTCCTCCTCCTCCTCCTTCTTCTTCTTCTTCTTCTTCTTCTTCTTCTTCTTCTTCTTCTTCTTCTTCTTCTACTTCTTCTTCTTCTTCTTCTTCTTCTTCTTCTTCTTATTATTATTATTATTATTATTATTATTATTATTATTATTATTATTATTATTATTATTATTAAATTCAATGAAGGGTTTTGTTGTTTTTCTGCTATTATAGATGTTCAGGTATTTTTTGTTTCAATTTCTCTCGACTTTTAATCAGAGGGCTTTCTGAGAAAGAAGGCAGAGGAAAGGCTGCCTGGTTTGGGAATAAAAATGATTCAATAGCTATGCTGGCCTCCCTCTGGCTTCTGTCTATAGTCTGAGCTACTTCTGGAAATGCTTCAGTTTGTTTGTCCTGTGTAGACCTTTGCAGTTCTTCCAATTCTACTTTTGTGAAAACTTTACTTTGCATTGCAAATCAATGTTGAGAGGTTCCAAGGAACCTGTCTACCCAGTGGTTACTTCATCTTTGCAGCAGTCTTTAGCTCCGCTTTTGTGTAGACTGTCTTCAATTCACCACACTTTACATGGACGTATACCTTGAAAAGTCTCTGAAAATTTGTCTGGTTCTGCTGAAGAAAAACTACTCATCACTCACATTTATTTTGAATATTACTCTGCGTGAAACTTTAGCAGCAATTCTGTCTTTACATTTGTAATACATTTCGACCTTTTTAGGCTCTTCTTTTGCTCATGTCTTTCATCTCCCATATTGTCTTAGCCAGCCCCACCGATTCACAACTAAGACGAAGCATAAGAGAGAGAAAAAGATCAGTTTAGGAAGTTATTAATGATTCATCAGTGTACTGTTTCCTGTAGAGATGTGAATGCTGATCCCTCTTGTTTAGAGACTTGATTTTTTTTTCAATGTTTTAGTCTTTGACATTATTACGTAAAGAAAACAATGTTGCACCATAGTCAGTATATTTTCTACCTACTCACTCCCAACTTACTGACTAATAACATTTTATACAAAGCAACTGTTGTGTTGGACCCAGAATCAGAGGCGACACAGGTTCAGAAGCTAAGTTGTTTTATTGAGGAACATGGCCGAACTGGGAAACAAAGGATTTGAGCCCTCACTTATACCTGGTCAGGTAACTGCCTGGCCAATGGGTATAATCCAAGCATCCTGCTGGCTGGTCAGCCAATCCCTTTAAATCCTGCTCTCCGGCTGAATGCTGTCCCCTTGTTCTGGCTTCCCGCCGAACGCTGTTCCTGCTTGGAGCTGTCCAGCTCCCCACCACCTTAATTCACTGACCCTCACGTGTATGCAAAACCCGCATACACTACACCAACTTTAAACAAAAAGAAATAATTTGCAGCTGATCAGCAACTGTACGTTCTACAGATTTATCAAGCTTGTATTTTTCAAAGCTTGTAATATAATCAAATGGTTTTTGCAAATGGGAAATTTGTCCTTTGGGTGCAACAGCAAACAACCAAATATTGATATTCTTATTAAGCATGCAAAACATGACACTAATTCTAAAAATCCAAGTCAAATTCTAAATGACGCAAGTGCGAATCAAATATCTTTTAAATAGCATGGGATTCTCCAGGTCAAATTTGAGGTTCACATAGAAAAAGCCCTCTTCCCTTTATCTTCTATAGACATGGGGTAGTGAGTGACAAACTACACATGCTAAAATAGATAATGGGCAGTTGACTTGACATCAGTGGAAACAAAGATGCAAGGTATGCAGAATGGGAAAAATGTATTTAAAGAAATGACTAGACGCTCTTTATTCTGATGTACTGCAGGTGGGATACATCAGTTAAAGATGCAATATAATGAAAACAGAAACATCATAACATATCATTTTCCATTCAACAATGAGATGCAACACAATTTTGCAGATATAAAGCAGATGGAGATAAATGCCTGGTTAATAAATGGGTTTGGAGCTGCATTGGAAAGATTGTGATATTAACATCAGTTTAATTTTTTTAGGGATGATATTCCAGAATTGGGGAACTATTATTTAAAAATACTTTTACTATTGGAAAAGTAAAACTCACTTTATCAGCAAACACTGGTTTTATAAAGGTAAAGGTAAAGGTTCCCCCGCACATGTGTGCTAGTCGTTTACGATTCTAGGGGCCGGTGCTTATCTCCATTTCAAAGCCAAAGAGCCAGTGCTTGTCCGAGGACATCTCTGTGGTCATGTGGCCGGCATGACTAGATGCCAAAGGCGCACGGAACACTGTTACCTTCCCACCGTAGTGGTCCCTATTTTTCTACTTGCATTTTCATGTGCTTTCAAACTGCTAGGTTGGCAGAAGCTGGGACGAGTAACAGGCGCTCACTCTGCTACGCGGCACTCGGGATTTGACCCGCCAAACTGCCGACCTTCTGATCGACAAGCTCAGTGTCCTAACCCACTGAGCCATTATACGTTCTGTTAAAATATCAAGGTTGTAGTAAAGCTTCAGTTGGCAAAGTAACCCATTATGCTTAGCCAGAGATGGACAATATTTTGAGATATATATCATTAGATTTAAGATTTTTACAGGATTGAGGACTAACAAGTGGCTGAGATCAGATCATGGGGGCAGATAGATTGGAGAGGAGATGGGGGGGGCTCTTCAATTTTTAACAGCGATGTGTCTATATTAGGCCTCCAATTTTCATCTGTTTCATATGTAAGTGGAAGTTAATTCTCTGCAATCATTATTAATATGTATTTATGATTGTGAATAAGGGATTTATCTATCAAGCCTTGTTTACAGATCAGACCAGATGATTTCACACAACATGCTGAACCAAAATCAAACAAATCACCTTTGAGTTAAGTCAAGGTATGAGGCACTGAATAATTTCATCATATATTTTAATTTCTCTTGTTGTTGTTAGATCAGGAAAAGCTCATTCAGGAGAAAGCCTGGTATCAAATTTGATTTGTCTCAAAGAAATAGAGTATTTGTCTCTTTAACAAAAAGAGAGAAAGTGAGAGAGATAAAAATAAAACAAAACATTCCCATGTCTTCCCAAATAAAGGAAGAGATAGCCATTCATATTTTACTTAGCTATCCGTCATTAACTAAATTAGAATGGAACAAAGGGAAGTATAAATGATGAATATTCAAGAAGAGATGCAAATTAATAGATATGGCTATTGCTTTTTCAATCAGACCTATTTCTTGGCTGATGAATAGAAATGCCAGCTCAGAACACCGAGGGTCCCTTGAGAAGTTCACAGCAGAGACCTACTGGAAGAGCAACAGCAGCAGCAGCTGTGCTTCATTCTTCAGCGACACAGAGTCCAACAGTACCTTTTGACTGACAGTATTGAAGGTAAAAGGGACGCAGTGGCTCAGTGGGTTAGGATGCTGAGCTTGTCGATCAGAAGGTCGGCAGTTTGGCGGGTCAAATCCCGAGTGCCGCGTAGCAGAGTGAGCGCCTGTTACTCGTCCCAGCTTCTGCCAACCTAGCAGTTCGAAAGCACGTAAAAATGCAAGTAGAAAAATAGGGACCACTACAGTGGGAAGGTAACAGCGTTCCGTGTGCCTTTGGCGTCTAGTCATGCCAGCCACATGACCACGGAGACGTCCTCAGACAAGCGCTGGCTCTTCGGCTTTGAAACGGAGATGAGCACCGGCCCCTAGAGTTGGAAACGACTAGCATGCATGTGCGGGAACTATTGAAGGTAATCCATTGATCAAGAAGTCTTGGTGTGAAGCTTTGAATGCATCTAATTGTCACAGCAAAAAATAAAGACGTTCCATTGGGAATTGTGAAGCTCAGGGCAGGAAGTTGAGTAATGACCAGGTGCCTGTGAAACACCACTTTCCAATTTTGAAAATTCAGAACCTAAACCAAGAACATTTGCCATGGGGATGCAGTAAGAATGAACATAAGCCTCTTTTTTTTTAAGTCCATTTATGTTTTCACTTGCCAGTGTTCCACCCAGACCAACAGATGCTAACTGTTTCTAGTCAACTATGTAGCTGCCATATCATTTTCATTTTTTCTAAGTCCAGGAAAAGAAGTCACAAGCACAACCACTAACCATCATAATTTATCTAACTTCAGTCGTTCTTTCACTGAAGTGAACACCAGACAGCAAACCAAACTACTCTTACACAGAGGAAATATCTCCTTTGTCTAACAGGTGATATAGCTCTGCTAATCATGCAATATTCTGTTATGAATCAGATCTTTGAGATGACTGGAACAAGTATATTTGCACAGATTTTATACAAGGGTTGAGAAGTGCAGTTATGCTAGATCAGCACTGGGTTTATTATACCAGAGCAATATATTTAAATTGATTATAATAGTAATTCTTTCTCCCTGAGAACTAAGGGAATATGGGAACTAAGGATCTCTAAGAGATAATTTCTACTTGTAATTAGCTTTTGATTTTGATTTCAATCTATGCAAGTAGGTAGGAAGGAGATTAGAGATAGCTAGATGATAGGTAAATGATAGGTAGATGATAGCAAGATAAGATAAGATAAGATAAGATAAGATAAGATAAGATAAGATAAGATAAGATAAGATAAGATAAGATAAGATAAGATAAGATAAGATAAGATAAGATAAGATAAGATAAGATAAGATAAGATAAGATAAACTTTACTGTTATTTTTTTACTGTGGGCACAACGGCACCCATCAAAAATGAAATTTAGTTGCTATCTATCTATCTATCTATCTATCTATCTATCTATCTATCTATCTATCTATCTATCTATCTAACTATCTAACTATCTGTCTGTCTGTCTGTCTGTCTGTCTGTCTATCTATCTATTTATCTATCTATCTAGACAGACAGACAGACAGACAGATAGATGACAGAGAGAGATGCTCTATATTGATAGCTGGAAGGCCAATATTTGAATGCATGAATGCATGTGTGTATATAATTTTTCATAACTCTCCATATTATTCTTTTTGAGAAGACATACAAATTATATTAATGAAAAATAAACCTATGTTATCCTTTGATTTTTAAGTGTAAGCAGCTTGACTAAAATATGACAGCAGTAATTTGACAACAACATGATTTGCGGTTGATGATGTTATTTCTTTGAGCATGGGATTCTAGTGTTTAATAAAATTGTCATCTAAATTTAGCAGGAATCTACTTAATGGTGATTTGGGGGCAATAGCAATAGCAGGAAATCAAATACAATCGGGGCATTTGATTATGTTCATACTTGTTCACTGCAGCATTTAATTTTTCCTTTACTGTTCTCCCCCTACCACGCTATTTCCTGATAAAAGAATTGGAAGGAGAGAGGGATAAACTGGAGTAAAAAAGAAAAGACAAAGCTACTCTATTCCTATTTAGGATGAAGTTCAAGGTAAGGTCAAATTCTTATATATTCTGGAGAACTTGTAAAGTTTTTGATGTTTGGAGAAGAGTAAATTCAGATCCTATCTTCAAAAAGGAGAGAAAAGAAGGATCAAGGAAACTAAATTGTCTGATACTCTTAATGGCTTCTCCAGCTTTAGGATTCCATGAAGAGGAATACTAGGAGGAAAAAAAAACCTAATAAGATCATGGGAAAAACAGAGCATCTTCTGACCTCTGAAGGACATTCTTCAACTGAGCCACTGGCCTAACATAAATTTAGAAATTTATTTGATTAATATGAGTTATACAGTATAATAACAATAACAATAATAATAAAGTTTGAAGGTACCTTAGAGGTCATCTAGTCCAACCCCCTACTCAGGCAGGAAACCCTATACCATTTCAGACAAATGACTGTCCAATCTCTGTCCAGTGTTGGAGCATTCACAACTTCTGGAGGCAGGTTGTTCCACTGATTAATTGTTCTGACTATCAGGAAATTTCTCCTTAGTTCTAGGTTGCTTCTCTCTGGTTAGTTTCCATCTGTTGCTTCTTGTCCTGCCTTCAGGTGCTTTGGAGAATAGCTTGACTCCTTCTTCTTTGCGGCAACCCCTGAGATATTGGAACACTGCTATCATGTCCCCCCTCACCCTTCTCTTCATTAAAGTAGTCATACCGAATTCCAGCAACCGTTCCTTATATGTTTTAGCCTCCAGTCCCCTAATCATCTTTGTTGCTCTTCTCTGTACTCTTTCTAGAGTCTCAACATCTTTTTTACATCGTGGTGACCAAAACTGGATGCAGTTTTCAGGTGTGGCCTTACTAAGACATTGTAAAGTGGTATTAATGCTTCACATGATCTTGATTCTATCCCTCTGTTAATGCAGCCTAGCACTGTGTTGGCTTTTTGGGCAGCTGCAGCACACAGATTGTCCACTAGTACTCCGAGATCCCTCTCACAGTTGCTACTACTGAGCCAGGTACCACCTCTACTATACCTATGCTGGTTTTTCTTGCCTAAATGTAGAACCTTACTTTTTTCACTATTGAATTTCATTTTGTTAGGTAGCATCCAATAGTTTCACCTTCTTTTTTTCCCTTTTTTTTCCTATTGGTTTTGTAGTTTTATATTTATTTCTTTTTTAAGGATTATTGTTGTGTGTGTGTGTGTTGTAATTTTTCAATTCCTTTCTTTAAATTTTTTTAAGAAATAAATAATAATTTGAAAAATGTTGCCATTGGCTCTGATAAATGGATACATTAAGCAGAAACAATCCTTTGCAATGATAGTTTTAAATTTTGAACAAACGACTCATTAAAAAGCAAGTTAAAAATGAAGCAAGCTAGAACTAACTTTTTAATGAACAGAAAATTGTGATAACTAAAGTGTTGGTTATTTTAAAATTATAAAATCATCAAAGAAAAGAAAAGAAAATGTGACTTTTATCCTCCCCTTCTATTTCATCCCCTCATGCACATATGCAGAGTTAATAAAGTTACCTGAATATTGAATGCTGCCTGCAGGGTGTTCGCTTGAGTCATTACTACTCATTCTTAGTAATTTTCTTCAGCCTCAAGGTAGCAGTTTAACACTGTGACCCCCCTCCCATTTCTCTCCAATGAAGCTTTTACACTTCTATATGCTTTTCAGAATAAGCCCAGCTCTGTGATTGTGCCAGTATAAAAATAGACTTGTAAATTTGGCACTGAAAATCCCACGTGTTGTAATATGGATACACTGCAGGACAGACAGGTGGTTTGTTCATACTTCCAGAAATGTTAAGAATAAACTCATCCATATAATGGTTGCACATATAATGAGTTGGCAGTTGATGCTTATTAATGCTTAAGTCATTTGTTCTGTTTCAGTTTAACATGACTGACAATATTGTTTTATGACATGTGAAATAAAGGTTCCTTCCACATCTCGAGTGCCCCAGGCTGATTTCCCCATAAGTTAATGAGAAACCTTTCAAACCTTAACAATTGAGTTTATAAGGATCTATTTAGAATGTTGGTATTGGGAATTTGATGTGCACAGGCTCTTTCTAACCACATGTCAATGGTTGCATGGTAAATTATCTATATATTATTCCACCCTGAATAATAAGAATTGGAAGTTCCATTATGGCTGGCATAATGGGATCAGACATAAGACTAGAGAAAAGAAAATTAAATCTGTTTCAGTCCCAATCCATTCAGGTTTAACAATGAAATTTAGAAGTTAGTAGTATTAAAATATTGAAAATATAGCTTTCAAATTTGGGCAAACTCTTGACTTCATGGGATTGCTCTAAATGCCAGACATATTAAGGTTATGTATGTCAAAAAAAAAAAATTGTAACTTACATCTCGTCTGTTAAATTAGTTTATAATTCCCCCAAATCCCCCAAATATGTGCTGAGTTATAGTTATGGAAGTTGGGATCCAACATATTTAGAGGGCACTAGTTTGTCTGGTGTTTGGCTGATGTTGAAGAAGTCCAATGCCTGTTCAACAAAATATTTCCTGGGAACTGAAAAATTTCCAGGGAAAAACCCTCTATTTGTAGTCTTTATGATATGATATTCTTTACCCCTTTGTATTATAAGAAATAAAGGAAAAGTATATTCCCAGCATTAGTAGCCTAGCCATTGTCTTGTAATCCCCAAAATGACCAAATATGGACTTATTTGTGGGGCATGTAGGAAAGGAACAAAGGACAATATTTTGAGAGTATTCATCAGAATTTACTTTTTCAAAGATTTTCAGGGGGAAAAAAGGGAATTGCTTTTAGAAGGACAAATGATTCCGTTACAGTGCAGTTGTTTCTATTGCCTGTTGGAAATTCCCTATGAATTGGAATGGTAAAGGGAGCCACAACGGAGCCAGAGCTTTCTGGACAGGAGCCATGATCTCTCCTTCCTGCAGCTAAAGTATAGGTAGGCAACTACTTACCAAGGCTGATTCTTGATTCCATTCATGCTTCAAAAGTTCCATTGGACAACTTTTCCAATTTAAGCTATGCTATCAAAATAGAAGGCAGGATCCTATAAATTTCTTTAACAAAGCTCAGTGAGAGAGATATGGAATGGTATGGAATTGAGACTTCTGGTCTCTAGGCTGTAAACCAGTTATGAGATTTGCTTATCCAAACTCCTAGAGGTTTTTGCTAGATACACTGCTTTAAGAATTGTAGTGCCTGAAATAGGATATTTCATCTCAATTGTTGGTAAAGCTCTTCTCTTTTCTTCTGTAATTGAAATCTTGGAAGACTTCTTATTTTTAATAATAATAAATGGTAATGTGCACTGAATTGAATCCAAGCTTAGAGGAAACTAGTGAAATCAATAGGATTTATTAGGCATTACTAATTTCATAAAGCATACCATACAGTAAATGAATATGATCAGTGTGTTGTAATGTTGATTAAATCTACATCCGATTCTCTACTGGCAGTGGTTCTTGGTAAATCTGAACTCTCACTACCATCTATCTAGATTAAAATAAAGACTTCCTGAAAAACTTAATATCAACTCTTTATGAATGCATGGAAAGCCCAATGCTGTCTTCTTGGCAATAATATTAGTGCCAAGTTGCAGACTGCATTAATTGACAAATTCCTTTCTGCCAAGATATTTTGTTAATTTACCAGTCTACTTGTCTAAAATTTGGAACTTCCTAGCCATGGGTACAAAAAAGTTCTTACCCTACTATACTCTTATCAATATCTTCCAGGATGGCTACTGTTGTTACCTTTCCTTATTATATAGGTTAAATCTCTATAGCTTTGACTAACCAAGGTAAATGCAACTAGCCATCATATATGGTGCTTATTAAGTTGCTCGTAATTATTGTTCCCTTACAAAAAAAAATAAGAACTGTAACCCACCTACCCACCCCCGGTGGGTACTAAAACCATGGTTTCTTATTGCAATCAAGATGCTGAACCACAAATTGAATCCATCTATTATTCCTATATGTGTAGGAAAATAGCCAAAATATTTGCTTTGGATCAACACACAAATTGGCAGAGACCTCATGTTCTTTATGAAAGCTGAACAGAACAGCTTTGAAATATAATTGATAGAAAGTACTGAAGTGGATAACAGTGGTGTTCAGGGAGAGCTAGATGTAAAGGAATGCATTTGATCACATTTACATAAAAACACTGAGGCCTGACAGTTCACAATCATAATTGCATCCAGGATACCAAAGACATGCATCTTTTATATCAATGGCGTTACAACATTTACTTAGTGATCTCATCCCAGAGCAACAAGTGAATTTAATTTGGAGTGGAGCCCAGAGACACATTTTCAATGTTTAAAGATTTAGGAATAAGGAAGTATTCTCTGTACAGAAACCAGGAGTAGAGTCAGGGATTTTTTCTCTCCACTACAACATGGATGAATGACCTAGAAGCACATCGAAATAGGAGGTTGCTTGAAGAAATCAATGGAGAAAAAAGTAGCTAGCAGGATAGCCAGTGAGAAAGAACCTACCTGGATAGCAGGAGATGGGGCCGGGTGGGGTTGTTGTGGAAATGACACAGGAGGGACCTATGAAATGAAAAGTAGGATTTAACACTAAAACGTCTGACATGATTTATACACATCTTCTTTATAATATATCAGTTTCTATTTGGGTTGTTTATTTTTCCTGCAAGAAGATGTTCAGTCTGTTATATTGAAAGTTGGATATGTCAGAAAAACATAATTGTACATTCGGTGTGCTGGGAATGGATTGTTTAAGCAATGTGTATCTTAAAACAAGACATGACATAGTCAGGAATGGATGAGTGCTGAATAAATGTGGACTGAAAGGCAAAGTGTGCCACCAGTATGAAAGAAGTGCATTGAAGTGGTTTTGGTTATACAGAAAGAATAAATGAGAACTAAATTACTAAACAATTTCTGACCAAGAATGAATGTAAATGAAGACAAAGGACACTGTAGTTGGTTGCAAGGTTGATGAAAGGAGAAATGAGTTTAAAAAAAACAAAAGGTTATGTATGAAGCAGTAAATGAATGCGGTAAAGGTAATGATAAGTTTATCAGCATATAATGGTATGTGGAATTATCAGGAATGGAATCATTTTAAATTAGATTTATCTGTATTTCCTTATCTCGTACTTTTTATTTCTTTGGCTTATCATTTTACTCTCTTTCTGAGCTTTTTATAATGGTGCCTTCCCTGAAAGAGGATCAATTATGGGTACATATACTGTATATGTATGAGCAGTAGCTTGAAGAATGAATTCAGTAAGGTATATGTAATTTCTAAAATCTTTTCTGCTTACAGAAAAGCAGTTAATTTGGGGAGCTCTTCTGTATTCTAAGCATATTAAGCATTTTCATTTCCTGAGTGTTTTATTCCCACTTCAACTGAATTATCTCCAGATTGCTGGTCTCTCAGGCTTCTAAGATGTCCTGCAACTTGAGGTGAATTCTTTTAGGAGCTAAGGGTTTCAACCTATTGAGAAGCAATAAAGCAAGCAATAATATGTAAGATTGGTTGGAGTCAAATAGGATGAGGGCTTCATTTTCAATGCTTCATGGAACTCAAGTTTAACTTGTCTTAAATCCCATCTGAGTTACGCATGACAAGAACATGATGCTCATTCATCAAAATCAGAACAAAGAGGTATGAAAAAGTGCAATTCTTATATAAAAAATATTAAAATGAAATCTAACATATTATACCAGTATTATAATTATCCTTTCTGAGGTGTAATAGCCATTTGATTATAATAGCAGAACCAAAGCATAAAAGCTTTTCCATCATCGAGAAAGTCTAAAAATGGAATGCAGTTCTGTCAAATTAAACAATTTGAAACTCACTGCTTTGAGTGACATAGAAATGGGCACATATATACAATCCCCTGTTGGATCAGAATTTCTGAAATAGCACTTTATAGATGAGAATTCATTTGCATTGGCAGTACCAAGGGTAAGATAGTTACTGAATTATCTCAGGCAAGGACGAGAGAGAGGCGATATCTTCAGTTCAAGGATTTATTAACTTAGCCCGGACGAAAACAGAACGAATACAACAGCCTTATATAGGCAACTGTCAAACAAGTCAACGAATCAGGGACGGGTGTTTTCCCGCCGAGGGACCCTGTACCAATAATCAGCTGGCAGCTTTTGACATTTCCCCAGTGATAACGCATGCACGTTGGGCTGGGGGAATCCTGTCAGCTGGCTGCCCTAGCAGCCGGGGTCGGAATAATCCAGCCGGCATTTTGACAGCTAGCGCCTGTCAGAGTATGCGGTCTAGGCGCTAGCATGCTCGCAGCTCGCAGTCTGGAGCGCATGCACGGCTTTTGACAGCTGTCAGAGCGGCCGCATGGAGCAGTTTTGACAGCTCGGGGAGCGTGATTGCGCGTGCGCGTTTCCTTTGACAGCTGTCAGTGCGGCCACGTGGAGTGGCCTGTGACAGCTGTCATTTGTGGAATACGCTGCAGTTACAATGGAAGAACATTTGGTAATGAGTTTTACATGGTAGGAAAATATTGGTCACACCTTTATTAATTACAGCTTTATAGGAGATGTGGTATAGTCCACATCAGACAGACTCAGCTCTCCTGCTAAGCCTTCAGCTCACTATGCTGGAAAATCTTGGGTGTGGCAGGGGATGATCTACCATGGGACTAGTTGAGTACATATTTTCTTTCCCCTGTTGAAGGGAACATTGGGTATGTGCATATCAAGGTCCACATGTTGAGAAGAAAACCTTAAAGACTGGCTGTTTCACCACCCATGGGACAGAATTATTAGGGGCATAGGAGATGCCAAAAAGTGATGATGACAACTGCCAGCATGCAATTGAACCCTTTTTTATATGAGTCACATCTGCACAGGAGGCAAGGCTTTGATTATATGGTACTGGCTACAATCTTGATATTTGTTTATTTATTTTTATATCCACCTCCATGGATGCCCCCAATTATAATTCTGCTTTCTGATATTCATCTTTACAAAGTGGAGATATTTGTTCTTTAGCAGGTCATTGAGGAATATAGGTATATAAGAAATTTTTAAAATGCATGTTTATTGGTGTAGAGAAAACATATGATAGTAGATAGAGCTGAATTATGGGATATTTTGCATGATGTTTGGATGCTGAATTTGGTTGCTGAAAGTAGTATCAGATGGAAGTAAAGCATGTGTGAGACAAAATTGTATGCTTAGCAAATGGTTCAAAACTGATCAACAAATAAAACAAATGTGTGATGCCTTCATGGTGGTTTGATATACTTATAGATAAATGTATAAGAATTCCCTGTTAGAGACTATGGCCCAGGGACATAAAAGTACATATATTTCTGTAAACAGACAGTACTGTGCAATTGGCTGGGAATGTTACATAGATTGTGTGATACAACAAAGAATACAGATGTGAAAATTACTGTCTCAGATACTATGCTGTAGTTGTGTTTGTCAGGTAAAATAAAGCAAATCAGAGAAATTAACTGCATTTGTGTACCTTGCTGGAATGTTTACTAAAGATAGGTACATGGATGAAGAAATTTTAAAGCAAGCAAACACTGGTTAAAAGGTAGTGAATAATATGTGTTCTATTATGAAGAATTTGTATTTGTGAAGAAGCAAACCTGGGTGTGTATATGAACATGCAAATGAAAGTTGTGTGATTATAGGATAGGAAACATTGAGAAAAAAGTATGTATTGATAGGTCTCAAGTAAACATTTAGCTTCCATCTTTTCAGATTCTCAAAAAAAAATTCTTCCCAATTTTTGCACTTTATCCACATTTATTGGATATATAGTTCTATTCTTCCTCATCATCATGTTTTTATTAGTTACGGTATGTTATATACATTTATTGGATATATAGTTCTATTCTTCATCATCATGTTTTTATTAGTTAAGTTATATACAGTGCTATTTTTATCAGTTTGTGGACTTAGGAAACAATCTGGAAAAGATTCTTGTTGAATTGTAATCTGCACGTAATTTTCATTTCATTTATTCGATTTCTATACCGCCCTTCTCCCTAGGGACTCAGGGCGGTTCACAGGGCATATATAAATAGCTATACAAAAATTAAAAGAGAATTAAACCATGCCCAATTAAAATACAGCAATAATAAATAATAAAAACCAATTAAAAACCCATATTCCCCATCAGGCCAGACCAGCTAACTCAAACAAGTGGGTCTTCAACCCGCGACGGAAGGATCGGAGGTCCGATGCCATCCGGAGCTCAACCGGCAGTTGGTTCCATAATGCCGGAGCACCCACAGAGAAGGCCCTCCCCCTGGGGGCCACCAGTCGACATTCCCTGACCGGAGGCACCCTGAGGAGGCCCTCTCTGTGGGCACGCACAGGGCAGAGGGGAGTTGACGCCGGCAGCAGGTGGTCCTCGAGGTATCCCGGACCCATGCCATGTAAGGACTTAAAGATCATAACCAAGACCTTGAACCTCACCCGGAAGACAACTGGTAACCAATGCAGCTCGCGGAGCAAAGGTGTAACATGGGAGTTCCGGGAAACTCCCAAGACAACTCTCGCGGCCGCATTCTGTACCAGTTGGAGCCTCCGAGTGGTCTTCAAGGGAAGCCCCATGTAGAGAGCATTACAATAGTCTAGGCGAGAGGTCACGAGCGCATGAGTGACCGTACACAGGGCATCTCGGTCCAGATAAGGCCGCAACTGGCGCACCAGGCGAACCTGGGCAAAAGCCCCCCTAGCCACGGCCACTATATGGTCTTCCAGGGTAAGTCGTGAATCTAGGAGGACTCCCAAGTTGCAAGCCCTATCCACGGGGGGTAAGAGCTCACCCCCCATAGAAAGCGATGGAACATTTTGAATGTCCCGGGATGCCAGAATGTACAGCCACTCAGTCTTGTCAGGGTTGAGTTGAAGTCTGTTCCTCCCCATCCAGACCCGAACCGCCTCCAGGCAACGGGACATCACAGCGAGGGCATCACTGGGGTGGTTTGGGGTCGAAATGAAAAGTTGGGTATCATCGGCATATTGATGATACCCAACTCCAAAACCACGAATGATCTCACCCAGCGGTTTCATGTAGATGTTGAACAGGAGAGGCGAGAGAACCGACCCCTGAGGAACTCCACAAACGAGAGACCTAGGGGCCGATCTCTGCCCCCCTGCCAACACCGACTGCGAGTGTCCCAGGAGATAGGAGGAGAACCACTGAAGAACTGTGCCTCCCACTCCCAATCCCCTGAGACGCCGCAGCAAGATACCATGGTTGATGGTATCGAAAGCCGCCGAGAGGTCTAATAGGACTAGGACAGAGGAATATCCCCTATCCCGAGCCCTCCAGAGATCATTCACCAGAGCGACCAATGCCGTGTCCATGCTGTACCCGGGCCTGAAACCCGATTGGTAGGGGTCCAAATAATCCGCTTCATCCAGGACCAGAGGGAGCTGATGCGCCACCACACTCTCAACAACCTTCGCAAGAAAGCGAAGGTTGGAGACTGGACGAAAGTTGTTCAATACAGCCGGCTTCAAGGCTTGTGGCTTGCACTGTGTTTACCCCAGTAATGGCAATGCCCAGGGTGCTGAACCAGTTCAGCCCAATTAAATTGGTGCAGTTCCCTGGAGTCACTAGGACTTCTAGGGGTCCCTTAAAATTTTTGTATTCAACTGCGACCATAGCCTTCCCTTCCAGTGGAATGGGGTTTTTTTGGAAGTCTGCTAGGTGGACCTGGGTTTTTCTAAGAGGGATTTCCCTGTTACTCCGTTGGCAGATCTCCTGATACGTTTTAAACGATATTAAGGAGACTGCTGACCCGGAGTCAACCTCCATGTTGCAGGTGACTCCTTGTATTTTTACCCTGATTTTTATTTCCAGGCTTAAGCTGTGCACCTTGTCTATGGTTTCTACTAGGCCCCCCGGTGTTCCTCCCCTGTTGTCGTGGGTGGTGTTCCTACCTGGGGGGGGTTGGCCTCCAGATCGTGCACATTGCCGCGGGGACGGCTTCGGCACACAGGCTTGATGTGGCCGGTTTTACTGCAATTGTGGCATTTTGCGTTTCGGAACTGGCAGCTGCCCCTGGCATGGTTGTCCCCGTAGCTGGCACAGGTGGGTCGTTGATCGTGTCGTGGTGGCAGGGGGTTTCTGGTTTTTTGGCAGTCTGAGGCGTCGTTCCTTCGATGTTGTCGTCGCTCCATCCTGCGTTGTAGGGCCTCTCCGTCGGTGAAGTCTACTGACTCGTCGTCGTCGCTAAAGGTTGCGTTTTCTTGGTACACAGTTGCTTGACTTTCCGGTGTTGATGTGGTCGGTTTTTTCTTATGGTTGTATTCGTAGGCCATTATTTCTCGGATAAGTTTGGCTAGGCTCATGTCGGGCTTCGATGTGAGTTTTTTCTGGAGGCGTTCATCCCTTAAGCCTATTACCACTTGGTCCCGGATGCGGCCTTCCAGATCTGGAAAGCTGCAGTTACGGGCGGCGTGCCGGACCCCTGCGATAAAGTTGTTTGCGGGCTCGTCCGGCCGCTGCTTCTTCTGGGCGAATTGAACTCGCCAGTACAGCTCTGAGCGAGCTGGCATGTAGTGTTTGTTTAGTTTAGTTTAGTTTAGTTTTATTGGATTTTTATACCGCCCTTCTCCCGAAGGACTCAGGGCGGTGAACAGGGCATATCATAAAACTACAAAAATACAAAAGTTAAAAAAGAATTAAATTATTGCCCACAGTAAAAACAATAGAAAATATATATAAATATTAAAACCCTAAATTGACTCCTCATCAGGCCAGGCCAGCTTGTTCGAATAAGTGGGTCTTTAACCCGCGCTGGAAGGAGCGGAGATCCGGTGCCATCCGGAGCTCAACCGGCAGCTGATTCCACAAAGCCGGAGCGCCCACAGAGAAGGCCCTCCCCCTGGGGGCCACCAGCCGGCATTCTCTGACCGGAGGCACCCTGAGGAGGCCCTCTCTGTGGGAACGCACAGGGCGGAGGGGAGTTGACGCCAGCAGCAGGTGGTCCCCGAGGTATTCTGGACCCATGCCATGTAAGGACTTAAAAACCATCACTAAGACCTTGAACCTCACCCGGAAGACAACTGGTAACCAATGCAGCTCGCGGAGCAAAGGTGTAACATGGGAGTACCGGGAAACTCCCAAGACAACTCTCGCGGCCGCATTCTGTACCAGTTCGAGCCTCCGAGTGGTCTTCAAGGGAAGCCCCATGTAGAGAGCATTGCAATAGTCAAGACGAGATGTCACGAGCGCATGAGTGACTGTACACAGGGCATCCCGGTCTAGATAGGGCCGCAACTGACGCACCAGGCGAACCTGAGCGAAAGCCCCCCTAGTCACGGCTACTATATGATCTTCTAAGGTAAGCCGTGAATCTAGGAGGACTCCCAAGTTGCGCGCCCTATCCACGGGGGGTAAAGACTCACCCCCCATAAAAAGCGATGGAACATTTTGAATGTCCCGGGATGCCGGAATGTACAGCCACTCAGTCTTGTCAGGGTTGAGTTGAAGTCTGTTCCTCCCCATCCAGACCCGAACCGCCTCCAGGCAACGGGACATCACAGCGAGGGCATCACTGGGGTGGCTTGGGGTCGAAATAAAAAGTTGGGTATCATCAGCATATTGATGATACCCAACTCCAAAACCACGAATGATCTCACCCAGCGGTTTCATGTAGATGTTGAACAGGAGAGGCGAGAGAACCGACCCCTGAGGAACTCCACAAACGAGAGACCTAGGGGCCGATCTCTGCCCCCCTGCCAACACCAACTGCGAACGTCCCAGGAGATAGGAAGAGAACCACCGAAGAACCATGCCTCCCACTCCCAATCCCCTGAGATGCCGCTGCAGGATACCATGGTCGATGGTATCGAAAGCCGCTGAGAGATCTAATAGGACTAGGACAGAGGAACATCCCCTATCCCGGGCCCTCCAGAGCGACCAATGCCGTCTCCGTGTTGAGCTGATCGACCAGGTCCGCGTAGGAGACTTCAGTGATGGGCACCGGGCTGAACAGCCCGACGGCATCATCGTATACCGGGGGCCCGCTGATGTACAGGAGGGCAGCGGCCTTTGCTCGGTCATCGGTAATTTTACTGATGAGGAGGAAGCCCTCGACCTGCCCCAGGTGTGACTGCCATCTCTCCGGATGGTGGGTGTCGAATTCCCTCACACGCCCGAAGTTGGCCATGTCGTCCGGTCCTGGTCTCGCTCCGTTCGGAAGTTAAAACTTCCAGTGACTGCTCTTGGCCGGGAATTCCCTTCCTCGGCCGTGACTTCAGCTCCGGAGTGATCCCACCTTCGTCGCCAGTGAAGTGGCTGAAGGACCACTCTGGACGACAGGTTAACCAACTGGGATTTATTTAAGAGCAAGGCAAAAACAGTACAACTTGTTCGGCTTTTATAGCCGGCTGCTGCCAGTGTAGACCAATCAGGTTCTTTTCTTTTGGCGCCGCGTCTTGTTGGTCCAATCACCGCCGTCGCGTCTTGACAGCTCTTCTCTCCGCGTGGTGAGTCGGCTTCTGTGTTTTGACAGCCGCAAGCTGTCAAATGGCTGCGCCTGCGCTCTGGCGGGGAACTTTGACAGCTGTCAAAGTTCTCGCGTGTTCTCCTGTCAGCGGTGTTTACCTCACAGTATTAAACGGTTATAACTTGTTAATAACATTTATACATACGTGTTTATATACATTACAAAAAGATTCCACTAAAAGGTATTTCTAAACTCTGAATCACATTTTGCTCTTTAAATCTAGAATTCTGCACAGCCTCACACATAGTTATCAGAAGAATACAATACATGCTACACTATCTATTAGACCTAACTATCATGCAAACTATCAGGGAGAATAAGTTCATCATAAGTGAGAACAATGTAAATATTTAGAAAGTATACAGGAATAGAATAATAAAGCAGAGGAAGCTTTTCATATACTGCTCGGAATGTCCCCAGCTGAATCCCTTTGACTTAACCCTGCAATAAAGCCACTACCAAATGAAACTTTGAATTTCCTAACTGTTGGTAAAATTGGAGTACATGACTGACATTTGTCAATCTTAGTGAACTGGGCACCTCTAACAAGCTGGAGTCAATCTTTATTTATAGCATGGGTGTCAAACTCGCCGCATCATGTGATGTGTGGTGATGTATCACAACTTTTTTTGCATTGCCGAAGCTGGGGTGGGTGCAGTCTTTGCATGTTGCAACCAGCCTGTGGGCCAACAGTTTGACACCCCTTATCTATAGTTAGAAAAGAATGGTTCTATGAGCCATGGTGGTGAAGTGGTTAGAATGCAGTATTGCATACTAATTGTGCTGACTGCTAACTGCTAGCAGTTTGGCAGTTCAATTCTCACTTCCATCCTTCCAAGGTCAGTAAAATGAGGACCCAGATTGTTGGGGGCAATATGCTGACTCTTTAAACCGCTTAGAGAAGGCTGTAAAGTATATAAGTCTAAGTGCTATTGCTGCATATTTGCATATCTGGTTGTCCTACACAGCCAATAACAAATTCTAAGTATATGCCATTAGATGCAAGTTTCAGCCAATTCATTGCCATTGTTTCACACTAGACAGGCATGTTCAGGGTAAGTGAAAAATAAAGAGCATCTCCCATTTCTTAAATATTCTTTTGATTGAAAGGGTAAAATACATTTATATTTTTGATTAAACGGGGAATCAGGACTGAATTAAATACAGAATAAAGATATGTGTTTCCAGTGAATTTTTTTAAAAAAAATGGAAGAATCTCAGAGGGACACAGTACAATATCAAGGCACCTGTCATTTTGTGACCTTTTTCCTGTTGACTAACCACAAAGGCTTTTCATATATATAATTGAAATGAAGAATATATCTTATTGTAACCAGCAGGCAATGTCATACAGAAATAGCCACAGAAGTTTAACAGTATGTGGGAATGACCTTGGAAGACAGCAGGAAGAGCTAAAGCCAGAGAAACTTGAAAGATTCTGTTAATGTAACCTTATAATAAAATAAAGTTAGTTTATCTGGGCATTCTTCAGTCTGGGCTACCTCACAGGGCTGACATCAATCTTGCAAATCTGAAATTATGCTTCCCCACTCCATCACCTTTACATCCCAAGAAACTAGAGAGGGTTTCTTCTGAGTTCTCAAAGATGCTTCTTGAAAAGACAACTGGACTGTTTTTCCTTGAGAAGAAGAAGAAAATGTTTTGCTTTCATCCAAGAAGCTTCATCAAGAAGATAAAGCTTCTTGAATGAAGATAAAGCTTCTTGAATGAAGATGAAGCTTCTTTGATGAGAAGACACAGTCTGATCTTGTGAGTAATGGAGGTTTGCATATAAACTATAACAAATTTTAAAAATATGAGAAGTAAAATGATGCAAAATACAGGACTTCATCTGTGTGGAGGTAATATTTTGACTGATTATGTCCCATAGATATTTGTTTGTTGGTTAGTTTAATTTATTGAGTGCCTATCTTACTACAGGGTAACTGTAAGGACCTGTCTCAATCCCCCTTCCCAAGAAAACAGAACTCCTGGAACAGCTTCATTCCAAAAGGAACTTTTATTTGGAGAAGTTGACAGCAGGAATAAAAGGCAGGAACTGAGCGGTTCCCATGCGAATCAATAGGTTAAAGGAGCAACTGGCAAACCCCACCCAATAATGCATCCGGTCAGTTCAAACGAGCCAATCTCCAGGTGTGAACCAGCTATGAGAACGGGATTGATAAGATGCCATTCCCAAGTTTGTTAGGCTGTTAGATCTTTGCGCCCATTTTTCCACAACTAGAGATAAGGCAGATGGCTGGAGACACGTTCCATTCTTATCCCAGGCTGGCAGCAAGGGAAATTGATAAAAAAGCAAGCAGATAGTGGAAAGTGGAGAGGATACATTGTAGCACCCATCACTTCCCCCCTCCCACCAGAAGTATGGCAGAACCCGCATGAAGATAAAATAAAGAAATCACCTAATACCTGTGTTCTGACATGCCACCTGCCTTAAAAAATGAAATATCCACCTGAATATGGAACAAAATAGGGAAAGAAAACACATATGGGTTAGTCCAGTTTGTCAGAGTATTTAGCATGAAATTTATTAAATAATATTGGGGTTCTAACATGTCATTTATGGACCCACTCATTTTGAGAAGGAGGTAGGTCCTTCCAAGCTATTAGGTATTGTGTGGAACCATGATATTTTCTAGAGTCTAGGGTTTCTTTGACCTCAAAGTGCTGCTCTCCTTCCACCATGATCAAAGAAGGGGGGGCTGCAGCTGGCCTTAAGGGCGAGTTTAACTATCATTTCAATTTCACCATTAAACACCTCCCGGTGGGAAGAACTTCCTAGCAGGCACTCTGTCACGGTTACCACAACACAATAGTACAAAAACTGAGATGTGGGCAGCTTACAATTGTAAAAGATAAATATATAGATATATTAAAAACATAAATTATTTATTCATATAATTAATTATTAATTATAAATATTAGAAAAGGTTGATGAGGTAGAAAAAGTAGAACAAACCCTTTGGAATTGGATTTACCATTCATAAATCTTGACCATGTAAAGCCTATAAAATATCTAAAGTAGCAGTATGCATACCATCTAACACAAATACATACAAAATATCATTATTTTTAAATGAAAGGTCTGGAGCACTGAATAAATGAATAATTTATTCATAAATGAAACACTCTTGAGATGAACTTCTCAAAATTATCTTAGATTCTTTTTACGTTCTCGTTTTCTATTGCTGACTCATCTTCAGTCATTGGCTGGAGTTTTCAAGAGAGGAGTCAGAAGTGTTTCCTGATATGTTTCATATCTGAAATTTTCTAACAGAATTTAAAATGGAAAGGCATCATTTGGCATATTGCAGAGTAGATCATCAATGCATAAATGTTTATCCAGTGTTGCAACTGGTCAGTTCCCAGACTGCCAGAAAACCTTGCTTAATAGGGTGGCCTTTCTTTCACCCTCTAAGAATCTAAGAATGACCCACAAGCTGAACAACTGAATTCCAGAGTCTGAGAATGTGCTTCAGACATTTTTCTATTCTGATTCAAACAGTGCACCCAGAGAACTGACCATAAAATTACAATTGAAATATTACTTTCATGTATCAATGCTTAAAGGTGACTCTGGATGCACTTTTGCAAAAAGCTTAAAATGCTTTTTTGAACTGCAATAGCTACACAACTTTTACATTATTACATTTTGAATGCGGATGTGAACGATTTCTTGCTGCTAGAAATACTGCTGTCATTATTTTTTTTCTTCTTAAAAAAGTGATGTCTTAACTTGCTAAGACCTTAGCTGATGTGCAGCAAGAATGTCATCCAGAAACCAACAAAAGATATATTATGGATTATTTAATCAGACATGTGCCCAGCAGGGTATTTGTTCATTTCAACTCTTTCTATATTGAATGTGATGTTGAGAAATGAGAAAAATAGCATCAAACTTTTGGGAACTCTAAAGGTTAGAGATAGAGGAGGGAAGATAATTAAGCAATGATGGAGAGGCAGAGGAAGAAGGAGAAGGAGTAGGAGGAAGAGGAGGAAAAGGAGGGGAAGGGGATGGGGAAGAAGCAATGACTTCATACTTCCTAAAGAAGAATAAGCATGCTGATTTATCGCAGATCATTAAATGCCTTTTCACCTTTGAATCCAAAGGGCTGTACAATACCAGTGACAAAATGCATTTACCAACTGACCCCCACCACTATTCCTGTCCCCCAAAGATGCTCCCTCCTTTTTATCTGTTTATCCTTGTTAATTTTCTGACACATACATCCAAACACACAGGCTGCAGCTGTCCATCATGTCTATTTTCCAATATTTAACATTGAAATAATTTGCTAATGATATAAAAAGGTTTGCTGAAGGGAAAAGGCAGGCATTGTGGGCAAGAAGAGAGATATGCACAGACAAGGTTGCATCCATGTGTATCTTGGCTCTAAATACAATGTCAAGCCTATTCATTTATATATGTGTGTGAATGCATACATACACACATATGTATGTATGTCAGGGGCAATGTGCAGGGTTGCATGGGGAGTGCAAGGAGGTACAAAGGAGGTGTGGAAAAGATTGGGGAGAGTGTAGGGAGGTGCACAACTGGTAGGTAAGGAAAGATTTCTAAAATGATGACCCAATGATTCATGGCTTGTCTAATATCATTTCACTGTACTCTAAAATAAATCCATGTTGGATTTCTCTTATACCTCTACTCCTTACTATAACATTTTGCTAATCATACTATAGCAACAAATCAGAGTAGCATCTTTTCCTGTTATAGCTTTGTGCTGAAGAGAAGAGAAGAGAAGAGAAGAGAAGAGAAGAGAAGAGAAGAGAAGAGAAGAGAAGAGAAGAGAAGAGAAGAGAAGAGAAGAGAAGAGTTGGAAGGGACCTTTTCAGACAAACAGTTGTCCAATCTCTTCTTAAAACTTCCAATGTTGGAGCATTGGAGGCAGGTTGTTCCACTGATTAATTGTTCTGTCAGGAAGTTTCTCCTTAGTTCTAGGATGCTTCTCTCCTTGATTAGTTTCTATCTATTGCTTCTTTTTCTGCCCTCAGGTGCTTTGGAGAATAGCTTGACTCCCTCTTCTTTGTGGCAACCCCTGAGATATTGGAACACTGCTATCGTGTCACCCCTAGTCCTTCTCTTCATTAGACTAGACATACCCAATTCCAGCAACCATTCTTTATATGTTTTAGCTTCCAGTCCCCTGATCATCTTTGTTGCTCTACTCTGTACTCTTTCTAGAGTCTCAGCATCTTTTTTACACTGTGGCAACCAAAGCTGGATGCAGAATTCCAAGCATGATCTTACTAAGACCTTATAAAGTAGTATTAACACTTCACTGGATTTCAGATAATATATCTTAGTCTCTAACATTTTTAAGTTTTTCTCTATCCAAATGTCTGCTGCATGTTACATTTCTTGTTTCTGAAATAGAATATGTCAACATTGTTTTTACTTAATTAATGTCTATATGTCTATATTATTGAAGTCATCTTCACAATGGTAAAATGTACCATTATAAAGCTATTGTGAAATCATTTCACATTTTTGTCTGTGCTGTATTAACAATATAAATATACATTTCCATGACAAACATGTGCACATTGGTAACATTTCTAAATTAGTACATTTCTAATTATAAATAAGGGTATAGGACATGTTTCCTAATTTAATCTAGGTCCAATAATGTTTTGAGGATTTCTGCTAAATGATCTTTCATGTTTTATAGTTGTTTTCTTCAACAAGCTCAGTGTTTTGGAAGTTAGATGTATTTTTTTAATGCTTCAGTGATATTTCATAATGTTAATTGCATTTACAGGTGAGGCTCTTAGTAATCATGCTGTTAGGTAGTTCATGTTTAAAATCAGGTCTTCAACATTCTACTTTTAAGCAAATAATTAGGAGTCAGAAAAACTGAATTTATGAATAACATAAAAAATAGACATGATTATGGAATTGTTTTGTCTTACTCTGGCAGCAACTTCTTTTCTTTTCAGATTGGTTCTGCTTAGTAGTAGCTGTTTTGTTCTATCTTTCCTATTGGCAACATCCCAGTTATTCACGTCATCTCAGAATTGACAGAATACATAAATCCACTTTTAATTTCAATAGGCAGAGAGCCAAACTGTGATAATTGAAAGTGGTTAATCAGAGAAGATAAACGTCACCCCACCTGAGACAATGGCACCATTTAATGTGATCTTTCTATGATTTCTGTTTGACTTATGAACACATTCCTGGGTTGCAGGACTCTTACTGAGTTGTAGCTGAGGGAATATGCATATATTAAATTGCATATAAAAAAGATGCCCCTTGAGAAATAAAAATATCGCATCATGACTTAGATGTTTGTATATGTTTTACTCCCTAGATCCCAAGGTGCATTCACATGGGTTACCATTACCACCCCTATCTCCTGAATAGGAGCAGCTGATTCTGAGGATGTTACCAGAGGTGAGAAACTCTACAATATTCTTCTTCCAATATTGTTGATGTTCTCAAAATCAGAACAAAGTTTGATGGGCTTCTGAACTTGATGTCTTCCTAGGCTCACTTCATCACAATTGCAATGCTTCCCAAACAATGTAGGATAACAGAAGTAGTAAAGTCCAATCTACCCCACCCTTCTCCTTCCAGCAGTAATGAAGTAATGCTAACCATTTATCTCACCGCCACTCTGAGACACCACAATTCTTCATACCAGAAATGGGTGATAACATTTTCTGCTCATTGACATATTCTTCAGTCTGTGCAGAAAACAAAAGGCAGCTTCTCCTTCCCTAAAACTCCCACTTCCATTTGGCCTTTATTGTACCATAGAGTTGTCCCAGAAATCAGGGAATTTCAGTACTACCCATCCTCATCAAATATTAATTTCACAACCATTAACAATGGTGGCTTTTCACTGCCATGTAAATTGTGCATCAATATTAATGATTTCTTTCCTCAACTCTGTTTCTTCGCCAAGATTTGGGAATCTGCCTACCTTTTTAGAGAGCAAGTTGGACTTGGCAATCTTTTTGCAGGGGGAAAAGGACTGTCTATTTCAGTTAAAATATTGGCAATTGTGTCAGACATCTTTCTTTTCTTTTTCTTTTTCATTTCTAATCAAATCTTGCTTTCATCTGCTGAAGCTCCCACCCGGTTGGAATATATCAGCAAATTAGCAATTTATTTCAAACCCATTACCAGAAAATAAAAAAATGCAGACAGACCAAAACACAACTGTTGAAAATGCAGATTCTTTTGCAAATCAGCCATAATGACTAAATCTCCATTGGCAAGAAATAAAGACATGCCATGCCTATCCAAGCAGATGGACAGCCCATGATATAGATTACTTTAAAGTTGACTTTTTAATACCATTCTCCTAGATAACAGGAAATTGTTTGAAGACTTTGAGCCTTCATAAGAAATGTAAATGCAATTGCCTGCAGCTCAGACTTATTAATAAAAGTAGGAAAGCATCATAGCTAATTATCATAGGCATCATTTGCATTTTCTAAACATTTTCATTATTTTAATCTAACTGTGGAGCAGATGATTGTACGAGTTCCAATGCAGTGTTCTACAAAATTAGTATCGACCATGAGTAAACTGTTGTTATCCTCCTTACAAAAAGGAAGAATGACAAGTATCTCAGATTTAAAAACAAAGCAGCCCAGAGAGATCCCATTCTTCTGGCACTTTTGTAATCTGTAGCAGAGATTGAATGCAGAATTTTAGCTGATAAATTTGCATATTTTATAAATGAATACCATTTTGGTTATGGATCTAGAATGGTATCTGCAACAAATTACCTTTGTCAAAACAGGAAGACAGAGAGAAAGAGAAAGATGGAATTGATTTGCACTAATATAATTCAGCTAAGACCAGTACAATATTGGGGGGGGGGAGAGAGAGAGGAGCTTAATCACTTCTGAATACAAGTGGTACAAAACATCATCTGCTAAGTAGTTGATGCAATGCCCATGCACATGGGAAGGAGGTGCATTATTGCTTTTGCCATTGAAAACAGGACAGTTCAATTCCCAGTAGTGTTTGTTGGATTAAGACCTGAAATTGCTTGTTTAGACATGAACAGCTGCATCTTGGTTAGTATCTTAGAAAAGGCTTGAGTCTTTGCAACAGTTGCTTCTTAAAGGGGAATGGATAATTTCTTGCTTGCTATGTATACCCCAATTTGGACCAGATGGCACAAGAAATCCCATGGATCCAGGCATTGTATAATGGATAGTGGGCTAGATATTGGCATGTATTCGTCTGTAAGTCCATTGGATGGCCTTGCCATAAACAAATCCTGTTTTCTCTGTGCTAAATTCATTCCTAATATATTTTATAATGTTCAGTACATTTCCACAACACAGATTAAGGAGACTCCTTCCTAAATATTATGCAATAGACTTAGAGTACATTTGTATGATCAGCAACCTCAGCAGTAATGCAACATGGTATGAGAATTTTTCCATGCTTATGGGGTCAATAGGCTCAAAGAATGGATGAACTACCTAAAGCAGGGGTAGGTAACCTTGGCTCTTTTATGACTCGTGGTCTTCAACTCCCAGAATTCCTGAGTCAGCATGGCTCAGTATGAAAACCTCTCCATTTCTCCTCAGCATGGCTGGCTCAGGAATTCTGGGAGTTGAAGTTCATGAGTCATAAAAGAGCCAGGGTTCCCTACCCCTGACCTAAAGAATCAAACTTCTGCATGGCTAAATACACTGATCATCCATGTAATCAGCTCCAAGAAACAGCTTACTTAGTGGTACCATTTACTAGATACCACTAAGCAAGTCAGTGACATGATTATTACATCACACCAAACCATGCTTTTTTAACTTATTTGCTAAATAGGACACAACAGACAAGGATTCCCAAAACTTTTGTAGCAACAAACATAATAACTGGATGATGGCATAGCAATGTATGAATTTAGCCAGCATCCATCAATCTAATCTACAGTTTTGTTATGAGGATGCATAAGAAAGGCCGAGCGCCAAAGAATTGAGGACTTTGAGCTATGGTGCTGGAGAAGAGTCCTGCGAGTCCCTTGGACTGCAAGGCAATCAAACCGGTCAGTCCTAGAGGAGATCAACCCGGACTGCTCTTTAGAAAATCAACCATTTATAAAATCTAAAAATTGACTGTCTTAGCTTTCACTGATCCACTGTCAGCAACAGCAGAGTAGGCATTAGGGGGCGAGCCCATTGCACAATCAATGAGTAGGGCGCGAAGTCAATTGGACTTATAAGCAAACTCCCCACCCCCTAGTACCTACTCTGATGATGCTGACAGTGGATCAGCCAGTACACACACACACACACACAAACACACAAATACATATGTTAACAAGGTTTATACTATATGGTACAAATATATTACAGAATCTACCGTAGTTATTCTGCTTCAGATTGCACAAAGCTGCCTCCTCCTTCTCCTCTCTTCACCATGGCTTTTTAACATTTCTTATAAACATTTGCCTTTAGTTTTTACATTGTATTTCAGTTTTAGATAATCAGTTCAGAATCAGAGCCATAGAAATAGAATATTGATAACAACACATTCAGTACAACTCATTAATATATGGGAATTCATGAGTTTTCACAGCCTTTTAAAACACTACTGCTAGACATCACCAGAAAGGAACTGCAAAAAATAAATGCATTACCATTTAATAGGATTATAGAAAAAAATCTCACTTTTTCTTTTGCTTTTTTAAATATTAACTATTAGACATACAGCTGGCCTTTGCTGTATGTCGTTTCTATACATTTGATATATCTGGTCACTAATTGAGATAAATATCATATCACCATATGGGAGCACAGTTGGCCCTTTGCTCCAGCATTATCTGCTGTGAGGTTGCACAAATGAAATCCAATTAGGACTCCTAGATCCATTAAATCAAAGCTATGAGAGACTGGGAAATGGAATTTTCTTTCAAAAATGTGCAAGAGGTGACAATTCTCATACAATCAGAGAAAAATAATGTGATAGAAACTTTAACCAACTTCCAAGCAAAAGAGATTGAACCTAGGACTCCTATCCAAAAGGGTCACAGCTGCTGGCATAGTGTGGGCAAGAGAAAAATGAACTAAAAGATTTGAATATTCATTCTATAAATAAAAATAGCTTGCCTGTGATAAACACTTATTCATTCGTTATGGCTTCCTGACTTTTCTTCTGGTTGAACTCTGACAAAAGTAGGCAATGACGCTTTCCCACCCACAACCCCCCTTTTTTCTTAAACTATAAACTGTCATGCTTATTTAAAGGTTTTTTCCCTTTTCATCAAGTTCTTCAATTGCTCCTTTGGCCATGTGACATCATATGCTTACATGGTGTCCAGAAAATTGGAGATTGAATGAATATGGGCATTCTAACATAGTCCTGAAAGTGAGATGCTTCCTTGCAAAGAAAGCTAAGCTAGCAAGTCACTTTAAAAGTTAAGAATAAGTTTAAAATTCATTGCACTGTATATTTTTTTAAAAAGGTGTGAGGACCATTTTATTAAAAAAAAAACAATTCTATGTTTTAAAAAAGAGAAAACAACTATAATTGATAAAAGCATTAAAAAATAAAGACCCAGGCTAAAACTTGTTGCGTTGAAGTAGACCATAAAATGAAATGGATTTGGAGAATCTGCTCATTTGCACTACTAGAAGCTTCATTTTTTTTTGTTTTTGTGTCCCAAAAACTTACTATCTTAAAAATATTTAAACAATAATCATAAAACCTGGGTAGATTCATTTAGATGGAAACAATCCTTCTAATGCTTTAGCTACAAATTAGTAACTATTCTTTGTGCCTTAATGCTGTTCGCTGAAATTTTCTTTGTCTAAGAGAAAACATTTCATTCTCTTTTGATAGGAACACTAGAAAGATCTGATTTGTTCCCATCCTCCTCCCATCCACACTCTTCTAAGTGAGCCTGACTTGCACATCCAACTTTTCCCCAAACTACTGCTAACCATCTACAATTATTTTTCACAGCAGTTGTACAGCAGGATTTCAAAGGCTAGGAGATGCCCTCAATTTGCACCCTGTTTCATTTATCAGGAAATCTGTTTGCTGTCAGAAAGGCATTTTGCCATCCTATTCTATTAGTCATTTGGTTAAACAGCAAGATTTGCAATTAACACTTGTGGTAATTAGGCTTGGGCTTGGTTTGGTTTAGAACCAACCCCCATCTTTTAATTAAAATCCCAGAAATTGACAAAAATGGATAGGTTTAACTGAGCCAAATGAGAAAGATATATTGGCTCAATCTCCATTTGTGGGCTGTAATGTTCATTGTTTATTGCTCATGGCAAGAAGGAATGTGACACCATGCTCCAAAAGGGACAGTTTACAAATATGGCTAATTCTTCCTCCTTATAATTTCAGAGCAATTGTAATAAAAGGAAATGGATACATATAAAAGAAAACATCATTGTTTCTACGGGACTCTGGACTACATCTGATTTCATTACTTGGGGAGATAGCGCTTCGTCTTACACCCCAACCTTGTGTTAATGAATCTGGTACATAAATATTCTGTCTGCTAGCAAGGCACTGTGACAGGTTTCCAATTACAAGGAAAAAATATATCTTGAAAGAATGAAACCCTTGTGTCCTTAATGGCACAGTATGATGATTACCAAGACTGTTGGCGCATCTGTGCACCCTGTTTATGCCCTTATCAAGTACCCCCCAAAGCAGCACATGTTAAAGATGGATAACTTCTTTTATCAGTCGGATAAATATACAGCTACATGTTTAAGAGGCCTCCAGTGTAGCATTTGGTTTTATCAGAAAAAACGGAGCTTCCAAAAGGTGAAACAGCCAAGCGTAAATAACAGGAACCTATTTCCCCTGCTTTAACTTCCAGGGTAAATGCTATTTGTGTATTATTAGTTCTGGGAGATGAACCTTCCTTGATGACATGTGGAATATGGTGAATCTGCCCCAAATGATTCCGTCACAATTCTCCTGCAAAATTCAACATGTATAATTAGGTTTATGCACATATTTGTACACAGTCAGATAATTTCCCCAAAAAGCAGCCTTTTTCAATAGAAAGAAAAAAATAATGTTACCCTTTGATTGAGGTCTCTTTTCCTAGTGATTTAGCTTTAGCAAACCCTGGCATAGCTCTAATGTTCTCTGGATGCTCCAATTCTGTTACACCCAAACACAAAATGACTCCACAAGGGAAAGAAGAGTTAAGTGCTTGACTAAGGCCATATCTTTCATCACTAACACAACCCAAATTCCGAACAAGTCTGTTTACTCGAAGGAATGTAGGTGCAAACACTTTAGGTAAATATACAAGATTTTGCCTTTTTTCATTATCTAAGAGTAAATTATTATCAAAGCCAAGCTACTTCTATTTCCAAAAATAACAAAAATTACATGAAAAATAATTAGGCAATCTGGCTCTGGAGAGGACTAAGGTAAAGGTAAAGGTTCCCCCACACATGTGTGCTAGTCGTTTCCGACTCTAGGGGCCGGTGCTCATCTCCATTTCAAAGCCGAAGAGCCAGCGCTTGTCCGAGGACGTCTCCGTGGTCATGTGGCCGGCATGACTAGACGCCAAAGGCGCACGGAACGCTGTTACCTTCCCACCGTAGTGGTCCCTATTTTTCTACTTGCATTTTTTACCTGCTTTCGAACTTTTTAATAACTAAATAAGTGTTTTCTTGAAAGCAAACATCTGCCTCCATTCTGAAACATGGTCAATGTAGAAAATATAAATACAGCGAAAGCATGAAAGGAAGCCAAGACAATTAGACTAGTATGATTGATGTTCAGAAGTCTGACACTTTCTGGCATACCTGAATGAATCAGGAGGTTTATTAATCTAGTCCCAAAGAGGCTGAGTTTATTTATAAATTAAATAATTCCTCCTAGTCATCCATGTCATAGAGGTAGCTGTCTGGATCAATAAAATATTATAGAAATAATAGTAGAAATCCAATAGCAATAATTTCATTTTTTTACCACCATATAAGTACAAGATAGGGACACAGTGGCTCAGTGGGTTAGGACACTGAGCTTGTCAATCAGAAGGTCGGCAGTTTGGCAGGTCGAATCCCGAGTGCCGTGTAACAGAGTGAGCGCCTGTTACTCGTCCCAGCTTCTGCCAACCTAGCAGTTCGAAAGCACGTAAAAATGCAAGTAGAAAAATAGGGACCACTACAGTGGGAAGGTAACAGCGTTCAATGTGCCTTTGGTGTCTAGTCATGCCGGCCACATGACCACGGAGACGTCCTCGGACAAGCGCTGGCTCTTCGGCTTTGAAATGGAGATGAGCACCGGCTCCTAGAGTCGGAAACGACTAGCACACATGTGCAGGGGAACCTTTACCTTTTTAAGTACAAGATGGATGGGTAATGGAAGGAAGAGGCAGATATAAGCAGGATCACCAAACCTTTCCATAGTTGTGATGCATGAGTCTTTTAAATAGACAAAAGCAAACAGCCTGATATCAGATTCATCTATTACCAAAACAAAAATCAGTTGGAAACTGCCTGAAAGAGATCAATTTCTGACCCACTATATCATGTAAGTGGGAGAAAGAGAATGTAAGTCTTGATTTCATTTCAAATACCATAGGTCATGCATTTGACTTTCAGCTATATTGAAATATTTCAATAATGGGGCATAGCTTTTGTGCTTTAAACAAATTTATCTAACTTTGGAATATGCTTTGGAAATTTCTTCTTGTAGTTGAAAGAATTCTGACACATGCCACATCTAGCCACAAGATTCTTCCAGTAAAAAGAAAACTAATACAACAATGCTTGGCACATGAAAGACCAGCCATCGTGTGTCATGAAGTATTAATACCTAAAGATAAGACGCGATGGCTAGATCATTCATGTCATGCAAACAGGCCTAATGTATTGAAGACATGCAAATTCTCTTAAATAATGGAAGACTATTTCTACATGTTTCTGTCCCCTAAGTATGATCAAGGAATTGAAGAATTTCTCCAATGACATTCTTTAACTTAGCAGACCTGGTCACATGTTGCTGGAAAATCGTCAATTGATTGTATTGCGGGTTTTTTTTTAAAAAGTAAGGAAGACACTTTTTCCTCTGCTTCAAGAATAGAATGATTCACTTTGTAATGTCACCCTTTCAACCACGTTTCACACCTCCCCATCAAATCAAGTCAAAAAGGGATGAAACACAATTAATACAAGAGAAGAGCTGCAAAGTGGTTTTGTCCCTATTTAGCTTCCCAAGATAGCTAAACTCTGCAATGTGATTTCAGTCTCTGGGGGCAGGGAATTAGAATAATTTAAAGATGAAAATGATAGCATTCTACCTCCCCTTTCTAGAATCAGTTGTCTCCAAAGCTGAAAACTGGACCAAGGAACTTCAGCTATGCCTCTTCCAGTAACATCATTGGGAACGCTCTTTTGTACCTCCCAGTAACCATCTATCCTTATACTAATATGTTTTTTTTTTCTCTTTTCTAGCTACAGTTAGAATAAAATGATGGGGTCATTTTTAACCCAGAATTCCTACTCTTCTTCTGCAATATATTTTTTTATGACCAGGATCCTTTCATAAGAGTAATACCTAAGGAATAAAAAGAGCCACTCCATATTAAGTATTTGTAAAAAAACTTTCTTTCCTACAATGAAGATCATTTATGTATCAGATCAAGAAGAAGAGAACTTGAAACAAATAGACAAACCACTCCCCCAAAAATAAACATTTGGAAAAGAAGAGTCCATTTCCAAATTCATTTCCCTAAATTAAAGCCATCCTTGTTTTGCTTTGCCTTTGTCTCAGAAATGAAGCTCAGATGTTTTACAAAGGATTAAAGAAAATCCACAAAACATAAAGGAATAACAACACAGACTAATCTATGCATAGAGCAATGATTAAAGACCCTTCAAAATTCAATGGAATCAGATAAAAGGAGGCAAAAGATTTTTCCAGTTCTTACAGACGTACAGTGAAAAGAGGTTTAGTAGAAATTGGTAGCCTTGCAAAAATTGGATTCTCTTACTAGTAAAATCAAAATTCCTTTTCTGTTTGTTTTTGTATGTTTTTTATTGACACATTTAAACAGGAATATAAAAACTAATACAAACTAATATAAAGTAAGGAAGAAAAAAGAAAAACAAAGACATCAAAGAAACAGCCAAATTTGCAAGAAAAGAAAAAAGTTTAAAAAACCAGAAAAGAAACAAAAAGATTATAAATATATAAAGTAGCTTCCAATATTATTCATAGCAATTGTCAATACAAATATATTTTAACTTCTCTCTCTAAACTTACATATTACTTTTCTTTCTATAATGTATCCTTCTAATCAATAACACCATAAATCACAAGTTCATTTTTTTTCTTTTACACAAAAAGTGCATAAGAGGCTTCCATCATCAATAAATGTTGATAATGTCTTTTCTCTGTTCAGAAAAGTCAATTTATCAATTTCAGCAAAATCTGTCAACTTTACCAACTATATTTCCATAGTAGGATGCCTCAAATCTTTCCATCTGTGCACTAGAGTTTGGTGTCTGCCCTTAAAGAAAGAATCTCATTAGCCATATTAAAGGACAATAGATTTATAGCATGAGGAACTTCTAGAGAGGTTATCACTATTAGTTTTTCCACCTAGTTATTTTGAGATTGACCGCAGCTTCTATTAGGGCAAAATATATATTTTTCCATCACAAACTTTGACTGCAGTATATCCACAAATGATACCAGCAGAGATTGGTATTGGTGAGAAGATGCAAGAATGTAAATGGTAAAAAGTGTCTTATACCAGTTCTGACTATTTGTCTATCTAATCTGAAATTTTATCCTGGGGCCCAAGCTAGATGTAAAATTATTCACATCAATATGAGCCAGCAGTGTGCTGCAGCTGCCAAAAAAGCCAACACAGTGCTAGGCTGCATTAACAGAGGGATAGAATCAAGATCACGTGAAGTACTAATACCACTTTACAATGCTTTGGTAAGGCCACACCTGGAATACTGAATCCAGTTTTGGTCACCACGATGTAAAAAAGATGTTGAGACTCTAGAAAGAGTACAGAGAAGAGCAACAAGAATGATTGGGGGACTGGAGGCTAAAACATATAGGGAACGGTTGCTGGAATTGGGTATGTGCAGTTTGAGGGGTGACATGATAGCAGTGTTCCAATATCTCAGGGGCTGCCACAAAGAAGAGGGAGTCAAGCTATTCTCCAAAGCACCTGAAAGCAGGACAAGAAGCAACGGATGGAAACAAGTCAAAGAGAGAAGCAACCTAGAACTAAGGAGAAACTTCCTGACAGTTAGAACAATTAACCAGTGGAACAACCTGCCTCCAGAAGTGGTGAATGCTCCAACACTGGAAGTTTTTAAGAAGAGACTAGAAATGGTTCCATTTGCCTGAAATGGTATAGGGTTTCCTGCCTGAGCAGGGGGTTGGACTAGATGACCTCCAAGGACCCTTCCAACTTTCTTCTTCTTCTTCTTCTTCTTCTTCTTCTTCTTCTTCTTCTTCTTCTTCTTCTTCTTCTTATTATTATTATTATTATTATTATTATTATTATTATTATTATTATTATTATTATTATTATTATTATTATTATTATTATTATTATTATTCCTTTCCATTCCTGATATTTAAAACTTGAATAAAAAAGTTTGACACCATGAGCTAGATTGGAACTGGCACTCCCAATTCTGGGAGTTGAAGTCCAGGCATCTTACAAGTACCAAGTTGCTGTGTAAGATAGAGTCCATAACGCCTTTGCCCCAGCTTGTATCCCAAATGGAATCAAATCACTTTAGGCCTACCATTTACAACAGCAGAAAAACTTTTATTAATGCTTTTCACCAAATAGTTGAGGACTCAATTCAGATGTGAAACATGGTAGATAAAGGCTGCAACTCGATTCTCAACATTGAACCATACGCCCTGCCATATTAGCTGTTGCTTGTGTTTAAATAGTGTTCTTCATAAAGAACTACAGAACCTTTTACAGAAGTAAAAACAAAACCCAGACAAAAAAGGAAAAAGATACTATAAAATCCTGAAAACTTCACAGCTTCAACACTCCCAAAGGAAATAAAGGCTTAAGTGTAGAGATGCTTTACTTATAACATAGAACTTCTAAAAAGATGTGATCTTCCATTGACAGGGGTGCCATCTCCATGACGAAGAACAAGACCCCACAACCAGATGACTTGGGATTTTATAAATCCTAGCACAATCTTGAATTCAATGGACAACTCATCTAACACACCAAGATTTAATATAAGATTTCAGTGCAGTATAGTTTGGCTCCAACTACTAGTAGCTTTCCAAAGATGGTACACTCTGAAGTGGGGTGGGGAAAACCCTAAAAAGCAAAGCTATATGCTTTTAAATATGACTGATTCAATCAGAATAGAAGTTGAGATTACTATATTAATATTAGTTTTCATCACATGGTGATATGTAATATAGTCTCAGCTCAGTTTAGCAAACAGATGAAGCTTTCAGACACAAATCTCCACTCTGTGTGCCCATAACCCTTTAAACTCTATTAAATCTTTCCCCTGTAAAACCCGCTGAGGTGAGGTTTGTGACTGAGACACACTTCTAAAGCTGGCAAATGATTTCATAGCAATGGTGACATCCCAGCTCACAGTTCATTCTAGGTATGACTGAGAATAAATTATATGTCCCTGCATAATAATTTGAAGCAATTGAAAAGTTCCCAGTTTGATAAGTACCCAATTTGATTTACTTAACAGCCTCCTGTGGACAAGCCAAGTTGACTTGAGCTTATTTCCAACAGTAAGTAAATTGGTACTGAGATGCATGTGAGATCAAAGATCTTTCTTTGTGCTGAGCAGGTAATTATGCATCTTTAGCATCCCCCCATCCTTTGCTGATAATTCTCCTGAGAAGATGGAGCTGTGGTATAACATGTCAACAGAGCACAAAGTCCTGCTGGACAAGCTGAGCAGAGAAATAAGACTAGGTGATCATTCTGACAACATCCTGTCACTATCTTTTTGTTTCTGCTGTTGTTGTCTTTGGCACTAAAAAACGAGCAATTAAAGGGATCTTATGTCTCACTGTCATTGTGTCAACACATTTCTTTAATGCTTCTTTTAAAAACACCCCACTCTAACACTGACTTTCTTTCCACAAAAAAGAAGAGAATTTTGACTCAAAATGGAACCAGAATTAGTCCTCTTTTTAGCTGAAAAGTTTCCAGGTTTCCCTTTAACAACAACAATTGGGCATAAATTAGGTTTTATGGAGCTTTACTAAATGTTTTGCCTACAATATTCCTTGCAGGAAAATGAATTTATTTGGATTCATGAAAGCACATTCACTCCCAAATCTTTTTTGTCATCTGCTTCTTTCAAATTTACTAATGTATTAACAGATTGCAATATCAAAGAATGTTCAGTAATAAGCAATTGAAATCTACTTCCAGTTTCCTGTGTGTAAGAGGAGGGTAAAAATTGGGGGACAGACAGAACAGCCACAGCTTTTTGTTTCTATCTATAATTTCTACCTATGGAAGGAATGACAAATGATATTTCGAAACTGCTATTGGATAACACCTCATTTTTTTCAACATTACTCAGAAACTGACAAAACTTTGTCTTGTTCAGAGGCATTGAACAGCCAGTCTGAGCTGCTCTGGATGCTGGAAGATTTCATTCAATCCATATGTTTTGTTCTTATGCAAACTGACTTGATTCACATTTCCTGGAACTAAGATGAAGATCAGAGTATAATGATCTTTTTAAATGAACACATTTTTCCAAATGTTAGAATAAAATTCTTGACCTTCACCTCCCCCCCCCAAAATGAGCAAACCACAAATGAAAATATGTATTTGTGGAATAACATTCATATAAATGTTTCTTTTAGGACAAAATATCTGCAAAGCATGCTTTTCAGAATTAAATATTTACAAAATATGCATTCCGGGATTACATAAAATAGAAATTTTAACTACTTAAATGCACTTTGGGGTCTGCCAGATGTAGTTGCTTGAAACTTGCATGCTGATGTAGATACAAAGAGGAGCTACAGCTGGTTTGCAACTGATGACAACCCTGGAGGAATCAAATTATCTAGACCCATTTCAGACTAGGATTCAGTACTGAGATAGTTTTGGTTATGCTTGTTGATAACCTGTGGTTGAGCTGGGATAGCAATGAGGATTCATCCATGTGCTTCTTGATGTCCCTCAACAACCTTTGATACCATTGACCATGGTATCCTTCTCAAATCCTTCAGGATTGGAGATCAGGGGCATCATGTTACTGTGATTCTTTTCCTTTCTCCATGACTAGTTTCAGTCGGTGTTGGTTGGTGGGAAGAGATTGTCTTCTAGAACCCTCCTTTCTAGAATGCTGACATGATCTTCTCTCTCCTCTCCTTTTCTACATGAAACTGCAAGGTGGTGAGGTCATCTGCCAGTTTGTGGTCTGTTATCATCAGCATGTTGATGATACCCAATGATACCTTTTTAAAGAATTAGTGCAATCTCTTCATGGTTGTATGGCCATCACATTTAGATGAAATGTGAAATACATTGGTGGGCTGTACCAGCATTTACACTTGGTCAAAAGAAATGTGTCTCAAAGCTATTTACATTGTGATCTAAATATTCATCATAAGGGTCCTCTTAGGAATCCATACCTAAGGCATTTGCAAACTCAAGGACTACTTCTGTTACATGAACTCAACAGATGGGCTACATCAGTTGATTTTGAATATTCTGAAATATTCTGGCTATCTTCTGTTTAGAAGTGAAATAATGAATGCAGCTTAAAAAGGATGCTACAGTCATTATAATAATCATTTATAGACACTTTTGTTCTCTTCCTTGGATAACATACAGTAGCTATATGTTATTTTCTGACAGAATCTCTTCAAATCATTTTTCTTTTTTAAAGCCTATTTTTATTATTATATTATTATATTTGAGGCACATATTTGAATGACCAACTGGAACACCACTGAAGTTCAGCTATAACCATTTTCTCATTTTCCCCCTCTTTTTCTTGTTCAAATGGAGTAAAGTGTGCTATTTTATTTGGCTATTGATCTTTATTTTAATTTATCGACGTTGCTTAATTGTTTGAGGAATCACAAATCCTACACTTGAAATACTAATACCACTTAGACTTATATGACACTTCATAGTGCTTTATAGCCCTCTCTAAGCAGTTTACAGAGTCAGCATATTGCCCCCAACAATCTGGGTCCTCATTTTACTGACCTCAGAAGGATAGAAGGCTGAGTCAACCTTGAGCCAGTCAGGACTGAACTCCTGGCAGAAAAAGACTGTTTATGTGTTGCTGGCCTAAGTTAACTAGCTATTTTGATTACTCATCTTCCCTCAAAATTGCAGGAAAAGGTCTTGAGGTAGTCAGACGATGCAGTCCAGACCATGAACTCCATCAGCATCAATGTCTGTGTATGTACTTTTCTGCTTAATCAGACAAATTGCTGTTTGAGCATAGATCTCATATGGCTTGTCCTGAATCTTCTAAGTCAGGGATGTCAAACTTCCAGCCTGCGGACTGGATGCATGATAGTGAAACTGCACCCACCTCATTGCGGGCAATGGCAAAAAAGTCATGATATGTCACGACACATCACGTGATGTTGCGAGTTTGACACCCCTGTTCTAAGTTTTCTGGTTGATTCTTGATATCAAGAAAGCAGAAGAGTCACTTCCAAAAGTAATGATGATAATGTTGATGATCACAATTTTAATTTATACTGTATCTTGCCTTTCTGTTTATATATTCAGTGAGGCTATGAAAAATGCATATCATAAAACCTAAGAGTAAAAATATTATTAAAATCAAAGCCAAAGTCAAAATCAGTATTATTAAAATCAAAATCAAGGGATGAAACAAAATAGGAATTGAGGGCTTTTGTCTTTGCTTTGTGACCTTAACATTTTGCCATCCTCACTGTGATATTATGAGATGATGATGAAGATGATGATGATGATGATGATGATGATGATGATGATGATGATGATGATATCCATGCAGTTATCATTTGGGGGAAAAACATTCAAAAGGGAAACATGTGGAAATGAAATAGAGCAAACTTAAAACTGGAAAATGTGAAACTTAGTGAAATTAGTCCTTTCTAGCTTCTCTAGGCTGTGTAAACTACACAATCACACTGTGATAACTGTTGGATTTCCTTTTAGGAATTTGCTACAAAAGCCTATTTTTGTACAAACATATGGTCTATTTTTAATGAAAAATAAAAAGTATATAAATAAAGGCGATATCTGAGGCTAACACAGACCTGAATAATCTTTTCCACTCCTGAATGGTCTTTATGATGAATGTACTAGTCTGAATGAACATCACGATTGTTCTGCTCAGCATTAATTTTGGAACAAGTGCCAACTGAACTAAAATAGCCCTATTCAGTTCAGTACTTTCTTTATTCCATCTTAAATGCATATTCTTACTTAAAGAATCAATTCTTCATCAGTAATACAAACTTAAGCTCTCTGCACAATTACCAGTTTGACAGAAAGATACACTGACAAATGTGCAATTTTCATTGCAAAAATGTAATCTCACAAAGATTCTTACTAACTCATTGCTCAGACTTGAACAAATTATTCTAAGCGTTGGTCAGAGATCACTGATTGTGAAAAACTGAAATAAAAGGGGAATTCATGGTTTAATATTTTTCTTCCCATATCTTTAGTTTGTTTCCTTTCTCATTTGTGCAGACCTAGTGACTAATTCCATTTTATACAAGAATCTGTAATAGGCCTGGCAGATATTGCATCTGTTATAGAGCATTTGATTAGTAGAACATCGCTGTTTTAAAATATACTTATAAAAAGCATTGTTTTGGATATTACTGATGTTTTAAACTACTGCCCTTTGGGAATGATTGCCATCTTAATCCTTGTAAACTGGTATATGGATTTTATTTCCATGAAAATTGACAGTTGATGTTGATGGTACTTTAGTAGCAAACCAGAACACTAATTGGAGCAAAGCAAACACACACACAAACATTATACATATACATATATACACATACACACTCTCTCTCACACACACATACGCACACACACACACACACACATATATACAGTGGTTTTTTTTTGTAAAAGAAAAAGTGCTGGAACTCACACATGTCATACAACCTGCCTTGCCTACCCTACAAGGTTCTATCCAAAAAAGGTGCCGGAGGATGCTGTCATGGTTGTAAGTGCAATGATTGGTCCATAAGTCACTTTTTCAGTGCCATCTAACTTCAAACAAGTCTCAAAATGGATGGTGATAAATCAAGGACTACCCATATATGGATATTTCCATGAAGTCTTTCACTCAAATGAGATTTTATCTAATATTATTATTTTCATCTTGTCCAAGGAAAAGCCAATTAGAAGACTTGTGATCTTCAAACCTTTCTAATAGATTCACAATTAATGTCATCTAATCAGTAAACCAAAGAGTAGCTACTTCCATACACACTCATTGTATTTAACAACTTAACAACAGAATGTCTGTCTTAATTTGTCCTCTGAGTCTCAGGAACAGCTTCCACTGAGATTTCTACTTCAGATCTTCTGAAGAACAACAGTGTGATTGAACTGAAGTCACTTAGTGGTTACATAGTTAGATATCTTCTCACTATATTTATTTAGGTTTTTATCTTCATTTTTTTCCTCTGTTGAAGTCAATGGTCCAGTCAATGGGATTATGTGTTTACCTACAATGTTAAAATAATTCTAGGGGTCATATTTAAGGGATTGGTTTTTACCACTTTGAATGAATAATATTGATTCATCTAATATTTCAAAACATTCACTCAAACTTTGGATAAAATCCCCTCCTGCCCTATTCTCCCTAAGGATCTACAGAAGTATACTCAAGGCTTTGGATATTGCTATCATATCAGAGCCATACTAGAAATGGGGAGAGCATATGTTCTAGTCCTGCTTTAAGCATAAAGTCAATTGGATAACCTTGCACCATTCATTCTATGTCAGTCCTAGGAAGAAGAAGGCAAAGGCAAAACCACTTTTGAAATCATGCCACAAAACTGCAGAGATTTGCCCAGGCATTTGACAGGAGTCAAGACTGACATGAAGGCACGCACACACACACACACAGACACCCTTAAAGTTTACAATACATGGTAATGGCAAGGGGGGGAATGAGGACTACTGACCTCAACTAATGTTACTGCACTACACACACACAATTCTTCCACCCAAAAACTATGATGAGAATATTACAGTTAGATACAAGCCATATCTCCCCACTCCTGGCTGTCTTTGTGAACACCTTTTTTTAAATTTTTGCTATTTCCTCAACTGTTAGCTGTTATTCCCCACCTTCCAGGTCTGCTGTAACAACACCAGAAGTCCTCCCAACACTTTTAGGAATTTGCAAGCTGATCATGTACCACATGCCTTTGAAACGGAAAAAAAAAATACAAAGACAAAGATGGAATGTGATAGAATTTTGTTTAATGCATTGCCATGAAGTGTAAATACATATTGCATACAGATATTAAAGTTCCCTGGCTCTGATTTGAAATAATTACCCTGGGGAAGCTCAGTGTAAAATAAGTCCTGTATAACCATTCAAATATGCATGATGCTATTCAGGTGACCTCTACTTAATACTAAAGGTCAGTTCCCAAGGAAAAAAGTAAATGTTTACTTAGTAGCTATATTTTTGCTAGAAAGAAAAGGAGCTAATGTTTAAAACCACTATTCCTAAGAGCATTTTTTTTCTCTCCAGTTATTTCATAAAGGTAAAGGTAAAGGTTCCCCCGCACATGCGTGCTAGTCGTTTCCGACTCTTGGGGCCGGTGCTCATCTCCGATTCAAAGCCAAAGAGCCAGCGCTTGTCCGAGGATGTCTCCGTGGTCATAGGGCCGGCATGACTAGATGCCAAAGGCACACAGAACGCTGTTACCTTCCCACTGTAGTGGTCCCTATTTTTCTACTTGCATTTTTACGTGCTTTCGAACTGCTAGGTTGGCAGAAGCTGGGACGAGTAACAGGCGCTCACTCTGTTACGCGGCACTTGGGATTCGACCCGCCAAACTGCCGACCTTCTGATCAACAAGCTCAGCATCCTAACCCACTGAGCCACCGTGTCCCTTATATAAATTAGGTCTATACAAAAACCTTCCATGATATAATTGAAACTATTGTTCTCTGTGTGAAATAACAGGCGTTTGTTTATGAATTGTATCCTATCTTTTCTCCAAGACATCTTACATGTGGACCCATATTACTGAGGTAAGAAAAACAATTGATCAGTGAATCTCCAAGCCTGAGGGAGCACTTGGATCTGTGTCATTCCCCCCCCCAGCCCTACCCAACCCTCTTGGCTCCATTTCTTCAGTTCTACTAATCTAGACTAGAGGTAGCTCACATATTTTATCTGAAGACCCCAACTGATATATAAATTACTAGTTGGGGCTATAATGCCAAAAATGCTTCATGCCGAAATCACAAAGCAAGTAGAAACTAGAAGCCAGGGTTTTGTACAGACTTCTGTTCTGGCAGTTTCAGATGATGACTCGTTCTCCTCAGGCTTGAGAAAATTTGGCAAATCAGCTCTTGAGTACCTCTAGGAAACAGCTGTTGCCAATTCAAATATTTTCTCTACTTTCATAATTACACTAAGGATTCAGAGGATGCATTTACAAAGACAAGTATTTTTCATAATGGGCAGTAAAATTATTCAATTAAAAGAATTAGAGAATTATTTTAGTCTTTGGGATTGTCCATTTACTGGCCATTAATTTCTATGGAACAACAAGAACAATAATAATATATTGATCATCTTGCAAAAAGATTGGGGGTTCAAGTGAACATTCTACCCCTTAGTCTCTTAGAAAGGCTTAAACATGTATACAATCCATATTGAACAGAGGCACATTCTGAGTAGGATTAGGATTAGGATTTAGGATTTATTAAATTTATATGACGCCCTTCTCCCTAAGGGCTCAGGGCGGCTCACAACAATAAAAATTAAGAGACATAAAATACAAAAATTTAAAAAGAATTAAACAATGAATATAAGAAATAAGGGACAATTTAAGCCAATAAAAACCAAATTAAAAACCATGGTCAGTCCAGGCCTGCTTGTTGGAACAACCATATCTTCAGGTCACGGTGGAAGGATCAAAGGTCAGGGGCCGTCCGCAGCTCCGGAGGCAGTTCATTCCAGAGGGTCAGTGCGCCCACAGAGAAGGCTCTCCCCCTGGGGGTTGCCAGCTGGCATTGCCTGGCCAACAGAACCCTGAGGAGGCCAACTCTGTGGGAGCGAACTGGGTGTTGGGAGGTTGACATTGGCAGCAGGTGGTCTCGCCAGTACCCGGCCTAAGCCATGTAGGGCTTTAAAGGTAATTACCAGCACCTTGAATCGCACAATTATTGTGCTACATAAAGATGTGCTACATAAAGCTACTTAATAATTATACAAATACTGAAAGATTCAACTGAGAGTACTAAGAGATTACTTTTGAGCCTGTTACTTTTTGCTCAATAAATGCTGTAATCTTTATATCCATATCTAAACTTAGTGACTTTTGAATAATCAGCTAGATATTTCCTTGGGAGAAACACACTTCAAGTCTTCATACAAAATTCTTGTCTTAGAAGCTTGTCAAAAACAAATATTCCCACAACCTTACTAGAAAGGGGAATGCCTACTTAAAGATGCTGCCAGCACTATCTTCAAATACTTTACAAACAATGGCATCTGGGAATGGGCACAGAAGACACAGAAACTCTGAGAAGAATGGAAAATATTCTACTGTAAATTTTAAGATCTAATCCTCCTCCTTTAAATTATTTTTATGGATCACTTATATGAAAATACCATAGGCTGGGTGAGTGTAGTCAATAGGAACCTATATTATTGGAGTTCATTTACTGAAGATTGTATAGCTTTACATTGAAAAGGTTTGACTGCGGAAATGTCCAAGCTGGCAGTCCTGTGATTTTATGAAAAACAACTTGACATGAGAAAAAGAAAGTTGACATAAAACATCACAGAAAACTTTTAGAAACATGGAACAGTTACTTTTTTTTGGTTTAAGATCAAGAACCCTATCTTCCACAAAGTAATGCTTCTTTTTACAAGATTATATGTTCCAGTCTTTACCCTTACTCATATTTATCAGAGTATTTCAATGAAGGTATTGTAAGGGTTTCAGTCAGCCACATGATGCGAGAAGCTTTGCTGTGATTAATGGACATTTTAATAAATGATGAATCAATTACTATAGATTGTCAACAGCCTGTCTGTTTCCATGGTTTAAAATTAGTTATAGCATCTACAACTGATCTGTTTAACCATGTATGACAAACACTTATTCTCTGATGTGCTTAATGCATCTACTACTAATTACATTTGAACTGAATTTTCATCACAAAGTTTATATCTATTACTATCAAGGGGGTTGGATGCTTTCAGTTTGGTCTCTCTGTGACTTTGTAAGTATCATAACCAAGGCCTCATGAGTTTTTTTCCCAAATCAAATAGATGGCCCCATGAATATATAAAATGACCAGGCAGCAATCAAAACTGAAAAAGGAAAACTTCAATGTTGATTTTTGTTTCCACCCCACAACACCCGCCCCCCCCCCCACACAAAATTACTGACAAGCTCATGCAGTCATGTCCTATGATGTCTTGTCACATATAATAGGAAATGAGACGAGATATGTAAGGCTATGTACAGATGAACAATTATTAGAACAGCAGAAGCCATTTTCCTCCTTAGATGTAAAAATAATTCACTACACTTGATCCAGCATGAAAACTATCATGTTTGTATTCTGAAATCCAAATGCAAAGCTGTGAATTAAGCTCTTTGTTTCCTAACTGTAGCACATCTTTAGCCCTTTTAGAGGTCATTAAATGGATATATATATACCTTCCAAAAAAATTCAAGGCATCTCACAGTCAAATTTCTTCAGCTACAATCCAAAAGAAAGAGCAAAGAAATAGCAATCAGCTGCCTAGTGCTGTTGTGAAGATAATTATAGGGACAACAACAGTAGGACAACTCACTTCCACTTTGGCTCACTCCTCTTCTACAAAGGGATTTAAGTTCCTCTCAGCAATTGGGAAGAACAGGTGGAGGAGCAAGGACTGCAGCTTGAAACTGAGAAAGACGTGGCTGGAGTTACTCATTTACTTTGAACAAGCTCTGATGTGCAGGACCAGGTCTTGTAGAGTATTAAAGGAATTTGCTGAGCAAAGCTTCTGTCCATTAAGTTTAAGTTTAAGTTTATTATATTTGTATACCGCCCTTCTCCCGAAGGACTCAGGGCGGTGAACAGGGCATATATAAAATACAAATTACAAAAATTAAAAGAGAATTAAATACGAGCCCAAACTAAAAACAGTAGAAAAATGTAAAAAATCCCCAATAAAAACCCCAACGCATCCCCCATCAGGCCAGGCCGGCTTGTTCAAATAGGTAGGTCTTCAAGTCGCGTCGGAAGGAGCGAAGGGTCAGGTGCCATCCGGAGCTCAACCGGCAGCTGATTCCATAAAGCCGGGGCGCCCACAGAGAAGGCCCTCCCCCTGGGGGCCACCAGCCGACATTCTCTGACCGGTGGCACCCTGAGGAGGCCCTCTCTGTGGGAACGCACAGGGCGGAGGGAAGTTGACGCCGGCAGCAGGTGGTCCCCGAGCTACTCCGGGAACCCATGCCATGTAGGGCTTTAAAAAACTTATCTTTCGAAAGCCCTAAGCAATGGATGAACAGCCATATGACTGGAAAAGGGCAAACATTGTTTGCCAAAGAAGGAGGTTATGGAAGTACTAGTCATACTGATATTGACATATAAAGATCATAAAAGAACTAAGATCTAAACAGCCTGAAACAGTCACAATGATGATTTAGGACTAGAACATGGATTTCAAGAGGGAATCTGAAAGACTAGCTAATGTTTCATTGGCTAAAGATTCAGTAGATTATGAGAACACTATGGACAAAAGTCAGGATATAGCACCTTGCCAATGAATGAGATCTTTTTCATTGGATGTCTTGGGAAGAAGGGATCTCAGTAAGAAATAGTCAATGACAAAGTAACCAGACTAATTATACTGAAAGACTAGAAATTATAACTACTTCAGACATCAAGGATTCAAGAATATATAACTTACCAAGTTTAGAAAATGCTATTTTATTCCAAATTTTTTAAAAAACCAATATATTTTCTTTCAGCATAGGTTTTATATGAATTGACATTTTTAATGCACAATTTGTTATATGGTTATTAGATGTACATGTTAAGTAATTTGCATCAATTTAACAGTTCATTCTTGAATTGCTTTTTATTTTTGGTTGTTTTGTCTTCATTTAATGCTAATTGGAGTAACTGTATATTTCCATTTTTAATTTATTTTTGTATATTGCTTCTCTGTATTTTTCCCAATTACAGTGAATTATATAAACATTACAAAGGAATTAGGTTTTTAATTAGCCTTGGGAAAGTATTTTGACAGAATTCTAGTTACAAGAATTGACAATGAGCAATATAGAGTTGAAAACTGGTTGCTGAATATGTAAAACCAATATATGATTAAAGTAAAAGATGCATGAGAATAAATAGAGTGTTTAAGAAATGGATCAACACCTAGCAGAGAGTAAGACAAGGATATTTGGTGCCTCTAAAATACATTTGGGGATAAATATATATGGAATATTTGAAGAGATGTTAAAGACTGATTGGTGTTGGTTGGTGAATGTACATGTATTTTTGTATGCAGATGATACTATGCCATCGGCTCAAAACTCAATAAATTACATCCAATGAGAGAGGGGATAGGGCTAATGCAACATGGACTACAGATATGAAAACTAGTCTATCAGGGACCAAAATGTAGATGAGGAAAATTGAGTTAATAATTAAGTAATATATAAAAGATCAAAAACTAGAGCAAATATTTGATTTGCATAACTTGATATAATGTTTGCTAAAGATATAAAAATGAATCAAGATTTTTTTATGGTTCATACACAGTACGTAGAATATGATCTTTATGAGGAATTGAACCTTGGTTGAAAGAAGTAAATATTGCTGAGTATAAGACTGTTTCTATCCATTTTGTTATACAGAAGTGAGAGGTTATTTTTTATTTTATTTATTTATTATTTAAATTCCATTTATATCCCACCCTTCTCCGAAGACTCAGGGCGCTTTACAAACTTAGCAGCTGGTATATCATGCTAAACATAAAAGTAAGATGGATACTATGGAATGGGGATCTTAAGTGTGTGGTAAAACAGATGTATAAGGAGGTCAAGAATAAATATAGATTAAATCAGTGTCTCCACAGGAGCTTGTTGCTTTCATCAAAAGGTGGTGTTGCTACATTTCCCACAAGCTCCAAGCTTTGAGACCTGCGTAGACATCACAGCACATATACAAAAAGGCAGGGTTTATGTGCTGCAGTGTTGCTTTCCTTCATTCTAGTCATATAGCCTCCCCCCACAGGAACCCTGTATTGAATACAAAGTGAATGATGGGCATGAAAAATACATTGAGGCAGTGTGATCATACAGAGAAAAGGAACAGGGATTAACCAGAAAACAGCCATTAATGGAAGAGTGAAAGGGTCAAAAGAACAGGATGACTCAGAAAGTGAGGGTTGAATGGAGAGATGAGGTCCTCAGAAAGAGGGAAGGAAGACATTTAGGCAATATAAGACAATGTATGCAGCAGTGCATCCACATGGTGGAGCAAGATTGTTTTCAAGAACAGAAAAGTATGGAAAAGTACAGTGCATATTTGATGAAAATGAGATTTTGCTTTTTTTCCACCTTTTCTTACCTCCTTCCTTAGTACTGTTAGCATTCTATTTCTTATTTTTTTCTGCACTCTGCATAATGTTGCTTAGCCCAAACTGAAATGGTGTGATAGCTGTGTTTGTAGGTTAGACTTTTTATTTTTAAATTTCAGGGATTGCACAAAGCAAGTATTTGATTTCTTGAAAGCATCTTTCTCTACAATTTTCCTTTACATAAAATAGATTTTAATGGGATTTGATACCTGTTATTTCATGTAAAGTACTCTAATAGCTAAGTGGAGGAAGTGGAGAAATAATATACGAATTTACAAATAATGTACAAATGAAAAGAATATTAAAAAGAAATTATGTTAGTTGATGTTCATGTCCTTAATGCAGACTCATTTTAAGAATGTATGGTGCGTTCTATGCTCACACCCTTGAGTAACCCCCAGTGAAAATTGCTTTCTTTCTGAGGGCTTATGTCGAATTAATATGGGTCTGCAGCTTATTTCTGGATTTAGGTCCAAAATGAGATGGCTTTCTAAGAAAAATCAGTCAGGAGCACTAAAATAGCCTCTTTACACATTGCATATCTACTTGAGAATTCACTGCTACCCCTTGTAGCAAAGTCTGCACATGAAGATGAGATTTGCAAAAAAGGATTAGGGCAGTAATGGGTCTTACCAATTGTATGCTAAAACAGGTTCTTCATGAGTGGCCATATTTCTTTAAATATCAATTGTTAACGGATACATGCTATGTTAAAAGGTGCTTTAAAAAAATAGCCCTGCCCTGATAGGACACTTTGGCCGGAACCCCCAAGGCTCCATTTGATGTTTGGATTTAAAAAAGGGATTTTCCAATCAAAATAACAATTTAGAATAAACAAAAGCTGTATTGGAATAGAATAATTGGAAAAATGGCTAAGACCAGCACAGCTTTAGCATGGGAGAAATTACTGCCTTTCTAACCTGTCCACATCCTTTACAAAGATTCATTAAAGGAGTTCATTAAATAACCACTTAAAAGGAGTGGTGGGTGGGCAACCCTACTTGAATTTTCAAAAGACTTTGACAAGCTTCCCATTAAGGAAAATAAATAAGCAGAGGATCAGAATGCCCTGAATATCTGGTGGAAGAATAATAGGTTATGAAGACTTATAATTAATGGTCTGTTGAAAAGTGCAAAGGAGATAATAATGTGGGGGAAAGTAAGAGTGCGCCCCTTTCTTTTGCATTTGGAATTGCAATATCACATACACTGCTAATGATTATAAGCAGGAATCAGTCTGAGATTGTAAAAATTGCTCAGCTGCAGACATATTTGCAATGTTGAGAGAATCTTGTTCCTTCTTGTTTAAATCTGCCAAATGCAGGTAGTCCTCGACTTATGACCATATGTTCAAAATAAGAGCAAGCAAAGAAGAAGGGAAGCCATGGCACATGCAAGGGAGAAAAAGAGAGAAGGAAGCCACAGTCCATGTGGCCAAAGAAGGGAAAGAGGGCACAGTGTATGTGTGCCTCAGTTCTCCAAGTCTGTGTCCCATTCTTGCACAATCTGGGGAAGATAGTGAAAGATCATGAGAACAGGATGCTGGTTGGAGAACAAGATGAGCTCCAGACATGCGATCCTTCAGAAACCTTACTCCCCAAATTGTGCGCATCATTTCTTCTCCAAATCACATGATTTGAATGCCAGCTTGGGGAAGGAATGTGATATATATGGCTTAGGAAAGATGTGGGATGCACGACTTGGAGATGGAAAAGGAGTGATGTGAGGCCAGAGATGTGGGACTTGAGGCAGCATTTCTGAGTGGCAGCGTGGCACAGAAGATGAAGCCAACGCCTGGAGCCAGTGGCAGTCGGCTAACATTGCTAAAGGCCCCTGACCTATACTGTACTTCAGCCACTGCCCTGGTACTGCCACTGATAAGTGCCACTGTGCAGAGTGGCCAAATGGCATAGATCGGGGGAGAGGGGAAAAGGAGGAGGGGTGGAGTGGTAGTGCCTAGTACCACTGGGCTAGGTAGGTAGCCGAGGCTTCCTCAGCAACTACAGCAAGCCCCATTTCCAGCAGTGGGATTCAGCCGGTTTGCACCAATTCAGCAGAAGCAGTAGCTATTTTTTTGTTGCCCAGGTGCAGTTCGGACTTCCAGAAGTGGCATCCACACAGAGAACCGGTTGTTCACATATTTGAATCCCACCACTGCCCAAGTCACACGTCTCACAAACTGCCTATTGAGGAAGATGTTGATTCTGATAAGCTGATGGCTGAAATGAACAGTTTGTTTATATAGTCACCCTCAAGTCTTGATACTGCCTTATCTTCAACCATAGTTTTAAAGATGTATGTATGTAAATGTATGGGCAATACTTCACATTCTTTTCACTGTGTTGGTAGCAATTGCATTAGTGAGAGATCATTTAGTTATCTGCCCTCTTTCATCTCAAAAGGTTCAAATAGTCTCTTTTCAGTCAACGATAACGAAAAATGATAATCATGTCATTAGGCAATCAGCCTGTGCTCCTTTATGAAGTTCAGGTGAAAATATATAAAAATAGGAGAGAGCTTTATCATGAAGTTACATGATGAGAAACGTTTGAATAAAAGCCAATGTATCAGAACTAATAAATTGATTACAATTATAAAAATCTAACTTCCAAGTAGAGAGGCAATGATATTCTCTCCCAAGGCTCCAAAATATCCAAATCCACCACTGACCGTAATTGATTGCATTACCTGTTTTAATCAGCTCTGAAATATCCTCAGTAGATTCACAACAGGGTTCAGCTAGATAATTTTAAATCGTAATGAATCATATCCCTGGCCCAGATGCTGAGGCTAGAAGATGCTGGTGAACCTCAGATTCCTTATCACAGTCTGGAAACTAGTGATGGGTCACAGTGTCCATGATATGTTGCTTTATGAGAGGTAATTTGGAGACCCACGAATAGTAAAACACTTGATATTTATACTAAGGGTCAGCACTGGGTGCTAACCATTTGGTTTCATTTGAATGAGAGATTATTAGACCTGCTATCATTGGTAGAATCCAACTGTATAACTTTTTTAGTAGAAAATATATCCTTTGATGGGACAGGGGGGGGAAAGTAGTTCTGTCTACTTCTTACGCATCCTCAAAATGTATTGTTGGGTTCTTCCATCTCAAGGGAAGAAAGGAAAAAAAGCCAGGGTGGAAATTAGATGTTGGAGTTTACCATTTCCATATTTGCATATTTAATAATATCCAGTTTTGACTTATACAATTAGCAAGGAGGAATTCCCTTCCATTGTTAGAAATTCAGAGCTTACTCATCAACTTTACAAAGTTCATGGACTGAATGACAGTATTTAATATTTCCATGGATTCAGAACCGAAAGGCTTCTTGGAATACAAAATCAGAAGAACTTTGGATGGATCCAACAATGTTTTTATTTTTGGAATCCTGCTATGTCTGTAAGCAACATAGTAATTAATATTGTTTTGGTAAAGAGAATCTGAGCCTGCATTCTTTGCAAAAATTACCATATTATGGACAGAAATGATTTTAAGACTAAAATGAGGAGAGAAAGAGAAAGCAGGCTATTCAAAAGTGAAGCCAAGGCACCTTGTCTGGAGCTCTGATTTATTAGAAGCAGGCAAACAGTTTAAGTCATTCTGCCGACACACAAAATAACCTCATTATCATTTCTAATACCAATCAATACTCCCCATGCTGCCCTTTGGAGAGAGAAATAAATAAACACCAAGTTTTCCAAGCTGTGTAATTATTGCCAAGATCACATTAGCCAAATAGTGTTAAAGATTTCATGGTAAACCTTTAAGGCTCCCCATGGCTGTCTCCCCTTTCTCTGCCTCATCAATACATTTTTACTCTGAGTGAAACGCAAATTGATATCTGGCCTATTGATTATCTATCTTCCCCTCCAGGCTTCTCCACTTATCCCTCCACTAGCTTTTATTACTATTATTTTTATTATTCTTATTATTGTTGTTGGTCTTATTATTTTTGTTGCTTGTGGCACTTTGTCAGATGGATGTTCTGCTGCTCTCTGGGGCTGCCAAATGGCATTAGAGACGTCCTCTGGCTGGCTTTAATGGCACAATCTCACCATCCCCTGTGAATGGAGGTATTGTTTGAAGTTAACTGATTGATGTGAGAGCCTCCAGCTCCCACTCCCCAGCATGTGGTCCCAAGTGCAACATATGCTTCCTGCTTGCTAGATTTGTCTTCAATAAGAAAAACAGGATTTCTTTTCAATTTTAGGCTTGGGCCAAATTCATCAAGAGAAAAGATGCAAAAGCCAGACCAGATGATCTATTGTCTCTCTTTTGCTACTTAGGAAGTGAATAAAGACTTACTTAAATGGTATATTTAATTTCTCTTCCTCTAGAAAGGGTCATCTGTGTGTGTGTGTGTGTAATTTTATCATACATTCATTTCAGTGTCATTCTATTTAAACTTAATATGATAGAAGTGGACAAAAAGATGTATGGTAGCCTGCAAGAAACAATCCTTTCATGTTTAATTTTTTAATTCTCTTAAATGTTATTTTCCTGCAAACCTCAGCTAAATATTTAATATTTTGGTGCTAGAGAGCAATGGAGAAATCCTTCATAGAAATCCTTCACTAATGACCATGCTAGCTGCAGTGACTGAGAGTTGTAACTGAACAACATGTGGAATATCATAGGTTCTTTGTTTTGTCTAGGGAGATTCTCCGTCATTCAGGTCATAAAAATATGAAGAAGCTTCTTGGATGAGAAGTGAAAAGTCTTCAATCAAAAACAAAGAAAGTCCAGTTGCCTTTTGAAAAATCACTTTTGGGTGTCCTTTTCTTGCTGTAACTTAGTCCCTCATAATTCTAGTGATCTAGAAATGCAGTAGGTGTTTGGGAGGGTGAAAATCATACTAGGAGTCTTTAGATTCCTAAGAGCTGGTTCAGGCTTAGCAGGGGTATGGTACTTTCCTTGGCATCCTACCCTTTGGAGGGGCTTTTGACATTGTCTCAAGATCAGAGTAGTAATCACTCCATTCCCCATAGTAACCATTCCATCTTAGTTTGCTAGACTGAATTTCTCACAGAATTATTATATTGGCAAGTATGCACTGACATAAAGAGAGAAAACAGAGTGATTAACACCTCTTGGAAAATGATGGGGAAATTTTATAGAGCTTAGGTAGAATTTCCTCCAGCAGTTGCTATTTCTCTTTTTCCTATCCCAAGCCAAACTGCTCTGATGAGTTTTCTAAAGAGATTCTGGAGCCCCACTTGGAAGGGCTTCATATGTTTTAATGAAAGGACTCTGCCATGTCACTTTCCAGACACTGAGGAAAGAAAAAGGGATAGCTAATAATAACAACCAAGGATACTTTCAGGCAGTTTTATTAAACTTGTCCCTGTCTATCAAAATGTTGTTCATACCCCTACTCAAAAGATGTAGAAATATCTCCCTACACATACACATGCCATTTTGCAACTCACAAATAGGATTACAAAAAGGTGGGTGACAATTCAACTCTAAAATATAATTTCACTTACAGACCATTCTGCTTTCCCACGGAACCATAAGAATTGTAATTCTTTGACTGTGGCAAGCTATGTTTTTTTTAAAAAGAGTTCCCAGCATCTTACCAAATTAAGATTCTCAAGACATTCTGAAAAAAGCAATGACAATTAAACTAATATAAAAATATTATTCTTTGTGGCTTAGATCTATTGGATGTAGACACAGTGGGATGGAGGGAACAGCTGTGTTCAAAAATGTTCTTTTCCTCTTTCTTTCAGAAGAAAGGAGATTAGCCCTTATTTTTAGGGATTTTTCCCCCCATTTGGCAGATCTATTCCCTTATGGGCAATCAATCAAACCAAGTAATTGTGTATAAAATGCAAGGTTAATCATTTACTGAAGCAATAAAAAGTCTCTACATATTTTGCACTATAGTGCACAAAAATAAAAATAAGTCCATAATGAAAAATATGAACCAATTTCCCTTATACAGTAATTTCTCTGTGAATGAAGAACACACACACACACACACACACACACACACAGAGAGAGAGAGAGAGAGAGAGAGAGAGAGAGAGAGAGAGAGAGAGAGAGAGAGAGAGAGAGACTAATGCAAATTACAACTTGTGCTCTATATTTGAACTGGAAATGTAAGATGGTAGCAGAAGCACATTCTGATTATGTCATTATATTATATACGCTTTTGAGCTGATGGGATACAGATAGTACAATATGTTGACTTGTGGTTTTTTTCCCCTAAATTAGAAAATCTAGCTTGCATAGAATTTGAGGATTCTTGGATTATAAGTGGGTTTTGTTTCATATTGGACAAATTGTGCCCATTTTTTTCTATTACAGTAGCATCTGCTACAGCTAAGGCTAATAAATTTATCTGCACTTTCTTAGCCTTACCGGAAAGAATTCAATTCCAATCAAATTCTTTACTTATGGTTCAAGTTAAGCCAATGGAAACAACTGTATAGAACCAAACAATTAATAGAAAAAGAAAGTGAAATGATTCTTAACTTATATTTGGTATTAATTGTTGTCTTGTTTTAGTAACTGCAAGAATAAATTTGATTACTCTTTAGGAGGGTTCATAGTTCTGGTATTAGTTAGTAGGTTTATTTTAAAATGTAAAAATGGCCATATGCTTCTCTCCAGTTTATTATGTGAAAACTCTTCACTGCCATAGTTATTTCCAAGGTGATACTTATTTAGGGTACTTTTTTTCCACAGTCTGTTAAAAATGTCAGGAAAATGTAACACCATAACAGAAAAGATAACTGCATGCTGGAAAAGTGGAAAGTATGAAAAATAAATTCAAAACCAAATCCGACTTTATTGTTTTTAATAGAATTGAAGTATATTACAATAACCTAACCTCATTAAAATACACTCCAAGAACCAGTGGGATTCCTATTTCCTAATGTTGTCCCCTTTTAAGGGTTAACATAGATTAGTTCTACCTGTAAAATTTGTACTACACTTTCTTTGTATGTTTTAAATAAAGAATATACAATTCTTGTCCATTTGTACAGTATCTTACTTGGTGAATATTTCTTCATTAAAAATATCTTATGAACAAATGCTGGATACCAAAAACTGTCTTGCTAAAGATTTATAGAAATTCTGCATATTTCTGCTTATTCCAGAATTTGATATCTGCTAGCTAATGATTTTCTTTTCATTGTTTTCTATTTTTCTTTTGTTTTTAATTATGGATTTACAGTATTCATCACACTTCTTCTAATTTTAGAAGTCCTTGATACCCTAAGAACATGCTCTAGAAACAAGAACTCAGACTGAGTCACTAGAATTTATCTAAACCTTGTTTGCAACTAATATGCTGTTTTATTACCATGACAGTCTGAGCATAACAATGGGCATGCATTAAGAGCCAGATGGCTGAGATAATTTACACTTTCTGTTTTCATTTGTAATTGATTTGCAAATAGAAGATGCCACTCCAGAATTGACAGATATATCACACTTCTCCTACAGCACCATTTCTGGCATAAAATACATCCTCTTGCAGAAAAATCTGTAGGAGAAGAGCAGGCAGAGTTCAGGGGTGGAGTTAAGCACCTTAGCGTCATTGCATTCCTTTACATTCCCACAAATGTTCCAAATCCAACCCTTTTTGAATTCCATTGAATTCAATTTAGCATTGAACTTTAGTTTCCTAGATCCTAATGCATATACTTGAGCAATAAACCTTTTGAACTGCAACTTAATATATGGTCCTGATCCTTAGAGCCTGACAGAATCCCAAGCAATCTTCACTGTCTGCATGCATATAAACATACATATTTTAGTTCCCAAAATTTTGTATCACTCTCCTACCTTCCACTCATGACATAGTATTGAGCTGGGAGTAGGGAAATTCACATCTATTTTCATCAAGCTCACTGAGCAATCATAGCTTGATCTATCTCACAATGTTCTTGGGATAATAAATCAGGAGAGAAAAACTGTGTACCTCTGCTTTAAACTCCTAGAACAAAAGATGATTGTAAAGCAATAAAATGATGAAGAAAATAAAATTAAGCAATGTATATGGAAACATCAATTACTTTCAGAAACAGGATTCTAGATTCTTACATTTAATCACATATCTCAACTGTGAGCCATGAAGATGATACCATCATGATTCTCTTTCAGTATATGGAGCTTATGCGAGTCTGAATGAAGATAAGCAGACTTAGGTTCAACCTTAGCAAGACTGAATTGTTGTGAATTTGGGCTGTTCCAAGAGCTATAGAGCTTTTATCAGTTTTGGAGGCGGTTGTATAACATTCATTTGGCTCCTGCAGCAGCTGTAGCCTTTGCACAAATCAAGCCTTTGTATAAATTTTACCCATTCCTAGATTGGAGGGACTCTAGACACAATCACTCATGCCTAAATTACGTCTCATCTAATCTACTTTTCATATTATCATCTAATACAAGAAAACTACTAAAAGCTATAATTGGCCTAAATGCAGCAACTCAAGTAGTATGTGTTCATTTCAATATGTCTGTAATATTGCTATTGCATTTGGTTACCAGTGAGTTTTTGGGTGCCGTACAAAATGCTGCTGAACGTCTTCATAACACAGAGTCTGGATATTTGCAGCATTATCTGTCTCAAGTAATCTTTACCCCATTTTATAAGAATCAACCAGTTGCAATGTATGGCTGTGAAAGTTGGACCATAAGGAATGCTGAGCATCAAAGAATTGAGGCCTTTGAACTATGGTGCTGGAGAAGACTCCTGCGAGTACCTTGGACTGCAAGGCGTTCAAATCAGTCAGTCCTAGAGGAGATTGACCCTGACTGCACTTTAGAAGGCCAGATCCTAAAGATGAAACTCAAATACTTTGGCCACCTAATGAGAAGGAAGGACTCACTGGAGAAGAGCCTAATGCTAGGAAAGATTGAAGGCAATAGAAGAAGGGGATGACAGATAATGAGGTGGCTGGATGGGGTCACTGAAGCAGTGGTCATGAGCTTAAATGGACTACAGAAGATGGTAGAGGACAGGAAGGCCTGGAGGAAAACTGTCCATTGGGGTCATGATGGGTCAGACACAACTTCAGAACTAACAACAAAAATAAGAATCAATTTATCTAACATGTTCCAGGTCCCATCAATTAAACAGAGTCATCTGATGAAAACCTGGAGACATGGCTTTTCTGCTACAACACTTACCATATGGAAAACCTTTCCCCCAAAATTACAGCTGGCCTTGATCTGATTGGCCTTTAAGAATTATCCTATGAAAATGCATGGTAGGCTCACCAGCTGGATTCTAAGTAAGAGAGTTTCTTGTTGATTTTTTTTTGTTGAGGATCCCATTTACATCCAGCCTATACCCACCTGTTGTACTTCACCTTATAGCAAAAGTACAATTTAGGATAAAATATTAGAAAATATTACTGTATATATTATTAGGTTTTATATACTTTTATCTTTTAATATTGTAAGCCACTCAGAGTTATTGTGTGACAAGATAGATGCGTAATAAATTTTACAAATAAATAAACCAAATATTCTTCATGATTTGATACTATTTTTTAAGGTATTCAGTGTATGTATTGTTACTTGGGAGATACAAATGCATTTATGTGTAATCAAGCTTTGTTCCCTTTTGTATTAAAATTTGTATTAAAATACTTTTTAAGGCTTTGAATCCCATTTTTAACTTCCCTAATATACATAATTATATGCAATGATGTAACCATGTGAACATATTGTTATTGTATATTGCCACATTTGTTTCTAAAAAAGGATTTTGAATTATCTTCATTAATTACTGAACTGCATTGCTATAATTTTCTGCGGTTATTTTCTCTACTGTAAATCATGGCTGTTATAGGATTTTTATTATATTGTATACTATGAAGATTTTTTTAGACAGCAGTATAGAAATTGGATAGTCAATAAAATAATAGTCTTTGCTTCCTCATAAGTGAGACCAGCATAAACCACAATGTTACGTGACCACACCAACTTACAACAGGAGTTGAGGCAGATCCAGTTGCTGTCATTTGGTGAATTCCACATGGTCAGTTCAACCCACCATGTGATGGCCATTTGCAACCTCCTGCCAGTTTCCTCATTGACTTTGTTTGTGGAAAACTGTCAATGAAGGTTGAAAATGGTGATCATGTGACTGCAGGATGGTGGGACCATTATAAAGGTGAGCTACTTGTCAAAGCACCCAAATCCAATCATATGACCACAGGAACACTGCATGGCCACAACTATGAGGAACAGTCATAAGTCCCTTCATTCAGTATTGTTGTAACTTTTAACAGTCAGTGAATGAATGGTCACTTATATCTATATAATACATTAAGCAAAGTTTTGTTCATGTGGTAAATATGAAAAATGAGATATGTTGCTGCATTTGGGTATAAATTTTCCTCTGCTGCTAAAACCAGAGTTCATTAAAACGGACCAGGAAAAGATAAATGGTTTTTTTTTCATCATTTCAAACACTAATAATCTTTACTTAATTTCTCATAGATAATATTACCCATTAGAAAAATGAACTGTAAATGTTAATAAGACAACTGATGCTCCTAAGCTTTGTTAAACACAATAGCTGTGAAATTACAATTTCCATTAGAGATTGGATGAATATAGCCACAATGCATACACTAGGGAAATACTGAGTCTTTAATCTGTTAACTGCATGCCATTACTGTTAAAGGCTGCTAACTTCTAAAGAATAATGGAGAGTTTTGTAAGTGTGTATATGTATGTGTGCAGTTAACATATTTTCTCCAACACAAGATAAGTAAGGGAAGAATGAAATCTGACATGAAGGATGTCATAGAATTCATAGGGCTGGAAGGGACTTTGGAGGTCTTCTAGTCCAACTTCCTGCTCAAGGCAGGAGATCTTATATCATCCCAGATAAACAGTTGTCCAATATTTTATTATTATTATTATTATTATTATTATTATTATTATTATTATTATTATTAATTTTATTTATATACCGCCCTTCTCCCGAAGGACTCAGGGCGGTGAACAGGGCAAATATATAAAAAAATACAAAAATACAAAAGTTAAAAGAAAATTAAACATATGCCCGACTAAAAACAGTAAATACAAATATTAAGAATGACCATAAAACCCAACCCATCCCCCATCAGGCCAGGCCGGCTTGTTCAAATAAGAGTGTCTTCAGATCGCGACGGAAGGAGCGAAGGTCGGGCGCCATCCGGAGCTCAACCGGCAGCCGATTCCATAGCTCCGGGGCGCCCACAGAGAAGGACCTCCCCCTGGGGGCCACCAATCGACATTCTCTGACCGGTGGCACCCTGAGGAGGCCCTCTCTGTGGGAATGCACAGGGCAGAGGGAAGTTGATGCTGGCAGCAGGTGCTCCCTAAGGTACTCCGGACCCATGCCATGTAGGGCCTTAAACACCATTACCAGTACCTTGAATCTCACCCGGAAGACAACTGGTAACCAATGCAGCTCACGGAGCAGAGGTGTGACATGGGAGTATCGGGAGACTCCCAACACAACTCTCACAGCTGTATTCTGTACCAGTTGGAGCCTCCGAGTGGTCCTCAAGGGCAGCCCCATGTAGAAAGCCTCCAGCGATGGAGCAACCACAACTCTGAAAGTTAAGCTATTCCATTGTTAATTGTTCTCACTGTCAGGAAATTTCTCCTTAATTCTCAGCTGGATCTCTCTTTAACAAGCTTCTGACCCTTGCTTCTTGTCCAACACTCAGGTCAACCCCCTCTTTTCCGTGACAGTCCTTCAAAATGCTGAAAAACAGCTATTATGTCTTCTCTTCTCTTCAATAGGCTAGACATACTTTTTTCCCTTAACCATTCATCATGTTGTTGTGCTACTCACTGTTCAACATTGAATTCATAGAGGATTCATATATATGAAAATTATCAATGTTTCGGTCACTTTTTAATATTAAGATTAATGATAGAATCCTATTATTTTTGACACTGGACCAAATGGTGTTAAAATGCATTCTACTCCAATTAGCAAAAAGCTCGCCTTATAATGAAAATCATCTGCTCTCTAGGAAGTAATTTGCCACCCTTTGGGATGAGCACGCCTGGATCTGAGCCCCAAGGTCCAGCCCTAATTGCACTACTTATATTCCAAATAAAAAAGGTTCAGTGTAGCAGTTAAGGCATCAGGCTAGGAACCAGGAGTCCATGGATTCTAATCCTGACTTCAGCTAATCACTTTCTTTCAGCCCTAAGAAATAGACAATGGCATACCATCTCTGAAATCTTACCCAGAAAACTGCAGGGATTTGTCCAGGCAATTGTTAAGAGCCAACGTTGACTGGAAGGCACAAAAATATTTTAAAAATAGAATCATCATAGCAGGAACATTGAAAACACTTATACTCACTCTGGAAATAGCCTGCTTTGGTTCATCATTCTTTATTTGATACATTAGCAAATGAGGAAATATTTAACAATGACTTGCAATTCCTAAAGGCGTTTTATTCCAAAAGTTTAAAAAGTTTAAAAAGCATTTCCATTTAAAATGCAGAAGTAAAACAGAGTTTAACAGAGTAATCCTTTAAGTGTGTAAGCAGAAGTAAACCAGAAGTAAATGGGCTGAGGAATTATTGAAATAAATCCGATCAATAAAACAAACTATGTTGATGGGAGGAGCCATTTCATTGATATATTTCTCTTCAAATCATTGGTCATTTTAACCACTTAATTCAAATTACTTTTTTGCTAGCTCTACTTCAGACATGCTTTGCAATCTACACTTTCAGATACAGCAGAGAAACAACTGCAGAGGCAAAATACATACATTAGTATATCAGATTTCCCAGATGGACTAATGCCATCCACAGTTTATGTGCATGGACTGGGAAGCCCCAAAGCTACAAGAGAAGTTGGTTTGCTTTGATAGAATGAACTGGGTTGCCCTGTGCTGAAAGAGAGGTCAAGTCTGAGACTGGGTAATGTATGTGATAAACAAGGGGCAGGTCTACTGGAAAGTGACTATGGGAATTTAAAACAAACCTTTGGGCATACTAAAGTTAGAACTCAACTTTTGCCATCACACTCCCTCCTATCTGGAGATGCCTCATTATTACTCTGTCCAATATAAAAGAATGGATGATAACGATAATAATAACAATAACAATAATAAAGTTGGAAGGGACCTTGGAGATCATCTAGTCCAACCCCCTGCTCAGGCAGGAAATCCTATACCATTTCAGACAAATGGCTGTCCAGTCTCTTCTTAAAAACCTCCAGTGTTGGAGCATTCACACCTTCTGGAGGCAGGTTGCTCCACTGCTTAATTGTTCTAACTGTCAGGAAGTTTCTCCTTAGTTCTAGGTTGCTTCTTTCCTTGATGAGTTTCCATCCATTGCTTCTTGTCATGCTTTCAGGTGCTTTGGAGAATAGCTTGACTCCTCTTCTTTGTGGCAGCCCCTGAGATATTGGAACACTGCTATCATGTCCCCCTCATCCTTCTCTTCATTAAACTAGACATAACCAATTCCAGCAACTGTTCCCTATATGTTTTAGCCTCCAGTCCCCTAATCATCTTTGTTGCTCTTCTCTGTACTCTTTCTAGAGTGTCAATATCTTTTTTACATCGTGGTGACAAAAACTGGATGCAGTATTCCAAGTGTGGCCTTACCAAGGCATTGTAAAGTGGTATTAATATTTCATGTGATCTTGATTCTATCCCTCTGTTAATGCAGCCTAACAATGTGTTGGCTTTTTTTGGCAGCTGTATTTATTTAAAACATCCAAATTCAAAATAAGAACAAATTCTATACCATGAAAGCTACTAAGCAGAGGAACCACCTGCGTCCTGAAGTCATGGGTGTTCCATCACTGGATGTTTTCAAACAAAGATTGGGCAGCCATTTATCTGGGAATCATCTGAGGAAACGTGCAGGGGACAACAATAGAAGACCTCCAATATAACTTTCAACTTTATGATTCTATGAAAATGAGGAATAAACTTGAAAACAGCTGAATAAGTAGATGCAAAACCATGCCTGATAATAGGAATTGTAGGACTTGGTAACTCCCTATACCAGTGTCTCTCCATCTTAGAAACTTTATGATATGTGGACTTCAGCTCCCAGAATCCTCCCAGACAGCATGCTTAGATCTTCCCTCATAGAAACCCTATTAAACCCTATTCAGTGTTGCATTTTTTACAACACTGAAACCTGAATTCAATATTCTGATATGAATAAGCTCAGTCTATAGTATCTTCCATGGGCCACAGTCAATTATATACAAGTATTGGGACCAATCCCCATTTCAGTTCCCCTGACTTTCCCAGTGTCATATTCCATCTGCTGGGATCAGAGCCAGAGATGAAAAAGAAAAGTAACCATGAGTAATACCAAAATAACACATCATTTAGCTTCTTCACTCTCAGAATTAATTCTATATGCCCATACTCTTCTGGTGTAGCAGAAGGAGAAACCAGCTAGTGATACATTCAATTGCTGTCTTATGAGCCATTAGTCTGCTCCATTCCCAGACCTATCTTCTTTTAGTTGTATTCCCCTTGGTATTTACAAAGTGTATTTATTACTGCACAGAAGTTGTTAAGCTTCTTGGATGAGAAGCGAAATGTCTTCAAAAAAAAAGTCTAGTTGCCTCGTGAAAAAGCATCTTTGGGGTCATACCTGTTAGATTGCAAGACATTAAGTTTCAAGAGCTTCAGCAGACAGGCATTGGGATCTTACAGCATGTTTGTTCCTCTCTACACCAGCATTCCTGAGTACAACCCTTAATGCTTTTCATTATACAAGGAGTTCTCATTTAGCAATCACCTTGCTTTGCAATTTTTCATAATTCTGATGATGGTGGTAAAGTAATTTTGTGACCAATCCACTCATTGACAACTTTCGTAGATCTATAAAACAAAAAGCTGAAAGCTGAAGTAAGATCACAAGCATGGTTACAGTTTCACTTAGGGACTGTTTCACTGAATGGCTATCCCAATTGTGGCTGGTAATGCAGACTGCCTATAAAGAAATAGCCAATAAAAAGGATATTTATTTAATTTATCATATTTCTATACCTGCCACCCCAGAAAGTGACTCAGGGCAGCAAACATAATAAAACAATTCAAATACCTGAAAACCTATTAAAATACAACTAAGATACATTTAAAAGGTTTTTTTAATTGTAGAAAAAAACATATAATACATTCCAATTAACCATCATGTAATTTATCTGGCAGGTTCCACCCAATATTATGGGTTTCACAGGTCGATTGAAAAAAAATATGCTAAAGACTTTCTAGAGAGCTAGTCTCACTTCAAGTAATTTCATTGAGAATAAAATTGTCTCCTGATTACCATAAAGAGATTCATAATTTAGAGTAACCTAGAAAGGAAATCTTTTCGTAGGAATCCTATTTCTTGCCTCCTTTGTGAGAAAGCCATAATGGAACTTGGACCTTTTCCTGGCTCTTTTACTCCGCAGATTCCTTCCCAGTCTTTGTGCAAGTTCAAAACAAGTAGAGCCATTTTCAGCATAGAAAACTCTATCTCAACATAATGTCTTGTTCAGTGCACAAAGGGATGTTCGCATTTTTCTTGAAAAATTTGCAATAACCTTGACTATTTCAAGAGAGTGATTATTGAGTCTAGATCAAGGGTCCACAACCCTTGAGCAGTGGCTTAATACCGGGCCATAGCCTATTTGGAGTGGCTGGTCAGGCACTCACATGCGTCCACTGCTGCTCATGCAAGTCAAGCTGCATGCATGCACATTGGCTCATGCTACCCATGGCTCGCACAAGGGCTGTGTGCATATGCACGGTGGTCTACCACTCAGTCAAAGGCTAGGTGTGTGTGCCAACCCACTGCTCATGCAGCCCAGTTCCCCTTCCACCCCACTCCAGCTGGGCCACCAAGACACAAAGATTGGAGAATGCTGCTCTAGATGATTGGTCTAAATTTACAGCATGGATTGGAAAATGTTTAAAAATTTTCTGAGCTGTTCCATCTCAATTTCTGGTTGAAATGCATGGGACACTTTTGGAGGCTTTTTGCAGCTGGGATTCCATGACTTTGGAAACACCCAGCTATAGAGTTTGGCAGAAAGAAGGAAGGGGGGAACACTGCCTCTGACCTCAAGGATGAGAATATGAAGAATTCTATGTTTCCTGGGCCACAATTTTGCATCGTTTAATGTTTTCTTAAGTGGAGAGCCTAAGGAAAGAATTAGTATACTCTGTCATCTGCAATGGTTTGAACTGGACCAAGCTGCTTAGGGAACTTATGGCAAATTATGCAACGCATTACCAAAAAAGACCATGACATATATGTGTGTTGTTGTAACAAGATCAGATTATTCATCCATGTAACGACCACCATTCAGTTACTGTTGTGACTGGAGCCGATTAATGTTCCCTATTTGCAGAAAATACTCATTATTTATTGAACAGCAACTGCACAGCTTCCTCATTACTAAGGTAAAAAAAATGCCATTCGCACTCTGAGCAAACAGCATCCAACGCTTTGCTCCTGTGATCATCACAAATCTACAGGTTCCCGCAGAACATTTGTGATGACTCTAGCTGATGAGCATGAAATTTAATTTACACTAATCGGTCTGAGGCAAGGGGTGCATGAAATTAACCTGACGCATTAATTTTACATTTTGCAGCACCTATTTGTCACTCCAAATAAGTGTAAATAGGCTCCTCAGCTAGGCTTTTCTCCTAACCCAAAACTATAATTCATAGTTAACTTACTAAATGGACAGTAAAATGGACAGTACTAGATAACACTGCCCAGCTTCCTACAACAAATAGTTGTGTGAATAGTTGTATGATAGTTATCTAGAATGAGGCGAAGGCCTCTGTGCTAGATGATTAATGACAATCACTCCAAAAGAAAATTTAGATAAATATGTCCATCCATTACTGCAGGACTTTGAAGACTATATTTAACTTCAGTCTTTAAGATCTGCATGACTGTACATTGCCAGATGCTGAAGAATAATTGTGTGGCAATTCTGTTAGGTCTCATCTAACGGGGCCCTGCTTATGCTCTCCTTTCATGAAATTGTGCAATCTGTACATTCCTAGAGATCTATATACATTATAATGTCAATATGTCACAGGATACTTTAAGTCTTCAAAGCCATAGATGTAACTTAGGTCTAGCAATCTCTGACATATATGAAATCTTGTTAGTACTTCATCTACTTAATATGTGACATTGTAGTCCTGTCCCTGATAATTCCTTGAACTAAGAGTAGCTAGGAAACAAAAGTCAGTTTAACTACCTCTTGCAGTGTTCATTTAAGAAAGTCAATGGAATTCATTGCATGATGAAGTTAAGGACTCAGGTTGGAAGTAATATATAGCTGGCAGGGGAGTAACATTTGGCATCACCTATCATTTCCCCCTGTGTAATGATTCTATTAATCCACTTGGGATCTCATCTAGCTTCTTCATTACAGGCTTCAGAAGGAGGGCTCTTTGCTCACTGTGAATCAAGAGGAGATCATGTCCCTCATTTAAGACCCAACATATCTTTTTGACTGTTTGCTAATTATATAGCTACCTTGCTTCATTCGTCTCCAGCAGTCATTAAAATTCAACACCATGCTTCCTAAGCAATGCCATTTCTGCTCTTGGACAGACATTTGTAGATGATGTTGATGATGATGACGATTGCCAGGACAATTGTTAATACTTTTAGAATAAGTATAACTGATCCCAGTACTTGAGCCTTTGCTGGGCATTTAGTTTCTGTCAAGTTAAAAAATAAAAATGAAAGAATAAACAAGGATAAGAAAAGTCTTGAAAGGACTTGAGCTTTTCAAAGGATCCTGCAGCCTGACATTAAATATTGATAAAAAATGCAAATTGTTTATTGATTTTCTGCTAGGCAGGGCTGAGATAATGAGAGAGGGGCCTGCTTTAAGGGTAGATGCTGGAGAGACTTTAAAAAAACAATGCCCACCCTCCACTTTTTTATTCATTAAAAATCATCGTTGATAGATTGAGTTAATGAGGTCTTCTGGTTCACTTGATGTTTCAGACCTTCCTCCTAGTTTGAAGAGAAAGGAGATCAATGCACCTTTATTGTACATGGCTCCCAACAAGCAATCCACTTAAAAATGTGCTAGAAAAAAATGCTGTAGTGTACTGGGATATTTTGAGCACTGGTGAAGGTGGCTTGATAATAAATCTGTAATATACATGCATCCTCGCACCTCAAAAGGGAAATTATTTGTGAAAGGTGATACTTCTGCTTTCCATAAATATTTGCTTTTCAGTTTAAATTTCATAATGCCAATATCATCAGTGATACATGCCTTTTATCCCCAAAGACATTTGGCACTGTTGGGATAAAGTTTTGTGTGTCTTTGTGTGCATGTGAAAAGACCATGATAGATAGATAGATAGATAGATAGATAGATAGATAGATAGATAGATAGATAGATAGATAGATAGATGATATGATATGATATGATATGATATGATATGATATGATATGATATGATATGATATGATATGATATGATATGATATGATATGATATGATGATATGAAACACAAAAGATAGAAGAAATGCTAAGGTGGCACAAATATTCATAATGCAGCTTCCTAAACCAAATTTAAAGAGTAAAGAATACACAGGACTGCTCATTGCTATCTTTATTTTCTATTTTATCCATCAAATTTATTATACTGCCCACTCCAGTAAACTCTGGGTGGCTTACAAAATAAAATACTAAATTAAAACAATGAAAAACACAGATAAAACAAAACAAGGTGCCCAGATTAAAAACAACATTAAAAACATACCCAGCTTTTCATTTCGACCCCAAACCACCCCAGTGATGCCCTCGACGTGATGTCCCGCTGCCTAGAGGCGGTTCGGGTCTGGATGGGGAGGAACAGGCTTCGACTCAACACTGACAAGACTGAGTGGCTGTGCGTACCGGCATCTCGGGATATTCAGGATATCCCATCCCTCCCTATGGGGGGTGAGTTATTACCCCCCGTAGATAGGGCTTGCAACTTGGGAGTCCTCCTAGATTCACAGCTTTCCTTAGAAGACCATATAGTAGCTGTGACTAGGGGGGCCTTCGCCCAGGTCCGCCTGGTGCGCCAGTTGCGGCCCTATCTAGACCGGGATGCCTTACGTACGGTCACTCACACGCTCGTGACCTCTCGTCTAGACTACTGCAACGCTCTCTACATGGGACTATCCTTGAAGACCACTCGGAGGCTCCAACTGGTACAGAATGCAGCCGCGAGAGTTGTGTTGGGAGTTTCCCGACACTCCCATGTTACACCTCTGCTCCGCAAGCTGCATTGGCTTCCAGTTGTCTTCCGGGTGAGATTCAAGGTGTTAATAATGACCTACAAAGCCCTACATGGCATGGGTCCGGAATACCTTGGGGAGCACCTGCGGCCAGCGTCAACTTCCCTCCGCCCAGTTCGCTCCCACAGAGAGGGCCTCCTCAGGGTGCCACCGGTCAAAGAATGTCGACTGGTGGCCCCCAGGGGGAGGGCGTTCTCTGTGGGTGCGCCAGATTTATGGAACCATCTTCCAGCCGAGCTCCAGATGGCGCCTGACCTCCGCTCCTTCCGGCGCGATCTCAAAACCTACCTTTTTGAACAAGCTGGCCTGGCCTGATCGGATGGGGTTGGGTTTTATAAATTTGTTTTAACTTTTTAATGTGTACTAATTTATTCATGGGCATTGTTGTTTAATCGCTTTTAATTTTTGTATCTTGTTTTTAATATGTATTGCCCTGTTCACCGCCCTGAGTCCTTCGGGAGAAGGGCGGTATACAAATTAAATTAATAAATAAATAATAAATAAACTATTAAAACAAAGCATGACAGCACACACACACACACACACACACACACACACACAAACACACAGACACAAACAAACAAACACATCAACCCAGGCCTGGGACCAAAGACAGGTCTTCATCTGTCATCAGTGTGTACACCTAAATAGCCTGGAGATTAATTTACCCTCCTTATGTCAAAAGACATATCAATACAAATTATTTTTCTGATTCTCTTATTTTTTGAAAAATATTCTGAATGAAAGATCCAATAACCTGGGGAGAATTAACAAGTACCTTTTTTTAAAAAAAAGAAAAGAAAAGAATACACACACACACACATTGTACATATATATGTATACTGTACATATATATGTACGGTACCAATATTCATATAATTAATTATAAATAACAAAGTAAGGTTATATCATTACTTTTTCAGAAGATTCATAGCATTTGCATTTTGTATATACATTCTGTCTTTATCTTCAGACAAGGGCAGATTTCTCCATTTTAGGACTAAGATGTCATTCTATTTTATCAGGTTACAGGCTTTCACTTGCTTGCTCCATATTTTTTCTTTTATTATTCAAGCTGCCTCTACATATTTTATATTCCTCTAGAGCAAAATAACTGTATTTCCACCCTGCAGAGGTCACAATTACTGGCTTATTCAGTGCATAATTAACACTCAACAATTGGGTATTTGTGACATATTAACAAGTTCTAAACATGCTTATTTCTGCTACCGTGATTAACACCTGACAGTTTTTTGCTGCCTGTCTTGTTTGGTCTTCTTCATCACTTTTAATAAGTTTTTCTTTTTATATTTTTCCTAGAACTTTTTTTAAATGCTTCCTGTATGAAACTGGATCTAGGGGCTAACTCTAGGCATAGGGTCCTCTGCTTGGAAATTGTAATCCCAATCTTTGTTTTGTTTCTCTATAGTATGTCATCCCTCTAAAGCTAGCTGAAACCAGATTTTAATTCAAAATCAAACTGTTGACCTATCCAAAAGTAGAAAATCTAATGTGGTGAGGATTAAGCAAATCCTCTGAATGACAGTAATGGAAAAATCCATTGTTTGGTCTGTAACAATTATTTTAGGCTATAAACCTGAGAAGTATAATTCTTGTGCATTGGCCATAAGACTATGGAGCTCAAAAAAGGAGATAATTTTGAATTTCTCTGTAGATCTTCAGCTCAAATGCTTTATTTTATTTTCAATTATACAAAGGTTCTTTTTTATTTCTGAATTTTGAATATACACTTTTCCTTGAATTTTTCATTTCATTTTCTCCTATTTTGCCAATCAACCGGGTTTATTTGTATATTCTTAGAATTGAGTAACTGGTTTCTAATAAATATATTAGAACAGCAAGTAACATAATGCTACTCCTAGCAATATCACTTAGATGCAACAGTCCTTCTCTCCATATCTTCTTCGGTCCACAGAGCAAGAGTGATAATGGTGACCCACTATGTAAAAATAAAGGCAAGAGGCAGGAAAGGGTTTGTGGAACCACTAAGTATCTTACTGAACTGAGCAAAGAAATATTGATAAACACAGATGCAAAATGTTAATGCAAATACAAAACATCGATAAATGCAAACGAACTACATTTCAATACATATCTCACAGTGAGGAAACATGTGACCAGCTGATATATCCTCTGTCTTTGGAAATCTCTTCCCACCCCCAGAGGTATATATGTAGTCACCACACTGCTAGCCTTTCATAGCTGTTTTATTTCCATATGCCTTTTATCCTACTTCTCTGAAAACTGGTGCCAAATGCAGATATTTATTTTTGAAATTGTAATTGTTTTATAACATTTTTTGTACTTGCATGCTACCTAGAGTTCTTTGGAACAGGTTAGAAATATTGCTAATTAATGAAATAGTAAATGTTAACCACTGTGGGGCATGTTTGAGGCTGGACTGTTCCTTCTTTCTGTTTAAATTAGCCTGGGCTGTATGGACAAACTTCTACTACCCTGTATAACAGAGACTTTCCTTATAAAGCTTCCCTTTTCACCTTGCTGTTGCTGGCTTCTTTTTTGGAATAAGTTGATACTGTGAGAGGAAGGAGAAGTGACTATTCTACAGTACATCTTGCCCTCTGACTCTGACAGATCTCTATGAACTGAGTTCTATTCTAGTCAAATCATCCATTCAATTTGGATGATGAGTTCAAGGCAATGGTTGGAATAGAATTGATTTGATTAAAAAATGCATGCCTGCATGAGTGAAAAAAGTCCAAATCAGTCAATTTGGAGACATTTAATTCAATGCAATGATTTATGTTCTTGCTTTGAGGTAAAAGTTCAAATCTTTGAACCAAAGCTTCACAGGGTCTTACATTTTGGAAATAAATATGGAAAGAGAACTGACAGAGAAATTCATGAAGGAACCATGACAACCATGACAAAGAGTAGAGTGAGTAGAAGGCAGTTGACTGGAAACATCTTGTCTGGAGACCCATCAAAACCTGAGCCTTGGAATTATATTCTACTACCAAACTAGTAACGAGTCAACTAAAGCTGAAAGGCAGAACAGATATTCACCCTCTTGCAGATTGTACGCTGAAGCCTTGACTTGAATTATTCACTCCATCCATATTTTTTTTTCAAATTGCACACTACCTTAGCTGTCCTCAGAAAAAATAATATCCTGTACTTGTCAAATAAAAGCATGATTATCATGATGGTGTCTCATAAAAGGAAGGCATTTCTGCATCCCTAGTCCCCACTCTAACAATATCTCAATTCTTGGACTACCATGAGAGTTCAGATACTATAAAGAAATCAATTAAGAAAACTTATTTCTTTTTTCTCCAGAGATATTCATTATGCATTTATGCAAACATACATATCAGAACTATCTTTTAGAAATGGCAATTCCCTTCCTCCCCACCCTTTTTTTTTAAAAAAAATTCTTATGGTGTTTGTGGGCCTATGATGTTTTAACTGTAGAATGATGCACTTAGCCTTGGAATGGCATTTATTCTAAGAAAATATGAACTATTCTTATTTGCAGGATTCACTTTTTTGCCATGTATATCTATATATTCATACTGGACTGTGATATTTCTCTATGTCACATATGTGTGTGTATGTGGGTATATGCATAATGGTATTTTTTGAGAGCTGAATGCAATGAAATGTCATTAAAATGTATGCAGATTAGTATACATTTAAAATGACAATAAAGATTCTATTCTATTCTATTCTATTCTATTCTATTCTATTCTATTCTATTCTATTCTATTCTATTCTATTCTATTCTATTCTATTCTATTCTATTCTATTCTATTCTATTCCTGGTTATGTTTGATGCAAGAAGCCCATTCAGTGCTGTTCAATATTGCAGGGAAAACCTAACGTCTACCTCTGTGTCAAAGGACAAAGCCCAAATCATGTTAGAGCAGTGTTTCTTAACCTTGGCCAGCTGTCTAGGGAATTCTGGGAGCTGAAGTCCACTTGTCTTAAATTTGCCAAGGTTGAAGAACACTACTTTAGAGCATGTGACATTCTAGGTCGATAATAAGAGACTTATTCTTTAAACTGGTCAACTCACTTTCTAATTTGCCCATAAAATAGCGATCAATATGGGAAACAACTTCAAGGCTGGTAGTTGGAGTTTTTGTTGTTATTTTGTTATTGTTTGCCATACTTGAACTGATTTATTTGGAATGGCATCTCTAGGGCACAAACTAAAGCTCAAACTTGCTTGAGGCTCTCCAAAACCTTAAGGACAGCCCTTACTCCCAAACTGTTAAGATGATGGAAAAAATAATTAAATACCACATTTTTAATGAATTTTACTTATTTAATTAATTTAATTAAATATAAACATGAATGGAATCATATAAGACGTAGATCTAGAAATAGCCCCTCGTATTTTGTTTTTGCTCAACGCATCACATCTTTTTGAAATGCATGAGATTATCTCAAAATGGGCCATGCTCATATTTAGCAATGTGACTACTAGTACATGGACAGCTCATTTGGACAGCTTATTGTCCAATTTTTGCAACCTGCCAAGCATATGAATACAAGCAATAAATTAAGCATAGATATATTTATAAATTTAACCACATTATCAGTATTAAAAACCATTGGGAGAAGGATAGGAGATGGATCGTGACCCTATAGCAAAATTCAAATGCTTGAACCTATTGCTCTTCCAGCCTTACTAATCTTTTAGGATTGTTGTAATAATAAACAAAGGGAAAAACATACAAGTATTGCCAATTCCTTAAGAAAATGTCTGGAGATTATATATAAAAGGCAACAGGATTCAGGATGCAGGCCTCATCAGCTGAAATGTGAAGTGGCAGTTCATGTACACATAGTATTCTAGCTATCACCAACAGGAATAATGTCATTATTTCAATCAGGCTTTCTTGCCCTGTAAGTCTTTATCACTGCAATCTTAAAACGTTAATGCATGTTATATTTTAAAACAAATGTTTTATACAAGATAACAGAAAACTGATTTTATTGCCTTGGGAAGTATAAGAACAGCTGCAGTAGAACTCATATAAACAAGGGAATATAGACATGAAAATGAAATTAGATAAATACAAATCTTAATTCAAGAAAATATGTTATGTGAGAACATGATTCTTTGGATATTGGGATGTGGCTAGTTTCCTTCAAAATAGAAAAAGGCAGAAAAAGCCAATTATTTCTATATTCTATGAAAGAGGACAAAAAGCTCCTGCCACTGTGGAGAGTAATCAGTCATTGATGAAATTGACCATTGATTGCCTTTAGTTAGATAATTGAAAACAGACCCCCTCCTCCAAAGGAGAATTATTTTGACTGCACCTTAGCCTGACATTAGGAATTGATCCCATATGATTTTTCACTGTATTTATGCAAGACAATAGAAGGACCTAAACATCAGACAAGGGACGCGGTGGCTCAGTGGGTTAGGACGCTGAGCTTGTCGATCAGATGGTCGGCAGTTTGGCGGGTCAAATCCCAAGTGCCGCGTAGCAGAGTGAGCGCCTGTTACTCGTCCCAGCTTCTGCCAACCTAGCAGTTCGAAAGCATGTAAAAATGCAAGTAGAAAAATAGGGACCACCACGGTGGGAAGGTAACAGCGTTCCGTGCGCCTTTGGCGTCTAGTCATGCCGGCCACATGACCACGGAGACGTCCTCGGACAAGCGCTGGCTCTTTGGCTTTGAAACGGAGATGAGCACCGGCCCCTAGAGTCGGAAACGACTAGCACGCATGTGCGGGGGAACCTTTACCTTTACCTTTTAAACATCAGACTCAATTCTCATACTTGGGTGGAAATATGATGTAAGAATTTTATATGCACTATAAAAACAAAGCTGATTTTCTTCAGATTTCATGGGCTAAGCATGTATAAAAAAAATATAGGTCAGGATCCACCACCTCTCTCTTATATGCACAGACAAGAGCATTTTAACACTAGTAATGATCAAATACCATGTGGGAAGATTGGTTCATGTGTCCCATGGAAATAAAGTTGCATTTCAGGGACATTTGCACATGGACATTAGAAAAAAGTCAAAATGGTGGTTGAGACTATTTAAGTCAAACCCCCCCCCCCCGTTTAAAAAAAATACTTCATAATTGTTAAGGAATTTAGTTGTGCAGAGGTCTCCTTGTGCTACCAAAGAGTTGCACAGACAAGGAATGGTACTGAGAGCAGCAAGAATCACACACAGGAATACACTGAGTTATAAAAACAAAAAGTAGTTTACTTTTGAGGTGGTGTAAGAACAAAAATGCACAGTCAAAAAATAAACAGTCCAGGTCATAAACAATAGCAACAGTCCAAGCTACAAAGTCTTCTTACCGGTCCAGAGGTCAATATACAGTTCAGGTTACAACAGTAGTAAACCAACAGCAGAGCAAAAACAGTAACAGTAGATATCAGTGAATTCAGAGAGAGAGAGAAGCTACATTACTAGCTTCCTCTTATAGCCATGAGAACACTTACACACCCATTGGCCAATTAACCACTTAAAGCCATAGCATTATGGTTAATATATTTTCAACCCAACATTGTAGGCTAACACCATATGCCTAACATTCTCCCCTTTGGGTAGAATAATATATAACTCTTACAATCTTATGCACATTCTTTCACAATTAGCATTGTGTTTCACAGCACTTTGTACCTTCGTAAAGTGGTCTGCAATATTTACATCAGATGAACAATACTCTAGCTCACAGGTCTGCAACCCGCGGCTCCGGAGCCGCATGCGGCTCTTTCAGCTATCCCCTGCGGCTCCCAGTCTTCTGCTATGTGTAGTCCAAAAAAAAAAAAAGTGGGACTAAAAAGGTTTAACCAATCAATTCAAATATGCAGGGTAGGTGCATATCTCGCCTTGGCTCCACTCTTCAGTCAAACCTTGTTCTGTGCATGTGCGCATATACGCGCATGCGCACACATTTTTTGCGGCTCCCAGTGTTTCCTTTTGTGAGGGAACCGGTTCCGAGTGGCTCTTTCAGTGTTTCAGGTTGCTGACACCTGCTCTAGCTGTATTAATTTCTCTTTGACACATTGTCTGACATTTAAATAACGAAGATCAGTATGTTTAGATCTTGTTCTTACTGCAGCATTATTTGCCATCTTTATCGCAGCTTGATTGTCCTCATACACAGTAAATGGATCATTTACATCTAAACCCATATCTAACAATAATTGTTTGTACACTAGCAGTTCTGTACATAACACTGATAGACATGAAAATTCAGCTTCCATTGTAGATAAGCTTATGTGTTTTTGTCTAATGGACTTCCATCCAATTAAAGAATCACCCAACATTATAGCCAACCCTGAAGTAGATTTACGAGTGCTTGTATCAGAGGCAAAACTAGCATCTGCATATGCAGTAAGGATTAACTCACGATTTGGCTCTAAATATAACGAGTAGTGAATAGTTTGCTTCAGATACCTTAATACTCGTTTAGCTGATTGCCAGTGTCTAACAGTTGGTTCATTGTTGTACCTAGCTAATTGGTTTACACAGTAAGAAATATCAGGTCTAGTCCAATTACTAAGATACATAAGACTTCCTATCAAAGATTGGTACATAGTCTTATCAAATACAGGACTCTCAACATTAGTGTCCTTAAAATCCATAGCCATCAGAGTTTTTGCTGGTTTACACATTTCCATGTTGTATCTCTTTAATAACTGAGATATTTTACTGGCTTGTGAAATCTTAAAACCCCTATTCGTTTTCACAATATCTAACCCCAAATAGTGGCTTATTCTCCCAAGATTTCTAATTGTGAATTTAGTTTGCAATCTTGAAATGATAGTTTGTGCTTCTAACTCAGTTTTTGTTATTATTGCAATATTATCTGTGAATAATAAAAGAAAAGATAACACTCCATTGTGTTCTCTTCTAAACAAACAAGGATCACCATTACTGGCTACAAAACCTAATGCACTTAACTCATTAACTATACATTTGTTCCATTCATAGCCTGATTGTTTCAATCCATAGAGGCTTTTCTTTAACTCCCAACAATCATGGTCTCTATCATTGGTCAATCCTGGTGGAATTCTTAAATAAATAGTATGTTGCAATGGAGCATGTAAATATGCAGTTTCAACATCTACATGGTTAACCATATATTGGTTTTTAGCTGCCCATACTAAAGCTGCTCTTAAAGTAGTTGCCCTCAAACTGGGTGCAAACAGTTCGTCATAATCCTCAGTAGTTTGGGCAAAACCTTGTGCAACCAAACGTGCCTTATGGGTTATAGTTCCATCTACACCCTTCTTTATCTTATATATCCATTTACAACCTATAGCTTGCTCACCAGGTGGCAGTTTTGCTTTCTCATAAACGTTAAGATCCTGCAAAGACTTCGACTCCCTGTTCATTGCAGCTTTCCATGATGCCTGTTCCTTTTCAGGATACATCCTGATCTCATCATAGTTAGAAGGTACTGAACTAACTTGACATATTACATTAGCTTCATAGCGATCAGGTGGAGGTCTGATGCGCGTTGAACGCCAAGGAATTACAGGGCTTTGAGTTTCAGTCTCCTTTCCTTCCTCTGATTCCTCTTTTATCTCCCCTATCTCCTCTTCATCTTTTATATTTACAGGAGATGTATTATCATTACTAGTTACGTTATCAGAGGAGTCCTCAAACACTAGAGGATCAGTATTAACAGTAGATATCAGTGAATTCAGAGAGAGAGAGAAGCTACATTACTAGCTTCCTCTTATAGCCATGAGAACACTTACACACCCATTGGCCAATTAACCACTTAAAGCCATAGCATTATGGTTAATATATTTTCAACCCAACATTGTAGGCTAACACCATATGCCTAACAATAATGACTTTGATAGTTATAGGTACCATCTTGACTTTTTGACATCTCTGATGTCCCTGATATCAATTCAGATTTTCCCAAACTTTAGCTCAGAGTATCATTCTAGACCAGTGTATCCCAATCTTGGAAACTTGAAGATGTGTGGACTTCAGGTCTCAGAATTCCCCAGCCTGCTGGCTAGAAAATTCTGGGAGTTGAATCCAAACATGTTCTAGATGTTGATAGGCCAGAATTCTATTTTGGATATAAGAAGTATAAAATAAATCTGACATGGATTTCAACAGTGTGATATGCCCACATTTTAGTAAGTAAATATTTCTATTAATTTTTGTGAGGAGTAGAAAGACAGTACTTGGCAAAAAAAAAAGATTGATCAATAAACATAAACAAGTAAAACCTTTGTTATGGAATGAATGGATATTAGTGAATGAGTCCATTAGTATTTTCTGTTCAAAATTCATAAAGAACATAGATGTTAGAGAAATCAAATCTAGTTATTTATTCTATTTATGAATAGCTGCATTTAGAAAAATGTTAAGCGAGTTGCATATAAAGTGTTATATATTTAAAGAAGTTATAAATGACTGCAAATGCAGATCCACGTTTTAAGACAACTGTAGGAAAATAGCTTAGGTTAATTCCAATAATTGCTTTATCTTAGCTGGCATTTCTAATAAGTCTTTATGACTTATTATGCCTGTTTTAGTTAGCTGATTTTTGAAATTTGCTTACAATATTTATGGCTTAGAACACAAAGAATCAAAACCTCAAGTTACAACTCAACACACACAGCATGAAAAGTATGATAACATCATGATGCAACATATTGTTTTTCTGAGCTATTTTGACAGCTGTTTGGGGTAAAAGGTAAGCTATCCTTTTACAAATCAATTAAAAGAAAAATAAATAAAATAGGCAAGCAATGTTAGTAAGCAAACAGAAACCAGAAAGTGCCTGCAAGTAAATAAATAGGAATCCAAGCAAGATTGTTTGTCTGATTCTAATGCAGGTAATGTAACTCTGAGCTCAGTGATCCAAGAGCAAATTTCCCAGCAGGCTGCCCTTGACAAGCAGGTGTCAGTCAATCACACACACTTTTGCCTCCCCAAGAGGACAGATGGTCCCAGCCTACTTAGCAATTCCAGCCTCTGTTGTCAGTCACCACCCCAACTCTGCAACACAGTGCTATAATAAAGATGCTCTGTTAATCTGCAGTCTTTGGGGTAAACCGTAAACAAAGTGTGCAGAGTTATTGTTTCTCATTATCAGACTGCCCTCTTATCTTTTTATTTGCCTATGGCATATAGATATCTTTAATAGCTTAGCCAGCCCGGCTCAGCTTCAGTGCAGACTACTTCCCATCATTTTGAAGCACCAACAAAATTACTTTGTCTGAAGAGGCTTGACCTAATCTGTGTGAGGCTTTGGGAAGAAAGTGAAGCACCCTTATTTCTCCTGACAAGAAGAGCAACATCTTAACAGTGTTCCTGTTGTTGGATTTTAAGCAAAGGTATGCTTTATCCTCATTTGCAGCTGACCCCATTTTCCACATGTATATACCCTCCCTTTCAAAAAAAGGACAGTGTTCTTTTCTCTCTTTCCTAGATTCAAAAACTAGGCTAGCAAAATGGAACATGTGTGTTTGAATGTCATGTTAGGTTCACAAGTCTATCTTCATTATAGTGTGTGAAGCCTTGCTTCTCCCATTAATTCTCTGTTCAAAAAGCTCCCAAGATTACTTGAGGTGTTTAGAGTACCTGAAATGTTCTTGGGTGTGTTGTTCAATCAATTTTTTAAAAGAGTTTTCTTAGCATTTTCATGTAAAATATAAACACAAGATGCCTTTCACAGCTTCAGGGCAATGATATACATTGTTGTTGTTGTTGTTAGCTGCGAAGCTGTGTCCGACCCATTGCGACCCTATGGACAACGTTCCTCCAGGCCTTCCTGTCCTCTACCATCTTCTGGAGTCCATTTAAGCTCACGCCTACTGCTTCAGTGACTCCATCCAGCCACCTCATTCTCTGTCGTCCCCTTCTTCTCTTGCCCTCAATCTTTCCCAGCATTAGGCGCTTCTCCAGTGAGTCCTTCCTTCTCATTAGGTGGCCAAAGTATTTGAGTTTTAGCTACAGGATCTGGCCTTCTAAAGAGCAGTCAGGGTTGATCTCCTCTAGGATTGACCGGTTTGATCGCCTTGCAGTCCAAGGGACTTGCAGGAGTCTTCTCCAGCACCATAGCTCAAAGGCCTCAATTCTTTGGCGCTCGGCCTTTCTTATGGTCCAACTTTCACTGCCATACATTGCAACTGGGAAGACCATAGCCTTGACTATACGCACTTTTGTTGACAGGGTGATGTCTCTGCTTTTTAGTGTGCTGTCTAGATTTGTCATGGCTTTCCTCCCAAGGAGCAAGCATCTTTTAATTTCTTGGCTACAGTCCCCATCTGCAGTGATCTTGGAGCCCAGGAAAATAAAATCTGTCACTACCTCCATTTCTTCCCCATCTATTTGCCAGGAATTGAGAGGGCCAGATGCCATGATCTACATACATGATCTACATACTTGAACACAAAACAAAATTCTCTGTATACTTCCATCAAATACTTGGAAGAGGACACAGGAATCTGTATATTGGCTATGTCTTGAGAGCTGCAAACCTCTAGGCTGTGCACCCCACTTTCCTTGTATTTAATAAAACATCAGTGAAGGAAGAGGAGGTGGACTTGGGTCAATTTCTTCTTTCAATCTGTGGCCATGGCTATGAGATCAAGATGCGCTTTTAGAAGCAAGGCAAAGGGACACCTTCCACAAATATAGGGAAGAGAAGGATTGTCTGAACATTCACACTTTAAATGTGAAGTTCATATTTTAGCTGATTTTCTTTTCCAGATACAATTCAGTGGTGATATGAAGCTTGTTGCATGATTTTTTTTATTGAAAAGTTTTATAAAAAGTTACAATATTATCCCCTTCCCAACCCCCCCTAACCCCCCCTCCCCAACTTCCCAAAGCTGATTACAGGGTTACAAATATATAGTAATCATAATCTAACTAACATTAATCAACTATATAAAAAACCAAATACATAATACACTTTAACCCGCCTTTAACAAAATTACCAACACTCTAAAATACCCAACTTCTAGGAAAAATTGAAATTATAACAATAACAATCTAAAATTTACTCATAAGCTAAATAGAACTTTTTAGTCCCATATTTTTTCTGAATATAATCTATCCATCTTCTCCAAACCGAAATGTATCTCTCTTGTGAATGATCTTTCAAGTAAGCAGAAATCTTAGCCATTTCTGCTAGATTTGACACTTTAAGCGTCCACTCCTCTATAGTAGGCAGACAATCCTTCTTCCAATATTGCCCTACCAATAACCTCGCAGCTGTTATCAAATTCAACATCAAATTAATTTCTTTAGTATCACAGTCTGTAATAACACCCAATAGAAATAATTGTGGAGTAAACTTTATCTTTCTCTTAAAAATCTTTTGAATGTTCCACCAAATTTTAATCCAAAAAGCTTTTATATTAAGCTTGTTCCATGATTGTTGTATATTTGAAAGCTTACAAGAGGCCATGTCTTCATATTATACCAGTGGCGTAGCGTGGGTTGTCAGCACCCAGGGCAAGGCAAGTAATTTGCGCCCCCTAACCCGTGGATTTTAGCACTCGAGTCTCTTCCACTAGATTAGTTAAAGAAACCCTTACCCCCTAAGCACATGTATTGATAGTCCCTCACTCTCTCTCCACACCGCACCGCACCGCACGCCTGGCACCCCCCCTCCACAGTGGGCGGCGACCCGGCAGCTCAGATCGGATTCGCACAGCCAGCACTGCAGTAAGAGAGAGAGAGTGAGCCAGGCAGGGGCAGAGAGCTGTGAGTGCGAGCGCGCCCCCCCCAGATGTTGCACCCGGTGCGGCCGGCCCCCCCTGCACCCCCCACAGCTACGCCACTGTTTATACCTATTTCCTTTTTATGGAACCTTCTATGGTTCCTAAAAGGAACAGCTAATGCAAAGAATAGTCTCTGGATTGGTTCTCTTTTCACAAAGGATTTCTTTGGATAGGATTCTGGTATTCAGCTGCATATAGTCATCCACAGGTAGCCACAACTCTACCTAAGCTTTAGGATTCAGATATTGTTTGTAAATGCAGAGAAGTGTCATAAATAGGAAGATGCTCCAGAAGAAAGAAACAATGGCAATCTCCATGCACTTCATGACATTTATATTGTAAAGTATCAACATCCTTATTGCATTTTTTTCTTTGGGTCATAAGTACATTGTGTGAAAGAAAAAAAAATACTGAATCCTACCATATGCTAGAGAATTCTATGCATTTGCAGGACAATATAACCATGGATGCTCTCACAACATTGCCTGCAACCAGTAGTATTCTGAAAGCTGAAACTGATGAAAGAGATTTCTTTTTCCATACTTCTGCCCTGGGAGGAATGTGCATTCATCCTTAAGTCTCTTGCCCTCGGTGTCTGGATTGGAGAGCCAGACTCCCTGTCTTGCTCCCTGCCCCCCAGCATTCAATTATAAAAATAGTGAGCTCAGAAAGGAGTTTGCAAAATGCAGCTGGAGAAAACAATGCCAAGAAAAAGAGGGCTTGGGAGCAGCTTGCAAATCCAATTGTTCATCTATGATTGGGCTCAGAAGCAAGCCTTCTCCACTTCAACATTCCTGCCTATAGACAGGAAGCTGAAATGCTGAAAACAAGGAATATTTTCTATTTGTGTAGGCTCCCACACAATGTAAATTTTATAATAGCAGGGTTCTAAGCTGTGCAGAGAGACAATGCATGGGATGCAATTAGTTTTTTTAAAAAAATATTTAGAAAATTTGCATTGCCGCCTTCTCGCAAGGTGACTCAAGGTGGCAATAATACATGGAAAGGACAAAACCAGGAGGTTCATCATTTTTGCAAAATGTTAATCAAATGGCCGGGGACCCCACCCAAGTCACAAGAGTGAGATGGGAGACTCTATAAATTTAATCAACTAACCAATAACTTAATAGAATTGATAGGTATTTGGGGTCCTGAAATGTTTATTTGTTCAAAAAAGCAATATCTTCAATATTAAATTGTCTTAAATCATATGAAGAAATCTAAGAATATTCCTAAAATTTCTCAGAGTTATATGTGCACATTGGAACTTTTGCAGATAGAAGTTGCCAAATTCAGTTGAATGGCTACTAAAATCCTGAAAACTTTGTTTGGATTCATCTCACAATGACTTGCATTGTATATATGGATACCTCATTAATTTCTGTTGCATGGTTATTGGAAATACCTTTTGATTTTGGTTTCTTTTCAAAAATTGTATGAAAAAAAATCTCATTCCCACCTTCATTCTCAATGGCAACATTATCTTGCCTTGTAAGTGCATAATACATACATGCCAAAGTTTTAGCGTGATCTTCAAAAATTATCAATAACATACAAAGAAGTTGTGTGCTGATAGTCATTTAACTGTTCAGATTGATAACAGTACATAATAATCGATATGTGGCACACATTTCATATTTTATATATTTTGTTGCAGGTCAGCTGGCTTCAATCCCTCTTGGAAAATGTACTGAGTGTACTGAGTACACAAAGAAAGTGTACTTCCTTTGGCTTCAGATCATCATTAGCAGAGGGAGAAGCAGACTGACAGGTAGGCCTTGTTATAAGGGAGAGCCTAGAATCTTTGGAGTCCCTGGTGCTCTCTGAGCTTGGTTGTTTGCTCACAGCTATTTCATTATATGACCAGGTAACATCTTCAGTTCTAGAAGGGAGTGGGGTTTGCTCTCTGTTTATATACAGTAGCTTGGCTTTTAAGAGTTGGTAGGTGTTGTTTAGTCCTTGGTAGTTCCTTGATTGGGCTATTGTTTATTGTTTGATTTTTTGAGTCTTGCTTTTTGCTTTCTATTCTACCTCTTCTCTTTCTTACAATCTTTCTGCTGGAGTTCAATATTTATTTTTTTATTTATTTATTTATTTATTTATTTATTTATTTATTTATTTATTTATTTATTTGATTTATATACCGCCCTTCTCCCGAAGGACTCAGGGCAGTGTACAGGGCAATAAAAATAAGAATACAGGATACAAGATTTAAAGTTAAATGATTGTGCCCAATGTAGTACGTTAGTTAAAAATAATGTTAAACCCCCAAACCTATCAGACCAGGCCGGCTTGTTTGAATAGATAAGTTTTTAGATCACACCGGAAGGAGCGAAGGTCAGAGGCCATCCGTAGTTCATCCGGTAAGCGGTTCCAAAGCACTGGTGCGCCCACCGAGAATGCTCTCCCCCTGGGGGTCACCAGTCAACATTCTCTGACCGGTGGTACCCTGAGGAGGCCCTCTCTGTGGGAGCGTACAGGACGGAGGGAAGTTGACGCCGGCAGTAGGTGCTCCTGTAGGTAATCCGGACCCATGCCATGTAGGGCTTTATATGTCATCACCAGCACCTTGAATCTCACCCAGAAGGCAACTGGAAGCCAATGCAGCTCACGGAGCAGAGGTGTAACATGGGAGTATCGGGAAACCCCCAAAAGAACTCGTGCAGCTGCATTCTGTACCAGCTGAAGCTTCTGAGTGGTCCTCAAGGGCAGTCCCATGTAGAGAGCATTGCAGTAGTCTAAACGAGAGGTCACAAGTGCATGAGTGACTGTACGCAAGGCATCCAGGTCCAGATAGGGTCGCAACTGGCGCACCAGGCGAACCTGGGCGAAGGCCCCTCTAGTTACTGCTCCTATATGATCTTCTAAGGAGAGCTGTGAATCTAAGAGGACACCCAAATTGCGAGCCTTATCTACAGGGGGTAGTAACTCACCCCCAATAGTAAGAGATGGAATAATCTGAATTTCCTGAGATGCCGGTATGTACAGCCACTCAGTCTTGTCAGGGTTGAGTTGAAGCCTGTTCCTCCCCATCTAGACCCTGACCGCTTCCAGGCAATGGGACATCACATTGAGGGCATCACTGGGGTGGTTTGGGGTCGAGATGAAAAGCTGGGTATCATCAGCATACTGATGATACCCCACTCCAAAACCACGGATGATCTCACCTAGCGGCTTCATATAGATGTTAAACAGGAGAGGTGAGAGGACCAACCCCTGAGGAACTCCATAAACGAGAGGTCTCAGGGTCGATCTCTGCCCACCCGCCAACACCGACTGTGAACGTTCCAGAAGGTAGGAGGAGAACCACTGAAAAACAGCGCCTCCCACTCCCAACCTCCTGAGACACCGCAGTAAGATACCATGGTCGATGGTATCAAAAGCTGCTGAGAGGTCTAATAGGACTAGGACAGAGGAACAACCCCTGTCCCAAGCTCGCCAGAGATCATTCATCAGAGCGACCAATGCCGTCTCCGTGCTGTGTCTATTTAGAATAGAATAGAGCTGGAAGAGACCTTGGAGATCTTCTAGTCCAGTCCCGCCACTTAAGCAGGAGAACCTACACCATCTCAGACAGGTGATTGTCCAGTCTCTTCTTAAAGATGTCCAGTGATGGGGCACCCACAATTTTTGTGGGTAAGCTGTTCTATTGGTTGATTGTCTTCACTGTCAGGAAGTTTCTCCTTAGATCTATGTTGCTTCTCTCCTTGATCAGTTTCCAACCATTATTTCTTGTCCTTCCTTCTGGTGCTCTGGTGAACAACCTGACCCCCGCTTCCTTGTGGCAACCCCTCAGATACTGAAACACTGCTATTATGTCTCCCCTATTTCTTCTTTTCTTTAGACTAGCCAAACCCAAGTCCCACAGACATTCTACATACGTTTTAGCGTACAGACCTTTGATCATCCTAGTTGCTCTTCTCCGAATTTTTTTCCAAAACTCTCAACATCTTTTTGTGATATGGTGACCAGAATTGGCTGCAGTATTCCAGGTGTGGTCTTACTAGGGCTTTGTAAAGCATTACTAGTACTTTGCGTGATCTTGATTCTATGCCTCTGTGAAAGAATGGCTTTGAAGTTGCTCTGGATTCCAGTAATAAAACAAAATAATTTAAAGCATTGTTTTTAATGGTATATATTAAATAAGTCCTATTGCAAAGTAAAGCATGTTGTATCCGCTATCAAGGCAAATAAGGCAGTTACTGTGTCTTTTGTGTGATAAGCTTATTATTAGCTTGGGAAGCAATCATGAAATTAATCTGAAATTTATATATTATTCTATTTTCATCATTTATTTTATAATAAAAATCATTAAAACAATTTAATAATAATAATTATCCATTTGGTTAATTATATTTATTTGCCTTATTCTTTTCATAGTATATTTTAGATGTTACCGCTAAGTATCTTGTTAAAATATTATGCATTTGTTCCAATATCATTTTCTTTCTCTCTACTCTACTCTACTTGTTATGATCTTCCAAGACGGATGAAAGGAACCTATTCACAATCCACTGATGTACCTTGTGTATGAAAAAAATCTGCAAACCAAAGAGAGTTGAATTTTACCATAACATAGGAATTACATTAGTTATTCACCTAAAGGAATTTAGCAAACTTTATATTTTGCTTAATTACAAATTCTGAGAAATTGAAAGAAACTTGTATTATTTCATCAACATATTGCAATGAAATGTATCCCCTATAATGTGCTTTTTATAAAAGAGTTTGTATCTGCACCTTTTCTGCCATGTTGTCTGAATCCCTTTGTCAATTTCAACTTCACTGTTATCTATCACTGTAAAGTCACCAGAGATATTATGGCGCCAGCTTATCTGTTACTATTACAGCTGGGGGATTTATATAGAGTGAAACCTATTTATAAAGCTCTGTGTATGACTGTCCAGTGCCTTCCAATAAATATTTCTTTCTCCCTTACTCCTTCATATTCTTTTGCTGTTTCTTACACCCAAATTTCTATTGGGTTGTGTTCCTAAACATTTAAAAGTAGACCCAAGGCATTAATCATATGGCAAACATCTCTGAAACTGGATGAGAGAAACCAAATTCTTAGTAGTTTAAGATTCAAGCAAGATCTTAATGTCTGCAGGACAGGAATAAAAAGGGTTTTTGTTTTGATACTTAAATTGGACCTTTCTTTTTTACAAATCCCATATTGCAGTTTTCATTGCCTTTTACTTTCTCACTCCCCTACAGGAGAAATGGTAGATTAATTTGTTTAAATTGTTTTAATCTACAACTTCTGAATCAATATTTGGTTTAAAACAACTTCAAATGATTCACTTTTTTAAATTTTTAGCAGAAATTATATCCCCAAAGTGCAAAATAGGAAAAATGGCATACAATAATGTCTTTAATTAGGAAAAATTATGAAGTGCATGTGGGGAAATGGTCTCCATAATAAATGTACATTTTTGTGGCATTTCCTTTTTAGAAATAAATTGCAAATTGATGTTAAATTTGAATGGATTGAATTCATGGCTGCACTCTTACAGAACAAGCATAGCTGGAAGAGAGACTAATTTGCCCAACCTTGCAATATGGGATCCTTATTATAAATAATATATATTAGACCAAAATCCCTTTTCATAACTGACTTTCTATATACAAAGACCAAAGGATACAAAGTTCACCCTTAATAATCCCCGATGACTTTCCAGATAATGCACAAAAATCCAGTCCATCATCTGGAAAGATAGGTGCAGTGATAAAATCCATGGAGCTAAATAATACATATGCATTCTGGAAAATAACAAAATTGTCCCAATCTCTGCTAAATCTATAGGATTTGATATAAGATATTCTATGATGCTTAGAAGAAACAAGACAGCCCACTTGTAACAAAAGGAGAATTGCATTTTAAGTGTTCTTATTCTTAAGATTCTCGACCAAGCACATGTAGCTGTGTACGCATACATATTCAAAATTATGCACTCTTAAAAATTCTAGCCCGCTTGCTGAAGTTGTTTTCTTGGCAGTAATTTGTCCTCTATCAGTTTTAAAATCAAGTAATCTTTCCTCTGCTACAAGTGTGCAGGCGTTCAGTTTCCCTAATGAATAGCCAAAACAATTACTGATTCTTGTCAAGGAAAGGACTAGTGGAAAAACATTCCTGATGTGTTTATCTTTTGATTGCAGTGAAACTAATGCTGAGTTATTATAGAGGAGATCAGTAGTTCCAGCTACCCCAGTGTAAGCATGAGTATTTTAGGATAGGAGTACATGACATTGTCCTCAACCTACCCCTTGCTAGCAGCTAACCCGTTCATGGCCATTAAATTCACTAATGGGGTGGTGAAAAGCTGAGTGTTTCCCTTTCTTTTTTGGCAAGTGAACTGACAGTGCAGTGATGGATCTAGCCTTGGCTTTGGGGTTTTGTTTTTAGCCAGTTAAAATTAAGAAGACTTCAACCACATTCCTTAAATAGCCCAAGTGACAGAGAAGGAAAAGGTAAATCTAAGTTATTTTCTTTCTTCTTTATTTTGCTAGCCTATGAAGGGTTAAGAAGCAGGGAAATCTACCAGGCAGAGATATCATAGAAAACTTTGTCCATAGCAAGCCATCTTTTCTTGTGTCTGTTTTAAATCACACTTAAGCTGTGACAGATCTTGCTGGTTCGGCTTCAAGACTTGTACTTGATCTAGGATCTCTTTTTACAAATTAGTAGAAGAATCTTCCTCCACCATCTTTCACAGCTTAGCAAACAGAGCTGGAGTTAAGCTTATTTTTGAACATTTAGGTCTAGTTTGCATTACTATAGCTCATTAAAAACAAAATAATATGTAACGAAAAGTTTTATTTCCCAGATCAAAGCCCTTGTCCACCACAGTCTGATAATTCAAAGTTTGAAGACACTTTTATCAGGAGAGAGGCTAGAGACAAGCGCTGACAGTACCATCTCAAAGGGAACATCACATTGCTACAGTGGCCAAAGAGGAGGAGAAGAAAGGGACTGAAATCTGTTTCTTGCAAACAGATTAATAACTGCTTAAGCTGCCTTCATTTCCAGTTTATTCTTTAGTTTACACACACACACAAGTCAAGCAGCTAAAAACTGCTGTATGGAAAAGCTCCAAGAAAAGAAAGAGTAAGTTTCCAGCATTAAAGTCTAGGCTGTTCTGCTTTTCTGAAATCCTCCATTTCCCCAAAGGATTAAATAAAAAAAATGAACCTATATGCTAGGCATTTGGGATATATGCTTGTCAGAAAACAGGATTATTTCAGATGCCGAGCATTTTGTTATTTTTTTTTATCTCCTTTTCTCTGTGTCCTTCTGAAATAGCTGGCTACTAACTAGCAAAAAAAGGATTATAAAGGGTCAAAATGCTTTTCCCTTTGTGCTTTCCCCTTCATCTTCATTGGGAACCTTGCACCACAGCATAACAAAGAGTGTGGAATTAGCTGTATGAAACTGTGATGTTATAGTTACTATTGTAGAAGAGATATGTAATAAAGAGAATAAACATGTTCCCAAGCCAATTTCCATTTAAAAAAATTAGTCCATTTGCTTCAGTATCATCATGCCAAATGCAGAGGAAGAAATCTCAACTTCCCACTGTATTATGGTATGTGTGTGCTGCTTTTCTTTACCTACTAGGAGCGATGTCAGTACAAAGACATTAAACCAAAGTCTTCTGGGCACTGATGATTCCAAGAGATCGCAAAAGATAGCCTCCAATAGTGATTAAAGTTTTGAAACACAATTATTTTTATCATATTTTTTGGGGGGAAAACATTTATGATAAATAATATGGAAGCTGCTATATGCCACTAAAGATCAAAAGATTATATATACAGTATATATGATTTTCATGTGAAGGAACTGAGAAAACAAGCAAACCAAGGCACAGCATAAAAGCAAGTTCACCTTCACACCTGGAAATTGGCCATATAATTTTTGGCCCAACACCTTCTTTCAACATATCCCCATTCACAGGTTATGGTTGTGGGGGAAAAGGAGGCAGGAGCATTATGTATTTCACCTTGAGTTGTACATAATAAAGGCAGTATATTCAGTAAATCTAATAATAAATATAGGAATATGAATAAAATCCTTTTTACATTGCAATTTATGTTACATGTTACTTTCATGCAAAATTTCCTGTATCTCATGCTTATAAGGTCAAGCTGCCATAAATGTATTAGATTTTAAGATGTCACATCACTTCTTTTTAATACAAAGACTGCTTATTATTTATTTAGTAAATTTATAGGCTGCCCATCTTATATACATGACTTTAGGCAGCTCACAATTGAAACAGACTAAAAACAATAAAAAACAACTAAAATTTTTAAAAACAAAAATAACATAAATATAGCAGCTGAGAAGACTTTGAGAAATTAAGATAGCATATGGTATACTGTTTAGTGGTTGTTAGTCTTCTCAGCTGCTATATTTATTGTTATTTTTGTAGAAGGGAAACTCTACAAACTCTACAATATTTTCCCAATCTCATATCCTGAATTTGTTTTTACAGCACTGTAAAGATCAGTACTAGTCATATATTCCAATAATCTTTTCAAGAGGAGAACTATAAAGTCCAAATTAGAATTATATTATTGTTGTTGTCGTCATCATCATCATCATCATCACAGTCAGCCAGATGTTAGGCTAGATTTGGCATTTTTACCCACCTATTGAATCCTTCCCAAAAAAATGGAACAGGTAGATGTTGTTTGAATGTATGCTGTTCCAAAACTGCCTTTTGCAATTAAATGATGGTGACTTTTTGTATTATATCTGTAAACAGTATTAATATATAGAAGTTAACAAGTTATTCCGGTTATACGATGAGGGAATACAAATCTGACAGGAGAACACGCGGGAACTTTGACAGCTGTCAAAGTTCCCCGCACGGCGCAGGCGCAGCCACTGACAGCTCGCGGCTGTCAAAACACCGAGCCATGCGGAAGCAAGAACTGTCAAGAGCAGACGGCGCGGATTGGTCCGGATAGACGCGGCGCCAAAATGAACGTTCCTGATTGGCCCTCGCTGACAGCTGCCGGCTATAAAAGCCGGACGAGTTATTCTGTTTTTGCCTTGTTCTAAATAAACCGTTAGTTAAGTAGCCTGTTGTCCCGAGTGGTCCTTCGGCTACTTCACTGGCGACGAAGGTGGGATCGCTCCTGAGCTGAAGTCACGGCCGAGGAAGAGAGTTCCCGGCCAGAGCTGACACTGGAAGTTTTAACTTCCAACGGAGCGAGACCTAGGACCGGACGACATGGCAAACTTCGGGCGTGTGAGGGAATTCGATACCCGCCATCCCGAGAGATGGCAATCACACCTCGGGCAAGTCGAGGGATTTCTCCTCGTCAGCAAAATCACCGACGACAGAGCAAAGGCCGCTGCTCTCCTATACATCAGCAGACCCCCACTATACGACGCTGCCGTCGGGCTGTTTAGCCCGGTACCCATCACCGAAGTCTCCTACGCGGACCTGGTGGACCAGCTTAACAAGCATTATATGCCGGCCCGCTCAGAACTGTACTGGCGTGTACAATTCGCCCAGAAGAAACAGCGACCAGACGAACCCGCAAATGATTTCATCGCTGGGGTCAGACACGCCGCGCGGAACTGCTGCTTCCCCGACCTGGAAGACCGCATCAGAGACCAGGTGGTGATCGGGTTGAGGGACGAGAGACTACAGAAGAAACTGACATCTAAACCCGACATGAGTCTGGCAGAATTGACCCGAGAAATTATGGCCTACGAGTATAACCACAAGAAGAAATCGACGACCACGACCCCAGAGAGCCCAGCGACCGTATACCAAGAGAGCGCAACTCTCAGTGACAGCGACGAATCGGTGGACTTCACTGACGGGGAAGCCCTTCAGCGCAGAATGGAACGCAGACAACAGAGAAGAAGCGACACATTGGATCGCCAAAGAACCAGGAACCCCCCGCCACCACCGCCGCGTTACGAGCAACGGGCCGCCTGCGCCAGCTGCAGGGGCAATCATGCCCATGGAAGCTGCCGGTTCAGAAACGCTAAGTGCCACAATTGCGGAAAGACCGGCCACATCAAACCAGTGTGCCGAAGCCGGGGCCGCGACAACGTGAACGATCTGGAGGCCAATTCCCCAGGTAGGCCAGCTACCCGGGGCAACATAGGAAAAACGCCAGGGGCCCTAGTAGAAACAATTGATAAGGTACACAGCCTAAGCTCAAAGGTGAGGATCAGGGTAAAAATTCAGGGAGTTCCCTGCCCCATGGAGGTGGACTCCGGGTCAGCAGTCTCCTTAATCTCATTCAAAACATATCAGGAGATCTGCCAACAAAGCAAGGGAAAAATTCCTCTGAGGCAAACCCAGGTCCACCTAGCAGATTTCCAAAAAACCCCCATTCCTCTGGAAGGGAAGGCTAGGGTTGCGGTGGAGTACAAAAAATTCAAGGGCCCCCTGGAAGTTCTAGTGACGCCAGGGAACCGCACCAACCTGATAGGGCTGAACTGGTTCGGGCCTCTAGGGATCGCCATTACTGGGGTAAATACAGTCCAATCCTTTAGCCTCAAAGCTGTCTGCAACAAGTATGCAGACGTCTTCGATGGCACCCTAGGAAAATACACCGGTCCCCCTATCTCTTTACAATTAAACCCAGCAATCCAACCCATAAAGATAAGAGCTAGGAGAGTACCATTTGCCCTTAAAGAAAAAATAGAAAATGAACTAGAACGCCTCGTAGGTCTCGGGGTGCTCGAACCTACGGAAGGGGGAAGCTGGGAGACCCCAATAGTCACCCCAGTTAAACCTAACGGGGAAATAAGATTATGCGCGGACTATAAGGCGACCCTCAACCTAGCTCTCAGCCCCCATGCTTACCCGGTGCCAGCGGTAAGGGACGTATTTGCTTCCATCCGCTCCGGCGCCATTTTTGCAAAACTCGATTTGACGCAGGCGTATTTGCAACTGCCTGTCACAAATGACACCGCGGAAGCCCAAACGATTGTCACCCACCGCGGTGCCTTTAAAGTAAAAAGGCTCCAATTCGGCATATTGGCAGCCCCGGGCATCTTCCAGGGTGTCATGGAGAAAACCCTGAAAGGAATACCCAGGGTCTGCCCCTATTTTGACGATGTTCTCATCGCCGGAGAAAGCGAAGCAAACTTAGCTGACAGACTGTCAGCTGTGCTGAGCCGGCTCAGAGAAGCCGGTCTCAAACTTAAACGGGAAAAGTGCTCCATTGGAGTCACTTCCACAGAATTCCTAGGGTACAAAATAGACAGCCAAGGCATCCACCCCACCACAGAAAAACTAAGGGCTATTCAAACAGCACCAAGCCCAAGGAATAAACAAGAACTCCAAGCCTTTTTAGGATTATTAAACTTTTATCACGCTTTCCTTCCCCACAAAGCCACTATCGCGGAGCCTCTGCATAGGCTCCTGGACAAGGGAACTGCCTGGTCCTGGACCAAAACACATGAAAATAGCTTCCAATCATTAAAAAAGATTATTTGTAACAGTTCAACGATCACCCTTTTCCGAGAAGACACACCAATATGCATCGCTTGCGATGCATCTCCCTATGGGATTGGGGCAGTGTTAAGTCATTTATACAAGGACGGCACCCAAAGACCCATAGCCTTTTATTCACGCACTCTGTCAAAAGCAGAAAGGAATTACGCACAAATAGACAGAGAAGCCCTAGCAATAGTCGCAGGGGTTAAAAAATTTCATGACTACCTCTATGGGAGACCCTTTACCATATTCACAGATCACAAACCCCTACTGGGAATATTCACGTGGAATAAAGCAACACCTCAGATTCTTTCACCGAGAATACTACGGTGGTCCACCTTCTTATCTGCCTATTCTTATCAGTTAATACATAAACCAGGAAAGGAATTAGGACACGCAGACTGCCTCAGCAGACTGCCAATTCAAAGCAAGGACCCAGACCCAGCCCCAGCTGGACTGATTCTAGCAATCTCACAACTTCCAGACTGTCCCCTCTCTGCAAAGATTATAGCTAACAACTCAGCTAAAGACAAAATACTCAGCAGAATTCTCAGGTGGGCCACAACAGGTTGGCCAGCACAAAACCCACACCCCCAATTCCAGCCTTACTATAACAGGAAAAATGAAATATCTTCACATAGGGGATGCCTTCTATGGGGAAATCGAGTCATAATACCTAATAGGAACATAAATCAAACAATAGACATCTTACACGAAGGACATCCAGGCATTGTCAAGATGAAAGCTATGGCCAGAAGTTATGTCTGGTGGCCTGGAATAGATAAAGAGATAGAAAAATACGTAGGAGGGTGTTACACCTGTCAAGCAACACGAAGCGAGCCACCCCAAGCACCAATTCACAAATGGGAAACTACAAAAAACCCATGGTCACACATACATTTAGATTTCGCAGGACCTATCCAGGGACAGAGTTTCCTAATTGTAGTGGACAGCTATTCTAAATGGTTAGAAGTCACTCCCCTTAGAAAAACAACATCAGGAACCACTATACAGGCCCTAAGGAAAATATTCGCCACACATGGCCTCCCAGACACCATGGTTTCAGACAATGGACCTCAATTCACCTCTCGTGAATTTCAGATATTCGCTATGAAGAATTGTATTAGGCTGGTCACGTCTGCACCGTTCCACCCATCGACGAACGGGATGGCTGAAATTATGGTGCGTTCCACAAAAGAAGCTCTGAAAAAATTCGTCAAGGGGAACTGGCAGCGGCGACTCAGCCAGTTCCTAATGTCACAACACGCAACCCCATGCGCAACAACAGGCAAATCTCCCGCGGAACTAAGATGGGGGAGGAGACTGATAACGCGGCTCAACAGACTACATCCTGACACATACCCGGAAGAAAACGATCACCCCCACCCAAACCGCACACTCCAACCTGGGCAAATTATATGGGCACGGTCCTACACAGACAAAAACAAATGGGTCCAAGGAACAGTGCTAAAACAAACAGGGCCCATTTCTTATCTAATATCCACACAAACTCACGGCAATCTACGCCGCCATATCAATCAACTCAGGCCAAGACAACCACCACACAACCCAGAACCCCAACCAGAGGAACACGAACCGCAAGCCCCCGCAGAAATACTGCCGATACCAAATCAAGAGGAAGAGGGGCAAGGAAACTTACTACCGGCAGAACCAGACATCGCCCCACTTCCACGACGCTCCAACAGGAACCGAAGAGCCCCCACCTACTTAAAAGACTACCAGTGGGCAGGTTCCAACAACCAAGGGGGAGGAAACGCTCCAGGGGAGGGGTAAGGGGTGTATTATATCTGTAAACAGTATTAATATATAGAAGTTAACAAGTTATTCCGGTTATACAATGAGGGAATACAAATCTGACAGGAGAACACGCGGGAACTTTGACAGCTGTCAAAGTTACCCGCACGGCGCAGGCGCAGCCACTGACAGCTCGCGGCTGTCAAAACACCGAGCCATGCGGAAGCAAGAACTGTCAAGAGCAGACGGCGCGGATTGGTCCGGATAGACGCGGCGCCAAAATGTACGTTCCTGATTGGCCCTCGCTGACAGCTGCCGGCTATAAAAGCCGGACGAGTTATTCTGTTTTTGCCTTGTTCTAAATAAACCGTTAGTTAAGTAGCCTGTCGTCCCGAGTGGTCCTTCGGCTACTTCACTTTTGTCAATGCCAATAGTGTTCAAACAGTGCTCCAGTTGTTTTGGGATTGTACCCAAGGTGTCCATTACTGTTAGTACTATCTTTGCTTTCTTTTGGCACAATCATTCTATTTGCTGGTCTCTGCATTTTGTGATATTCTCCAGTTCTTTCTCTTCTATTCTCCTGTCTCTATGTATTGCAATGTGAACTATCCAGACTGTTTTGTCTTTATCAACAGTTGTTATGTCTGGATGTTATGTGGCAAGTGCTTGTCCAATTAATTCTAAAGTCCCAGAACACTTTAGCTTCTTCACTATCTATTACCTTGTCTATGTTCTAATCTCACAGTCTTGCTTGCAGGCAAGTGATATTTCTTGCAGATATTCCAGTGCACCATTATTGCTAATCTGTCATGCTATTGTTTGAAGTCAGTTTATGCAATCATCTTGCAGCAACTAACTAGGTGGCCCACAATTTCTTCAGCTTCTTTGCACAGGAGACATTTGTTGTCTGTTGCTTTCCTCTCAGTTCTGGCTTTGTATGCATTTATTGTTAAGTCTTGGTGTTGTGCAGCCAGAATTAGCCCCTCTTTTTTCTTTTTCTTTTTTCTGGTTCTTAGCCATTACCACATCTTGTTATCTGCTTTTCCTGCTACTTTTTATATACTGACCATGTAATTCTTTCACTTGCCATGTCTTTTCTATTTTTCAGTTGGTTTTTATTATAGGCCAGTTTGGTCTCTCCGGTATTCAGTAAACCTTCGTAATATGCTAACTTCACTGCATCTTCTTCAATGTTCTTCAGATATTCATTCAGCCTCCTCCTCCTCCTCCTCCTCCTCCTCCTCCTCCTCCTCCTCCTCCTTCTCTGGTATACCATCCAGTACTGCAGGCTACTTCTGCTGACTCTCAGCTGCCAACAGTTTGGGAGTTCGAGTCTCACCAGCTCAAGGTTGACTTAGCCTTCCATCCTTCCGAGGTTGGTAAAAAGTGAACCCAGATTGTTGTGGGCAATATGCTGATTCTGTAAAACTGCTTAGAGAGGGCTGTAAAGCACTGTGAAGTGGTATATAAGTCTTAAGTGCTATTGCTATACCAGACCTGTATTATCCCCTCCTATTTTTCCTGCTAAGTAGAATCTGTCAACATCATTATGTGGATGAAGAATATGATTTATTGTCATTATTTTTCTCAACTTCTTATCTCAGGCTTTTAATTCTGCTTGAGTCGAATCCGCTATTCCAGCTGTATCTAATGACTGCAATTGCCCAGATATTAATGGCCTTGATGGAATTCCCTTCACCGAGTTCAGACTTTTTCTTCACTCTCACAATGTAGTCACTTTTTACCTTGTTATTATTCAATAATACCATTTGTGATTTAATCTGCATTTTCAAGCAGTGAGCATCACTGGTGCAAAAAAAAATAGTATTTAAAAAAAGTAAAATGGTCACCAAAGTGTGTTACATTTTAGCAATCTGATGATTTCACTTGAAGTTTCAAAAGGATGATAGTATATTGCATTATTTTGTTCAGGCTATGAGGTTTTAGTTTTTTGGGTTGTTTTTTTTTTAAAGTTGCTATATGTGAACCTGGAGCAGCATGGTAGCCAAGTGTGAAGACACTCACCTCCCAGTCAGAAGGCTGAGAATTCAATCCTAGGTAGCAGCAGATGTTTCTCTCCTAGGACACAAATAAAAAATGTCTGCGAACTCAGCGTAGGCATCAGGAAGGGTACCCTGCCAGTAAAATACCCCATCTAGTCACCCCCAACTCTACCCCAAATAGAGGCTACAAAAGGGAATTTTATTGCTATATATGGAGCTAGTCAGAAATTCTCAAACAGAGATTTAAATTTTACAGCACAGAAGATTGGTCGTATTTTAGAAACAAGTCTTTTCTATTCAATTTTCTGTCTCCTGATACTTTCTGTGAAACATTTCTTTGGAGGAAAAAAAAGACAGTAAGAAACCAGCGCTCAAAACTTCCAAATTCAGAACATTAAATAAAAGACCTTTCTGCCTCTCATCCCTTTTCCTATCCTAGAATGAAGTTATAATGATGCTTTTTCTTCATCATTTCTTTTTCTTCCCCCCCCAAAAAAGTTTTAATAATTTATTTTATTTTATTTTAAATGTGCTACTGAAAGAAACAATTTTTCTTAAGCTACAAAACACAGATCGATGTCTTTTATTGTGCAGACGCACATCCAGGTCCCAGTGCTTCTTGACAGCTGCAGGGCTTTTCCTCATTTTGGCCTTTTCAATCCCCATCTTGCGGTCACCTAAGACTCCCCTCCTTCTTAGCCTTCAGACAAGGAGTAGCAGGCTTTTTCAACCCACCAAGACTCACAGAGCTCCAGCCGTTCTCTTTTATGTCCTCCTCTTTTAAAGCAGTTTCCATTACTGCTGCGACCTCAGCCCACATGATTATTTCATTACGAAACTTTTGCCTCTATTCCCTTATGAAGCAAGACAAAAGGGATCAGCGCTGGAGCAGTAACTATAAATAATGAATTTTGCCTGCCTCTCCTGACCAGTCAATAAGAGACTGAGGCAAATGGCAAACATGAGAGACCTTCAAAATGTCCACCATGAAAGAGGAATGGCATGGTGGGAAGCTTTCAACCCAGGGAAAGGGCAGCTGGTGGATCACCTTATATTTCAGTTCTCCAAAGAGCTAATCAAAAACACAACTGTAGCTTGTTCCGCATCTTTCTTCTCAGTTTAGGGCTACAGGTATCAAGAAAACATTTGGTGAGTTACAGGATGTTGCTTTTTAAAACCAAGCTCACTGAGCATTTTATACGGTGGAGACAGGACACATCACCATGGCCTTATCCTCTCTATATAAGCATATGAAGTGATTTAAAATTGAAGGCAGAAAGAAAACTGTTGACTTCTTTTAAATTTCAGCTTTTCCAACATAGATAACATTTACTAGCCCTGTTTCATTGCTAGGCTTCCTTTCAGGAGGTCTGTTAGGACTGGTCACTACTGCCAGATTTTGCCCACTAACATCACCAGCACCAGAAGATAATTGTTCAGGTAACAGAAACTCTGACAATGAACAGGAGACAAATAAGGAATGTTGGGGGGTTTTCAGGGATTCTAAGCCCTCTCTGCTTTCCACAATATACTCAAACTGGAAAAACATTAGGTAATTAGTGAAGTGCAACAAGAAGAATGTCTTTCAAGACAAAGCAGCAAGTTAGAAAGACAATTCCTTGTCAAAATACTATTACATTAGAGCCAAAGGACCTTTCTGTGTAAATCTTTTTTAAAAAAAATTAAGCCATGTAATAAATTCTGTTGGAAGTCATATAATATACTTAAAATAAATATACTTTAAATCTGTCTGATTCAACGCAACTTTATGCCTGGCCCTTAGAAATAAATCCTCATATAAAACAACTTCCATTTGGTAGGAGAAAAGCAAAATGAAAATATTTTCATTTAAATTTGAAACATATTTTTCAGTAAGTGTCCATATAAGTTATATGATATAACTGTAGAACATATAAAGACTTCCCAAGTCTACCTAACCTAGATAGTCACTAACACAATCAAATTACCATACTAGACATTTTGGAAGTACATATTGAGTAAAACACACACATACATACACACACACACAATTTGAGGAACTCTGAGCTCTTGCCCATTTTCTTCACCAACTACCCCATATCCCACCGTAGCGGAGTGACCATGTTCTTTTAGAACTGGTGCTCTAATTAGATTAGAAGCCAAAATAATATTTTTCCAAATAGATTAAAATAACATCTTTCAGATATTTAAGGAGAGAAAGAAAATGGCCAGGATGAGGAAAGATCAATATAGGTTTTGTCATTTCTGATGTAAATAGCTATAATACCTAAATCAACCAATGTATTGCTTCCAGTCTGGTTTCAGTATTACAACTCTGCAGTTGCATCTTTCTTTCATTTATTAACTCCTACAAAATTGACAATTGATATGTTCAAGTCAGGAAACATGAAATGTAAACATTATTCTTCCTTTTAGCTAATAGTTCATTTGTAATCTTCAGAAAGGCTGCCAAATTTTGCTCAATCACTATTGCTATTCATTGAAATCATTTTATTGATGTTTTATTTGGGTACATCTGTATTTAATTCTATTTATCTACTCATTCACTCTTAATTCTTTGCCTGCAGATATGATTTTTATTTTTATTTAAATGATTTATGTAGCCAAGTGTCTCATAACAGTGATTCTTTGAAGAATAAGGGGGATCTTTTAGCAAAAAATAAACTAAGTAAACCAATTACCTATTTAATATTTTCAAATAATTATTGTGTCTAACATACATACATAGACACACACATATCTAATACATGAAAAATGGGGATGTGAATAGAAAATGCAAATTAAGTTAGTTTCCATTAATATCAAATTAATGTTTCACCCATTCCTATTTACAGGTAGTTAGGGTAAAGAAGGAAAAGAAGTCAGAAAGATGCAAGGTCAAATCTATTCTTTCAAGACTTCAGGCTAGGTGATAATCTTATTCATTATTTACATTGTTACCTGCCCATCATGACATAATTACCAGATTATGCTATGGTGCATCAGCTCCATAGGTTCTCCCTTCAAGCTAGTAAAAACAAAATAGAATCAGAAAATTCTACATAGACTTCTGTTACTACTTTATAAAAGATACTTTGATATATGAGCTCATTGTTATGCACTTATTGTGATTCTAAAATACAAAGAGTAAAACCCAAGGAGATATTTCCTAGCTAATAACTTCTGGTAGGCCTAGTGTCTGTCTCATTTATGGAAGAAATGTTTTGGATGCAAACGTTTTTTTCTTAACTCCAAATACAAAGAAATAAAAAGCTTCTCTATCTCTGGTTTCCTCCACAGTAAAAACACACAAAGTACAAGATGTTTGTAACAGGGCCCTGTGGGGGCTCGTGGATTTTGCAACTGTGCTTTGAAGATGAATCCCAGTTTTTCACATTAAAAGGACTGAAATCCAACAGAAACATTTCATTACTTTATTCTACAATTTAACTTGTTCTGCTTTTAGTAAACTTCCACAAAGCTAGGTTTACAAGAGGTAAATGTTGCAGAGATAGAGCAGGTTTTTTTATTTCACTCTAGTTAGAATTAAGAATCAATTTTTGCATCCAAAAAATTTCTTCCATAAATGAGACAGACATTATTGCTCCAACTGCCAGCTTCCTACAGCAATACCAGGCATGAGGTAACACTCATTAAAGACCTCCGCTGGGGACAAACCTAATTGCTAGATTTACATTTTGTAGGCAATGCATACTTAGACTAATAATTCTACTTTGAGGTGCTTTGCTAGCCAGAAAAGAAAAGAGCATATTCTATTATCCTCAGGGCTTCAAGAGGTGACTAGAGCAGGCCCAGAAGAGATCCTAAGGAAAGTCAGGCTTTCATATAATTGGCATCTATCCCACACAAAGACTTGATGTTTGACTCTATTTCCATCAGTTCCCAAGAAGGCAATAGGATTCCCAAAGGATTCCTCAGCCTTTTATCTTTCTTCTGTCTTAGCAACCAACCACTCATCTCATCATTAGAACAATCGTTTCTTTGCTGATTGAAGTAGGACTGGGAAATTCCAGCTTTCAATTCCAAGTCTTATTACAGTGAGATATAAAAAGCCATAGTACTTTTAAAAAAACAATCCTTACCCATGATCACTGTGTCTATCTTTATCTCTTTCTCTGTCCCTTTCTACACCATTTCTATCTATCTATCTATCTATCTATCTATCTATCTATCTATCTATCTATCTATCTATCTATCTATCTATCTATCTATCTGTCAGGACCCACCCCAAACCACGTCTTAGGAAGACAAAAACTCTTGGAGTCAGGATTTTAGTCCAAAAGAAATCTTTACTATGACGTGCTCGGTTGTAGGAAATGAGACAGGGCTTAATATTTCCACGATGTAAACCCTATAAAGAGTTCCCGGTTTAACCCCCCTTAATCCCCATTTGGTCAGTCCCCCCCCATCCTTCCTCTCGTATCATCCATCTCGTGGGAAAGAGGAAGTTAGGACCCTTTTGTTTATTGCTGACAAAACCCAGATGCTAACCCCCCCTTTTGTTTCCCCAGTTCAAAAGGCTTCTCCTTTCCTTTGAAATGCCTATTGCCGGTTCAATACACATCTATCCTCTTCTCTTCGGGAGATGACAGAATCCATGGGATATGTTTGAAACATTCCATTTATGAATATGATATAAATGGATTCTGACAGTCCGCTCTCCTTAGAAGAAAGGTGTGTCCATCTGTAGGGGGAGAAAAGAAAAGAGAAGAAAAAATAACATGTGTAAATGTTAACTCGGTTTGTTTGGATATTCTGTATGAAATCTCTTAAGCAGCTTTGGTGCTTTAACGTGGTGTTTGCTGACCCATTCATTTTCTGAGGAGGGGAGGTGTTTCCAAGCCACTAGATATTGAGTTGTTCCATGATGTCTCCTGGAATCCAGAATTTCCTTCACCTCGAAATGTTGTTCTCCTTCCACCATGATGGGAGGTGGTGGTGGTGGAATTTTTGTTCGTAGGGGAGATTGTTGTTCTCTCTTTATTAGACTGCAGTGAAAGATTGGGTGTATTCGTCTAAGATTTTTAGGTAGTTCTAATTCAACTGTTACTGGGTTTATGATTCTTTTAATTGGAAAAGGTCCAATGTATTTTGGTCCTAGTTTTTTACAGGGTTGGAGAGACTTAAGGTATTTTGTAGACAGATATACCATCTCTCCCACCTTGAACGGTGTGGGATCAGATCTTTTCTTGTCTGCCTGTGTCTTGTGTGCTAATCTAGCCTCTGTTAATGCTTTTCTGACAATAGGCCAGGTGTATTGTAACTGAGCAATCCATTCCTTTAGTTCTGGAATTACCGGTTCTTTTGGGGTTAGGTCAGGTATGGGGTTGAAGCTCTGGCCTGTGGCTACTTGAAAAGGAGTGTAACCTGTGCTGGAGTGAATTGCGTTGTTATATGCCACTTCTGCGAAAGGCAGCAGGTCTGTCCAATTGTTCTGCTGAAAATGTACATAACATCTTAAATATTGTTCAAGTACAGAGTTAGCCCTTTCAGCTTGACCATTACCCTGAGGGTGATGACTAGATGTCAGTCCTTGGGTGGTTCCTAACAGAGATAAAAATTCCTTCCAGAATGCTGAGGTAAATTGCACCCCCCTGTCAGATATGATGCGTAGTGGTGCTCCATGCAATCTGTAAATATGTTGTACAAAAAGTTTTGCTAATGTTTTTGCAGTAGGAATTTTTGGGCAAGGTATGAAATGGACTTGCTTAGAGAACAGATCAGTAACAGTCCAGATAACGGTGTTTCCGTTGCTTTCTGGTAGTTCCACAATAAAATCCATGGCTATTTCTTTCCATGGGGCTGGGGGATTCGCCACTGGTTGTAACAGTCCTGGCGATTTCCCTTGTAACCTCTTGGCCATTGCGCAAATTTGACAGCTACCCACATAGCTTTCTATGTCCTTTTTCATAGATGGCCACCAAAATTGCCTTTTAGTTAAGTGTAAGGTTTTTACAAAGCCAAAGTGTCCTGCTGATTTTGTATCATGGCACAGTTGCATGAAATTGATTCTCTGTGTGGCAGGTATATATAGCTTCTCCCCCACCCACGGCAGTCCATCTTTAATTGTGCACACATGTTTATTTTTCTGGAACCATTCATCACTTTCCAAAGATTTCCTGAATTCTATTCCAGTTTGGCTATCTACCTTCGGTTTCATTTTTTCTTGTGCCCTGGTGGTGACTGGTGCTGCCAGTTGTTGTTCCGGTACAAGTGGTTTAAAGTCAGTAACTCTTGTGCTGTTATATTGGGGCATGCGGGATAATGCATCTGCCAGGAAGTTCTTTCCCCCCGGTAAGTGTTTGAGAGTGAAATTGAATCGGTGAAAGTGTTGGGACCAGCGGGCTTGCTTAGGAGTGAGCTTCCTGGGCGTTTTAGTGCTTCTAAATTTTTGTGGTCAGTCCAGACTTGGAAAGGTATTTTATTTCCTTCCAAAAATTGACGCCAAGTTAATAATGACCACCTTAATGAGAATGCTTCCTTCTCCCATATTGGCCATCGTTGTTCAGTTTCTGTAAGTTTCCTGGATGTATATGCGCAAGGTTGCAACGCCCCCTCATCATTTTCTTGTAGTAATACGGCTCCGACTGCTACGTCGCTCGCATCTGCCTGTATTACAAAAGGTTTGTTGGGATCTGGGTGTTTAAGTACAGGTTCCGCAGAAAAGAGTCTCTTTAGCCTCTCAAATGCTGCTTGACATTCCATTGACCATTTCAGAGGCTGGCTGGGCTTCACGGGTGACCCCCCCTTCGTTTTCAACAAATTTGTGAGGGGCATGGCTATTTGGCCAAATGCAGGGATGAATTGGCGGTAGAAATTTGCAAACCCCAGGAAACTTTGCAATTGCTTCCGTGTGCGGGGGGGTGCCCACTCTAGTACTGCCCTGACCTTCTCTGGGTCCATTTCGATGCCCTCTGGGGATATGCGATATCCCAGGTAGTCGATTTTTTCCTTATGAAATTCACACTTCGATAATTTAGCATATAAATGGGCAGCTCACAATTTCTTCAGGACTGCTCTGACTAGTTTGATATGTTCCTCTTTGGTTTCTGTGAAGATAAGGATGTCATCGAGGTAAACCAGGACCCCCTTATATAGGTGCTCTCTCAGTACGTCATTAATTAATTGCATAAAGACTGCGGGGGCCCCTTGCAGTCCGAATGGCAATACTTTGAATTGATAGCACCCCATTGGGCAGTTGAATGCAGTTTTCCATTCGTCTCCTTCCTTAATCCTAATACGGTAGTATGCTTCCCTCAGGTCTAGTTTGGTAAAAATCTTTCCTTTCGATAGGTGGGATAGCATATCCTTCATTAGGGGAAGGGGGTATAGATTACATTCACTAATTGTATTTAGGTTCCGGTAATCTACAACCAAACGAAAGGAACCATCCTTCTTCTCCCTGAACAGAACCGGGGCGGCTACTTTGGGTTTGGCGGGCTCAATAAATCCTCTTTCTAAGTTTTTCTTTATGAATCTTTCCATTTCTGCCATTTCCCTTGGGCTCATGGCATACATCCTGGGTTTTGGGAGTTTTGCCCCAGGTTTGAATTCTATGGTGCAGTCTGTGGGGCGGTGGGGGGGGAGCTCATCTGCTCTTTCCTCACTGAAAACCTCAGCCAGGTCCCTGTATTCCTCCGGTATCTCTGTTAGCCCCTTCTCTTCCCCCACTGCTGCTTTTTCCTCCCTCTGGGTTGGGGGGGTGTTTGGGGGTTTTACGTTTTCCTGTTCCCCTTTTGGGAAGTTGAGTTCTGCAGTCCTCCAGTTTATCCCGGGGTTCCATTTCTTCAGCCATTCCAGTCCTAAAATCATTGGGCATGCCATGCCTGGGGCCACTATAAATGTTATGTCTTCCTCATGGGACCCCAGGGACATGTGGAGTGGTAGAGTGGCTAGGGTAGCTGGTCCCCCCCCTGCTATAGACCCGTCTAATTGACTGAAGGAGATTGGTTGTTTTAGCCTCCTCACTGGGATGCTCAGTTCCTCCACCAGTGTTGGGCTGATGAGGCAGCGGATGCAGCCAGAGTCTATCAAAGCTTTTATTTCATTGGCTTTTGGTGCAGAGGAAGCTAATATAGTTACTGTCTTAAGTATGGGTGGAAGAGGTCCACTTACCAAAGGTTCTCCCTCTGAGCTGTCTTCCGAGGTTTCCACCGCCCCTGCAGTGTAGGCCGGAGTCCAATCCCAGGTTTTGGCAGAAATTGTGGACTCTACAGCCTCTGTCCCCTTCATGGAAGATTCTTTTGGGTTGCCTTGAGACTTCCCCAGCTTTTTGGAAGATGGTGCCTCTGTTTTGCGTGGAGGGGCTTTCGAACGACATTCTGCAGCACGGTGGCCCTCTCTCCCGCAATTAAAACATCCCTTTGATTTTTTAGCCGTGGCCGGTGGGTTTTCCCCCTCACGTGTTTGCTCGAGTGGCGGGCGGCCCCATGGTTTTCCTCTGCGTTGTCTTTTCAATAGGTCTATTTCCACTTCCTCTGCCAGGACATACCAGTCATCGAGATGGTAGGGGTCTCCCCGAGGCAGGCAAGCGTCATACAGGTCGTAGTTTAGACCGTCTTTGAAATGGCTGAGGAGGATGTCTTCTGGCCAGTTCAGCTTGCTGGCGATGGCTCGGAATTCTTGGGTATATTCGGCCACTGTTCTCCTGCCCTGCCTCACCGTCTTGATTCTCTCCCGGGCCTTCCGGTCAGCCAAAGGGTCCTCAAATCGTCGCCTCAAGGATGACATGAATCGGTTGAAGTCGTTGAGTTCTGGGGCGTTGGAGTCATGCAGGTTCACCACCCAGTCTGCGGCCGTCCCGTCCAGGGCAGATTGCACAATTCGGATGCGTGTTTTGTCACTGGGGATGTCCCGTCCGTACTCTTCCATGTAGCTGAGGACTTGGGTTAGGAAAAATCCCAGTCGTGATGGCTCCCCCTTGAATTTTGCTTCCAGGGGTGGGAATCTTTGGCTGGATCGTTGTCTGCGCCGCGGAGTGTATCGCTCCTCATCTCGATCCCCATCTGTGGGTCTGGGGGGGGTGGGTACCGCTGAGTCAGCGGCTCCTGTTCCATTGGACAGCCCTGGGGTTTCAGGTGTTGGGTCCCTTCCGTTACCCCTCCAGTTGCGACCCCAGGTGTTGTGGTTTCCAGCTCTCTCCTCCCTTAGTGAGCTCAGGGTTGTTTTCATCAAGTCAATAGCTTTTTCCAGAATCCGCTCTTCCTCACTGGCGTGCAGGGAGTTCTCCATCTCTTGTTTCCATTCCGGTTGGTGGTCGCTCCGTCTCAGGGTCACTTCTCTCGAAGCCTTTTTCCACTCACTTTTCCTTCCAACGCCCATCGACCACCGGGGTTTTTGTTCGTGCTGCTCCACCGTTTCTTCCCAGGAGGAATATGATGCCTCAGTTTCCCAATGTTTCTGGGAGTTCGGCTGGGGGGAAGGCTCCTTCTCCGTGGGGCTTTCTTCCCTTCTTGCTTCATCGTCAGACATCATATTTATTTGCAAAGTCCCCCGGTAAGGTTCTTCTTGCCAGGTTGACTTTCGTTGCAAGCCCTGTCTAATGTCAGGACCCACCCCAAACCACGTCTTAGGAAGACAAAAACTCTTGGAGTCAGGATTTTAGTCCAAAAGAAATCTTTACTATGACGTGCTCGGTTGTAGGAAATGAGACAGGGCTTAATATTTCCACGATGTAAACCCTATAAAGAGTTCCCGGTTTAACCCCCCTTAATCCCCATTTGGTCAGTCCCCCCCCATCCTTCCTCTCGTATCATCCATCTCGTGGGAAAGAGGAAGTTAGGACCCTTTTGTTTATTGCTGACAAAACCCAGATGCTAACCCCCCCTTTTGTTTCCCCAGTTCAAAAGGCTTCTCCTTTCCTTTGAAATGCCTATTGCCGGTTCAATACACATCTATCCTCTTCTCTTCGGGAGATGACAGAATCCATGGGATATGTTTGAAACATTCCATTTATGAATATGATATAAATGGATTCTGACACTATCTATCTATCTATCTATCTATCTATCTATCTTTCTTTCTTTCTTTCTTTCTTTCTTTCTTTCTTTCATCTATCTATCTACAATAGAAGGATATCACTATCACTATCTCCTCTCTCTCTAGGCTTCTATCTATAGTGGTGCCCTTCATTTATTCCATTCCACAATAGAAATAAGTTCAAAAAACAGCAATGTGACACGGGACAACCTAAGGTCCCCAAGAACTGCCCTCACAGTTGCATTCTGCACCATTTGAAGCTTCCAGATATTCTTTAAGGATAGCCCAGTGTAGAGCCCACTGCAGTAGGCCAAGTTTAAGTGACTGAGTGCAGGGACACCCAGTCCAGGAAATGGTGCAATTGGCACACAATATGAAGTTGTGCAAAGATTCTCCTAACCACAACTGCCATATACTCATCAAGTAGGAGTCACAAGTCCAGGAGAAGTCCTGGATTGCACACTGTGTGTGGAGTAGGAGCAAGATGCTAAAGTCCTGTAGTCGAAGCAACATGCACCCAAAGCCACTCAGTCTTATCAGGCTTCAGCTGGTCTATTCTCTCCCATCCAGATCCCCACATCTTCCAGGCACCATGAAAGGGCAGCGACAGCATCATTTCGGTCACCAAAATGGAAAAGTATTAATGCTATATTAGCTTATTTCCAATTCTGGCATATATCTTTCCTGGAAGATAGAGTTCATTGTGTTTTGTAAAGACTGTAAAAGTTCATCCTCAAAATATTTATAATAAGAACTTCATAATTCAACTGATCCAGGTACCTTTTCTTATTCATTTGTTCATTTATTTATTTATTTATCAAATTTATATTGCTTCCCGTCTCACAAACAAGTGACTAGGTGGCATACAACAAGGCTAAAAACCATGAGTTAATAAACACCAAACAATTAGTCATGATGCTAGGGAAAAAATTATAAAAGAAACAATCTGAAAGAGAACAAATGTTAAGTGAAGAGAAGTTAATAATAGTATATTATTATAATTCATCAGTCACCTGAGTCCCAAAGCCTGATTCACAATGAAGTTAATTATCTGATGCTTCACCATTTGTTTTAAATTGCTTTAAAGCAACTGATATACTAGGAAGACAAGGGACACAAAAGATATTTTCCCCCCTTTGTTTCTTCTGGATGAATGTGCAATAACAATGTCTTACCAAGTGATGTGTTCTTCTGCAATCTAAGGCACACATGGCCCCCAAATCACACATGGAACAAGCCCACTGAAAACCAGGGATGCATGCTTTGTTTCTATCTGTGATTTGCCCTTACCCATAGCATAAACACCTATTATGTGTTTATGCTGCATATTCCACTTGGAGTTAGCTGAAACAATCCCATCTAGTTGTAACGAGACCCTTTTGTTTGTAGTTTGATTTGGAATTACTTTGTCTCAGCAATAATTAATAGAGCCAGGGATTGAATAAAGAGAAATCATTTGGATCTGAAGCTTTCCTGGAAGTGCACTATTTGCTAAGTCACTGCTAAGTTAGACAAATGTATTTTCTTAAGTGATGTTGTCAGTATTTCAAAGCCTAAAACCGAATGGAGGACTATTGCACGATAGTAAAATGCATGTTTTTTATTATTTTTATAAATAACTCAAGGCAGAGAACATACCTACTACTCCTTCCTCCTCCTATTTTCTCCACAACAAATTCTGTAAAGTGAGTTGGACTGAGAGAGGGTCACTATTCTGAGGTCACCCAGCTGCCTTTCATACCTCAAGTGGGACTAGAACTCACAGTCTCCTAGTTTCCTGCCTGGCACCTTAACCACCATTTCATTTCTAAGCAAGGGGGCTCTACTTCAACCCCATCCCATTTACAATGTAATGCTTTATAAAGCAGGGGTATGCCACCACCCATTCTTAGGCTGCCCGCAACAGCCTCTACAAACCCCAAAGGTTGCATTATTAGCATTAAAGGACAAATATGGTTACACTATTTTCAAGTAAAAATGCTCATGTTAGAGTGAGAATGAGATTTCAATGCTTTCAAATCTTTTATCAATACCCATACATTTTCCACAAATTCCTCCAAATCAAATTTTAGTCAGCCTTTAGCTTCTCCAATGGTCCTAGGTGGAAGTACGTAATGTTGCTAGTGTCTCCTGGAGTGTTCTAACACTGCTGACCCCTGAGACTGTCCAGGAGCCAGATGGTTGTTGTGCAAAACTTACAAAAGAGACAGCTGGAGAAAAGGGATAGTGGGACTATCAAAGTCATCCAAGAAGACAAGCTGCATCAGATCTGTTTTGGGGAGAATTTCAAGTCTATTTTTAAGCTGCTGAATGTGTGTGGATAATTTTGTCATTCTTCAGGGCTCTTGAGAATTTTAAATCTGTGTGTCAACTTAAAAATAGGGTGGTGATTGTAATGCACTTAAAGGGAGATTTTAGGTAGCTATGGCATTTGCAAAATGTTTTCTCCAAAATTCAGTCTGTGAAATCTTACAGAGAATTGCAGGCATAGTATTTTCCTTTGCAAATGTGCCATTCCAAGTGAGCTCTTTTAATGGGTAGTGGGCTAATAATCAAAAGAATGTTTATTGAACTAAAATAATAGCATGACCTTGGCCCTTCTGATGGACAGTGACATTAAATGGGATTATAGCATTTATGGGCTACTCTCACACTGAAGATACTACTAAATATTGTCCTTGAAATTCTCTTTATCTTTTACCAAGACAACAGACAATATATCTCTTCTTCACTAAAATCATCCTAGTGATTCTGTAAATAGCAGGGTACTGTATGTGGTAAATTTATTTTTTTCCAATAGAAGACAATAGCTGTAGCTTTCAATTGAACAGTGGGGTTTTTGTTTGTTTGCATGCAGGTGTTTCATTACCTAACTACATAACACTAGCAGTGTGAGTGCTCCTTGGTGAAGGATTACTTGCATGCCAATTTCTCCTATTTGAATTCTTTTTGGAGTGTTTGACACCCATTTATAGTTCCAATAGAAGAGAGTATCTGTAGCTCAGGGTTGAACTGAGGCATTCTTACAGCTCTTGAGCTTGATTGGTTGGTTGCTTGAAGATGTTTCATTACCCAATTAGGTAACATTATCAGTGCAATGATATTACCCAGTTGGGTAATGTAATATCTGCAAACAAGTTCAGAGAATATCTATTTCTTTATTGAATGTATACTTTGCCTCTCCATTGATATACATTTTGGAAGCAACTTACAGCAATGAATATCGGGTATAAAACTAATGATAGTAAAGGTAAAGGTAAAGGTTCCCCCGCACATGCGTGCTAGTCGTTTCCGACTCTAGGGGCCGGTGCTTATCTCCGTTTCATAGCCGAAGAGCCAGCGCTTGTCCGAGGACGTCTCCGTGGTCATGTGGCCGGCATGACTAGACGCCAAAGGCGCACGGAACGCTGTTACCTTCCCACCGTAGTGGTCCCTATTTTTCTACTTGCATTTTTACGTGCTTTCGAACTGCTAGGTGGGCAGAAGCTGGGACGAGTAACAGGCGCTCACTCTGCTACGCGGCACTCGGGATTCGACCCGCCAAACTGCCGACCTTCCGATCGACAAGTTCAGCGTCCTAACCCACTGAGCCACCGCGTCCCTAAAACTAATGATAAAACTGATTAAATTAAAATAAGAAGCAAATGTGAAAGTATCAAATATCTGAACAATTATTTAAAATTTGATTTGTGCTAACAGACTTCCTTGGCCTTTTAGTTGGGGCTACATTCAGAAAACAAACAACTAAAGCCAGGAATAGCATAAATCTGAAATTGATTTATTTTAAAGTAATTTAAATTAAATAGATTTATTATAATTAAACTTTATACAACTTAGTATTTATTCCATCACTCATGCTAAGCTTCAGCAGATAATCTTGTTGACAAACATCTTGTATCTGAGCACTTGACATTGGCTGAAAATTTAATAGCATGATGGCCAAATCACACACTGAATCAAAAGATGTGTTTTTATGCTTTAATCAAATCCCCATATAAAAATTCACTCTCCTGGCTGTATATAAATGTATATTTATTTATTTTTGGAAAATACTATTCACATTTATTTTTATGGTGATTGACAGTTTCTATTGGAGAAAAAAATTGATTTCTGAAGCATTTGCTACAATAAAAGATGAATAATGCTTCAACTAACAAAGAGAAATTGGGAAAGAAAGATTTCCATTCCATAGGAAACAGAAGGAATAAAGGCTTGGGATCCCTGTTTTTCCTTCTGCCATCATGCCTAAGACTGCACATTTTGTGGCTTGTGGCTCCTCACTCATGCATGTATTTTCTATTTAAAATAAAGTTGCATTTTTCCTTTATAAAGATAGACCTGTAGAACCATTAAAGCCAGGGAAGGCAACCAGTGACTTTTCAGCATTTTTAAAGGGTCCCTAAAGCAAAAAAAGGGACGCGGTGGCTCAGTGGGTTAGGACGCTGAGCTTGTCGATCAGAAGGTCGGCAGTTTGGCAGGTTGAATCCCAAGTGCCGAGTGAGCGCCTGTTACTCATCCCAGCTTCTGCCAACCTAGCAGTTCGAAAGCACGTAAAAATGCAAGTAGAAAAATAGGGACCACTACGGTGGGAAGGTAACAGCGGCTTTGAAACAGAGATGAGCACCGCCCCCTAGAGTTGGACACGACTAGCACGCATGTGCGGGGGAACCTTTACCTTTACCTTTTAAAGCAAAATTGCATCCAGTTTTGGACGCCATTATATAAAAAAGACATTGAGGCTCTAGAAAGTGTGCAGAGAAGAGCAACAAAGATGATTAGGGGACTGGAAGCTTAAATGTGAAGAGCAGTTGCAGGAATTGGGTATGTCTAATTTAATGAAAAGAAGGACTGGGATGATATGATAGCATTGTTCCCATATCTAAAGGGCAGCCACAAAGAAGAGGAGGCCAGTCTATTCTCCAGAGCACCTGAAGTCAGAACAAGAAGCAATGGATGGAAACTAATTAAGGAGAGAATCAACCTAGAAATAAGGAGAAATTTCCTGACAGTTAGAAAAATTAATCAGTGGAATGGCTTGCCCTCAGAAGTTGTGGATGCTCCTACATTGGATGGTTTTGAGAAGAAATTGAACAACCATTTGTCTGAAATGGTATAGGCAGGGTTTCCTGCCTGAGTAGTGGGTTGGACTTCAAACTCCCTTCCAATTCTGCTAGTCTGTTATTCTGAAGGCATATACATATTTAAAAGGGAGAGATTTTTATTTATTTTTTTAATTTTAATTCAATTTATATCCCGCCCTTCTCCGAAGACTCAGGGCGGCTTACAAGCTTAGCAGTAGCCTTCATTCTATGTATATGCCTGCTTATTAGGGCTTTCACACACACCCCGCCAAGTGGCATTATTACAAAGTCAGCTTATTGCCCCCAACAATCTGGGTCCTCATTTTACCTACCTGGGAAGGATGGAAGGCTGAGTCAACCTTGAGCCTGGTGGGATGCGAACCTGCACTAATTGCAGGCAGCTGGTGTTACTTAAGGAGGCATTAGCCCACTGCTCCACCAAGGCTCCACCAAGGCTCCACCAAGGCAGATTTTGGTTCTGCCCTCATCACAATGCTATTTGTATTTAACTTTCGGAAGCTGAAAGAATTAAACTGAATTACAATCTTTATTTCCCTAAAGCAATGCCAAACCATTTCCAGACTGAACTAAAAAAAACCAAGACTGGAGTGTTTATCTTCAAAGCAGCTTTCCAAAATCTGGTGATCTCCATGTGCGTCAATGTTTCTCAGATATTCAATACCTTGCATGGCTTGGAATTCTGGGAACAGTCATTCAAACACTAGAAGACCTCTCTTTGGGGAATGTTGTACTAAAGTAACTTTCATAGAAATATGTCACAATGATTAAGGTAGTTTTATACTTGTGACTACAGTTGAGTCTAATATTCAGACCTGGTTTTTCATGCTTCAGAAGAAATTTTAAGCGCTCAGTGGGAGTGGGAGTCTCAGGAGTCTCTTTCTGTTCTTAAACTTCTTCCCCTAAAGTAATTTGAAAAAATTTTCAGCACCAATATGGCTAAATATATTAGAAATCCAGACAAAAAACAATCAGAAATAGAAATCTATCCCACAGATAGGTAGCAATGTCACTTCTCGCCTGGATTACTGCAATGCTCTCTACATGGGGCTGCCCTTGAAGTGCACCCAGAGGCTTCAACTGGTGCAAAATGCGGCCGCGCAGGTGCTTATGGGAGTATCTCGATACTCCCATGTTACACCACTCCTGCGCGACCTGCATTGGCTTCTGGTTGTCCTCCGGGTGCGATTCAAGGTGCTGGTAATTACCTTTAAAGCCCTACATGGCTTAGGCCCGGGGTACTTGCGAGACGACCTGCTGCCAATGTCAACCTCCCATCACCCGGTTCGCTCCCACAGACTTGGCCTCCTCAGGGTGCCATCGGCCAGGCCAGACATGTCAAACACAAGGCCCGGGGGCCAGATCCGGCCCGTGAAGTGGTTTCATGTGGCCCATGAAGCCATCCTGGAAACAGTGAAGGAACGGCCCCAACTGCCTTGGCCCTGGCCCAGAGACCCTCCTTCTGCCAGAGACCCTCAGATCTGTCCCACTCCTGCCCAGGCCCCCATAGGCACCCTTGATGCGAACGATGTAGAGCTGGCCATGCCCACCCAGTAGGCCATATGCACTTTAGCCATGCCCACCCAGGCCACACCCACCCGGCCCCCTGAGGGCAACTGCAATGCTGATGCGGCCCTCAATGAAATTGAGTTTGACACCCCTGGGCCAGGCAATGCCGGCTGGCGACCCCCAGGGGGAGAGCCTTCTCTGTGGGTGCGCCGACCCTCTGGAATGAACTGCCTCTGGAGCTGCGGATGGCCCCTGACCTTCAATCCTTCTGCCACGACCTGAAGACATGGTTGTTCCAACAAGCGGGCCTGGACTGATCATGGTTTTTTAAATTTGGTTTTTATCGGCTTAAATTGTCCTTTCTTTCTTTATCTATTGTTTAATTCTTTTTTAATCTTTGTATTCTATGTTTTTTAATTTTTTATTGCTGTGAGCCGCCCTGAGTCCTTAGGAAGAAGGGCAGCATATAAATTTAATTAATAATAATAATAATAATAATAATAATAATAATAATAATAATAATAATAATAATAATAATAATAATATACTTGGATTTCAATAATCCACAAATTCCTAGTAATAATTATTTTTTATCTTTTATTATCAAGTGGGAATTCTGGCTATTTGCCTTTGGGACTTTTTTGCTGGCTGACTGAAGCACATGTTCAAGATGTCTACCCAGAATTTCAGTAACCTTGCTGTCCTATTTGCTTGATTACTTCCCTTTGAAAGGCCATAACAAACACATCATAACGTTTTTATATCTTCTACTTGACTTCTTGGAGCTTTTTAAGCTTCTAGAAATGGTAGTTCTTTGATTTACAACCCTGATGTCTCTCAGTTAAAGTGAATGTAAATCTCACTAAAGGTGCCTTTCTCCCAAGTTTGAATTATGAAATCAAGGCATATAAAGAATAGCTGTTCCAGAAAAAATACTAAACTAGTTTTATACACAGTGATATAATTTCTTTTCTCCTCCAGTAATTATATTACACTCCAGTACAGTGAACGATCTCTGAACTCTTAATTTCTTACTACTATATAATATTCCTACTATGCTATTCAAATGTTGTTTGTTCATGACACATTTTGACAAAAGAGGAAGTTTAGACAAAAGGACTTAATTAGAAGCTACTAAATGAATTCAATTTGCACCTTTCATTTATGTGAAGCTTTTGTATACTCCATCAAAAGAATAGGCCACTAATTTAATTCATATCTCTATTTATGTCTGCCAAGATAGAGGTATGAGTCTTCAAAGCAACCTTCCCAACCTGGGGCCATCCAGATATAATAAACCACAAATTATTTAGAATTTTAATGATTATACTTGCTGGGAATTCTGGAACATGTTGTTTAACAACTACAATGGGCTGCAGAACAGTCAAGAATAGGGCAGAAGCAAACAGTCCTAGGGGCCTTAAGAATGAGTTGAGACAGAGCTGAAGGGGATCCATGAAAGTTGACCAAGAGACACTAGAAAGAGAGTCTTGCACTCACCCATGTCCAGAAGTGACTAAATTGTCAAAACTCTAGAGTGCTGGCAAATTGCCAGGCACTAGCAGAAGGAAACTATCCACAAGGACTATGGAGAAGTAGGACACAGGAGAGAAATGGCTTTATATATACAGTATGTACAGGAGTAAAACAGTAATTCCAAATTCCAAAAAGGGCTAAGAGCAGCTAATAGCAACCAACCCAGATAATTGGAAGGAGAACAAACCAGAGAAGTGACTTGAAGATGAGGAAATAATACATTTTAAGAGTGGAATGATAGCAGTAGAGAGAATGGTTTAGTTAATATAAGGAAATGGATGGATGGGGATGGAAGTGGGTAAAGGTAAGTTCTCATTGTTTAGCTAAAGGAAGATACTAATAAATATAGAGAACAGAGATTCTACCTATAGAAATAAAGTTACAGTATAATAATAGAAAAATTCAAAGGTGGTAATAAAATACAATATAGAAGAATAAAATAATGGATAGTATGATAATTGAAGGAGAAATTATTAATTATTATTAATGATACTAATTGTTAACATTATTAATTATAATTTATATTTAAAATAATACATAGATAGAAACAGAAGACATATATTATGACTCAGAATAAGACAATAAATGAAATTCATTGCAAGAAACTTCTACAGCGCTGAAGAATGTTTGATGATTCAGAAAAGATGTTTAATTTCAGAATGTGAAACATATTTCTTTTACTATCTTTACTTAAATGATTATCCTTCTCATTTGTTTGAATTGGCCGGTCTGGCCTGATGGGGGAGTTGGGTTTTAAATTGTCATTTTAGATTGTATTATTGTTTTTTAATTGGGCACTGATTTAATCTTTGTTTTAACTTTTGTATAGTATTGTATTTTTATTTATATGCCCTGTGAACCGCCCTGAGTCCCCAGGGAGAAGGGCGGTATATAAATTAAATAAAACATAAAACAAACATAAAACAAACTTTATGAATCCTTGTCATTTTGTGATTCTGGACTGCATACAAAACATAGAGAAAGATTGGAGGTTAGTAAACATCAATATATAATTGATAAAAAACACAACTCAGAACATGATCATCTATTATCCCAACCCAATACAAGAGAGCAAAGGTCTCTGCAGGTGTTAAGAATGATGAAAAGGACAGGACTATCCAAATATCAGAAACAATTGTTCTAAAGGGCAAATACAACAACAGAGAAGGCACACCTCCTAGGTCTCATAATCAATCAGACTAGAACTGGAAGGGACCTTGGAGGTCTTCTAGTCCAACCCCCTGCTCAAGCAAGAGACCCTATACCATTTCATACAGGTGGTTGTCCAGTCTTTTCTTTAAAACCTCTATGAAGCACAACTTCTGAAGGCAAGCTGTTCTACTGGTTAATTGTTCTGTCAGGAAATTTCTCCTTGTTCTAGGTTCCTTCTCTCCTTGATTAGTTTCCATCCATTGTTTCTTGTCCTGCCTTCTGGTGCTTTGGGAAATAAGTTGGGCCCCTCTTTTTTGTGGCATCCCCTCAAATGCTGGAATACTGATATCAAGTTACCCCTAGTCCTTCATTTCTCTAGACTAGCCATACCTAATTCATGCAGGAGGCATTTTTTTCAAAGCAGAACCTGAAGCATGGTCATAGAAGATGTAGAAGTGACCAAGGAGTCCTAGTCTTGCATGTAATGCAATACTATGTATGCCATGAAAGGCTTTATATGTCTCATTTTCCTAAGATGTCCTGGAATGGTGCTGTGCCAAGAATGTTGGGCATTATGAAAAATCTCAATTTGAACTGCTAATCATTTTCAGAGTGCTGATACTGCAGTTCATACCATTTGCCACAAAAGCCCTAAGGAAACACTTTGCTCAGGTTTTCTAGTTTGGATGAAGTAAGATGTAACATATAAATGGATTCTGAAAAGTTTTTAAAATATATCTACCTACAGTTACTGCACCTTTCACTTCAAAAGATGGATTCACTTCTCATGCACAAATAAGTCTGTGCATGGAGGAGACTAGGGGTGACATGATAGCAGAGTTCCAATATCATTTGTCTGAAATGGTGTAGGCTTTCCTGCCTGAGCAGAGGATTGGACTAGAAGACCTCCCAGTTACCTTCCAACTCTATTATTGTTGTTGTTGTTGTTGTTGTTGTTGTTGTTAATGTGGTTGTTGTTGTTGTCTAAAGGGCTACCACAAAGAAGGCAAGGTCAACCTATTTTCCAACGCAGCAGAAGGCAGGACAAGAAGCAATGGGTGGCAACTAATCAAGGAGAGAACCAGCCTAGAGCTAGGGAGAAATTTTCTTACAGTTAGAATTAATCAATGGAACAGCCTGCCTCCAGAAGTTGTGAATGCTCCAACAAAGGAAGTTTTTAAGAAGAGATTGGACAACCATTTGTCTGAAATGGTATAGGGCTTCCTGCTTGAGCAGGGTATTAATCTACATGGGGCTTAATCTACATGGGGCTGCCCTTGAGGACCACTTGGAGGCTTCAGCTGGTGCAGAATGCAGCCGCGCGGTTGTGATGGGGGTTTCCCGATACTCCCATGTAACACCTCTACTCCACAAGCTGCATTGGCTTCTGGTTGCCCACCAGGTGAGATTCAAGGTGCTGATGATGACCTATAAAGCCTTAAATGGCCTGGGTCTGGGATATTTGAGGGAACACCTGCTGCCGGCATCAAGCTCCCTTCGTCCTGTGCGCTCCCACAGGGAAGGCCTTCTCAGGATACCGCCGGTTAAGGAATGCTGGCGGGTTATTCCCAGGGGAAGAACATTCTCTGTGGGTGCGCCGGCCCTAGGGAACCAACTTCCCACGGAACTTAGGACTGCCCCCGACCTTCGCTCATTTCGCCGGGACCTGAAAACTTGGCTCTTCGAGCTGTCTGGCCCAGGCTGAGGGGTTTTAATTTTTATTGGGTTTTAGTTTTAAATTTCAGGGACTTGAATTAATTAATTGTTTTAACTGATTTTAATTTTGTATGTTATGCTTTTAATTTTCCCTGTAAACCGCCCTGAGTCCTATGGGAATATGGCAGTATATAAATTTAATAAAATAATAAATAAAATAAATAAAATAAATATTGGAGTAGAAGACCCCCAAGGTCACTTCTAATTCTGTTATTCTGTTAGTCTAGATAAGGGGTGTCAAACGCGCAATGTCATGTGATGTGTTGCGATGCATCGTGACTTTTTCCCTATTGCCAGCAATGGGGTGGGCGCTGTTTCAGTGTAACGCATCTGGCCCACGGGCCGGCAGTTTGACACCCCTGGTCTAGATACACATCTAAAATTACTCTCCAAATATTATTTAGTGTTAGAAAGTCAACTTAATTCAACAGAAGCTCCAAGTGATGTTCTTCTCCCCCCTTACCAATGTGAGAAGGCAACAATAACCATAAAGAATTAGTCAAGTTTATTTTTCCCCTCCTGTAATTTCTGCAAAATAAATAAGTAAACAAACAAATGCCATCCAAATATATCAGTTCTGTTATCCCATATACAGACTTGGGATCTAATTATAGGACTAATCAATATATCAGTGGGAAGCATCTCCTTAAGCACCCCCCAAGCAGTCATAGATTTAGGGCAACTGAAAGGAACAGTCAGCAACAGCTCAAAAGGCTATAGAATCAAATGAGTCTTATAAAAAAGGATGAATGATTCTGACAATGCAAGATGCTCTGAAATAATCTAGATTTCTTCCCTTCTTCTCCTTCCTTATACCCCCACTTTGTTATTTTTCTTCCCAGCAAAGCAAATTATAAAAACAAAAAGTACAAAGTTGTTGCATGTTATCTAGATCCAATTACCCAGGATAAATATTATATACCTTCATTTATATCCTTGCTTTTATTTCTGCAAAAGTGAAACTAACTTCACCATATTGAGCCACAATAAAATATTGTGTCTCAGTGAATTGTGCACCTGTCAGGTTGCATAATTTCAGTGTTGCCAAAGCAAACACTCCTCTATAACCCCCTCATTGAACACAGAGTACCAGCTGGGCTAACAACAACTTCAACACATGGCCGACATGCTTGAAGGCAAGATAGACTGGCTCATTTTTTTTTTCATTTATTTGGTCATTTATTTAAAATAAATATCTCTGAACTTTCTTGCAAATTTTCAGGGCAGTATACAACACTAGCATTATTCTTTGGGACTGGAACAATTACCTCTGTTATCTAAGTCTTTTGAAACTCAAAATCTTTTTTTATTGCAGAGAATTTTAATGTCATGTTGAAAAATTATGACTTATTGTTGAACTTCCACAGGTAATAGAAGCCTGTGATAATTATAGATTCAGAATACTTGCTGCATCTAACCCATAAGAATTGGGAGAGGTTCTGTTTCTCTCTATGAACATCAGCAGGAGAAAATTACTTTGACTGGATGCTGCTTTGGCATAAATTTTTTCTGTGCTTGTATGGTGAATGAGGAGAACAGTCCAGACTACAGATTTTTAGGATCATTGGCCGCTTGGGACTTCAAATTATTTATTCAATGCTAATTTCTGGAGGGGCAAAATATGGAGATGAATGTTTGCTTTCATACTCTGCTAGTAGATTTTCCAGAAATATTGGCTAGTCTTCAAAGGAAAGATATTTATTATACATATTAAACATATCTCTTTGCTGCTTCACTCATGAATCTTTAAGTGGCATGCAGCAAAACGTACAATACTACAGGTATAATAATTCCACATCATCAAATATGTCCCATAACAACAATAATAAATACCAACCATATAAATCCAACATAATCATAATAGTGAAAGCCATAACTTCTTATAAAACTAAGCAATCAGATTCATCCCAACTCAAATATATTCAATCCTTCTTTTAAATATTGAAATAGGTGGATCCTTGGCCTGATCTTACAGGACATTTGCTACTGAAAGAGAAAGAAAAAGAGAAAGAGAGGGAGAGGGAGAGACAGAGAGATTAAATAAAACCTGTCTGTGAGTACCCTAAAAGCTTAATCTACCATTCAGGGAACAAAATATGGGTCATTCAAGTGAGGCGTAAAAGAGATATCAAGGTGTCACAGAGGCACTGACCTGGATCTGAGGATCTGACATTTGGTTCACAAATTTCCAATTAGGTTTAAATCCAAACACAGCTCCTCAAATTTCTAATTAATGACCCATCTAAGCAGACAGCATTTAGAAGAGAGACCATTACAGTATTTTACACAGGAAACTGGAAGGAGAAAAAGAAAACAGAGGAAGCTGTCCAAAGGGGAAACCTTCACTGGGGAAAGGAAAAGTAATTTATTTTATTATTAACACTTTATTCAATTTTCTCTTTGTTGTTTTAATTATATCAGCTAACCTTTTCCCTGATTCTACCATTTATGGCCATATTCTGGGCTCTTTTAAGTTTCCCTCTTCGCCCATTTTCACTGAATAAAATAATATGCATGTATAATAGTTAAGCAAAATAAAAATTAATTAATTAAAGTGTCTGCATATAATTAAATGTCTCCTTTTCTTCATGTACTGACTATATAGCAGAGGTCCTCAACCTCTGGGCTGCAGACTGGTACTGGTCCACAGCTTGTTGGGAACTGGGCAGTGCAAGCGGCAGGTGAGAACACAAAGCTTCATCTGCACATTCCCACCACCACCACCACTGGTCTGTGGAACCAGAAAGATTGGGGACCGCTACTTTATAGTAAATCACATTTCTCAAAACATATTGCAGGAACACAGTAAGTGTGGATATATGTGTATATATCAATATACATAGATACTAATCAAAATAGGGTATTATGCAAATGACCAGCTGTCTGAAAGAAATGTAAGTACTTCCATTCCCCAGCATCAGGTCAGAGCTGAAGAAGCTTCTTGGATGAGAAGCAAAAAACAAGGAAGTCCAGTTGCCTCTTGAAAAAGCACCTTTGGGACAACTATGACCTGATTGGCTGAGAATCTCCATAGATATGAACACTCAGTGTTTTTTACAGGAGTGTTGTAACTCTCTTGGAAATCTATCCTTCCAGATTTTAAGTCACCAGCAGTCATGACACGAAGGACAGGAGAAAAGGTGGGGTGTGTCAGGTACTGGTTTTGTTGCTTGATTGATGAGACGAGGCGAGTGAGTTCAGCAAGAATCATTCTTTATTTGGTTGCAGGAACTGAACTGGGAAACAGGGCTGCAAATGCAGCAATTTATACCCTGGCCTCTAGGTGGCAGCCAATAGGTTTAAAGCAACCTATTACCGCCCTAGAAGCAGCCAATGGCGGCACTGGATATGGGTTGTCTGAGGAGCTGGGAGCCGTTAGCCAGCTTCCCTGCTTGAGCAACCTTCCAGCAATTAACCCCACGTGATATTCCTAAGCAAGACAAAGACCAATACATTACAGGGTCATGCATGAAAGTCTCACAATAACAAGAATATTGCCTCAGAGATTAATGTTTATGGAAACTGGCCATAGAGATAGGCAAACACTGTTATTGTTGTATAGATTCCTAGCTGCCCAGCCACAGCCCTTCACAAGCTCTTATATATTATTTCAGGGGTGGAGAATCCTCAAAGCTATTTGCCTTTAGTGATGACTATCTTCATCCCTGGGAAAGGCATTTGGTGTTATTCAGGAGTTCATGTCTACTATGGCAACCAAAGATTTGTCACAAATAATTAGAAACTTATCATATGTAGGCAGATATAATCTGGATCTGGTGTTCACTTTAGATCAATTGAGATGTAATCTGAAGATTGAAGATATTGACTTCTGTCTTTCTGATCAAATTGTGGATCAACTAAATCTTTGGCTCCTGCAAGAGTGGAAATCTATTAAAATGGGTGTCATGAATTCAGAAAAATCCCTTGGGGATTTTTCCAGCAATTTCATGTGTAATTCCATGTCATACTTCATTTGATAATAAATGCCTTGCTTAATCTTTGCTCAACTGGTGGAACCTGGAACATGATGGCCTTGTCCAATCTTTTATAAAGGTGTTGGGGTTGTCATGCCTTTCCTTTGGAATAATATCCACTACATGAGATAGGTAGGTCCCATGGGGCTTGGTGTTCTTCCCTATATTATTTAACATCAGTACACTGATGACATTGAGTTATACAGTACATTTCTTTCCACCTTATGAACTTTATCATGCAGAGTGCTCATTTAATAAAATATATAGAAATATGTCCATGTCACACATGAAGATTTTCCCAGAAAGAAATTCACTAGAAAGATAAGAAGGATTATTATGTATGGACCTTTCTTTCTTTGCTGCATGAGGGAAGGAAGACAGAGAACAAGAGAAAGAAACAAAAAAAAAGCATTAAAATGCAGTGTTTTTGAAAATGAGTAGGACCTGCCACCACCTATCTACTCACCAATTGCTTCAGCCTATCTGTCATTGCAATGCAATGCAATGCAGTGCAGTGCAGTTCTACCACTCCTACACTAGATTATACCTTGAAACATTTAAAACAAGTGTCATTTCTTGCTCTACTTAATGAGCTGAACTTATCACTATATTTTGTTGACATGGCACCTGCCCTCTGGAATGCTATTCCCCACCCACCCACCCACCCAAATCCTTAAAAGTTGTCTCTGCCCCCAAACCCTTGGTCAGAGTGGAAGATGGACTCCTTATGTGATATTTTGGTCTTCAAATCTGTGCCTTCTTGTTTTCAGGAGTTTTTAACCATTACTTGAGTCTTAAATAATACAGCAAGAGACAGGATTATCATTTCTGCAAGTAGGCATCACTCAGCGACAACTTACCCAGCTGGGGATAACACAATCCATAAAATGATATTATATTCTATCTAGCTAATCAGATTTGTTTACATGATTGTGATATTTAGGATAAGGGAAAGCAACTAAGCAATGTAAGACATTTACCTGAATAAGGGATTTTTTTTAACGTAGCCCCAAAAGACACTAACAAATGAAAAGATTCTGTATTGTGTGCCTGTTCAAGATGTTGTCTCCTAATATAATATTTATATACAGTTTTTATGTTTTAATTGTACAACACCCAGAGTCACTCTGTGAGTGACATGGGTGGTTTCTAAATCTGCTAAATAAATAAATGAATAAATAAACAAAAGCTTTCAATAGTTTCTTATCAGCTATGCTTGTCTATGAATATCATGGCAACAATTAGTATTAACTATTTATTAAAAATATAAGCACTATCCTCTTTGAAAATGCAAGGATAGAATCCACACTTTAATAATAAGTTTGTATTCTACCCTTATGCTTTTTTATTAAAAAATATATAAAATAAACATTTATTTCTTTAACTAGTCTTTACCATGGGGTTCAGTTAATGTGAAAAATAATAGCAAGCACTATTTAATATCAGGAAGGCATGTGCTTATCACTTCACTTAAAGATGCAGGATCCAAATCAAAATGCAATAAAACTCTTTTCCTCCTAATAGAGGATATAATTGGGCAGAATCTCCAAGGAATTTGGTTGCTCCTTCCACATAAAACCCTATTACTAGCTGATCCCAGAACAAAGATTCATTTCTAGTGATCTCCTACCCTTAATCCACCCAGCTTTCTCCCTAGTGGGTACACAGGTGCTCAGACAAGTTAAGAACCTCTTTCTTTGCAAGGAAGCTGTAATTGATAAGACTTAGGCACGCTGTAGAAATGGAAATTCATCAGTGAGGCAGGAAAATGATCCTGTTCTATAAGGAGACAAAGAGAAGCTTTATGATCTAAACAGTAACAGAAAAGGGTGGGGGAAAGGGTGAGAAAGGACTGGACTCCATAATAGCAAAAAGGAATTTGAATTTTATCTGAATTTTATCTTAGAAGACACTGCTATTGGTGTTATTTTACAAGGATTTGTCATTAATGAAGTACAAAGTGCACTTGGTGCTACAAAAGCGCACAAGTCAGAACGCTCAACGAGAAGTCTCCTACATGCTTTCCCACTTGTCTACTTGAAGATATCCATTCAGACCCTAAGGAGAAGAGAAGTTTCTCCTTCAGTTTTCATTGTGTAGAGAAGTTTTTGTATGTGGAGGAACTATCTGTTGTCTGAAGTTCTGCAGCCCACAGAGAAATTTACCAGCTTAACTACCAGGTTTGATGCTGCTTTAAATATTCAACCAATATTGATTAAAATTGTGATCAGGTGGTAACTACATTATATCAGGACTGGGCTAAAGCAATGAGTTGTTTTTTCCCCCAAATTTTAAGATGTGTAGATTTCAAATCTCAGACTTCCCCAGCCAGCACAGGGGGTTCTAGAACTTGATGCTTCCAATGCTGCTTGGGGAATTTTGGAAGTTGAAGTCCACACATCTTAAAGTTGCCAAATTTGGAAAAAAAAATTATATTTCTGCTCCAGGAGAAGAGCCTTTTTTGCTATGGCCCCTGCCTTTTGAACATTGTGGTCCCACAGGTGAAATCTGCACTCAACCTTCTGACCTGCCTAAGGGCCTAAAGACCCACCAGTTAGTCTGGGGCTCAAACAAAGACACATCACTCTGGAAGATTAAGACAAGATCCCACCTTACCCTGTGTGCATCTTGCTCCCTTCCTCCTTATCTTTTAACTGTAATTTATTATTCATAATTGTTTTAATGTTTTACTGGCTTTTACTGTTTGTAAGCTGACCAGAATCACCTGTAGATGAGATGGGTGGCATACAGGTCAAATAGATGAGAGAGAGAGACAGAGAGGGAGGGAAAGAGAGAGTGGGGGAGGGAGGGAGGGAAAATGGGGGAGAGGGAGAGAGGGAGAGAGAGAGAAAAATATATATATACAGGATAGCCTCTATATTTCCTAGAGCAGTTTTGAAATTTTTGTTGATACAGAATTAAGCTACCCAATAAGTTATGGGAGATACTAGATGATATAACATTGCTACATCATTAGCAGAATTATTGGTTAGCCTATTTCTGAAATGAAATCAGAGCATTGTGTGGACTTCCTTGGACTTTACAAGCTGACTAAGGCTTTGTCCATATGTGCATTAAGCTCCATTAGGATAACATACACAAAGGATCCTTCTCAGACTGGCTTCATTATTGATTGCATTTAAATAAGATCATAAAGTGTGCATATTTCAATCTGCTTTTAAGTGAAATTAAGTTTAGCAGATTGACTACTGGTTTGCAGATGAAACGTTTTAATACATACCACTAATTCAGTTACAGTCTGTTTGAAAAAGTTAATTTGTTTTTTGTTTAATGTGATAAACTATGAATATGTAGATAGTTTCCAAAGAAGGAACATACGAGATTCTAGATGTGCATCAAAAAGAACATAGAAATATATTGAACTATCTGTATTCCATTTGTCAAGCCCTATTCCTCAGGGACTGATCAATAAGTAAGAATCATCCAAATTCCAGTAATAATTCAACAACTAGGGGTAAAATACAGAATCTTGTAAACTGTGAGAGGAACCTCCAGCCCTCATTTTTAGTGAGTTCAATAAGGTGGAATCTCTTTGAATATTTGAATACCGTCTTCCCTGGGCATTCTGCTAACAAACTTCCTCCTCCATTTGATGTTTGTTTATATTTAACATTAATCCTGTTTCTTTCTTAGCATCTCACAATCTCTCATACCACTCTTTAGGCAATGAGATTCTACAATGACTGCATTATATATTTTTTTAAAAGTCCTTCTAAAATGGTATGTTAAAATAGCATTGTCATGGTTTCGTTAGATGAAACCGCTAAAAGAACTTCAACGGAAAACTTTTTTTGTTAGAGTACATTTTATTTAGGAAACAAAGTATCGGCATGTACATAGGTGAACCCAAGACTAAAAATCCACTCCCCCTGGTTACAAAGTTACAATTACAATTCCCACCCCAATTTGCTGTCATTAATCACATTCACCAATTGTTGCAGAGGAAACAACACAACAACAACAACAATTGTTCCTCTGCGTAACAACGGCAGCTACTGACTGGAACTCCAAACTCGACATTAAACTTTGAAATGTTATTTCTGTTTTCCTCTTAGGTTTTATAATTGCTTCTTTTTTAAAAAATAATTGTTTTAACTGTTCTAACTTGTAAATATGAAGTGTTTTTAATTCTGTATGTGACCAGCCATACGCTAAATAAATAACCAATTGTTGCAAAACATGGGCTTTCCTCCCAGCTCTCCAGCCCACTAAAATGTTATCAGCACTGACCTTAGTTCACACAGATATGAATTGTTTTGGCTAACTGAAAACTACACACACACACACACCCTTCTTCATCTAAAACCTCTAAACTAAAATGTGGCAAGGAAGATAAAATCAAAATGCCTTCAGTTCAGTTTATCACAGTGTTGACATGCATTTCCTATGGTGTTGCTTTCTAGATATTGCAAGTTCCAGCATACCGTACTTTGGGAAAAGTGATCTTATATATTTAGAGCCATTAAATTTAATACTGTAAGATTCAAAAAATCCCAGTTTGGATTAGCAAAGAGAAAACAGAAAATGCATTGTGTATATTTAAAAATTCAGACCATGTTGTTGCAGTGCTAAGTAAATGGACCAAACATGGATCATTAATTTGTTCAACCAGCATCATCTAAACTAAAAGAAGGACAGCAGTAAAAGAAAGTTTGGGGGATGTTTAAAAATATTAAATCTTACCCCCTTTGTTAGGGAGAAGGGAAGCCTAAAAGAAAAAGTGAGCTGAGGGAGACCAAGTCAGTTTGCAGTTTTAGAAAAGAATTGAATCATAAGGATGGAAGACCTTGGAGATCTTTTAGTCCAGCCCCCTGCCCAAGGAAGGATATATCATACTATCCCAGACAAGTGGCTGTCCACTCTTTTCTTAAAATCCTTCAGCAATGAAGCACCCACAACTCTGGGAGGCAAGCTGTTCTCACTGTCAGGAAGTTCCTCCTTAGTTACAGATTGAATCTCCCTTTAACCACTTCCACCCATTGCTTCTTACCCTACCCTGATGTGCTTAGAGAATAAGACAACCCCTCTTCTCTGTGCCAGATCTAAAGTACCAGAAGACAGCTATCATAGCATCCTTAAAAATTCTCTTTGTCAGGCTAGACATACCTAGTTCCCTTAACTGTTCATTGTATGATTTAGCCTCCATCTTATGATTTAGCCTTATCATTTTGTTGCTCTTTTCTGGGGCTTTAGCATCTTTTTTATATCTTGATGACCAGAATTGTACATAATATTCCAAGTGTAACTTCACTAGTGCAGGATAAAGCTTTACCATCATTTCTCATCACATTGATGTTATCCCTCTGTTTTTGTAGCCTAGGACTAAATTGGCCTTTTTGGCAGTTGAAGCACACTGTTGGTTCATATTTATGTGGTGGACCACTAGGACACCTAGATCCTTCTCACAGTTCTACTGCTGAGTCAGGTACTACCTATTATATACCTGTGTATATGGGTTTTTTTCTGCCTACGTGCAGGACTTTACTTTTCTCACCACTGAATTGCATGTTGTTAGCTATGGCTCAATGATGTAATAGTTAAGATATGGGCTAGGACTCTGGAGACTTATGTTCAAATCAACCCTTCAGTATAAAAATACACTTGTGGACAGGTGTTCTCTCAGTGTGATCTTCCTCAAAGGATTACTGTGAGGGTAAAATTGAAGTAGAGATACTATACTGTATATGCCATCTTGGTTTACTGGAAAAAGGCCCAACATAAAGGTAACAATGAAATAGGTACAATGAGGACATTCAAGTTTCCTCTTTCCTCAATCAATCAATCAGTATAGAGCTGGAAGGGACCTTGAAGGTCCTCTACTTCAAGCAGGAAAATCTATACCATTTCAGACAGGTGGCTGTCCAGTTTTTTCTTAAAAACCTCCAGTAATGAAGCACCTACAACTTCTGAAGGCAAGCTGTTTCATTGGTTAATTGTCCTCACTGAGAAGTTTCTCCTTAATTCCAAGTTGCTTCTCTCCTTGATTAATTCCCATCAATTGTTTCTTGTCTTGCCTTCTGTGCTTTGGAAAATAAGGTTGACCCACTCTTTTTTGTGGCTGTCCCTCAAATACTGGAATCTACTGCTATCATGTCACTCCTAGTCTCTCTTTTCTATAGACTGACCATACCAAATTCCTGCAACTGTTCTTCATATGTTTTTGTCTCCAGGCCCTTAATCATCTTAGTTGCTCTTCTTTGCCCTTTTTCTAAGTCTCAACATCTTTTTTCTAATATGGTGAACAAAACTGATGCAGTTTTCTAGATGTGGTTTTACTAAGGATTTATAAAGCAGTACTAATACTTCACATGATTTTGATTCTATGCCTCTGTTTATACAACTAAGGATTGTATTAGCTTTTTTGGCTGCTGCTGCACCCTGCTAGCTCATGTTTAAGTGATCATCCACTAGGACTCCAAAGTCCCACTCGTAGTTACTGTCTTTGAGCCAATTTCGCCTAATCTGTACTTGTACCTTTGTTTTTGTCTGTCTAATGTAAAACTTTGCTTTTGTCCACATTAAATTTCATATTGTTGTCAAGTCTGACAAGAACTCTTTGGATCCTGAGCTTGTCTTCTGGGGTGTTGGCTATTCCTGCCAGCTTAGCATCATCTGCAAATTTGATGACTTCCCCTTCTATTCCCTCATCTAAGTCATTTATGAAGATACTGAAGAGTACCGGGCCCAAGATGGAATCTTGTGGTACCCCACTGCTTACTTTCCTCCTTGTAGATGTAGTACCATTAAGGACTATTCACTGAGTATGGTTTGTCAGCCAGTTACAAAATCCATCTGGTGGTGATACTGTCTATCCCAATGAAATCCTCCTCCTCAAGATATTGACAGCCTCAACTCTATTGGCTTTTTGTATGGGTTTAAAAATTTGGTTCTTTCTGAAGTCATTTGGGCCAGGATGTTGGTGATGCTCAGGCATGAGTGTCATTTTGTTGACATATTGATAATGTAATTTTTTGGAGCCTCTAGCCAGTTTCTTTTGAATTCAGTAATGCTTTCTTTCTTTTTGCTATCCAGAATTCCTAGGCTAAGTGGACACCTGTACTGGAAACAAGGAAAGACGGAAGGAAGGAAAGGGGGAAGGAAGGAAGGAAGGAAGGAAGAAAGGAAGGAAGGAAGGAAGGAAGGAAGGAAGGAAGGAAGGAAGGAAAAGAAAGAGAAAGAGAAAGAGAAAGAAAGAAAGAAAGAAAGAAAGAAAGAAAGAAAGAAAGAAAGAATAGAAAGAAAGAATAGAAAGAAAGAAAGAAAGAAAGAAAGAAAGAAAGAAAGAAAGAAAGAAAGAAAGAATAGAAAGAAAAGAAAGAAAGAAAGAAAGAAAGAAAGAAAGAAAGAAAGAAAGAAAGAAAGAAAGAAAGAAAGTCTTCATAGGCCATCAAGAGAAGAGCCAAGTCTTCACTGATTAAAAAATGGAGGCTTTGACTTCATAGGGTGCAGCTGGCAAATCTTTGCCATGCAAATGGCTATATCTACTTTTCCATAAAGAGACAAATCTAACTGGGTCATGTCTGAAAGCCTTCCTGAATAACAGATCAGGCATCTGGAAAACCAAAATTTATAGCCTGGTGTCAAAGGGGTAAAACTGACTGATTAGATCTGCACACTGCAGATTTAGTGGAACATAGTAAGTATATTAATATTTATTCCATAATTTTATATAATGTCATTTTTAACCTGATTACAAATATCAGATACATAAGTCATTCACTAATGACTACAATCCTCTAAATAAAATAACAATATGAAGTCTCAGGACCACTTGTTTACTCTGCATCTTTGATGAATTTCATTTCCTAAATTTCATAATATAATTGTCAAAAACTGTTGGTACAATAGCCTTCTCCTTTTTGTTGCCAGAAAGTTATAAAAAGGCTCTAAAGTAAAAACTCTCTGAATTGTAAAACAATTATCCCTCCTGGCTGAAAAGATTTAATTTGCCATGCAATCTAAGAGAGATTTTCTGGATAAATGACAGCAACTGCTGATAAAGATATTCAGAAAAAAATGGAGGAAATGTAAAGGGGGGGTGGGCATAATGTGTCTGAACTAATGTGGTGTTTTATGACTCTCTGGTGATGATGAAATCCAATCAGCATTACTCTGTTATTTTTCTTTAAAGCCCTCTGAGGATTTCAAAGAGTTTTATAGCCCTAACACCTTTAATTGGAAGTAAGTTGCATTGATTTCTAAAGAACTTTGTTCCTTCCAAATAAGTGTCTGTTAGGATCTCAGCCTTAATGTGATTAACTCCCCATTAACACTCCCTGCATGTGTCTGATAGCTACTTTGTGCTTTTTTTCTGAGCAGAATCGAGAATCATTTTTAATATACAGGATCTGCAGGGTCTCTTTAATCTGCTTTCTTTGCTATTGTTCCTTGTCCCATATAAATGGAGGAAGGACCACCTTGGTTACAAGGCAGGTATTGCAGAAAATTAATTGAGAACAAGAAGAGGTAAGCTTACTTATTGTTTATTAAGAAAATGTACATGGCCAATGTACTGAAATAATTCCCAGTGACTCTGGGCAGATTACAGAAATAAAATCCCAAATATAAAACCCAATAAACCCCAGTGCCAAAAATCACCACCCTGAGGTCCCCAGGCTCACTGGCAAAACCATGTCGTCAGGGCCTTTCAAAAAATAATCAAGGTATCAAACCTATCTGTGGTTTGATGTTCCACAGGGAGAGAACCATTCATGGAAAAGGCTTTCTACTTGTTCCTGCTATATGGACTTCTTTTAGAGAGGGAACCCATAACATACCGTGCCTTTCCTCTCTGGTGGATTAGCTGTATGTAACTGGGAAAAGATGTCCTTCAAATTACCTGATCCCAGGCCATGCAGAGCTTTAAAGGTGACAACCATCAGTTCCAAAAAGCAGCTTTTTTAAACCATAGTTATATAAAAGTCTTAAACACCATATCACCAGGCAGGGCAATCAATAGATGGATACTGTAAGGAAATCAACTATCCTTGACAAAACTACACATGTTATCTCCACATGTTGTTTTTTTTTTGTTTCTTCTCCAGTGTCACTACAACTACTATCAGGTGACTGAAATAAATTCTTTCTCTTTTTTTTTCTTTTAATAGCAATAGCATTATATACCATTTCACAATGCTTTACAGCACTCTCTAAGCAGTTTACAGAGTCAGCATATTGCCCCTAACAATCTGGATCCTCATTTTACCGACCTCGCAAGAATGGAAAGCTAAGTGACTTCCGGTGGTGACGCGATGCCGAAGACAGCCGTCTCCGGGCTGCCCGCTCCGTAGCTGTGTTTTTTCCATCGTAAACAGCGCCGATCAGCTGTTTAGATGGATTTGAAGCCCCCTCCTCGGGAGAAGAGGAGGGGGTGAGGCCCCAGGTAGGGGTTGAGCTCTCCGTGGCCGCCTGAGCTGAGAGTTTGGGCGGCTGAAAGATTGAGCTCCCCCCGAAGCCTGGGTTGCTCCGAGCTGCGCAGCGTCTCTGCTCCATGATTTTTGGAGCAGAGCCAGGCGTTAGCAACCACCCCTGCCAAAAGGAAATACTTTTGAGTATCAAGATGCAGGCAGAGCGGTACAGGAGGTCAAGGTGATGTGGACTTTTAGCTTTACTCTCTAGCTCAATGGATTTTATAGCTTTAAAGTGAAAGTGCGCAATAAGTGAAAGTGGGGAAAGATGGCGGCCAAGACTTCTAATGCTCTTCGGAGTGCGGGGTCTTCCCCGGTGCAACAGACCTCGTTGCAAGCTTTGCTTCCTCCTGCATTTCCTCCGGCACTGACGCTTAAGGATTTACAAGATGCCCTTGAAAAGCATTCACGGTTAATGTCTGATATGATGGATGAAAAGTTGAAAAAGCTGGAGGAGAAATTGGAGAAGAAGATGGAAGAGAAGTTTAGAGCAATGAGGGTAGACATGTTGTCTATGATTGAAAGTGTAGCTGAATGTGTGCAACAGTTGGGTGAAAAAGTGGAGGATCTCAGTCAAAAGAACTCTATATTAGAAGCAAAGGTATTAGAGAATGAAAATATAAGGGACAAAATGGACGGAGAATTGAGTCTTGTTCAGTACCAACAGATGCAGTATGCTATTAGAATTAGGGGTTTAAAGGAGAATTCTAAAGAAGATTTAAAGCAGCTGATCTCTGAGGCTTTGGAACCGGTACTGGGCCAGCCAGCATCTGAAATTGAGGGAAGTATGGATAAAATTTTTCGTGTAAATTCATGGATTGCAAGACAGAGGAAGTTACCCAGAGATGTGGTGGTCTATTTTACAAAGAGAGTAATTAGAGATGAAGTCATTCAAGCTGCTTATGATACTAAATTTGTAGTTGCTGAGCAAGAAGTTTTGGTTTTAAAAGAGATTCCTCCAAAGATTTTAAGGAGAAGGAAAGATTTTGCATTTCTTGTACAGGAACTTAAGAAATGTGATGTCAAGTTTAGATGGGAGATTCCAGTTGGACTGGTGGTGATGCACGAAGGTAAAAGACATCGTTTGGTTACTGTGGCCCAGGCACGTGATTTTTATAGCAATGTGTTAAAAGCAACCCCCCTATCACTTTTGGAAGCTGCAAAGGGACATGGCGAGGGAAAGCCTCAAGATGTTGCAGATAGACAGACAGAGGAGAACGGTGCTGGAGGGGATCAAGTTACAGCCTCATCGGTTGCTGCTGGAGAGCAGAGGATGACGCGTGCCGCCCTAAGACGAGCGAGACAAGAGCAAGAGCAAGACAAGCAGAAATTTATGGAACCTCCAAAGTGTACTTATAGTGAAGCTGTGGGAAGGGCGCGGTCCAAAGAAGATACAGGGGTCATTTCAGACGTGCTCCAAAAGCTTTGGAGCGTCAAGATTGGTGACTAAATCCCCAATTTAGAATGTCAATGGATTAAATTCATCATAGAGGAGAAAGAAAGTTTTTCAATATTTAAAACAATTTAAGACTGATGCTATTTGTTTGCAAGAAATGTATATTAGGGTTATGGACTAAAAGCATTTATTGAATTTAAGATTGGGTATGCAAGCTCCTAATCAATAACAAGTTGATTTTTCTTAACTTACTACATATAAAGGTTACTTAATTGGATTATAATTTTTTTAAATTTTTTATTTTATTTTCATTGAAGATTGGAATGGTGTCCTAGACGTATAGATGGATGATCTGGAACTGTGAGACATTTGGTGTGATATATGCAAGAACTATTTTTGATCATAGATCAGTTTGGTTGGAGATTAATAAGGTTAATAGAGATAGGCGCTTTTGGCGCGTAATTGAGAAATTGTTTAGAATTTAGAGAAATGTGGGAGAATGTAAATAGTAGATGAAAAAATTTTTTTTCTTCTTTTTTGAAATTAATATGAATAAGGATTGGGATTAAGAAATTTTATTTAGTATTTGAGTAAAGTTCCTTTTCTGTTTTCTTTCTTTTTTTTCTTATCTGTAATAGTAATATTGTTTGTAATCATTTTACATGAGCTAGAGGGTGATAGAATTAATAGTTTATTGTGATAGCATATGGATGCTTATGTTTGTTTGTTTGTTTATACCCTGTATTTAGCTCTGGGAAGTCGGGGGGGGAGGAGGGAATGGGGGAGAGGGATAGGGAGGGTTAGATAGGGGTGGGGGAGGGGGGATTAAAGTTAAAATGTAATGTAAAACTTTTTAAATAAAAAAAAAGAATGGAAAGCTAAGTGAACCTTGAGCCATTCAGAATTGAACTGCTGGCAGTCAGCCTGCAATACTGCATTCTAACCACTGCGACACCATGGCTCTTAAAATACAAGTCAGCTCATATGACATACCAGAAGGTCTTGTTATTGGGTAAAATTCTAATGGATAGAATTCAGTAGTATTCTTGAAAAGTCTGATAATAGAAGCCTCCTCCTCTGAAAATGTTTTTTGCCTTGATTGATCTGACTTTTTTTTAATTAGAAAGGAAAAAATGTGAAGTTATGGATACCCTGGGTTTTAGCCTTTAAACCTAATCCCAAAATTTACATTGATTTCAATTATTTCAGTATATTTTTGAGACTTTTGAGAATTTTTGAGAATCTCCATTTAATTTACTTAATTATTTATTTTATATATTTTAAATCTTCTATTAATCCTATGTTCAGTCTTTCCTCAGGGCATGGTAATCAGGGGTGAGGTTGGCTTTAAACTGCTGATTTTGGTTTTATAACATTGTAGGAGAAGAGCAGGCAGACTGGGGATGGGGTGGAGTTAAGCACGTCATCAGCCTAGAGTCATTAGGTTGCCACAAACAATCCAGTCCAACCCCTCTTGAATTCCGTTGACCCTTATCTGGCACCAATTTAGTACTGAACTTTAATTGACTAGATTCTTGTGTATAGGTTTGAGCAATAAATGTTTTGAACTGCACCTTAATATCAGGTCCAGATCCTTTGTGCATGATGAATATGTTGTTATCTTGTCTAGTTATAGACTTATTCAGATAAGCTGGATCTCTCAAGCTGATGAGAATCTATGAGGAATTGAGAATGGAGAGTTTAATATGAAAGAGACAGTCATATGCTGGGTTCTTAAGGATTCTTAATTAAACAATCTGTGAGTATTCCTTGGTTTATTTAAAGACGGGGACTAGAATAGAATTACTACATCTAGTGTTGGTAGGAATTGAACACTAGGGCTATTTTGGAAATAACTTACTCTACAGAGTTGATGTCAACAATCCAGAGGCCTTTAAATTTGTATCAGAATATGCCTTCTACATTCACAATAAAATATAAACACAAGGAAGGCTAAGAAAATCAAGATGGTGGTCATTATCCTGTGATCAAACCCTGCCTATCCCCTTTTTAAAGCGCTCTCTCTCTCTCTCTCTCTCTCTCTCTCTCTCTCTCTCTCTCTCTCTCTCTCTCTCTCTCTCTCTCTCTGTGTGTGTGTGTGTGTGTGTGTGTGTGTGTGTGCAATGAATATAAAAAGGAAGATGGGTTTTTATTAAGGATTAGCTGTGTCATTTGACATTTTAACCTTGTGGATGCTCCTGAACATAATGGTTCTGGAACAGAAGATGCAACACCCAAAAAAAATGGGGGGAGTAGTTACCACCCTAACATTTTCTTTTGCAATATGCTCCTTCTGTTCTTTTGTACTCATTCCAAATGGATATTCATGAACAGTTAAACTCAGTGAAAATCAGTAGTGTCCACTGAGTTATACTTGAATGATTTATTGAATGGCAGAAGATTGTCAATAACACAGCTGTCTCAGATGAACAACTACATATTCATTTGAATGAGCATTGTGTAATCCAGAATTCTCTAGAGAGTAGTTCAAATCTATGTGAAATTCCCACCTGAACCTCTGTAATCTTACATTTAGATTTCATTGAAGTAACGTACATGATAGATGGTAGGGAGAGGCAGAAAGGGGGGGAAAGCTGCATATTCTCTCTCCCTATCAATTTCTGAAGACACTACAGTTATTTCCAGAACTTCTGTTACATCCACTATTATATGATGAACCAACTCATTACAGCCAAACAAAGCCAATCACACTGAACAGCATACAGGGTGAAACTGTCACTATGAAGATTACAAACAAAGAAAACATTTGTGGCTATCTGCACACTACAAAAGCAAATTCACTAGCTATGCAGAGTGGGCACAGCTTGGACCATTGACCAGAGAGCACAGATAGAAACCTATACTGCACTACAGCAATTGCTATTTCTCTATGCCCCATTCATTAGTAGAAAATTGGGATCACATATTTCCAGACAAGGAAGAAATAATCTAATCTAATTAGGTTGACTGTTTGCTAGAGTAGTGGAGAAACCTATTTCTTTCTTTGGCCTAGAAATTTCATTGCCTGAAATAGGAAAAATTGAAATGGGACAGGCTCATTTGAATGTGTACAGTATGTAATTTAAACATGAGAGGAAATGAAAACAAGAGATAAAAAATAAGGATATTTTCTTCCTCCTTTCTTCCTTCTCAAAGAAAGGCAAAAATTTTTTGTCAGCCTGCAAAGCTATTCTGGCCTCATTGGTCCGCTTGCACACATACATATACACATGCCAATAAATGATTGCCTTTTACCAAGACAGAATTGTACACATTTAAGGGACAATTACATGTTAACATTTAGAATTTGGAGAACACATCAGTTGTACTTTCACAAAGTGTCTATCAAGTGATACAGGTAGCTTTGCAACTACCAGATATGGAACATGTCAAAACATTGGTGCCCAGGCTTGTCTATCCCTGCCATATCTTCTTATATTCTGGGTCAGCTACTCAATGTTTTATTTAATAAATTCTTTGGTCATTTCTCTAGATGGAATGTTCATCAGATCTGCTCCTCATGTGAGGCTAGGAAGAACTAACATTAACAAAAGAGAGGATTGTAATAAGTTTCAAAATCAAATCAGTGTGCTGAATGTTGGGCTAAAACAAACTAGATGAAATTGAATAGATATAAATGTAAATAATTTACAAAATTATCAAATAAGCAGTATATAAGTGCAGGATGGAAAAAATATGAAGATGTTTGTAATGTATTGATTGGCCTTTTGTATATGTTGTAAGTGTTTGCTCATGTTGCACTGCTTGCTAATTGCTTGCATTCAATCAGTGCTTTTTTTGTAAAAGAAAAAGGTGCAGGAACTCACACATCATACAACCCGCCTTGCCTACCCTACAAGGTTCCATCCAAAAAAGGTGCTGGAACTCCGTTCTGAGCATTCTATGAGAAAAAAAGCCCTGCATTCAATTGTTAAGTGCTAGTTCACGTGTATGTTATAACGGTTGCTAGCCGGCCCAGACTGGTTGTCTCCATCTGGCTAAGTAGGTCTTTGGGCGGGAAACCTATGCTTCAAACCTATTGGTCACCGCCTATTGGCCAACCGCATAAATAGCTGCGCAGCAGCTCCCTTGTTGCTGCTGTTCTGTTGACCTTCAATAAAGCATGTTGTTGTTTTGAACCTTACATCTCGCTCAATGCCTACAAAGAACCGGCTACACAACAATGTTCATATTTTGGATAGCAGGGGTGATTGTGCACCTGCTAAACTGGGCAGAAGGTGTTTGGTTTGGTTTTATGTTATCTTTGGGATGCTCATCATTTCTTCTTTTTCTTCTGTAACTTTTAATTGTAAAATGTTCCAAGTTAATGTGACTTTTTAATAAATAAATAACCAGGTTCTTCAGATTCCTAAATATGAGACTTGTTTTTTCATTCCCAAGGCAAACTTTCTCCTCCTTGCTTGTTCTGCATTGTGTACTCTCTACAACCTGAAGGATTTAAATTGCCTTTATTAAGAGTCTTGCATTTTCCAGGCTGTGGGCAAATGCTATAGCTCAGAAGGTAGAAAAGAGCTAAATCAGGGAAGATACAAAATACAGAATACTGAATAATATTTAGCTATCATCCAATTCAAAGGTAAATTTGACATCTTTTATCTTAAACTCACAGGCATGTCTCAAATATGATTATGGCATTCTATAAAATGAGAATTATTCCAATAGAATATACATATACAGACCAGGGTATAAAATAAAGTATTTTTAATAGAATTCAGGGCAGATCAGCCCATTGTAAAGCACATTTTACACTAAAGGATCTAATCATTGGTGTAAGTAGTGTTATTTATCATCATGCTAAACTGGGTTGGAAAACTACATTATAAACAAATCAAGAATAAAACTGAAAATACTATCTGAAACTGAATCATAATTCATTTATCTTTCCATGGGCTCTTAGTAAATACACACAACCAATATTTCTTATATATTAAAGCCTCTTCCCCACCCACCAGCACCCTTTCCTGTTCAGTGAAAGAGAATACCATTGTTAGCTGTGAAGTCATGTCCCACCCATCGTGACCCCATGGACAACATTCCTCCAAGCCTTCCTGTCCTCTACCATCTTCTGGAATCCATTTAAGCTCAAGCCTACAGCTTCAGTGACTCCATCCAGCCACCTCATTCTCTGTCATCCCCTTCTTCTCTTGCCCTCAACCTTTCCTAGCATTAGGCTCTTCTCCAGTGAGTCCTTCCTTCTCATTAGGTGGCAAAAGTATTTGAGTTTCAACTTCAGGATCTGGCCTTCTAAAGAGCAGTCAGGGTTGATCTCCTCTAGGACTGACCGGTTTGATTGCCTTGCAGTCCAAGGAACTCGCAGGAGTCTTCTCCAGCACCAGAAATCAAAGGCTTCAATTCTTTGGTGCTCAGCCTTTCTTATGGTCCAACTTTCACAGCCATACATTGCAACTGGGAAGACCATAGCCTTGACTATACGCACTTTTGTTGGCAGGGTGATGTCTCTGCTTTTTAGTGTGCTGTCTAGATTTGCCATGGCTTTCCTCCCCGGGAGCAAGCATCTTTTAATTTCTTGGCTGCAGTCCCCGTCTGCAGTGATCTTGGAGCCCAGGAAAATAAAATCTGTCACTATCTCCATTTCTTCCCCATCTATTTGCCAGGAATTGAGAGGCCAGATGCCATGATCTTGCTTTTCTTAATGTTAAGTTTCAACCCAACTTTTGCACTCTCCTTCTTCACTCGCAACAAGAGGCTCTTTAGCTCCTGTTTACTTTCTACCATTAGAGTGGTATCATCTGCATATCTTAGGTTGTTGATATTTCTCCCGGCAATCTTAATTCCAACTTTTGATTCATCTAGCCCTGCCTTTCACATGATGTGCTCTGCATATAAGTTAAACAGGCAGGGCGACAGTATACAGCCTTGCCGGACTCCTTTCCCAATTTTGAACCAATCAGTGGTTCCGTGTCAGTTCTCACTGTTGCTTCTTGACCTGCATATAGGTTTCTCAAGAGACAAATAAGATGGTCTGGTACTCCCATCTCTTTAAGAACTTGCCACAGTTTGTTGTGATCCACACAATCAAAGGCTTTAGCATAGTCAATGAAGCAGAAGTAGATGTTTTTCTGGAACTCCCTAGCTTTCTCCATGATCCAGCGTATGTTGGCAATTTGATCTCTAGTTCCTCTGCCTCTTCGAAATTCTGCCTGTACGTCTGGTAGTTCTCGATCCACATACTGCTGGAGTCTAGCTTGTAGGATTTTAAGCATAACTTTACTAGCATGGGAAATAAATGCAATGGTGCAATAGTTAGAACATTCTTTGGCACTGCCTTTCTTTGGAATTGGAATGTAAACTGATCTTTTCCAATCCTGTGGCCACTGTTGAGTTTTCCAAATTTGCTGGCAAATTGAGTGTGGCACTTTTACTGCATCGTCTTTTAAGATTTTGAATAGCTCAGCTGGAATACTGTCACCTCCAATAGCTTTGTTGTTGCTTTCCTAAGGCCCATTTCACTTCACATTCTAGGATGTCTGGCTCGAGGTCAGTGACCACCTCATCGTGGTTATCAGGGACATTAAGCTCGTTCTTGTATAGTTCTTCTGTGTAATTTTGCCACCTCTTCTTAATCTTTTCTGCCTCTGTTAGGTCCCTGCCATTTTGGTCCTTTATCATGCTCATTTTTTCATGAAACATTCCCTTAATCTCTCCAATTTTCTGGAAGAGATCTCTAGTCCTCCCTATTCTATTGTTTTCTTCTATTTCTTTGCACTGGTCATTTAAGAAGACATTCTTATCTCTTCTAGCTGTTCTTTGGAATTCTGCATTCAATTGGTCGTATCTTTCTTTTTCTCCCTTGCCTTTCGCTTCCCTCCTTTCCTCAGCTATTTGCAAAGCTTCCTCAGACAGCCATTTTGCTTTCTTGCATTTCTTTTTCTTTGGGATGGTTTTAGTTGCTACCTCTTGTACAATGTTGTGAACCTCTGTCCATAGTTCTTCAGGCACTCTGTCTATCAGATCTAATTCCTTAAATGTATTTGTCACCTCTACGGTATATTCAACAGGGATATGATTTAATTCATACGTGAGCAGCCTAGCGCTTTTCCCTACTTTCTTCAGTTTAAGCCTAAACTTTGCAACACGAAGCTCATGGTCTGAGCCACATTCAACTCCTGGTCTTGTTTTTACTGACTGTGTAGAGCTTCTCCATCTTTGGCTGCAGAGCACATAGTCAATCTGATTTCTGTGTTGACCGTCTGGTGATGTCCATGTGTAGAGCTGTCTCTTGGGTTGTTGGAAAAGAGTGTTTGCTATCACCATCGTATTCTCTTGAGAAAATTCTATCAGCCTGTGCCCTGCTTCATTTTGTACTCCAAGGCCAAACTTGCCTGTTATTCCGGTTATCTTTTGGCTTCCTACTTTAGCATTCCAATCCCCCATGATGATAAGGACATCATTTTTTGGTGTTAGTTCTATAAGGTGCTGTAGGGCTTCATAGAACCAGTCAATTTCATCCTCTTCAGCACCGGTGGTTGGGGCATAGACCTGAACTACTGTGATATTGAATGGTTTGCCTTGATTCGAACTGAGGTCATTCTGTCATTTTGGGGATTGTATCCCAGTATTGCTTTTCCTACTCTTTTATTGACTACGAGGGCTACTCCATTTCCTCTGAGGGATTCTTGCCCGCAGTAGTATACCTGATGGTCATCTGAATTAAATTCACCCATTCCTGTCCATTTTAGTTCGCTAGAATACCATTACAAAAAACAAACTAAACAAAAATTCCTTTGGCTTTTGGTCTTCCTGGTTCTGAGGACCATCCATCTTTGGTTCTGAATAGGGTATATGTGCAATCTGTTTAACACATATTTTTAAGTCTTAAGAAAAATATACAGTATTTTTACAGTAAAGTTCATGATCAAAGTTGATTGAGTGATTTACCTGATTTCTTTCCTTTAATTTAAAGAAATGACTAATTAGGCATGGCCACCAAGGAAGATACCAGTAATATGTAACAATGTAATTACAATCTGACATTGTCTGGAAAGATTACAATTTCTGTGATATAAACTTAGTGGAGTGGAGCGCCATTTTTACTTAATGTTCATGATCAGTGCTTGATGATTTGCTGAAACAGAGTGGGGGGAAAAGTTATACTGCAAAGGGTTCAAGAAGGTTCATTGGGCTGGAATAAATAAACCTGCAATGAAACTGTTTAATGAAATCTCAGACGCCCAGTGATGTGACCTGAATGATGAAAATTAGACATTGAGGATGGAGTTCAGAGACGTTATACTGATTTATTAACTCCCCCATATTGTTTTCCTTGCTCTCTTTTGAACCCTCTTTTCATTATCTTCCTTTGCAAATTCTGTCGTGTGTCCTTTCTCTGACTTGTATCCATGGCTCAAGTGTTTTGCATAGTTTAAGAAGGTTTTCACTAGCCACTTTTTTTTTTCATAGAAAATTCATTACAGAAAGAATACAGTATCCACACTGTTCAGGAATTATCTTGCAAAACATAAAGTTGTTCATATTTCTTTTAATTTTTTTCTATAATACATAGTAGCATGAATTACACATATAACCAAAATGAAATAAAATCAGGACATGGATAAATTTATCTGCTTTCTATAATTTTTATGTTTTCTGATGCATGAGATTGCTATGGTTTATTTTTCTGTTTGCTTTTGAATGTTTGGATTAAAAAAAAGCATAACAATGAAAGTTCCCACATGTATTTCTTTAACTGGATGGAAAGATGAAGTTCCTTAAGTATATAATCATGTCTGAGTAAATATGAATTCCACACTATAACTGTACTGAGAAATTGATTAGATCACTATTAAAATGACAAGGGAAGAGATTTTTTTCACCATGAGTCTTGCAAATGCCTCAATATGTAATGTGTTTAGAATTAGTTTCTTTACTGAAAAATTAAGAAACACAAAATAATAGTCAACATATTTTTAGTCTTTATTTTTTAGTCTTTAACACTATTAAATATTCCTGAAACAAGATTAAACTGGCAATATTACATCTTCTTTCCTGAAACTCAGTGATATGCATAGTATCATATTCTAACAATTCAGTCCTACAGATGTCTACTCATAAGTCTGAGCTGAGTAATACCTACTTCCAGATAAGTGAATAAGAAATTGCAGGCACATGCCTTACCAATTAGGGTTATATATTATGTCTGCACTTTCTACAAATTTAATTTTAGCTCTCTGTGGGTAAGACTGCGTTATCCTGCTTCAGCAATTGGGGCCTCATTTCAGAGCTAAACTATGAATATATCCAAGCACACTGTCCTGACGTAGATTTTTCATGACGAAACATAAAGTATTTATTAATGTACTTAGAGCAGAGGAAGAAGAGGAAAAAGAGGCCTATTGGATAAGAATCACAGAAAACTGAAATCAATATAGTAGTGGGTAAATTTGAGGGTATCTAATTCCAAGGGGGGAAAGTAAGCTTAATCAGAACTGATATTGTTTCTGCAGTCTCTGAACACAAACTGAATCAAGAAACTATAATGCAGAATAAAATTAAAAATAGGATCCAACCCTTGTTGTTAAATATGCCATTGTTGTATGGAGCTGATGCCCCTATAGACATAGTGTCTTCTTATTTCTTTGTGTCCATGTTGTATACTATCAAAGCTGGGTTCTATTTTTTTTAATGAATCCAACTTTCTCAATTATCTCTAAGACAAGACAATATTATTAGCAGGTTGATAACATTGTGAATCTTATGTCAACTTCACCCACAGTTAATATTCAAGCTAGTTACTATTCTGCTAGTTAGCATTTCAAAATTAATTGGAAACAAATCTGACAGGGAAGGAGGAAAGGATTACACGCAAAGTAGTAGTAGGTAAAAATATATCCATATTATAGGAAGCTACAGAGAGATATGATTGTCTGAAACATTGCAGTTCAAAATATCACATAGATGGGATTTGTTTACAAATAAATGCCGGTTTGTATAAAATTCTTATATGAGCTCTCTGATTCTACAAGTGGACTATAAAGTGCACAATCTTACTAGAGAAGGTTATTCAGTGAGATGGGTGGCAAACAAATTTAATAAATAAAATAATAAAATAAAATAGTTTGGGGCTAGCTTTGTTAAGATTGTAGCTCCAAATATACTTACTAGGAAATAAACCAATCAATCAAAATAAGACTTGTTTTTGCATAAAGTAAGACTGTGCTTTTATCTTTTTAAACATGTGAATTTTTATTTCCACTTTGCATCTTCTGCCACCAATCTGCTAGTGGCATAGAAGTAAGCTGTAGATATTTCATATTTTCAAATTTTAATATGAAAATATCTTACTTTCCTTTCTTAATTGTAAATCACAGGTTTGGCTGCTCAAGACTTTTACTATTTATCTTGAGTGTGCAGGAAGGAGCTATGAAAGGAGGGCTGGTTGGTTGAGCTGTAACTTGTCTCTTTGCTCTATGGCCAGTCCTGAGGCCTGGGCTTTGAACTTGTGGGATTTGAGACAAACAAGATAATCTTTCAAAATGACAGGGGCACTTTAGCTTCTTTATAACAGAAAAATAATAATTGTCAAAAAGGAAATTAGTTTCATAGCTGAATGAAAGTTTGAATATGTTGCTGCTAACCTTTTGTCCTAGCTATTAAACTGGATTTCAGAACATCTTTAAGTTGGTTTGTTTCTGAAAAGGACAGACTCATAAACAACTAATGAAGTTTATAAATGGGATATAAAAAGTACCTTTGGCTTATTTATCCCTGTAATTCTCCCTGCAAAACAGTTAGATGTCTCTAGAAAGAAATTTTGATGTCAGTTCCCAGAATTCCCCAGCCAGAATGCCAGGAGAGGTAGGAGAGTTTTGTTTCATTATCCTTTTGAAGGATAATTTGGTTAATATTTCCCAAACAAATGCACAGATCAGATTTATTTATTCTCAGTAAAAATAAAATGACAATTTCAGATTGTCAACATGAATACTGAAATAACATTAGGATCCATGTAAAAATGTAGATTCTGAAATAAAATGTGTAGTTTATTAGAATAGTGGAATGAAGCTGGGAAAAGCATATTTACCCTTTTGATATTTTGATTTGCTTTTATTTAATGAATATAATATATGTCCTATAAAGAGACCAATTCACTTTAAATTTTAATTGTTCTTTTTTGTTACATTCTCATAGTGATTCCCTATAATCCAGACACATTCAGGCTCTGAGACCACTTTGTCATTCTGCTTGTCTGAATAAAACAATCTGAACTCTTTGCATAACTACCTGACATAGGAAAATGTTGTCTTCTTTAAAAACTACAAATCCTGTGCACAAGAAATCTGAGAAGGTGCTCAGTAATATTCCCCTTGTTGAGACAAGTCTCTCGGCCTTCCTTAAAGTAGGAGCCATACAAAATCCCAACATAAAACACATTTTTCACAAGATGGAGTCAGTCACAGCTTGGCATGATGACAACTGTACTACTAAGCCAGCCCCCACCCATTTCTTAGATGCGGATAAGATTTTGTTTGTTGCATTCACTGTTTATTTCCATGTACTCAATTTGTTCTACCCTTCAGAGCCTCTGCTCCCCCTTTTCCTGCTGAATTCATTTGCTGGTGAGAAATATTCTGTTCTTACAGCAAGGTATTATGGTGCATCAGCACTTCTGTCTTGCAAAGAAGTAATGAATGGTGACATTTTAAAAAGGTAAGGAGGGAAAAGCCGCAAATCTCAGTTTTCTTATGTGCCTAAATATTGTTTCTGGGATACTATTGGAAGACCTCTCTTTTGAACTCAGGCTGAGGAATAAAATGACGGGAAATAGAATTTAGGTAAGGCAATGTTGGTGTAACTGAATTTATTATTATTATTTTTATTTTATTTTAATTCCATTTATATTTAGATTTTATTAGATTTATATACCGCCCTTTCCCGAAGGACTCAGGGCGGTTTACAGGGCATTTTAAAATCATATCAATATAAGTACAAAATTAAAAGAGAATTAAAAGATTAAATTATCCCTGAAAATAAAACCCCAGTTAAAATTCTCAGCCTGGGTCAGAGAGCTCAAAGAGCCAGGTCTTCAGGTCCCGGCGGAATGAGCGTAGGTCAGGGGCAGTCCTGAGCTCCACGGGCAGCTGGTTCCAGAGGGTAGGCGCACCCACAGAAAAGGCCCTCTCCCTGGGTGTTATCCGCCGGCAATCTTTTACCAGCGGCACCCTGAGAAGACCCTCCCTCTGCGAGCACACTGGACGAAGGGAACCTGATGCTGGCAGCAGGTGTTCCCTCAAATATCCCGGACCCAAGCCATTTAGGGCTTTATAGGTCATCACCAGCACTTTGAATCTCACCCGGAGGGCAACTGGAAGCCAGTGCAGCTCACGGAGTAGAGGTGTTACATGGGAGTATTGGGAAACCCCCATCACAACTCGCGCGGCTGCATTCTGCACCAGTTGTAATCTCCGAATGGTCCTCAAGGGCAGCCCCATGTAAAGAGCATTGCAATAGTCTAAACGGGAGGTCACGAGCGCATGAGTGACTGTGCGTAGGGCATCTCGGTCCAGGTAGGGTCGCAACTGGCGGACCAGGCAAACCTGAGCAAAAGCTCCCCTGGTCACGGTTCGTATACGATCTTCAAAATTGAGCCATGAGTCCAGGAGAACGCCTAAGTTGCGAGCCTTATCAATGGGGGGTAACACCTCACCCCCCATCATCATATCCCGCCCTTCTCTGAAGACTCAGGGCGGCTTACAAGCTTAGCAGTAGCCTTCATTCTATGTATATGCCTGCTTATTAGGGCTTTCACACATACCCCAGCGGCATTATTACAAAGTCAGCTTAATTGCCCCCAACAATCTGGGTCCTCAAAGATGTTTAATGGGGAAAGCTATACTGTATTCACTACTCTCAATTAGTAAGAGTGATTCAAATAGGAATCTGCAGCAAAACCTGTGCTTACTTTCAACAGGTTTGGTTGGCTCTTAGAACATAGAATAACAAGGTTGCAAGTGACCTTGGAGGGCTTGTAGTCCAACTCCCTCCTCAGGCTGGAGACTCTATACCAGGGGTAGGCAACCTCGGCTTTTTTATGACTCATAGACTTCAACTCCCAGAATTCCTGAGCCATGAGAAGTTCCTGAGCCATGAGTTGAAGTCCATGAGTCATAAAAGAGCCGAGGTTGCCTACCCCTGCCCTATGCCATTCCAGACAAATGGCAGTCTAGTCTCTTCTTGAAAACTTCCAGTGATGGAGCACCCACAACTTCTGGAGGCAAGCCATTTCACTAACTAATTGTTCTCACTGTCAGGAAATATCTCACTAGTTCTAGGTTGCTTCTCTCTTTAATTATTTTCCACCCATTACTTCTTGTCTTGCTCTAATCTTTCCAATTATGTACTTGTGTGATTTTTTTCCCCTATCAACTGGGAGAGGGAGGTCTTCTTCCCATGTTCTGCATTTAATCTAAAGGTTCACAGAATTTCAATGCTAGAGAGAATGTGCCAATAATCAAGTGCTGGAACTTTTTCTCTTTGCAGATTAGGGAAGTTAATTTGATTGCCCTTAAAACAAGGTTGTCAAACTACCAGTCTGTGGGCCAGATGCGTCATGCCAAAACCGTGCCCACCCCAGCTCTGGCAATGGGGAAAAAGTCACAATACTTTGCAACATGTCATGTGATGTGGCAGCTTTGACACCCCTGCCTTAAAAGAAGCCTGGGAGCGCCACTAGAAGGCTCTCCCACACATTCCTAATCAATTACAAAGGCAGCCTTACACAGAGTAATAGTTATAGCAATTAATAATAATAAGTTGGAAGGGACCTTGGAGGTCAACTAGTCCAACCCCCTGCTCAGGCAGGAAACCCTATACCATTTCAGGCAAATGGCTGTCCAGTCTCTTTTTAAAAACTTCCAGTGTTGGAGCATTCACCACTTCTGGAGGCAGGTTGTTCCACTGGTTAATTGTTCTAACTGTCAGGAAGTTTCTCCTTAGTTCTAGGTTGCTTCTCTCCTTGACTAGTTTCCATCTGTTGCTTCTTGTCCTGCTTTCAGGTGCTTTGGAGAATAGCTTGACTCCCTCTTCTTTGTGGCAGCCCCTGAGATATTGGAACACTGCTATCATGTCACCCCTCACCCTTCTCTTCATTAAACTACACATACCCAATTCCAGCAACCGTTCCCTATATGTTTTAGCCTCCAGCCCCCTAATCATCTTTGTTGCTCTTCTCTGCACTCTTTCTAGAGTCTTGACATCTTTTTCACATTGTGGTGACCAAAACTGGGTGCAGTATTCCAGGTGTGGCCTTACCAAAGCATTGTAAAGTGGTATTAGTACTTCACTTGATCTTGATTCTATCCCTCTGTTAATTAAAGTAGTCCATTGAAAATTTGAAACATGAGTGTACTTTGGCCAAATCTGTCATCTGCAAAAATAGATACTGTATAGTCCTATGCAATGTGATGGTAGCTACAACCAAAACCTAGAAAACGGATTCCAGCAATATACCTGAAGTACATATCTGAGTCTTCAAATGTAATTAAATACAGCAGAGATAGAATTGCTTGTTTCCTGATATGAATGTGTCTTGCCTGAATTTCATTTCAATATCTTAGCTAACCTTTGCTACTTGTGTTGCCAGAACTAATTATCAATAATGTGAATCTTTAATTTTGATAATGAGAAAGATTAGTGTTATGACAATGCTGGTGACCAAAGCAATTGCCCTGGACAACTTCTCCCAGATTTTTCATATAGATATTAAATAATATGGTGGACAAAAACAACCTCTGAAGAACTCCACAGGGCAAGAAAAGTGGTGTTGAACAGAACTTCCCACTGTGAAATTGTACTTTTTAGAAGGACTATAGCCTTCAACCTCCATCCCAGTCACACAAGTTCGGTAAGATATATATTTATTTAGTTACTTACTTACGTAGTTCCTTACTTATTAATGGCATTTATAATTGCCCCAATCCCAAAGCGCTACGGGTGATACGCAGCATCAAACCAAAACATAATAATAAAGAAGAAAATCAAATATAAAATGCAAAATTAAAAAACTACCAATAGAACTAGAAGGTCCCTATGTCAATGCCTGATCCAGAGAATTCCAAAAAGTTATCAAAAGTTATCTCATGTATTTCTCTATAAACTAAGCTATGAGACTTCATATTAAAAAAAAAACCTAACTGGAGGAGATAGTGAAACTTTGTTCCCTGTTGTACATTCTCAGTCTGTCTTGGTAGTAAAGTATTTATTATAACTGAAAAAGCAGAGATCATTGTATCAATTATGCCATCCAAGGCAGCATGGAGATGTGCAAATTGCTCGTCATAAGTGATAAAGCAATTGACATTTTCTTGTCATGGACCAAAAGGTAATTAGCTTTTGATCACTTCCCCACCCCAAGTAAAAATTAGATGAACCACCATAGAAACTGCTACTAGAGAAGAGTGATTGCTTCACCTTCATCACTTTATAATATAGACATTTGAATGAGTTTTACCCTGTGCTCATTTCAATTTATTCCATCATCATGTATCATTAGCCATAGCTGTCCTGTGTTTATTTATATTTGGGCATTTCGAATATGGACATCTGTTTGTTTTGTTTTGTCATGTTTCAAGAAGACTCTTTTTTGTCTGGAGTTTTACCGATGAAGGCTGCGTATAATATTTGGAAGGAAGAAGCATCTCTTGATGACTAGATGCAGTTGTTTGAGGCCTTTTCTCACAGTTATGCCTGCATATAAGATATTTCCACAAACACTACTGGCAAAGTGATACTCCAAGCAGTGCAAATGCTTTGTATAACTGTAAAAAGCATTTATACAACCCATTTGGAAAAGCAGGAGGAAAAAAATTGCAGTCAATGTGATTATATAATTGTTTCATGGCACTTTTGAAATGGCATTTTATTGATGTGTGTGAGACCCAGTGTGCATTGATAGAATACTTAAATTAAAAAAAACCCCACACACTGCAGTAATGTATATAATGACTTCCAGATTGCTTTACTTCAATGTTTTATCAATACTTATAAGCACATCAGTAATGCAGAGGTGACGAAGGGAACAAATGGGTTGAGGGACAAATACCTGACTAAGACTTCATTGAGAGATGGAGTTAGGTCCATAATTTTGAAAAACATTGTTATAAAAATCTGATTTAAAGAACGCTAAACTGTAAATGTCATTACAAGCAGGATTCAGAAGCAAAGAATCCACAATTACAAGCAGATTACAAATACAAGCCAAGAGTCTAATAGACTGCATTGTTTTTCTAAGGAACAATGTTCAACCGCACCATTTTCTACTGTTATTCCAACCTAAAGTTCTGGTTGTTCACTATACAAGCTAGTGACATTCACAGAAAGGTCAACAAAAACCAAGTAGAAGTCATGACTACAGATTTGATTCTCTGGCCCTTTAAACATGCATGAGGGCAAGGACTTCTGTCATAAAGTCCCAACCACCATCTTCAATTTTATGAAATACATACACACATTCCTCATGGATGCTTGTGATACAGAAGCAGTGATACAGACCTATAAATCTTTGGTATTTCTCCAGCAGTTCTTTGGAATTATCTGTCTCTTAAAGAACAGAAATCTACAGTTATTTGGTAAAATGTAATAAATTGAAAGGGGATTTGAAGATTAAATCTGTAAAGAGGTTCAGCTCTACAACTGACATTTCCCCAAGGATTTCTACACAACCAGAAACAATGGTTGCAAATAATTCTAGATTTCCAGTAACAATTTCTTAAACAAAATTTTGATCAAAGATGTCCATAAGTAGATGGATACACAACTCTAAGGTTGTGTATCCATTAACATCAAGATTTAGAAGAAGCCCTATTTTCAGTCATCTCTCACCTTCTGTTTTTAATTAGCAATATAGCAAGGCAAATTCCCAGTTAACAAGAACACAATAAACATGGATAGACACATTTTATTGATGATCTTTCTAGGCAACAATGCCCTGTGGATATCTGTCAGCAAAATGTATCACAATGAATCACTAAAGTTTAAAGTGTTTGTGTAAGTTTTATTTGAGCCCTTTCCTAGAGTGCAATGGAAGATTAAATACCTGGAACTTTTCTCACCAATTTGTCATCCAACATACATACATACATGCATGCATACTGTATATACATACACACAAACATGCATTCATTTTTTCATTAATTCAATTATATGTCTGCCCATCTTATGAAGAGACACAAACACATACACAAGTAGAAAAAAATTAAAAGAACCAACAATGGTCACTGAAGGTAAACCAATTAACAGATCTCTCAATGGGCCATTTAACCCTTAAGCACATTTATGTTTTCCACGCTTTGAAAGGACACCAGGGTCATGGCCCATCTGATCTTGTGGGGTATGTTGTTTTAGAGACCAGGTGAAGTGTGAAAAGCACACTTCATGGTAATGTAACATTCTTTAATTGAAGTGGGACAGGTAGAAACAACTGGTGAGGTGGTCCCACAAATATTCCAGCACCATGACATGGAGGAGTTTATAGGTGTCAATCAGCACTTTTAGTTCCTCCTAGAAGCACATTGGGATCCAGTGCAGTACACAAAGCAAAGTATAACATGGTACCAAGTACCAGTTTCACTCTTTTCTAGATTGGGTCCCCTTCAGACAATCACTCATGTCTTGGTCAACTCATAACTTGATAGCTGCAATGCACTCTACATGGGGCTGCCCTTCATGGCTACCTGGAAACTTCAGCTGGTCCGGAATGCTGTAGTGCCAGCAGTAATGGATATGCCTCAGTATGCTCTTGTAAGTCCTCTGCTTCACAATGGCACTGGTCACTAGTTTGCTTTCAAGTGCAATTCCAAATGCCGGTCATTACTTCTAAAGCCGTACATAGCAAAGGGCATAGGGCCTGGTTACCCTGGTATCTGCTCAACTAGTTTGATCTGATAAGGTAGGCCCATTCCAGGTTCCAGCAATTAAATAATGCCATGAATTGGGACCTGAGAAGTATGTCTTTTTTTAAAATCAGTGCCTGGCCTCTGGGATGAAGTTCCCCTGAAATTTGAACAACTCACTCCTTACTGACACTTTGAAGGGCCTTACCCAGTAGGTCTTCATCCAGGCCTTTGGATAGGACAATTGATGCCTTTTTCTTTCTTTCTAGTCTCCTCTGGGTTTATTTTCTTTGCCATCATTGTTACTTTGTTCTAACAGAGATGATAGCTCAATGTTGGTCAATCTGGATCTGAAGATACAAAAGTCAATGTGCCTTTCAACTTACATCCAAAAATTTGTTATCTTCCAGGATTCTTTGGCAGAGGAATCAAAGAGTATAGATAGTCCTCACTTACTGATCACAGTTGGGGCCAGCACCTGAGCAACATTGTTGTAAGGTGAAATAAGACCAAGGCCAACTTACATCAGTTCCAGCTGCTGTCATTAAGTGAACCACTGCAGTCATTAAGCATAACATCATGTGACCAGAACTTGCAACTTTATGCCAACTTCCACACTGACTTTCATTGAATCATAGGGCTGGAAGAGACCTTGGAGGTCTTTTAGTCCAACTCCTTGCCCAGACAAGTGGTTGCCCAATCTTTTCTTGAAAACCTCCAGTGATGGAGCACCCACAACTCTGGGAAGCAAGTTGTTCCACTGATAAATTCAGAGGGTGGTTTTTTTGTAGGGGCCTAGAAATTAAGCCCTTATTAGAAACACTTCAAGAAACTAAATACACTTACTTATCAATTTATTTATTTATTAAATAAAATAAATATTTTATTTTATATATGTGTTATTTCTTTTTATCAAATTTAAATTATTAAACTAGGAATTTATTTATTTAATATGAAATAGATGACAGAGGGGAGATATAATAGCAAGCTACAAATAGCTGAAGGGTTGTCACTTGAAAGACAGAGTCATTCCCTACAGTGAAGGCAGGACTGGAATTAGAGAATGAAAACTTTAAGGAAATAGGTTTTGGATAAATGTCAGGCTAAACTGTACAAAGTGCCAGCCAGTGGAACAGACTGCCTCATAAACTTCTCTTTTGATGAAAGTCCATGCAGTTTTCTTAGCAACATTTTCAACAAGTAGATTGTCATTGCCTTCTTCCTAGGACTAAGTGACTGAGCCAGCTGGTTTTATGGGAGTAGAAGTTGCAGTCTCCCAGTTAATAGGCTGGTACATGGTACCTTCAAATACTGTATCAAACTGGCTCTTGTACATACCTGTATCCATACAAATAGATACACAGAGATAATAAGTAATGTAATATAGCATAGTGTAGTGTGGTGTAGCAAATAGCATAGCATAACCTAACATAATGTAATTACCACTCTACATCTACTATTTTCCATACAATTCAACCTTCATGGTTGCCTGAATTTTGTGGTCCAAACATTATGTAGGGCAGGACATCTCATGGAATTTTGAGAAGAGAAAGTGATTGCAGACCACTGCTAAGATGATTACACAAGGAAAAACAGTATACCTCTATCTCAGTGTCTTTAGGGTAGGCAATATTTTGTACCAAAAAAAAAGGATCAATGTATAGGAAAAGATTCATTTAAATTTTGGGAACTAATACATCATTGTATTCCTTAAAATGTGTCACATTTAAGAAATACAGAGATCGTTTTGATGCTACCTTTTCAGTGTCACACAAAATATTGCTGAGTTGGAAATGGAACAAAATAGCAGAGGGCAACATAAGTAATTCCCCCTAGGATAATACCTTTGCTTAAAGACTTCCTGGGAGTATCTTTATTGCCATCTTTAAAATTCCTCATTAATATTAATCCTGACAACAGCCCTGTTGACTGATATAGACAGGATGGCAATTATCTAAGCAAAAACATTGTTTGGAGATTTCTAAAATGGTGTGAGAGACTCCTACAGGAGAGAGTAGCAAGGTGTGAGAAAAGTAGAGGGTTAAAATAAATCAGCCCTTTTACAAGGGCCTTCCCTCATCCACAGTTCAGGAAGGTAAATTTAGGGCATGAATTGACCTTTGCTGAATGTTCTCATACCTTATGCTGTCTCAAGGTTCAGCACACAGTGGGTAGGAAGGAGTCTGATTTTCAGTTCAATATTTTGTTACTATAGTTCTTAAAAAGCGATGGGTATGGAGAACCCATCAAGCTGAGATCAAAGCTCAGAGAAGCTATAACTTGTCCTGATGAGAAATGCAAAGAGTCCTTCACTTCAAAAGAAAATCCTTCCTTTCTGCAAGCTACCTGAGTGAGTTGGGCAGCCACATAAATTTTCTTAATAAATTATAAAATCCCTATTGTAGCAAACTGGATTTCTAAATGACTGGCATTAAATGGCCCTCATGATACTTCTGCAAAGCTCATAGGAATGACATAAAATATGGGAGATGCTATGTAAGTGAATACAGAAGAACAATGTGTTAAAAAGTAAACAGAGGGCTGTAACCACCACCACCCCAAAAAAAAGGGCTGTCATTTTGTTGTTGTTGTTATTCTGGCTTATCACACTGTTTACTTATTCCCTTAATGAGCCCTAACAGTTTAACCCTGAGAATGCAGCCCTCAACAGCAAGAAAGGAGTAGTTGATTAACAACCGTAGATAGGTATTTATCTCTAAGCATCTGTCTAATTCCCATTCAACTTATCCAACAATATTTCTAGATGAGGCTTTATTAGGCAATAATCTGCTTCATGCAAAGAATATTATGGGGATGTCGATTACACTGTCTTCTATTTACCATATACCCAAAATTTTCCCCAACCTTTTCTCTTACTCCTTTTCCAATACATTTAGTTTGCTAACACTAGGAGCTGTCTCTCTGAAATAAGGTCCCATATCTTCTATGAATCTGTACTTTCTTCCATCTTTCTTGCCAATGATGTATCTCTCCGAGAATAGGCCCAGTGGCTGGACTTTTAACAGATGCTGGAACTTAAGCCATCAGCTGCTACTTGTTCTTGCATTTCAAGTTGCTATTAAAGTCACAAAGACTGAGTAGAAAAAGAGTTAGCTTATTTTCTCTTGACAAACTGATATGGCTAGCCAACAAATGTTGACTGGAAAAAGTAAGAGCTTCTATTTCAGAGACGGAGGCTCTGGAAAACTATTCAAGGAGTTCACAGGATTTTCCAAGCTGGGCATTTTGAAAGCAATATTGTCCTTAATATTTATTATGCAGATGTTATGCTCAAAGCTAGGGTTGTATAGGGATCACACACAATAAAGAGAATAACTAAAAGTTTAAGCTACATGTTTAGTCTGTACATTTTGCATGGGTTGTTTTTAACCCACTGTTTAGCTAACTGGCATTCGTTTCCTTACAGGGAGATGTACTAATGACCTTTTCCTAAGATTATATATATATTCTCAAGTAAATTTTTCCATAGTATGCTTTAACAAATTCCCCTCATTATACATTTTATCACTTGTCTGTTCATTGTTCAGTTTCAAGGCCATTTAACTCCACAGCATCTCTGGGTAGCTTAGATTTCTCCAATATAGTCTATAAGGTAAAGGTAAAGATTCCCTCGCACATGCATGCTAGTCATTTCCAACTCTAGGGGCCGGTGCTCATCTCCATTTCAAAGCCAAAGAGCCAGCGCTTGTCCGAGGACGTCTCCGTGGTCATGTGGCCGGCATAACTAGATGCCAAAGGTGCATGGAATGCTGTTACCTTCCCACCGTAGTGGTCCCTATTTTTCTACTTGCATTTTTATGAACTGCTAGGTTAGCAGAAGCTGGGACAAGTAACAGGCGCTCGCTCTGTTATGCAGCACTCAGGATTCGACCTGCCAAACTGCCGACCTTCTGATCGACAGGCTCAGCATCCTAACTCACTGAGCCACCGCGTCCCAATATAGTGTGTGTGTGTGTGTATGTATACATGCACACGTATACGTATATGTATATGTGTGTGTATGTGTATAAATATTTTAATGCAAATATCCCTAGCATATGTGGTTTTGCACAGAACCATCTACTTTTGTGTGTGTGTGAAGTAGTAGTTGCAATGAAGATTGTTGAAAAAGAATGAAGGCTACTAGAAGATTCTGCTGGCTGATCCCATCTGCTCATTAGATTCTATTTTGGAAGAACAAGCCATTTCCATCCCAATGAAATCAGTGGTGCCTTTCTTTTATACACCCACAAGTACAGTATTTCAAGTGCCATTTGCAGCCAGGCACAGACAAATATCAGTCCCTTTTAATGTATATTAGTTTTAGATTACATGCAGTTTACCTGGATCAACCTTGTTCTTTTTTCTCTTCAGAGGCAGCTTTGAGGTTCAAGCAAAAAACCAGACATTTGCATTAACTTGCTACAATAAACCTCTGATTTAGTCTTTGATGTTTCCTGAACTTCAAGTCTTACCCTGTTAGCATATTTCTTCACAAGTCTGCCATGACCCTCATTCAAGTAGTGTTTATATGCTATGCAAAGTCTGCCATAGGCCTCATTCAGATAGATGTTCAGTCTTGTTTAATCCCTCAGCATGGCCTTTTCCCAGCTCTCATATAATTTAATGCATTTAATTTAATGTATAATGTTTTATATTTTCACAGTTTTTTAAAAAAAATAAGTAAATGAGAAGCTGCTGAAGCAAATTGATGGTCTCAGGCATATTTTTTTTTTCTTGTTTAATGAACTCTCTATATTTATTTTCTTAGCTGCAGCTATCTGATACTTTTCTGAGTGTTTTCTCTAAAAGTGTACACAGCTCTCCAGAATAAAAGTTAGCTCAAACTGTAGACAGTTCTGTGAGCATGGCAACCAATGGAGCTTGAAGAGCAAAGATATAACATATATTCTACTAGAAACACAGATAACTGCCTACATTGCTGCATTTTGCACCAATGAAATTTCTGGATATTGTTCAAGGACAGCCCGGTATACAGCACATTACAATAGCAGGTGACCAGTGCATGAATAACCATGAGGATGGTCCCTCAATCTAGGAATGGAAGCAATTAGCACACAATACAAAGTTGTGCAAAGATCCTCCTAGCCATGACTGCTACCTGGTCTTTGAGTAGGAGTTGTGAACCTAGGAGGATCCCATGATTGTGCATGGGGCCTCTCTGGGGCAGTTGAACCCAACCAGCACCAAAGATAGCATATTCCTAGAACCAGCAGGCCCCAAAAGCCAGAGCCACTCAGTCTTGCCAGCATTCAGTTTAAGACTATTGTTCCCCATCCAGATCTTCACAGTGTCCAGACACCAGGATAAAACATCCACAGCATTACCTAATTCACCAGAGGCAGAGATGTATAATTAAATATCCTCAGGATACTGAGGATTCTCACACCCTAGTGACAAATGGACTCATCCAACAGCCTCATGTAGATCTTAGATAGGGAGTGGAGAGAGCAATGACCCCTGTGACACCCCACATAGTAGAGACCAAGGGCCAGGTATCTCTTTCCAATCACCTCTGATCTGAGAAAGGAGATGAACCAGCAGAAAACTGTGAAGTCCCCCACCAGTCCCTTAAGTCAATCCAAAATGATAACATGGTTGATGGCATCAAAAGTTGCAGAGATGTCAAGTAAGAGAAGGACGGACACTAATCCCATAAGATCCATGACAGAGATCATCCAAAGTGTGAACAGTGCCAAAAATTGGCTGAAAATCATGAGCATAAAGCTTAAAAAACTCAAAGAAAAAAATGAAACAAGAGGGCAACTTTTTGAAATTTCTAACAAATCAGACAATGAGATAAACCATGAGGATTGCCAAAATATGACTTTACCTGGGGTGCCAAAATGTCTACAACCGGTCCTGCTTTAGGTTGGTCAATGTCTCATAACCCAGCCCACCTCCCAGGATTGTTATTGTGGGTAGGACAGGAGAAAGGAGCCTTGTGTAAGCTGCCTTCAAAACAAAGGTGAGATACTGAATCAAGATAAGGCAAATAACATGCATGACATCACTGTGGCTTTTACCAGATGCTCTAAACTGTGGATAAATTACAATAGAAGCGAAATCTTCCAGTTCCCCTTAAGAGGTAAGGAAAGAAGGTTTCTCAGCCTTGGATGTTCACTTTCTTATTGTTCTGCCTGAATACAGTCTTCGCCTACAATGCTAGAAGTGAGTCTATTTTCTATTCAAGAGGATTCCTCCCTCCCCGTTTCCAAACAAAGACCCTGACAAATGCTTTCACTGCAAAAACGCTTCGTGTCGCTATTAATGCTTATGAAAACGATGGAGCATTAGAGCCCAATCATTCCTTGCTCAAACTAGTCAATAAATTATTTAGTTTGCAAAATGTCATTATGTGTGGGGTTTACTTAATTGAATAGAATAATTTATGGTAAAACCTTGAAAAGAGATCAATGCAGATGGCATGTGAAAATGATTGAGTTTCAGCACAGGCAATTTGATTTTTTTCTGGTCTCTCATTATAATAATATTAAAGGAGAAGCATCAACTTTCATAAAAAATAAATAAATAATAATAATAAAAAAATCAATATTTGATAAGTGCCTGGGCCATGAATTTTAACTAGAGTTTTAGGAGCAAGGTAGAAATTGGAGTAAATAATTAATGCCTTCCCTAGCCTGAACAAATAAGTGTTTTGTTTGGTAAAAGAAAAAGTCCATTATCCAGAGATATTTAAGGCTTGTCAAAAAAAGAGATGATTTAAGAACAACTGTTGGGGAATGTGACCTTTTTCATAAAAAAAAGTGCAGCATGAGACACAAAAAAATGTTTGTGTTATAGCCTCTTTAGATGCTCCGCAGAAAACTGAAAATGAGGATTTAAAAAATCATCCTTAATTTTGTAGTGAATTGTATGAGTTCTCTTGTTATAAGCCTGCTAAATGGAAGGAAGAGAAATGTTTTCTGATTTTTACACAAGATGGAGCCATGCCAGGAAAAAAAGAGTGTGTGTGTATGCTTGTTGGGAGGGGGAATAGCCAGGATTAGAAAATTATTAATTTAAGAGGAAGAAAATTGAAAGATAAATCTGCCCATAGATTTCTACCAGTTACATGACATAAATGAAAAAAGATTTAACCCTAGTAAAATGCGATCGAGCAGCACAGATTTGTTGCATTATAAATATGTAAATGAGATGGACCACGAACATAAGGACATTTAAGGCTTTGAAGATGTGTAAATTTCAACTCCCAGGCTGGCTAGGGAACTCTAGGAGTTGAAGTTCAGACAACTGCAAGTTGTCAGGGTTGAGAAACACTGCTTTAAACCATTAAACTACTTGGCTGTAGTAGCAGTTATAGAAACCCACTAGGATTTCTCCAATCCAAAATGATAGCCCCGTCTCTTCTTTTCCAGGGCATTTATAAGGTAAAATGCAAATTATCTTGAGTTGAACTTGATTCAAAGCAGCACATCCATGTTGTTTTCTTGACAACAGTTCATAAAAAATGATTTGCTATTGCCTTCGTTCAGGATATTTCTTTCTTTAATTCCCAATTCTTTAATAAAATTATCAGGTTTCCTGTGGTCTCCAATCTAGGCATTATCCACATGCAGATATTCTAATCAAATATTGCAGCCATAGTATATCTCCGAGGCCATGACTAGTTGAAATTGTAAGCTAGGGCTTCTTTTTTGTTGTTGTTTTTACATAAAATTGCTTTTCTATGGAAGAGCACTGAAAAATGACACTTTCCAGGTGAATCTTGAAATAGTATTGGTGATTTATGTCAGGATTCTACCACTGCATTTTACTTCACATATAAACTGCAAACTTCTTCTACAATCATCCTGCCCTCTGCTTTTGATGGAGAAAATCCAAAATCCGTTCTCAAGAATTTTTTTTAAAAAGAACACAATATTTCAAGTGGTTCTACTGTGAGGGCTATCAATTATGGCATCTGAGAGAGTATAGTATTGAGTTAGCTGTAAATTGTAGATGACTTGTTGCTATTCATTGTGTGGATGTATTCTTTGCTTTGATATGGAAAGGCTGCTTCACAGTGGCCAACACTGTTTCACCCCAGTTACTAATATCTTGTATTTTTGGATCTATCCATCTAGCATGGGTCAGAATTTGTTTAGTGGGAGGGAAAGGAGCAATACATAAAATGTACATTTTGTTGCAATCAGAGTACACTGAATATAAGGAAAGAGAGCACCTGTGGATTTCACTCCATAGTCGTAATCAATTACAGGGGGCAGCGCTCATCTCCGTTTCAAGGGCCATTGTCCCAGCACTGTCCAAAGATGTTTCCACAGTCTTATAGCCAGCATGACATCACAGAGTGTTGTTTCCTCCCCACCAAAGTAGTCCCTATTTATCTACTTGCATTTGCATGCTTTCGAATTGCTAGGTGGGCAGGAGTATGAGAAGATGGGAGCTCACTTTGTCACATGATGCTCAGGTCTTGAACCTGGGCTGTTGCTTTCCAGCTGACAAGCCCTGCATCTTGTGGTTACTGAGCCATCACTGTTTTAATGCAGTTTTAATCATCTGATTCAAGGCAGCTTACAGCAAAACATTTAACACATAACATCACAATTATTCAGATGAAACGTATTATTATGAAAGTCCGCAGCACCACAAACAATAACAATCAATGTCAATTCAGCATAACCCAAAATATTATATCTGGGTGGCAAATTCCTTATAACATTAAAACAGTCAGATTCATCACAAATTTAAATATTTACATTTCTCACCTCAGTCTCCAAATGAACATTTAACACACCAGTTGCAGTTTCCAAATAGTGTTCAAGGGCAGTTCCATATAGAGCACAGAGGTGATTGTCACCTTGAGTCACATTGTTTTGTATAACTTGATGGCACAAAAGAATAATAATTATAATTCAGTGCTGCAGTTAGTCCATATATGGCTTTTCTTTAATTGTTATCTCCTTAATCTACACAAGAACTTGTATCCACATGAAATTAAAGTCCATATGAGAACATTCATGTGGCATTTTTTTCCTATCTATTTAGTATTTTATATAGAAAATAAAACATAGAATTGTTCTGAAAAATTGTTTAATGGGAACGGATATTTTTAACTATATAGTTCTTTAACTGTGTTGTCTATGAATTTATGTATAAACCATAATTCACAAGGGTAAGTAACACAGACATCATTGCCAGGTACAGCAGGACACACAAATCTCGAAGTAGCTGATCAGATAACATATCAGCAATGCTGACCACACGGACGACACTCCCGTATATTAATGGAGTGTCCGAGGCTACTGTGCAGTTGTTAGCCCCTTACAATATCAATGTCGCCCATAGACCGGACCAAACCCTGCATGCCAGGTTAATGCATCCTAAAGAGCCACTCCCCAACAAAGAAAGATTGTCAATTATATATAGGATTCAATGCAAAAATTGCCAATGCAATTACATTGGGGAAACAACTAAGAGGCTCAAAACCAGGCTCCATGAGCATGAGTTGATGATCAGGAGACAAGAACAATGCTCACAGGTGTGGGCACATATGGCTAGTTACAGCCATATATTTGATTATGCCAACGCTGAGGCCATAGCCCGGGATAACACCAAGGGTGGCCAGTTGCTCAAGAAGGCCTGTCTATCTAACGAAAACTCCATTAACCATCATATAGACCTTTTACCTGCTTACCAGACACTTAGGAGGTAGGAGGAACGATGCTATGACTTACGACGGGCACAACGAGCCTGCTCTTTGCAGGACCTGAACAATGCTGCTACAGGCAGAACAACAGCGATCCCCGGGAAAGATGAATCTTCAATTCTCCCTGTGTCAGACTTAGGGATATGCCCTGTAATAGAGCCTGATTTGGAGGGTGTAGCCACAACAATAATCCCCAGAATGGACGAATCCACAACATTCCCAGCTTTAGGTCTTGAGACGGAAGCTCAGGGTTGACCAAAGAAGAAGGGGGAAGGTACAAAACAACTGCGAATGAGTAATCAGCTCCCTGATGTGTATACGCTCACCAGAGGAGCGACCATGAATAAAAAAAACAACTACTGATCCTGCAAGCATGCGAAGAAATGCAGGACATTTAGAAATGCTACAGCCATTTGAAGTCAATAAACCAGTGACCCGCTCAATCAGCAGGGTGCAAAAGCAGCCGGCTATATAGGCATACTCCCAGATCTCCTAACATGCACACACCCAAGATTTGCATTTTTTGTCTTATTAAGTATACACATTATGTATATATATGTATATATATATATATACATACACACACACACACACACACACACACACACACACACACACACACATATATATATATATATATATATATATATATATATATATATATATATATATATATATATATATATATATATATATATGCACACACACACACATATATATAACTATCCCCCTGGATGGCCAACAGGGAGAGGTCTCCTCTCACCTGGAACCAGTTGATCTCTCTCTTCCTTAGGAATAATAATTATTCAAGTTTTTCCTTGTTCTATTCAGATTGCCATGGTTGAGAAGGGTTTTTATCTACTGCATAGAGCTAGATTAAAGCCCATCATTGAGCATTTGAGAAAGAAGAATTTTATTTTAATAAAAGTAACTGTAACATATAACATGACCATCGCCTACTAAAGCAAGCAAGCATTCCATAACCAGTAAATAGTCTGAGCAAACTAAGAAGAAATAATGTGATAGAGAATTAGAGCAGATACACAAAAATCTTCCCCAAATTGATCCTATACTACTTTAAAGAAACAAGGGTTCTTTCAAGCAATTAAATAAATGTTTCCTACCAATTCTGTCCCATGATTTCAAAGTGTCATGATAAAACCTCTGATAGGCAGTAGGCCATGCAAATTTATCCTTTGCTCTGTTAAATCTGGGCATTGATTTAATCTTTTTTAACTTTTGTATTGTATTGTATTGTTATTTATATATGCCCTGTGAACCGCCCTGAGTCCCTAGGGAGAAGGGCGGTATACAAATTAAATAAAACTAAACTAAAACTAAACTAAATCTTGCACTGCAAAAAGAGGAATTAAGCTGTCTCTATGTGCTAGTAGTCAAACATTACTGAACAGTGATGACATGTAACCACAATCACTCACAGGTCAAAATGATGAAAGTGTCATTGTATGGCAAGGGAAGTTCTACCCCTTTCCTACAAGCAAAGTACAAAAGAGCAGGGGCTTTCATAGTAACAGCACAACATTGTTATACTTCTACCCCTTTCCCTTCCCCACCCACTATGGATGTGCATGTGATACATTGACCTCTATAATATTTCAGCCAAACTCACATAAGCATAGTTTTAACACATGAAGGTGAGGAATTTTTTTTCCTCTGCAAAGCATGAATTCCTGCATAACATGAAGTTCTGTAATCCTGAAGCATCCTGTTGTTGGTGCATAAAAGCTGTGAAATGTAGGAAATAGTTATTCTAGTTGAAAAGCAAAGAAATCTTCATACTACCGTACTGGAGAAAGTGTGATAAAAGCCTTGCATTCAGAATGCTGCTAAACTTCACTTGAAGAAAAAATGTTTATGATTCAGCAATGAATACCCAAACTCTACATTTTTAAAAATATTGTTATTTTGATAACAGACTAATGAAGAAATGTGTTAAACTGCATATGCTTGAAGTGTAGCAAAAGATCCAGCCTACATAAATGACCACTCATTTATTATTGAAAATTTAATATTTGAAGAGTTCCTGATAAAACCAGAACTTTCAATTGGATATCTATTTAACATTTTCAAGTTTTGAATTTAGATTTAAAACATGAGGAAGGATCAGAATTGTATTTATATTATATGTGGAAAGAAGAATGACTCAAAAAGTCACAGATTGTCATTTCTAACTTAAAAATAACACTGCAGAAAAATAATAGTTCTTACTTTTCTACTTGCTTTTCTTGGGTGTCAAGATACTGAAGAGCAACCAATGGTTTATGCTTGTGGGGTGGTTTTCTGGAGTGGCTGGAGAGTTGGGATAATTGCTTGCAAGACTGGTCCTTCTTGGCAAAAATTTGGTTGTGTGGGTTTGTTCTTGCTCATGGTACTCTCTATTAGTTAGGAAAATCAGGCTGGTACAATAAAATTAATGTGTGCATAAACAAGAAGATCATTAAGAGGCTTGAATACAAAAAGGAGCCTTGTAGTAAATTAAAAACAAAAATGTTTGGACCAACACCTCTGAGATTTGGACTGTCACCATTTCAGTGATTAAAAAAAACCTTAAACTTGCCCAATTCATGCATAATTTAGAAGTAAAGTTTGTTCCTATGGTGTGTACCAGCCAGATTAGCCTTTGAAACCATATTCAGATTACTGATAACTAAGCTAAAATCCTGATTGGGTTTGCAGAACCAGCATACTGTACATATGTAAGATTTTCGTACGGTTATAAAAAAAACCTGGGTGGTTACATTAAGAAAGTTGAGTACCAAGAAGAAAGAGAATGAACCCAAAGCAATATTAAGCTTGCCACCTAACAGAATTCTGATGCACAGAATTCAGTGAGGTAATAAAACTCATTGGTCAGCTATTTATGGCAATGTCTGAGAGCCTATCACATTATTGTACTCAATTTCCACCCCATTATCCACATGGAAGTGAAGTTGCAATGTCATGAATTATCTGTAACAACTCAGAAGGAGTAGAAAAGCCACTGGATCTCTGAAGTGCTTCGGATTTTGATTTCTGTAAAATACTTTGAAGCTATTTGATTCAATTTGCTGCTTTGAGGCAGGCTCCCAGTTCGATTCACAAATCTGCTTTGAAGGATAAATTGAAGCCTTCAAAACTTTGCACAGCTCTGCTAAAAATAACGTGAAGAAAACTATCATTGAAAACTGTGATTAAAATCTTTGAAGCAATGTTCAATTTCTTCTACTTAAACAAGCTGAACTGGGAAAATGAATTTAAACTTGCACTAATGATATTCAAACAAAGCTATTGTTCATAATCAGGATATTTGGACAAACACATATACCCATACAAACTTCTTATCTGTTTTAGTAATACGGTAAACTTTCACTAAGCATTGGCTTCCAAAATTCTGTTCAGGGTCAGTTTCATTATCAAATTAATTATACAAAACCCAGACTATTTTATCTTGCTATGTGAATGTTTTAAAGTTGATTAGGAAGTTCTTCTATTCCACACTTAGATTCAACAGTTGTCAAAGGGAAATATATTTTTGATTTTATGAGCTGGAATATATCAGCCTATTTTTAGACTATTATGAAAAAAGAGAAATGCTTGAAAAATGATAACTTTCATCTGAGATTGGTATATCTGTCAGATATATTTCAAGTCTTGAACAGGTGGAATGCTTCATGGAAGAAAACCATTATTACTCATTATTATGTAATTCAAGAATTTATGGCCACATTCCAGCTATGGATATAGCAAGCTGGTTTTAAAACTTCTCTTCATTTTCTCTACCTGATGAGCTTCCAAGGACAAGGTTCTTAAAAAAAAATCTCAAGGATGAATTGAGGCAATGCTGAAAGATGAAAATCCCATTTGAAAACATATGAGTAACACTTGTTATCATTTATGTTTAGCCTTAGCCACAGAATCCAAGAACAATTTCAGGGCTCGGGTTTGATTCAGTTGCTAAAGCTTACTTCCAACAAATCACTTTAATTTTTTTTTGTTCTTAAAATATCTCTTTGCTTAAAATAAGCAAGTCATCATGCATGCAATTGTCTCAATGGTATTGTCATACCTGTCCAAAATTGATTTTTCTACTCTTCTAGCTTTAAACACAAAGCTCTGTAGCAAATTTGCATTGTTCTCTTTCTTCCTATCTGCATAGAATTCAGAAGCTAGGACAAGCAATTTTAATATGGATAACAATCAGAGAAAATATTGTGGTTTGTTTTTCTAACTTTACAAATGCTTTGATTTATTCTGAGATTTCTTTCTCTTTAAAATTTGAAAAAAAATTTCTATGTGGCACAAGATATTTATACTTATCAGAAGAGGTATTGGTTAAAATAAGATTGGAAATGTTGTTCTACTTTATCTTTTAGATTGCCAAGTCCTCTAAATAATAGACCTATAGGCCATCTTAAGCACTCATATAGCAAATGCTGCAATTTTCATATTTCCACCTCATTTTACTTTAGCTTCCCTGAGGTTAAGTAAATTCTGCTGCTGATAGATTTATGCATTTAAATGTGTGATTAGAAACAGAATTAAACTTATTTAGGTTGAGGGGAAAAAAGTCAACAATTGAACAACCTAATCAAAGCATTTAAGGAACTGCCGGATTCTATATTATAAATCATAACATAATTAGAACTGAATTGATTTTTCCATTAACATGAAATTAAGACTAATTTTCTCATGCTATATTTATTCGAATATTCCCCAGATGCAAATGCAGAGTCATAAAACGTTTAGTAAAAATGATTTTCTAATTGTTTCCTGAGCTGATCTCTTACATCACCAGCTTGGCTGTTTCTTGAAAGCTCTTAAATAATGTGTCTTTCGTCCTTAACTTTTTGACAGAAGAGACAAAAAGCAATTTTGAATTTAAAAAAAAATATTAAGAAGGTAATGAGAAAAAAAATCCCTTCTGCTTCACTCCCTGGAATTATTTGTTGAACAGAAATTGTTAATTCAGCAATTATTATAAATGATAGAAAGTTTATATAATTTATATAATTATATAACCAATAGACCTTTTGTTTCCCACTAGTAGCAATAGTCAGGGCTCCTGAGTTTTGTTTTATCATTCCTGGATCAGTCTGCTTGTCAAACTATGTAGGCATGGCATGGGGAACTATGAGTTCATACTCAACTGGCCCACTTTTCAGAATCCAGAAATTAAGTTTTAAATTGTGTGAATGTATATAAAGTATCTGAAAGATTTAATGTACCTATTTCATTCAAAAGTAAGTAATCCTCCTTCAAACCTCTGAGAAAAAAAGAAAAGAAAAGTTACCTGAAGAGGGTGAGGATAGCCTCCAAGAGATATAAGGTTGCAGAGCAGGTTGTGGTTGTAGGGGCATCTGTTACTCTTACTCATTATCTCACATTCAAAGATATTCAAGCATGCTGTTCAAATACTCCTTCAAGCAGGTAGCAACCTGATTTAAAAGCTCAGTAAGGTTCAACCTGACTGTTATTTGAATGGGAGTCCACCAGAATATTCCAGGCTTTGGGGTAAGCTGAAAAGTTGGGAAAATAATATAGAAGAAGGCAACAGTAAACATCTGTACAGTTGTGGAGCAAATTAGAGGGACTTGTCCATGCAGCTGTTAGAAGCCAAGCTCATTTTGAGGAAGACTTTACCTCTGGATGTCCAGCATCTGTGGAGAAAAAAACCAGGAAAACACAGTATCTATAATACCTCCTCCAGCAGTTCATGATTGCCATTAGTCTAAAGTTACGAACAGTTATGTAGTATTATTTTTACAGGACCATATGATTACCATTCATATATGCATGGATAAGCTTTACACTACACTTCCCAAATGAGAGTGGAAGAAGGCATTTCTTCACATTGACATTTATTTTCAAAAAGGAAGAAACAACTCAGACTTTTTTATAGCTTTCCATTTCTTGTCACTAAGTGTAGGGGAATTTAGGCTGGATTTCCAGGAAGGAGCAATTGCATTCCAGAAGACCATGAGACAAGTTTAGGTAGTTTGATTGGGAGAAAGAGAGTCAAGATAGCTTCTAATCAGAAGTTCTAGAATATATCTTTAGTGATGCAAGTAGTTAAGGTTTTTGTCAATAGATGAAGAATAATAAAGCAAATTTAGAATAAGTTTCTTATTTTAAATAAAGCATGATAAAAGTAACTGATGTCAGGCTTCAAAAGCCAAGAAAATCAATCTTGCCAAACTAAAGCAACTACTTGCATCATTAAAGATATACTCTGAGAACTTTTAAGAAGGAGCTATCTTGATTTCTTTCTCCCAACCAAATTATCTAAACTTCACTGTCTCTTGGTCCTTTGGAATTCAGATCCTCCCTCTTGTGAATTCAAACTACATTCTACCAGATTCATTGAGTTATTGTGGCTAAGGATGGACTTGAACAAGGATCTGCCCCAGATGCTGCCCAGTTCTAATTCTCCAACTTCAATATTGCATCTGAGTGACTCTCTTTAATTTCTAGGTATCAGATTGCTGTTCAGAGCATAAGCACAGTCAGATGACATCAGAAAAAGCTTTCATGTTGCCTGGGCAAAAGAGTGTTGAGCATCCCATTGGCTGCTTCAAAGAAGTGTCAGTGAGCTGAGAAAACTTTTACTTTCTCTTCACATTTTGCTTAGTTTTGAATGTGGTCAATCTTAAAAATGATTGACTCCAAAATGTTTTATAAAATGACAGTCTGGATTATCCAAGGACTTTCCTTCCAAAATAAGTAGAAGCTTGTGAAACACATAGTACTGACAGCAAAACTGACAACTTCCTCCAATGTTCATTAATCTAGAACAGTGTTTCTCAAACTTGACAGTCTGAAGACATGTGGACTCCCAAAATTCTATTTCAAACCGCAGCATGCTGGCTGAGGAATTCTGGGAGTTGAAAACCACACATCTTCAAGCTGACTTGGGAGGGGGGGTGGAAAAGGGCTTTTTTTTGCTTTAAATTCCACCACTCTCTCACACAGACTTCTCATTCCTCATTCCATGTTAACATGCACTGCCTTAGTCCCTTCCTTTGCCTTTTTCTGATGTAAAGTTTCTGAATACTTGGAGCACATGGCAGAGAAAATTGGGCACTGAGACACTACCTCATTCAAGCTCAGACACAATCAGATTTCTGAGCCTATAATTTAATTTGCTCCAAAGGCCGCCTTAATCACCAAGGCATGGTTTTTAACAAACTAAGACTTTTTTCCCTTTTCTTTTGTCAACCTAATATGTTCTTGACCTTGATGCTAATTAAATCTATATGACCAATGATCAGTGCCAAAGACCTGTCACATTTTAAAACTACAGGAATAAAATAATAGTACATTTTTGAAATGGCAGATCAACCTTGGTAGATGAAAGAATAACAATGGTCCAATTTTCAGAGCTACATTTCATTTTAGACCTAGAGATTTGGTCTGGGAAAAGTTCTAGAGAAACAACATGCTAAGTACTAGGAATCTATCCCCAAAAAACAATTGTGATCAGACCACTATACCAAATAAATGGAATTTCAAGCAAAGTTCCATTGGTGTTGGAAGGCCTTTTTTGTTCCTACCTATCAAGAGGAAGAACCAGTGAATAACCTACATCGTCTCTGTTTTTTAAGAAACCATAGTGCCACGACTGCTATAGGGCCAGGAGTTAAAACTTCTCATGGATATTTATTAGCATTTCACTTCACTTGTGTTAGGAAACAACTTCCAGAACTCTAAGCTGACATAGAAAAAGACATCTGTGAAAGAAAAGGAGTGAATTTTTGCAGCTGGAATATGAAATTGTTGCAGCACAGAATTTCCACACTTGCTAAGCTGGGGAAATGTGCCTTGGGGAAAGAAAATGTTAATGAAACTTCACAGCTTGGCAAAAGCTATTACATTCTTTTTCCTCGTTCCCTAATTATCCTTCTGGAGTGTTGCAATACATTGTGCTTAGGTTTGTTTCTGATTGAAAAGCTGCTACTTCAGATGTGAAGCAAAGAGATTCATATACAGCAGCTGTATAGCCTTTCATAATACACCCACACAAAGACGTCCCAATGTTTGTCCACATTCACTATTTTCAGGGTTACTGTCATTTGGGTGCCATCCCAATTTACTTGGAAAGAGCATTGTCACTGAATATCTCCAGCTCAATCAAAAATAACATATTGAAAATGGCAAAGAATAACAATAGCATGCAAATAACTTTTGTCTTGTGCTCCCCACCCTTTGGAACAGCGCACACACACACACACACACATACAAATACACAATCACAACTGTGAAATAAGGTAACACTCTGTCTCCCAGAATTTTGGAAAACAGCTCGGTTTCCATCTTGGTGTAATATATTAGTATTTTGCAGGAGGGAAGCTGTTTATTTGATTTTTATTGTTTTTAAATGATTTTAGTTTGGGCTGTCTGTGTGATTGTAGGTTTAATTGGTTATCATGGATTGTTTTTTGAGTTCTGTATGCTGCCCAGAGGCCATTGGAACTGGGCACCTATAATGAAATTAAATCAATAATAATAGTTTTGATAGTGGATGTGGCAGTACCTGGAGACAGCAAAATTAACTGGAGAAAATCATAAAAGGCAAAGACCTGCAAATAGAAGTAGAATGATTGTGGCAGAAAAAAAGCAAAAATAGTACCAATAATGATAGGCACCTTGGGTACCATCCCAAAACAACTGGAGCACCACTTGAACATATGCAAAGATAATTATTATACAGTCCTTTTTCTTCTATGTGTTTCTACCTGAAAAATCATTTCTGTCCCTTCTCTGGATTCCCAATTTTATAGAACCTTATGATATGGATATGTGACCTTTTCCATTACACTCATAAAATTCCCTTTGCTTACTTGTCTGCATGTCAGCTTCACTGGGTTAGATCTGACCAAGAAAGCAATTCCACAAAAACTTTTAAACTACTTTGAGACTGACTATAATAACAGACTCTTACAAGCCTAATTATGTTGTACCTTCTCCTCCTCCTCCTCCTTATATTTCAGTAAGTTACTGAGGTGCCTGAGACACTTCCAAATGTTAACTGAAAATTCTGAACTTAAAATATGTTTCATTCTTTGTTACCTTGACAACAGGGTAAATAGACCTTTGTGCCCTCCTTATGAACATGCAAGAGGTGTCTACCTATTTTTTAAAAACAGAATTTTGGACAAGACCAATTTTTAATCTGATCCAACAGAGGCAACTCACTACAGAATTCAAAATGGTGTCTTATGGTTACTGAATGTCAACAGAATAGTCTTTGAAGTGCCTTCCCTGCACTCTTTGTTTTGTTCAAATTCGCCCCAAGTTCTCAGGTGAACTTCCAACAAATGTTATGAAAGCAAGGGAAATGATACAGGTAGGTAGGAGAGGAAGGAAAATGTTATAAGAACAGAGTTCCACTTGTGCAAATATTTAAATAACGTTAATTGTTAATAGGCATTCCCTAGAGAACTTTGTAAGTAAAAAAAAAACATGGTGCTTTTAAAGACAAAAACATTGCATATATCCCAAGCATTAGCTGACTTTAAGCCTGAGATTTATATTGATCCATCTCCGTACAGTACATATTTTCTATCTATTCAGTTAGTAGTTAGATATATTAAGCATCTGGCTAAAGAGGCAGCATTCATTTCTCTCAATCACAGCAGAAAATTCAACACACTGATTACATTAGTAGAATGCAATTTACATTTACGTTACATTTACCTTCCTTTGCATTTAACAAAGCCAAGTCCTTTAATCTTTTATGTCTTAGCAAAAAAGAGAGATTTTCTAAAGTAGGCAAGAAAGAAAGCTTTTTTAAAAAAAAGAATTAATCACATTACTGTAGAAAATTCTCTTTATGATTGCTCTAATTTGTATGTGTCAAAAAAGTTCTATGAAAATTTGAGTTTAAATATGCATTACAAATCCAGTAACATAAAAAAGAGGGTCCTAGATAAATACGCCATCATTTTATGTAATTCTTTGACTGCACTATTAGTTAATCATATACTCTCAACCTGATTTCACATTCTGCCTGCACTTCATATACCGCCCACAGCAATTACCATGCAGATATTATGGAGTATCTCTTCTGCCCTCCCCCTCTTCTGAAACATTATCATTAGATCATTTAAAACTGGATTTCTAAAGGCAGCCTATTGAAGAAGAATCCATATCCTATGTATATGGTTTTTTGTTTGTTTGCTTTATTAAAAAGTATTATAAAAGATATGCTACATGTTAGAACACTTCTGGTATTTTCAGTAGTACTAAATGCAAATAAGAAGTGAACCATTTTCCCCACTCATTTATTAGAGGGAGTCCTTTGACATGAAAGGCGGAAGATTTACCAAGACTCAGCTCATTAGCTACACTCATCAAACACAGATTCCTTTCACAGTATGTGACAGATCTAGAGATTTAAGAGCACAACCTGCAATTCCTTTTCCCTCAAAAGGGGCATATCTTAAATATCAGAGAGCAAAAATAGATGTTATCCTAATCTTGCCTAATAAGACACCATGATTTGTGAACTATTCATTAAGGCACTGCAGATTCTGTTTTCAGTGAAAATGTATTTCAAACTTAAAAACAAGAAAAGAAGCTTATAGATGTAGCAAAGTTATAGACAACCATCTCCTTTCCAGGTTTTTCAGAATTCAACTCCCACTGACATCCAAAGATGTGGGGTGGCAGTCCAAATCTTCAGGAATTTGGAAGCTTGAGGAATGTATGTGTACCTATCAGACAAATAATTTAATAAATAAGTAGGACAGTGGTCAGTTCAGAAAACAAAACTGTTATGTATTGAGATAAATTGCTTGTAAACTGTTGTGCAATGGTTAATGGCCATTACTATTTAAACTCCAGACTGCTTGTCTCTGGAGTTGTTACTTTGCATTTTAAGGCAGGAAATTACCATTTAATCTCATTGGCTGCCGACTAGTGGCAGAGTGGATAAATAGAAGCTAAGCAGCAGTTGGAGCTGCTTCTGTTGTTACTGAATAAATGTTTATTTATTTATTTTATTTATTTAATTAGTTTTCTATACCGCCCTATTCCCGAAGGACTCAGGGTGGTTTACAGGGCAATATTTAAAAGACAATATAAATTAAGATAAAATAGAATTAAAAAGAATTAAATTAATAATAGCCCAACAATAAAACAATGTTAAAATTTAAAACTAAAACCCCTCTCAGTCCAGGCCGGATAGATCGAAAAGCCAGGTTTTGCTGTTTCACCATTCTGCCTCGTCAATATCTCACCGGACCGAAAAATTAACAAAAACAAAAACAAACTTATGGGGAAGTTGTGGCAAACTGAAGACAGTTCAGTGAAAGCAAAGACAATGATCATGACAAAGAACAAAGAACTGATGAGTAGATCAGCTCTCTGAAAATTCTCCAGATACAAAGAAGATGGAAGGTTGCCCACATATATTCCAGATGGCAGATCCTTTGAGGAAACCACAGGATACTGATTTTCTACAGGGCTGAGCCCTGGGGAACAATGGATTTAGCCATCCTGCTCACAACCACTTCAAAGGATTTTAAATGGCACTAAATTCATAATCTCACTCACTTTTGGAAATTGATCGTTAATTACTTCTAAGTTATTAGAGACCTACAGACAAACAAGTCTGAAAATGCTAGATGAAAATACTGCCTTCAATCCTGAATGAAATAAATATTATTTTTTTAATTCCATTTATATCCCGCCCTTCTCCGAAGACTCAGGGCGGCTTACAAGCTTAGCAGTAGCCTTCATTCTATGTATATGCCCGCTTATTAGGGCTTTCACACACACCCCAAGCGGCATTATTACAAAGTCAGCTTAATTGCCCCCAACAATCTGGGTCCTCATTTTACCTACCTCGGAAGGATGGAAGGCTGAGTCAACCTTGAGCCTGGTGGGATGCGAACCTGCACTAATTGCAGGCAGCTGGTGTTACTTAAGGAGGCATTAGCCCACTGCTCCACCAAGGCTCTATCATAAGCTTAAAAATGTAAAGAATCTTAAATAAATAGAAAAAATCTAAATAAGATTTCGATCTTTAAATTATAAACAAGGGGTCCAGATAAAATTGGAATACTGAAACTGTAATATATTAGCCTTTTATCCTATAAGTGCTTGCTTATGTTGAACTCTTTGCTAATCACTGGATTCACATGTATATTTTGTAACAGTTGATGGCCGGCCTAGACTGGCTGTCTCCAGCCAGTTAAGTAGGGTTTTGGGCAGGAAACTACTGCTTTAAATCTATTGGTCGCCACCTATTGGGCAACCATCTAAATAGCTGTGCAGCAGCTCCTAGTTTGCTTCTGTTATGTTCTGACCTTCAATAAAACCTGTTGCTGTTTGAACTTTCCGTCTCACTCAATGTGTGCAAGAACTGAATACACAACAGAAACATTTACATTTTTTTTAATTTATTATAAAGAACAAGTAGCTTCTCCTAGAAAATAAATTCTGTTTGGGGTTTTATGAAAAAATAGATAATCAATTTCATAGTTTGAAAAACTGGATGCTAGAGAAGATTAAAGTTCTTAGGTAGAGGAAACCAATGAGTAGAGCCTCTAAAATATTACAAAGAGGTATAACTAAAAAAAATACTGAGTGAGACTTTTGAAGAGTAGAAGTAGAAAATAGTAGCCCCGATATGAATGTCAGTAACAATGTCTGCTTCTATGGATAGATTAAAAGATGTTATTGAAGAAATGACAGATGTAGAACAAATTTTATCTGACAAGAGACAAATGGTATTGAAAGTGGTTTTACAACTGATAGGACTAGAAAATGACTAGAAAAGAAAATTTCAACAGACCTACAGCTTAGTTTTTAAAATTAAATTTTAAAATTTAGAAGAGAAGTATAAACAATAAACAAAGAAAATGATCTGGATTTTTTTTCCTGCTTGATTTACACAAGAGATCAGTTAAAGCCTTGAAAAACTCTGTGGAATGAGAGAAAAAAGAAATGAAGAGAAATCAAATCCTATGACAACATTTGAATGAACTAGAGATCAAAACTGTTAGAAATAAAAGAAAGGACTACTCTTAATGGAATCTCTGCACCAGGATTGAAAAGATGATGTTTAATGGATTTCTTTATTGATAAGAGATTGGATATGGGATAAAGAGGTGTGTGTGTGTGTGTGTGTGTGTGTACACATACATACAAACAGTCAGAGAGGGAATAGCTTAGTTTTAAACAAGTCATTGCAGTCACTTCCTGGAACATGAAATGTTCACATGATCAACAAAGCACTGTGTTTCCACAGCAACATTAGGCTTCTGCAGCTAATTAATTTTAGAGTCAGCTCTGTGGGTTAATGTTGAAGCTGCAAAGTGTACAGTTTCCTATTGGTGAGAATTCTCACCTTATCCCACCTCCTGGCTCCTAATTCCATTCATCCTAATAAAGTCAAGGTGTCATGGCATCTCAACATTATTTCAAAGTGCTTTTTAAACTGCATGGTTCTTCCACCCTGCTGAAGAGAAGGCACCAAGGTGGCTCACCACCAGTTTATCATGATTCTCAAACTGACTGGATGTTTTCCTCCTTCCTGAAAAAACAAACACAACAAAGCAACCACAGGAAGGGTAGGGGGTGAGCAACTGGGTAGAAGCCTCTTTTTATGCTTCTTAATTGGTCAGCTGAATGTAAAGGAGGTTCACAATACTGAGTGTTGCATAGAAAACCATATGACAGGGTACAAAAATGCCTCTGAAGGTTTGGAGAGAGGCAAAACTTGTTGACTTTGTGGAACTGTACTTTGTCAGTTTAAAGAGTCCATTAGAATCAGAGACATGGACTGTTTCTCTTATTTGATCTTCATTAAGCTGAACTGCAAGATCATCTGATGATCCCAGTAATTATGAGATCTGAGAGATCTCTATCCTTTCAGTCTTGTGAGTTGCAAAGATCTGGCTTTTCCTTCAAGCATTGGGCTAGGAAGGGGGTTGAACTGCAAGGCTGTTTAGTCTGATGACTGGGCTGGAGCACTTCCATTTTTATCCATGGTTTTATGTCTTGTTGTGAGCCACCAAGGATCATTATCAGATAGCCAGCCATGTAAGCCCTGTAAATAAATAGCTAGTGTCCTTATTCAGCCTCAGGGGCCATATTACAATTAGAGACATGGATTGCTTTTGTTATTTGATTCCCACTAAGCTGAACTGCAAGATGATCCTCTGATTCCAATAGTACAACACTAAAGCACAACAGAGAGCCAGATAACAGCTTCTGCTTTGGGCAGAAATGAAGAGGTTGTGTCTAGTCACCAATGTTTTCAGACACAATCTCTGGCCCAGCACGATGCTAAACATGTTGCATGCTGATGCTCTCCAGTGGCTGCTCTGCCACATCCTAATTCAAAACTAAGAAAAACAAAGGCTGCTAACTGGCCATTTCATATGAATCAACCATAAGTGCTGTGATGCACATGTCATCACCTATTTGATTTGAAAAGTTTCATTAAATACCAGATGCCATTTGAAAGCTTTGGATTACAAAATAAATGACAAGGATGCTATCAGAACAGCAGGAATTCTGGGACAACATATTGCGCTTTTCTCTAACATAGTGATGATAAGGATAAAAAGGAATGCAAAGGCATCTCGCCTATTTTCAAGAGCATGACTTCATCATTTTAATTCCAGGGCTTTAAGAGCCCTCATATATTAGGTAATATTGTGACTCCAAAACTCAAGTTCAAGCAAATAATTGCAATAAATTGAGGAATATTTAATTATATGTACAGTATATCCTTTTTTTATTAATATTAAGGGATCACAGAGAAATTTCCATTGTCAGGAACTACTGACCAAACCTCCACAGTCAGCTTCTTAGTGAAAGATCGACTCCATGAAAATGAAGAGGAAGGAGTATAAGAACAGTTTGGGGCACAATGAATATGGCTTGAGCTACTTCATTTCTGTTGCACAAGGTGTTTCTGAAGTTGCTTCTTAAAGATGGCATCTAAATTGGTCCCTGGTCATGATCTGCCTTTTATCTGGACTCCTTGTTCCTCCTCTCATCTCCAAGCTTGTCCTTCATCTCATTGCTTTATAGTTGTGATTGGCTTCAGGTGGCTGCCTATCATCCAGTACAATCATTTATTAAAGAAGCTTCCAAAACTGCTTAGATTCTGTCTTAGAATGAAACCATATTCTGTATTTTCAGATCATAATGTGTTTCTAATGGATTATTTCTAATAAAATACTAAAAGTTCTTTCCTAAGGAAAGTGTACTCAACCTAAACCTCAGCACTGTCTATATAAAGTTTAAAATTTGTATTCTACCATGCAATAGCTTGGCTTTAGAAAAGATTTGGTTAATCTTAGAAGCTAAGCAGGGTCAGCTAGGTTATTTGTTGAATGACAGACCACCAAAACTGGGAGTAAAAAACACCCTCCCAAAAAATGATAAACCACTTTGCAGTGCTGCCAACAAGACTGCATGGGTATAGTCCCTAGGAGTTGAGTGCAGATCAAGGACATCTTCATCCTTTACAAACACAATTCTTTGCATTTAACTGTCAAATTTGATTTTCAAAAGATCATTTAAAAACTCTTCACAATCTTTCTCAGCACAACTTAGGAAGAATATCTAATCCTCTGTTTGAAGCAGTAGTTCTAAGCTGCTTGCTGGTAGCAGACCAACATGGAATAGAGAGGAGCAGTATTGCTGTCTTTTTAAAAAAAAAAAACACCCTTTATTTATGCAGAGTGGAAGCAAATAAATACAATTCTCAAGCTGCTTTAAATCTGACCGGCGATTAGAGCAGGAGGAGGGCCAGGGTGATTACACTCCAATAGATTCTCTGTCCCAGCTGGCTCTTCTCTTGCCAAATATCCATTTTCAACTGTTCTAGATAAGAGATTCCCAACTTTCAAAACACACATGTTAAAGAGTTTAATCCTCTCGCTTTTCTGCTAGTTCTGATTAAGAACCTATCCCTCTGCTCTCAGGAATTTGGATTAATTACCAGACAGTTAGCTGAGCTTTTGGGATTCATTTACCTCCTGAGAAAGCATTTAGCTAATGATTATGCTGCATTTTAGCAACTTTCCAGAAGAGGCTCAGACCCTAGAAAACATAAATATTTCAGCCAACAGGCATCTTTTATTCAATAAGCTTTAATCTCTAAATGAACACTGAACTACAACATGGAAATATACATAGGCAAAAATCAGTTAGCAACATACAAGAACAGTTATAATCAATTTTACAATAAAAAGTAATGCAGATAGTCTCATATGTTATTTAAATGCATTTAAGATCATGCCTACCTAATGTCTTATGAATAAACATTGAGATGTTATGCTCACCTCTTCCCTATTTTTCCTCCAGAAGAAAAAAAAACAAAGTCTGCTCAGAGCCTAATTTACAATTTCATAGGAGCCACGTTGATGTACCTTGACGGACACTCAATTTTTAGAAAAACAAATTAGCTAAGCTATTTTGTTTTTACAAAACTAGTTTTAGTTTAGTAGTCTAACATCCAGTGACCTTAGTTTGACTTAGAACAGGGTCTTCATCCATGAGTCTTTATTATTTAAAATTCACCCTCAGAAGACAATGGAAGGGGTAACTGGGAATATCTAGCCCAATATATACAGTATGTCCCAAGAATGGAAGTCCACAAATTGCATGCAGCCCCAAACCACCCTTTTTATAAGCAACACCATCCTGAGAAAATTTTGAATTAAATCCCTGAGAAACAGAAGAGCATTTCCCCACCAGTTTACTGAGGGGTAGCTGTGAGTCCAGGAGGACCCCGCCCCGCAAAAAATAATAATAGAGACTCTTCTGGTATTATTTTTGTATATATGTGTTATAAATTTGGAGTTTGATTTTCTACTCTACATAGAATATGTATCATATTATGATTTTTCACTGTAAATGTCTGGATTTCTTTTGTTCATTTTTTATAAATTGCTCAAATGTAGGGATTAGTAATAAAGTACTTCTCAAAAAGTTGTCTTTCTGTAGTCTATCCAGATTGGTAGCCACTCTCTTTCCTAACCTACTTTTCTGGCAACTTGTAGTTATCATAGATTAAATGTGAAATTTGTTCCTGTGATTCGATTGGATGGAAAGGTTATCAAGAAATATTTGGGATTAGAACTATCTTTCATACAATACAGCAGAAATATCCTAACTCTCCAGTGAAATCTGCTAAGCTTGTAAGCCGCCCTGAGTCTTCGGAGAAGGGCGGGATATAAATGGAATTAAAATAAAATATAAATAAATAAATAAATCATGACCCTGAAACATGGAAAGCCTATATCTTCAAAGAATAATTCCATCTCTTTCCAAAACAAAGACAGAAAGTCAGAAAAGCATAGTCGAGCGGAGGAGACTAGAGATTAACTTCCTCCCTCACAAGAAAAGCAAGAAAGATGACAATGGCATTCTAACATACCGTATTTATGTTCAACAAAATGTCTCAAAAATGTAAATACCTCATCAGAACAACAGAAAACACCACAACTTAGTAGTATGTTTACAATATTTGACTAGGATAAACATAGGTTGAAATCCATACTATGGAAATTAATAAGCCAATTGCTATGCGTAAAATCAACCTACTCCACAAAGTTGTTGTTGTGGGGATAAATTTAAAAGAGATTGCCATATAAGTCACTCTGATGGATGGAAAGAGGGACCAGGAAGAGTTTGCATCTCTTCAAACATCCCTATTTATCTTTACATCTCAAGAAAACTGAAGTAACCAAAGATCCTATGGCAACTGTTGATAAGCAGCAAAAGTAAGGAAGGTAAACAATGATGAAGTAAACAATGAGAAATTAGAAATTAAGAAACAAAGCAAGGAAAGAACATTTTAATTTGGAGATCTTCCCTGAAAATTAGGTTGCTAATTTAAAAAATAGTCCTTTATTTTTCAGGTCAAGAACATCCTAAAATAAATTAGGAGAAACTCCTTAAGAGTGCCCCTCATGTAAAATAGATGAGTACGCTTTTCTTTCTGTAATGTTTCCTTTAAAAATAATTATGTGAGTTTTGCATGCAATTTATTTTATTTGCCTTCCACCCACCTCCCAGGTTCTGCAAATTTGCATTGAATGACAGGTGCTTTTTCTAGGAAAACAAAATGGGTGGAACAATGTAGCTCCTTTCAAGCTATATTATAGTAAAGTAAGAAAAGAGGAGTATCCTTCCAGAGGCCAAACCTCTTGACATCTATACAATCACTGTGGAGGAGGAGAGGGGTAATATATTATTATAGACTGGGAAATATGAAACAAAGGAGAAAATCTATAGAGAGTTAAGCAAAAAGGGAAAAATCAGTACAGAACAGAAGAAAAATGCTCCTATGTAAGCTTTAATCTTCAAAAAAAGGAAAAGGCTGGAATGCTAATAACAACCTGGTCTTTACATTCAGACTGCCAGAATGATCCAGGGCTGACAAGAGTATCAAAAACTGAGAGATCTTCCATACTTCTAAGGCATCTATTGAAATGAACAAAGTAGTTTCAGTATGAAGTTAGGCTCCGAGGCCAGACTGAAATGAGCTGAAATTTAACCCTTCACTCATTACGGAGTTAGTTAGGGTCAGTGACCTAAATAGCCCATTTCAGCTCTAAGCTTCTATGATGCAAGAGCATCTGGAGATCACCAAGACTCCATGACTTGCACCCAGTTAGTTGTAATACTGTATATTTCCTCCTCTTCCACCCCCTCAAGATTTTCTCTGAAAACTCCAAGTGTCCCTTATTCTTCTTTCTGTACACATACCTGCTTACTATGTCTTCCTTTTTTCAAATTATATTAAACTGGAGAGTCTCATAAACAATACTGACCAGCATTATTAGTTTACATGTGCTGTCCCCAACTTGATAACCTCTAATGCAGAAATTCTGTAAATTATGATCCTGATATGTTATATACATTTACACACATAGTTGTTATATTTCCATCCCATCATTTTATCAACACAACAAAAAACATTATTGTAGACATTTCTTTTGGCTAATTATCATAGATTTTGCTAATAACACAGGTATTATGAATAGCATCTAGAACTTTAAATAGCTTCATGTAGAGTTCTATAGGTCCACGAATAGTCATAAGTATGTCATTGCTAGTCAAACCAATGAATATAGGTGTGGCCAGGAAAGTGATATGTCTTAAAATTGGCTTGGGATAAGGGTAGTGCTCCATTTTGGCACTCCAGGATCTCTTGTTGGCTTTTGATAACATATATCCTGGCATTTTCTTGAACAAGCTCAGGGGGTTGGTGCTGGGGGTCTGGGTTCCACAGTGGTTCTTTGTCTTCCTTTAGTGACAGTTCAAGTAAAAGGAAGAGACTGAACACAAAGTGAGTTATCATCAGTATGCTGATCATACTCAGCATAATCTCCATCCCAGTCTATACAAGTGACACCATCTAAGTTCTTACCCAGTGCTTACACTGGAGGCTAAATAGGAGAAATAGATGGTTATCAATCCTAACAAAACAGAGTGGCCATAGGTTTTATAGTCCTTGGGGTCTTCTCTCTAGCACTAGCTCTGAATGAGAAACCACAATCTGGAGGTCCTCCTTGACTCACAACTTCAACCTGAGAACCATTTGGCAAACATGGCTAGGAGGATCTTTGCACAAATTTATTTTGTATGATAGCTGTGCTCATTTCTGGAACAGAAGGAAGGTCTGAGTCATTTTCAATTAGAGTACTGTAATGTACTCTGTATGAGACTATACTTGAAAAGCATTTGGAAGCTTCACTTGGTCCAGAATGCATAAAGTTTCATCCAAGAGATACGACTGCTATACAAGCTGCCCAAGCTCACAGTAAGCTCCTGGGTGCAATTTAAGGTGTTAGCTATCATCTTTAAGGCATAGCAGGCAAGGCAAGGCATGGTGGGTTACCTGTCCCATTGGTTTCAACCCATTCTATCAGAGTGACATGCTCCAGATTCTATTTCTGAAGCAATGTCACCTTCTGGATCCCAGCAGATGTAGAATTTCTGTCACAGCAGTTGCCCCTTTGAACCAACCTTCCACTTGAGATCTGGAAGGCTTCAACTCTAAAGACTGGCCCCAAGACTGTGAAGATCCAATTCCTTCCTGAGGCATTACAACCAGGATATTAATGGAACCCAATATGCCTGTTGGTTTATGAGGTTTTTCTGAGATGCCTTGGTTGTAGTATGTTGATTATTAGTCTTAATTGCATTCTATATTGTTCTATATTTTTATTACTATACTTTTATATCTATTGTTTGTTCATTTCCCAGGTGGTGAAGGAACACTTGCTTCTCTTTATGAAACTGAAGGACATTTGAAAAAAGAAAAGCATGGATATTGTCTGCTTTGAGTACTTTTTTTTTTTTGGAAGATCCAAACTTTTCTCTGAATCATGCATGGAAACCACCACTGATGATTGCAATGTCAAATTATTCTTTATTTCTCTACATAAGGATTTAAAATCGAGTAAATTCATTTAGTTATCATAACGTTCACTTTGATTCTTTGTGACTGTATAGACAAAGGCTCACCCTCCTGACCTGTCTGTAGCTCTTCCAAGAACACTTCAGTAGTCTCAATAATATTTAAACCATACTTTGCATTTTATAACAGTTAAATCCACTTTGCACTGTCAGACATGGATACAATAGCATCATGGACTTTTGTCCCATGTTTAATTAAATTGGCAGAGATGTACAGGGAATCAGGCCTGGATATGTAATTGATTTTCTTTTGTTGATTATAAGAAGTGCCTCTTGGAAGGGGATTCATTTTCTCTTTTCCTTTAAAAAAATCACAACTACAAGAACATTATGACAGCCACTAAATTAAATGCTTTTATAAAAAAAATATTAGTTTTATTTATGAAGAACTCACTTATTATTTCTCACAAAAGTTAAATGGAAGCTCCATGTTCAGAGGCAATGTATCAGTGAATGCCAGGTTGGGTGAGTAAAAATAGAAGTATGTTCCTGCTTTAATCTCCATGAGTTCCCAAGAAGTATGAAGTTTTCAATCTCTACTGGAAATAAAACTGCAAGACTAGATGACCTCTATGACTCATCCAGTTTCCCCCCAGCCTGATGCCCTCCAAATTGGTTAGAACTATAATGTTTTCAGTGAAAAGCTGCAATGCCTAGAATTCTGGATAATATCATACCTAAAAATCTGAATGTTGTCAAGTTAAAGATGTTTGGTCTGGTCAAACCAGAATCTTCTGCTGTCCTTCACTGGTCATTTACTTCAGTTGAAACCTAAAAATAAATTTAAAAACTGGCAGTAGAGCGCTGTCTGTCTCTAATTTTAACTCCGTGAAACCAAAATACTTTAAGGTATTTAAAGCATTATGAACCTCTGTTCAAAAGACTACAGTGGCTTCTTTGTCTTGATTTTCTTTTCAGCTCAGCACATGTGTTAATCGGGCCTATTTATTAACAGGCCAACAATCCAAGTTCAGCTTTTAATGGGAATGATTAAGTACTGTGTAGCACTTAGCTAAATAAACAGAGTACAAGAGCTTTCTTGTCAGTGGTTTCTGTCCTGAACAAAGGTGGACAAAGTCATTTCTGAGATAGCATACAGGGCTTCCACACTTTGCAAGAAATTAGTGCCATTCCCTGCCCCCACAGGGAAAAAAATCCTGCCCTTTTTTCCCTACAAATTTTTCTTTAATCTGATACTTACTTACAAGGTAGACAAGGCATGTGTGTGAATTTAAAGAATAAGGTAAAAACTGACATTTGTGTAACTTGAATTCAAAGGTCAGATTCCTCTGAATACAGTTTTCATTTAGCTGTTACAATTAAGAGTTTACGATTGTTGTTTCAAATAAATATAAACTCAGAGATATTCAGATACCCTTTGATTGACACTTTTAAGCAAAGTGATCTGATGCACATGTTCTGGCTAAAGTTGCATTTTGGAACATAAGGGCTCTTCAAGTTTTCATATTTCACATTTAAATTATGATGCATATTTTAGGTTAAGAGTGAAAAATCAAGTTTTCTTATACAATTAGGGTGTCAACATCCAGCTCAAGAATCCAAATAAAATTCTAGGTTCATTCCATTTCTGAAAACCTTACTGTATAGTGAATACACAGCATGGTAATATACACAGCATGGCAAAACTAACTCTGAGGTTCCCAGATACCAGTTCATAGAATCAAACAATATTTTTTTCTGGCCAAACCCCCACCCTCTCATGTAATCCATGTAAACAATTTCATTTTGTTGTGGGAACCGTCTGCTTCCTCTCTACACTTGCTGCAGTGTCCTTGGAAAGGTTTCAGGCTCTCACGGTCTTCAACAGAATCATAGAGGATTCGTTTCCCCATCTAAGCAATTCTAAAGCAACACCTCCCCCCGCCCATACTCTAATGGCAAGTTGAAACGAAGAGGCACATAACTGCCAAAGTTTCATTCTTGACATAGGGTTCATTTTCATGGTGTTTTTCTTAAATGAAAATTAATGCAAAAAGGTCATATAAATGTATGAACATTTGTTAAAATTGACATATGGTAAAATAAACTGATCAATCTGTACTTAAAATACAAGATGTTTCAACAATAAAACTGAAATCTTTTAATATTTAATATTTACATTTTAATAAAAGACAAACAAATATAGACTCTCAGGCAAAGAATACAAAAAATATTAAAGGCAGGGTATCAGTGGGGAATGGTGAACAACCTTAGGAAAAATTTAGTTGAGGTTGCTTCTGAATACATATAGCATTTCTGTGTTAAAAATTTTGTCAAATAAAATTCTAACAATGAAACCTTTACAACTGAAATCACAAATTGCTTTCATCTGTTCTACTATATGTTATAACCAATAATGCTATTCCCTAGTTTGAGACCTGGAATGGGTCAGAAAGCCTTCAGCTCAGAAGTACTTAAGCATAATGAGCCACACTAATCCCCTTTTTGATTTGGGTTCAACTTGACTCTATTCTGAATTGTTTCTTTCCCTTGTCCTCTACCCAAAGCCTGTGTTCAGTTATAGCAAACTGAAATTATGCTTACTTTAAAAATACAAGGTGTGATCTCTTCCAAGGAAGCATAATTCTGATATTCCTTCTATAAAGTGGTTCTCCTCCTACCTCCTGGGCCGCTCGCAGTCGGTGTTGACGGGAGGGCACAGGTCTGCCCTGAGGCCTCTCGTTTGTGGAGTTCCTCAGGGGTTGGTTCTCTTGCCCCTCCTGTTCAACATATGAACATATGAAGCCACTGGGCAAGATCATTCGTGGTTTTGGGGTGGGGTATCATCAGTACGCTGATGATACCCAACTTTTTTTCTCCACCCTGAACCAACCCAGCAATGCTCTCGCCGTGATGGCCCGTTGCCTGGAAGCGGTCCGGGTCTGGATGGGGAGAAACAGGCTTCGTCTCAATCCTGCCAAGACTGAGTGGCTGTGCATCCCGGCATCTCAGGTCAACCAGACTATTCCATCTCTAACGATGGGGGGTGAGGTGTTACCCCCCCGTTGATAAGGCTCGCAACTTGGGCGTCCTCCTGGATTCACGGCTCAATTTTGAAGATCATATAGGAGCCGTGACCAGGGGGGCTTTTGCCCAGGTTCGCCTGGTGCGCCAGTTGCGACCCTACCTGGACCGAGATGCCCTACGCACAGTCACTCATGCACTTGTGACCTCCCGTTTAGACTACTGCAACGCTTTCTACATGGGGCTGCCCTTAAGGACCACCCGGAGGCTTCAGCTGGTGCAGAATGCGGCCGCACAAGTCGTGATGGGGGTTTCCCGATACTCCCATGTAACACCTCTACTCTGTGAGCTGCATTGGTTTCCGGTTGCCCTTCGCATGAGATTCAAGGTGCTGGTGATGACCTATAAAGCCCTAAATGGCGAGGGTCCGGGATATCTAAGGGAACACCTGCTGCCAGCATCAAGCTCCCTTCGTCCAGCGCGCTCCCACAGGGAGGGTCTTCTTAGGGTGCCGCCGGTTAAAGATTGCTGGTGGGTAACACCCAGGGATAGGGCCTTCTCAGTGGGCGCACCTGCCCTTTGGAACCAGCTGCCCGCGGAGCTTCGGACTGCCCCCGACCTCCGTTCATTCTGCTGGGACCTGAAGACCTGGCTCTTCGAGCTCTCTGGCCCAGGCTGAGAATTTTTAATTTTTAATTTTAACTGGGGTTTTTATTTTCTCTCAGGGTTTCATTTATTCTTTTTTAATTGTTTTAACTTTTGTTTGGATTTTCTTTTAAATACCCTGTAAACCACCCTGAGTCCTTCGGGAAAGGGCGGTATATAAATCTAAATAAATAAATAAATAACTATATGGCTACTGCCTTAACAAACTGCTTTACTAGAATTATCTGCCCTTAAAAGAAATTTCTGAGAATTTCGAAGATACCCAAAATCTCAGCAGAATTTTGAATTTATCATGGCGTGTGATGAGTTCTTTAGAGTCACATTAAGCAAAACTGTATGTATAATATAGGCATGCCAAGGTTATTTTGGTGCAAAAGAACTTTAATGTTACATTTAGAATAAAGGTTTTTTTTTAAACTGTAAATAGAACTGGAGAGTCTTGCAAATTATGTTTATGTAAGAAGACAAGGAACACAGTAAATAATCTGTCTAGTTTTATTCTATGAATCAAGGCAAATATGTGTGTCCAGGATAATGTTGCAGGATCCAATCTGGGTCAGTCACTGACCAGAGAGACCAGAGGTTTAATTTTCCAAGCTTTTGGATTCATGCTGGAACCCATCCTCAGGGAACTTCTTTCTAGCAGTGTGTGTGCTTTGGGCTATTCTGTGTGTGTGATATTTATATGGTGCCTGTAGTAGCTGTTTAGTTGTTGATTGGGATGTTGATGGCTGGCTATTAGGTTGTTGGCTGTCCTTTCCTTGTGCTGCCAAGCACTTGTCTCCTAAATACTTGATAAGCTAGTGATAAATCAACTCCCCTGCTGACTGATGAGGGGCCTGTTTCTCAGGCTTCAATCACTTTCCTGGGAAACAGGCTCTTCGCTTCCCAATGAGCTAGGGTTTCCTTGTCTGACTGCTCACTTGTATTCTTGCAATCTGGTGGTTGACTTCCTCCCCTTCTGTCCTACATAGTCACATGGGCAGGGGATCTGGTAGGTTGCACCCAGGTTCAACCTGTAAGCGTCCCTTAAAAACCTGGTTGGATTTGTGATAACAGAATATTGGCTTAGAATAGGCTTTGATCTGATTGAATACAGCTGTACTTAAGATCACTTCATATGCAACTCTTCAACTGAAGTCAACTTTGCTCAGAATAAGTACTAGTTAGGAAATTACCTGAATTAAAAAAAAGTGGGAGAGGTAGTTTGGATCTACTCCTTTGCTTTTAGTAGTAGTAGTAGTAGTAGTAGTAGTTGTAGTAGTAGTAGTAGTAGTAGTAATAGTACTCAAATTGCAACCACAATTAGGACCAGAATGTCTGTTACTATGCAAGATGGTTATTATGTGGGTCACACCTGATTTTATTACCTTTTTGCCATGGTTGCTAGTTTGCCAGTTGTAAAATGTAAAGCGCTCCAATTTTGATCATGTGGCCATAAATGCAAGGACCAGCTGTAAGTCACATTATTCAGTGCCATTGTAACTTTGAATGCTCACTAAAATAATGTAAGTCAAGGACTGCCTCTAGTATTTTTTTAAAAAATCAAGAGGCAAAAGTTTTTTTTTAAATAACAAAATAAGGATTATTCTATTAGGCTTGTCAAAGACCAGGTCTGGCCTTTGACTAGAATGCCAGGATTCATACTCCAAAAGAGTAAGAGGGAGCAGGAGAAAACCTAACTTTGCTTTAACTTATTTAAATAAGGGGATTATTTGATAATATCCCCCTTCTGTCCCATTAAAAATTAGATTTAAGTTGCAATTTTGGGAGACACTCTGGAGGTCACTTTGCAAGTCTTAGCAATTGCCTATGCCCTGGCTGTGTCCTACTAGTGACATCCTCTTATGTCTGTGAATCCCATGTAATAAGAGGAACTGTTTTCAAAGAGGGCAATCTCACAGTTATTTTATTCATTAAGTCTTTGAATCTTGCTCCCCTAACTCATCAACCTTACCCTTCCTATGCTATTACAAAAGCTTTCATTGCATACCCAGCAGAAGCATCTATCTGTGTCAAAGGCTCCAAGCAACTGTAATGTTCTACCACTGCATGGCATTCAAGTGTAATCAAAAGACCTGCTGCAACAGAAGCCCTTGCTAGTAATTTCTTTCCGGCTCCAAGTCTTGGCAAAGCAGCCTTGGAGCAGGCAGATGAAAGGCTGCCCTCCTTGTCCTCTTATTGAACACTGTGGATCTGGTAAGAATGACCTTGCTCAAGGAGCAGCACAATGCAACACAAGAGCAATAGCTTGCAATATAAGAGTTACACTATGGGGACTGCGATGTCATTGCACTCTCTCTCTTTGCAAGGAAACAGCAAGTGTGAAGGCAGGGAAAGGTTACTGCATAGAAAAAAGAAAATGAAAGAAGCTTAGTTACCAATTTGTAGATAGAAGATTCTTCTATTCCCCTTTCCATTGGGGAATCTTTACTCTTAAGATATTTGTACAGTATGATGAAAAAAGAACAGGACATTTCATTTTATCATCATACAAGGCCACATCATGTGTTTTACATAGCCAGGATAATCTAAGGTATAGCACTAACATAGGTATATTCAGTCATTATTTAACATTTATTGTTATGGGGGGGGGACATTAGTATCCATTGTTTGTTCAAGCAGTGCAAAACCTGAATCATGATCAGGAACAAGGATGTCCAATTGTTTTATTTTGTTTCTTTTTCATTTCTCACTTACTTGCAGCACTCATGTTACTATTTACAGAACCACTGGACAAACTGGATTGCAACTCATGATAAGCAATCAAAAATCAATCAGGCTTTGTTTATACTATATGCTAATCCATGCTTTGCTTCACGGTGTTTAACTGAACTAACCTAATGACTGAGCTCTTATAACACACTGAGCCACAAAAAAAAAAAGAACCACCCAGTCAGAGCCAGGGTCCTATAGCAGTGGTATAGACACATGATTTGAATGCAGAAGTTTCGGTCCTTGGAATTTTCAGGGAAGATGGGGAAACATTCCCACCTGATAGCTTGGAGACTTGCTCCCAGTCAACAAAACTACACTAGATGGAGCTTTGATCTGACTTGCCAAAAGCAGTTTTCATTGTTTTGATTACATGTCCCAGAGATTTAAATTGCATCAGAGCTCATCACAATATTTCTTTCAAGGTGACAATCTGGAGATGCATTTCCACATTAAGCATGAAAATAGTAATATTAGTAATAATCATGAACGGAGAGAATCTTATTTGTAGTAGGAAAAAGTAAGACTTAAAATATTTATTACAAACAAGTTGTATGAACTAACAGATGTATCATAGTTGGCTTCTTTTTCAATTCCAGATAGAAGCTCCATGTGGTTCACAGTAATTCAGATATTCTGAAGGTGGATGGTACTCCCACTGAAAAAAGACATCAGAGGCTGCATACAGAACCTTCCTATCTTTGCAACATTAGGATCAAATGCATGGATGCCTGTTGCTGTCTCTCAAAAGTGATAGCAAAGGGGACATCCAAAATGTGTCCAGTCTTCTCTATTTAGATAGAGCTTCATAGATAAATAAATAAATCTTTGTTTCTGCATCTGTTTTCTGTCTACAGAATTAACATTAAACTTTCGATTGATTGGGCTTGCATAACATGCTGTACATATATGAGAGCCAGTTTGAACTAGTGGTTAAGGCACCAGGCTAAAATCCAGGAGACTGTGAGTTTTAGTCCTGCCTTAAAATACATGAAAATCTTTGAGCCAGTCACTGTCTCCCAGCCCAACTCACCTCATAGGGGAATAATAGTAGAAGGAGAAGGAGGAAGAAATGTTAGATATATTCACTGCTTTGACTTACTTATAAAAATAATAAATAAATAAGTAAATTAATAAGTAAGTAAATAAATAAAGTGAGGAATAAAATAATACCTGGAATAATGGTGGTGAAAGCAAAAAGTAAATATGACCAATAGCAGGTAGATGGACATATTCAGTTTTATATTAGGGTGAACCGTCTTGAAGCAAGCTTACTTCTCTGTGTTTATGGTGTCCACAGTTTCTTGCTTAGAGATTCTGTTTAGGGACATGATCTATTCCTTGTGGGGAAGGGAAAAAAATCAGGCTCACCGATGTGACACACACATGCCCTCATCACCCCACACTCAACATGGGGCTGCCTTTGAAAATGACCTTGGTACAAAATGTAGTGGCCAGAATCTTAGTGGAAAAGAGCTGCTACTGTCATGTTACATCAATTCTCTGGTCACTGCACTAATGACCAAAGGTTTCTGCATCCAGTTCCAAGTGCTGTTTTTGACCTATAAAGTCTCATTTTACTTGGCTCCAGGGTGCCTTAGGGACCATCTCTGTCAAATAAAATCTGCTCAGCCTTTACATGGATGCAGGGAAGGGATGCTTAGGGCCCTGCCTCTGTAAGAATTCAGAGACATGGACCCAAAGGCAGTCTTTCTCTATAATAGCCCTCCTTATCCTTAGAAGTACGCCTGGCATCCTCTTTGTTTGTATTCTCAAAACCATTAAGATAGTGCTATTTCATCAAGCATTTGGAGCCTGATTCTGAAAAATTTTATATGATTTTATGATGTTCAGGGTTTTTACTGGATATAGCATTTTATTACCTTTTTATTATTTGATTATACACTTTTAACCCTGTTGGTGTAACGAATCTCAGAAACTACATTGCATTTTTTAAAGAAAAAGCAGATGTTATGTAAAAATATCTTAAGCATAGTTAACAATAAAAAATAATTAGCTCATTGTACAAATAGACCCCACTGACTTGTAAGATGTGGTTTTATCAGCCTTGCTCCAGTGGCACTAGTTTGTCATCATACCTTCATGAATATGTTAAACATAAACAAGGATAAGCCTGAGGTACCCCACAAAGCAGGGGTCAAAGAGCCTCCCCAAAACCTGATTAATACCAATTGGAAGTGTCCTGGAAAAGAGAATCATAACAGTGATGTGCTTCCCACTCCCAACCCCTTAAGATGATACAGAAGATCAGTGATATTGAAGATCATCAGGAGATCAAAAAGGCTAAGAGGAATGCACCACCCACCAGCCCAGTTCCACTTTAGGTCATCTACAAATATTATCAATATCCCCATTTCCCCCACCCAGTGGAATATTCTCCACCACCACTACCCCAAGAGTTGAAGCAGGCCCCCAGCTCCTGGCATTCTGAAGAAGAGTTAAAACATGGCTCTGTGGCCTCATGTGAAGAGCCCAGAGGAGCACATTGCCATGAGGCTGACTGGTGTTCCAAGCGCCCAGTTTTTAAACTAATTTTAACAGGGCTTAATCATCCTTGCCTCTTTCTATTTTTTTTTTTATTTTTATATGCTACATTTTTTAAGGTTTTATTGTACCTCACCCAGAATCCCTTTCTGAGAGAGATGGGTTATAATAAATAAATAAATAAATAAATAAATAAATAAATAAATAAATAAATAAATAAATAAATAAATAAATAAAGTAAGTAAGTAAGTAAGTAAGTTGCTTTGGTACAGATCCGAAAATTGTAGTAATAATAATATCCATCCTATCTGAAGCTTGCCAACCATCTTCTCAAAATTTTCCCGCAAAAGGGAAGGTTAAAGAAAGGTCAGGAATCATTCAAACTCTGGAAAGTCCAGTGATAGCTTTTGTGTCTCTCTCAGCCCTAGGAAGCAGGTAGTGGCAAACCACATCTGAAATATTGCCAAAAAAAACCTGCAGGGACTAGTCCAGGCTGTCGCCAGGAGTCAACACTAATTAAAAGATGCACATACAGAGAGACAGGAGGAACAAGCCAGATTCACAGTAATATCCTTAAGAAATCCAATAAGAACTCAAGAACTCCAGAGCAATAAAAAATGATATTCCACCTCTCCAAATCACATTGATATCACCCTGAGACAAAAAAAACTGATCCAACATCCTGGCCCTCAATTATTTGGGACAGGTCTATGGTTGCCATGATGACCCTGAATTCCTCCACAACTCCAGATTCCAAGTCCAGCAAAGGCATACTGAAATTTCCCAGAACCATAAGTCTGGGAAAATCATTGCCAACTGAGCTACAGTATGGAGCAGCTCAGGCAGGGAGGCTGCTGATCAGCAGGGAGGTCAGTACAGAGGTAGCAATCCCATCTGTTCACTGGAGCCTAATTTCACAAACAGAACTTCATATTTGATTATCTGTGGAGAAGTGGCTATGAAAGCTACTGGTGTCTCCTGGATGAACATAGCCATTACTCTGCCCTATAATCAATGTAGGTACATTTCTGATATGGGACCCCTCCCTCACTCAGATCTCAGTTACACATACTAAGCCAGCTGTCTTATCTATGATAAGATCATGGCTGAGGAGCATCCTATTACACACTATTGTGGCATTAAAGCAACAACATGGCCACTGTTGATCTAGTGACTGGATATTGAGGTAGAGCCCAAGGGACTGAAAGAAGGAATCAGTAAAAGGCACTGAATATGCCTTCCCTGGGAATACGTAACACTCTTCCTGTGTTCCACCATAACTCCCTCTGCCCATCACCACCATCATGTTAATGCCTGCTCCATACTACCTGAACAAACCAACCACACCACCACCACACCAGAAGTCCGCCATCTCTCTGCCTGGTCTAAAGATCCCCTCTATTTAACTCCCAGGTGTAAACCAGCCATTCCCAGTCCATGGATCTCATCTGAATCCTAGACTCACTTTTACTCAAGAATTCAGCAGCACCTCAGATCCAGATCTAGATGATTCAGTTACCATCCCACCTACTAAAACACCCACAGGATTTTAGTCATCATCTGACGGACAAAATCGCTCAGATCCGGGCTGGCTTGGACTCTGACTGGGCGGAGTCTGACGTGGAGGAATCGGACGGTCTTGAGCATGTTATCTGGACTGAGTTCGATCCTGTTTCCCCTGATGATGTGGACAGGATCATGGGGAGGCTGAGCTCCACCACCTGTTTGTTGGATCCGTGCCCCTCCTGGCTGGTTTATGCAGCTCGGGAAGGGACACAAGGCTGGTTCCAGGCAGTAATAACTGCTTCTTTGAAGGAGGGTGTCTTCCCTGCCGTCTTGAAGGAGGCGGTAGTGAAACCCCTTCTCAAGAAGCCTGTCCTGGACCCGGCTGTTTTAAATAACTATCGTCCAGTCTCCAACCTTTGCTTTTTGGTGAAAGTTGTTGAGAGTGTGGTGGCGCATCAGCTTCCTCTGTTCCTGGAGAAAACTGATTATCTCGATCCATACCAATCGGGTTTCAGGCCCGGGCACAGCACGGAGACGGCATTGGTCGCATTGGTGAATGATCTCTGGTGGGCTCGGGACAGGCGTTGCTCCTCTGTCCTAGTCCTATTAGATCTCTCAGCGGCTTTCGATACCATTGACCATGGTATCCTTCTGCGGCGTCTCAGGGGGTTGGGAGTGGGAGGCACCATTTTACACTGGTTCTCCTCCTATATCCTGGGCCGCTCGCAGTCGGTGTTGACTGGAGGGCAGAGATCCACCCCGAGGCCTCTCGCTTGTGGAGTTCCTCAGGGGTCAGTTCTCTCTCCCCTCCTGTTCAACATCTACATGAAGCCGCTGGGTGAGATCATTCGTGGTTTCGGGGTGGGGTATCATCAGTATGCTGATGATACCCAACTGTTTTTCTCCACCCTGAACCAACCCAGCGATGCCCTCGCCGTGATGTCCCGTTGCCTGGAGGCGGTTCAGGTCTGGATGGGGAGAAACAGGCTTCGTCTCAATCCCGCCAAGACTGAGTGGCTGTGAGTATCGGCATCTTGGGCTAACCAGATTATTCCACCTTTAACGATGGGGGGTGAGGTGTTACCCCCCGTTGATAGGGCTTGCAACTTGGGCATCCTCCTGGATTCGTGGCTCAATTTTGAAGATCATATAGGAGCCGTGACCAGGGGGGCTTTTGCCCAGGTTCACCTGGTGCGCCAGTTGCGACCCTATCTGGACCGGGATGCCCTACGCACAGTCACTCATGCGCTTGTGACCTCCCGTCTAGACTACTGCAATGCTCTCTACATGGGGCTGCCCTTGAGGACCACTCGGAGGTTTCAGCTGGTGCAGAATGCGGCCGCGCGAGTTGTGATGGGGGTTTCCCAAAACTCCCATGTAACACCTCTACTCCGCGAGCTGCATTGGCTTCCGGTTGCCCTCCAGGTGAGATTCAAGGTGCTGGTGATGATCTATAAAGCCGTGAATGGCTTGGGTCCGGGATATCTGAGGGAACACCTGCTGCCGGCATCAAGCTCCCTTCGTCCAGTGCGCTCCCACAGGGAGGGCCTTCTCAGGGTGCCGCCAATAAAAGAGTGTCGGAGGATAACACCCAAGGGAAGGGCCTTCTCTGTGGGTGTGCCTGCCCTCTGGAACCAGCTGCTCGTGGAGCTTAGGACTGCCCCCGACCTACGTTCATTTCGCCGGGACCTGAAGACCTGGCTCTTTGAGCTCTCCGGACCAGGCTGAGAATTTTTAACTGGGGTTTTTAATTTTAAGGATGATTTAATCTTTTTTTAATTTGTTTTTAACTTTTGTACTGGTTGTTTTAAATGCCCTGTAAACCGCCCTGAGTCCTTCGGGAAAGTGCGGTATATAAATTTAATAAAATAAAATAAAATAAATAAATACATCACACACTGTTCTGAAGCACTCTCAACCAGAACAAAATCAGGACTAAAAAAATACCCTCTCAACACAACTGCAAACTAAAATGACTTCAGAATACCGTATGTACATACATATCCACTGCATATATCATACAATGTTTCAAAGGCAATTTTTAGATTAAATGAATTAGAGCTTTAATATTTGCAGCGGCCTCAATCCTACTGGCCTTTTGTAAGGCACTGAAGACCTGGCTGTTTTCATGGCATTGGGCCAGAAGATTGGATCAATCCGTATCTAAGAGATATTATACTATATAAATTAGTATTTGCTTTCTTTGTCTTTGATACATATTGCTTTTATGATCATTTTACAATTTGTTTGTCAGCCAGCAAAGTCATTTTGTGAGTTGAATGGGTATATAAGTTAAAACAAATTAAAGAAAGAAAATTTCATTCACCATACTGAATCATTGATTGTGTGGAAATTTGAAACTTCTCACTAAACGGCTAAGCAAACATGCAGACATGTTGAATTGCAAAGAGTTCAATTTCTCCAGACTTGAAAAAAAGGAATCCAGACTGTGTTGCCCTCATGACCCCAATCGTTGAAGAGCGGAGAGGAGAAGTGATCGTTTTCATGTACTTCAACAAATCCAGAGCATAATGAATCAGAGAATTATTTGTCCGAGGACAAAGGTAGTCTTGTGTTTTGAAATCTGCACCTCTAGTTGTAAACGAACCCCACTGTGGCAGAACTTTAAATTTATGGTTAGATTGTATCTCATGTAACGGAGTCCCTGTTATCGCAACTGATCATCTCAAGGGATAGTCACATTTCCATCTTGGACTGACTGGCCTTTGACAAACCAGTGAGCTATCCAAGCTGGATAAACATATTTTATGGCAGAACTACACATATCAGAGAATGTCCTTGCTAAGATTTCTTTTTCACACCCAAATTGCAGCTAAAGCTACAAAAGATGCAATTTTGTGTCATCACACATAGTTTCTTTCTGCACTCCCTCCACTTGGCTTCTGAGTGTGGAAACAGCTTAAATCACAAAAATCTTACCACATTCAAGGGAAGTTCTTTAATGGGCATTTGATGTCTCTGTTTTTTACTAGACTGTCTCTGTTTTTTACTACATTGTTTTCTCATTTTAATATTTAGATAGCTGGCATTCCTGCCTCGGTTGTTTTATTGCATATTTCTTTTAAGAATATAATTCTATAATGCATTCAAGCATCCTTTTGGGTGAATGAGTTCAGAGCAGTGGTCAAATCTCTCCTTTGCAGTCAAACTTTGCCCCTTCCACCTTTTCACCGTCAAATGGGGGAGTTATTTTTCACTACCTATTTCTGAGTTTCAAGCTTAGAACTAGGATGGAAGGAGAAGAAACAAAACAATCTTGTATTGTATTGGGAGTTGAGCTCTATACATCTTAAAGATGCTGAAATTGAAAAACACTCTTCTAAATTTCATTCAGCATTCTCTAACAAAATCTTGGCCTTAGATTAGAGATGTCCAACTTTGGCATATTTGGGGCTTGTGGACTTCAGCTCCCAAAATTCCCCAGCCAGCCATGCTGATTGAGGAATTCTGGGAGAGTTGAGGTGCACAGGTCTTGACGTTGCCATGGTTGGACACACCTGCCTTGGATGTAGGAATACGTGGCTTGATAATAAAACCACCAACCTTAACTCCTGTTTCCTGTTCTCATCTCTTCTGAGGTCTTGAATGAAAGATCTCCAGTTTGAGGAAAGTCCATGTTACACAATAGATGTTTGTTTATACATAATAAAAATAAATTATCCTTTAAGAAAAAAAACAGCAATCTTGTATTGCAAGGATAATCATGCTATTTAGCTTCCTCTTCCTCATAACTCACTAAAAATACATTTACTTTGAGCTATCATGTTTGAAGTTTTTAAAAAGAGGATACTTTCAGGTTTTTTATGCATGGCAAAGAGAAATTAGAAAGATTTACATTCCACCTGCCTTCCCTTCCAGTAAGCATTCTTGCTCTGAAGACTGAAAGAGATAGGTCTAACTTAAGGAGACATTAGTAAAATGTAGATGAGCATCTCTAGAAGAGAAAGGGGCTCAACCATATTAGATCTCACATATAAAACTTCACTTTCTATGAATTCCTGAGACTTTTTGATAAGTTACTTTCAAAAGTGGATTGACGTTTCTACCCATGTTCACCTATTAATGCTTTCTACTTGCAAGACAAGACCCTGCATTGGATGTATCATTCACAGATAGCTGAGATATATGACACTGATTCCTACCAGTGGTTAGAAAGGGTTGGATTAAAAGACAGCACTGAGGTGTTAATCATAACAACACAAGAACAGACACTAAGCACCAGATCCGTAGAGGCAAGGCTCTACTACAATAGACCTGAAGTGCAGACTGTGCAGAAAGGCACAACCAAGTAGATGGAATAGTATGTTAACTAGACCCTCCCAAGTCCAGATGGGAGATTCCACAGAAGGTCATGCAGAATAAGAGGGTTATGATGATGTAGGACTTTCAGATCCAGATGGGCAGGCAAATACTAGCCAATCAACCAGACCTCATGGTAGTAGACAAGTACCAGTGTTAGTAAATGGCAACAACATCAGGAAAAAGGAGTATGAGAACCTGGAGAAGTACCAGGGCCTGAAGGAGGAGAAGGAGAGAGGATGTGGAAAGTAAAGACCAAAATGGTCCCAGTAGTGGTAGGAGCATGACTTGAATGTAAGCCTAGATGTAGATTTTAGAAAATATTAGTTCCTCTAAAATGTTTTTTTTTTATTTTAGTGTTCTGTTTTTAGTTTTAACCATCATTTTCCATCCATTAGCATTTCCTTTTTTTATCTTTAATATCATCTGCAAACTTGTTAAAAATTCTTAGTCCCTGTACAGCTTTATTAGGATCCCACATACGTCATATCAAAATTAGCAACTAACAGTGTCTTTAGAGTCATCCAATCACTGTTGTGCCAAAAGAAGAGTGATGAGGTTCAGGCTTTAAATCTCTTTGGTAACAGCTGGGTGATATATGAAATCACTAGTGAGTACAAGTATCCATAGAGTGGAGCAAGAAGATAGAAATTTGTCATAATACTACAATGCCAATGGCATACTGACTTATTTAACAAAGATCATGATATCATTACATTATTGTGCCTTTTGTGTGATGACATGCAGATATTATTTTGGCATCATCATGGCTTATTCCAAATTCCACTACTAATGGGGATATACAATAGCCTTTGTCTGTCTCTCCCCTTTATATGTCTGGGTTTCTTGTCCATTAAGGAATGCGTCTTATCACATAACTGCTACACTTCCTCAGGAGCTTTTGTTAAAAGCCATTTGAAAATCCAAGCACATGTGTACTAAAGAGAGGAGGGCAGGATAAGAATCTCAATAATTATTCATTAGAAATTTAGCATCTGCCAAAATAATATGAATATACAACTCAGGCTGCCAATTTGATTGTATAGGTATTTTGAAAATCACTCATAGCAGTGTCAGAGTTTTGGATCCTAACAGATGCCTGGAGAAATGAGAATGCATCACTAATTCTGCTTCATTGTTAGCATTTGAAAAACATCTCTCAAAAAACCATATTGTTGGCTCCATTTATTCTTTTGCAAAGCTCTCAATTGGGTTTCTGCTGACACTTACACATATAGAAAGTGAATCCATCCCAACCATGTAGTTTAATCAGTATGCTGATGCTGCAGAGGAGATACACAGTAGTTAAAAAGAATGTTCCTAATAGCTGTCAATTCAAGTGATTCATCTGATAGGAAATACTTCTTCCTCTCTCTCTCTCTCTCTCTCTCTCTCTCTCTCTCTCTCTCTCTCTCTCTCTCTCTCTCTCTCTCTCTCTCTCTCTCTCTCCCTCCCTCCCTCCCTCCCTCTCTCTCTCTCTCTCTTTTTAAGATCTCACACATCCAAAAAGAAGACACATCACAGTCCACCACAACTGTAATCCATGAAATCAGACATAGCTAATGAAGAATGTCTACCAAGAGCTTAACAGATCTCTTATTCTCTTTACCTTCTGGAAAAACTCATTTAGTTAAGCTGGGTGGCTATATACTGTATATACAGTATGAACATTCTTCTCTGTATTTACAGTTGCTTTGTTGCTGTTTTCTGAGTTAAAAAGCTCACCAGGGCAGAATGCTAAAGTAGGCAAAATTGCAGGCCTCTGGCGGGGTGGACTAACTGTTGCTCAAGGTTCTAATGCAATTTCTGAACTCTCTCTCTCTCTCTCTCTCTCTCTCTCTCTCTCTCTCTCTCTCTCTCTCTCTCTCTCTCTGTGTGTGTGTGTGTGTGTGTGTGTGTGTGTGTGTGTGTGTGTGTGTGTGTTCCTAGAAGCTTTCTATGAATGCATCACATGTTTGACTGGAGCTGCTGGTCTGAACTCAAACTGGAAAATGTTCCAGTAACTCATTTATTCAAGAAAATCAAATGGTGACTCAGTACTTTCCTAGAATTTTATTCAAAAGAGTATCTTGAGCATTGCCTGGAAATAATCCGAGAAAGCATTCTGGGATGTAATGGCATTTTATATGGGGGAGTGGGTTTGTTTTGTTTTGTTGTTTGTTTGTTGTTGGGGTTTTTTTTTGCTTTTTGTTTTCGTTCTTTGGGGTGTTCTTTTATTGTTGTAGCACTCACCATAAATTCCTTTTAAAAAAGTTGAGACACACACACACAAGCAGCATTGCAAACTTTATCATGCAACTAGCTGGTAGTTGCCATTACTGTCAAAGTGTAGGCTTTAACTGGGCTTTTGGTCTTTCTCAGTTATATTCATTCCTCCAGCAACATATTAGCCCATAAGTGTTCGTCCTTACAACACAGTCACATCTAGATATTTTGGAAAAGGCTGAGGACACAAATGAGATAAGAAAGCACCCGACTAAAGGAAAGCATGGTCCAGATAAAATCACATTGTTCTTAAACCTGATCCACCCCATCTTCTCCAGGCTTAAATCTTTTAAATTTTTTGGAAAATCTCAAACACACATATACACAAAGATACTAGTATGCCAAAGTGTAGTAGTCTTTGTAGATCCTACAGACTACACTGGTTTTGTAATGTAGCTTGCAAATAATTCTGTTATTTTTAGTTACAGAACTTACAGGATCCATAGGAGAAAATGTAATTGATATGACCAAATAAGAGTGTGTCTCTCCCTTTTCTTGAAACCGAGGTTGCCTCCAACAGATGATGGCAATGAACTTTCACCAAAGTTACATTTGATTTATAAGAAAGTTTGGATAGGGTTTCAGATGTTTCCAAATGATTAACCAAGAAACAGATAGATATTCAGGAGGTTCCATGCAATTTAAACACCAGAGAGGCTATTATTGATTTTTTTTCCTTTTTCTTAGTCTTTTGCCCTTCCTATTTGAACAGATTAACAATTTAAACAATGTGTTATTATTTCATTTATAATCACAGTGTGCATTATTCTGATGCCACTGGGTAATTTTTATTATGGGATTTACAGTACACTCCTGTACACTCAGTTGTATGTGTGCATAGCATAACAACCCAACTATACAAAAATGTCTCAATTGTTTTTCACTGGAGAATGGACTGAGATTTCTCTTTCTCCTCTATAAAAAGTGCTCTTCCCATAGAACTCCACTTAATGTTAAGTTAAGAGCATCATGAAAGTTGGAAAAATGCTAGCTAGCACAAATTTTGCAGCCCACTTTCAGTGTCTGCAAAGTAACAATCACTTGAGGCAGAAAACAAGAGAAAAGACCCATTTCCTCTGCTACTAGTAAGCCACACCTTCAAGAAATTTCTCTTTCCTCTAGAGGAATGACAGAAATGATCTTAGCTCTTGGGCAAGAAGATTATATTCTCCCTTTTTTTAAGCAGTCACTTAGATGATAAAGGAATCATTTAACCTACATTTTGTGAAAGTAATCATGGCTACCACAATGTGCAATTTTTGCACTGTACAAGGGGACCATGTGTAGTGGGAAAGGGTGCCAGTTGCAAGAAAATGAAAAAAAAAAGAATTGCAAGTTATAAATGAGAGAGAGGAGATACAATATCAATTGCCAAGTCCAGTGGGTATAGAGCCTATACCCACTGGTCTATAGAGCCTATACCCACAACCCCACAGTCCCTCATATAGTTATATTTAACACATTTTTAATATTAAAAATGATTTTTGGGGGGACACAATAAATGGAAACGTGCATAAGTATGTCTTATATACCAGGAGCAACCCTGATAGTCACTGCTGGACTGTGAATTTGTCCAGTCCTTTTTCATCTGCTTTATAGTCACTTCCTACCATGAAAATCACTGCTATGATTTTTTTTTCTCAACCACAACTGAACATGTGTTAGATAAGATTTCCCAACTCAGAGTTATACTTCATTTTTGAATGCTGTTGACTAGAAGTTGCAATAAACATCATGGGAAGCCTGAAAATTTGTGAAATGAATAGTGACATTAGAAAACTCCCAAACAAATGTTGGCACATACAGTATGTAATGGTATGTGATAAAGCCCTTGAGCTAGGGCAAAGAAATGTTGCTTAGGGAATGGTCAAATAAGAGAGATAGAGAGCAGAGCCTGTCACTGCATAATGGGCAAAGAGACTCAGAAGCTTTAGAATAGAATAGAACAGAACAGAACAGAACAGAACAGAACAGGAGTAGAGTAGAGTAGAGTAGAGTAGAGTAGAATAGAATAGAATAGAATAGAGTAGAATAGAATAGAATAGAATAGAATAGAATAGAATAGAATAGAATAGAATAGAATAGAATAGAATAGAATAGAATAGAATAGAATAGAATAGAATAGAATAGAATAGAATAATAACTTTATTGTCACTTTGAATGTACACTAATTGGCATATATTAAAAAGAAATTTCGTTGCATTCAGCTCTCAAAGGGTCACCACCTCCAATATACACTACATAAATGTGACAAAAATAAATAAATAAATATAGAATTATGAATATACCCACTTATATTATTCTTAGGCTGTGAAGATTTGATGGGAGATTTGTATTTTCAGATTTGCAAGATTAATGCCAGTCTTCCCAGGTAAGTCAGGCAAGAAACATGATCAGATGAGCTAATTCTACTTTAATGTAAGTCTATATTAAGAGAATCTTGATTTAGTCCACCACATAATATTTAGTCCATCTTGTAATATTTTATTGTTGCTTATTTGAAGATAGCTAAATAACCACTGCCTATCAGGAAAGTCTGACCTGGTGTAAAGTATCTTACAGCCAAACTGACTGTGAAGAGAGCATATAGCATTTCAACTAACCATGATTGTACCAAAATAACAGAAAAAAGAACAGGCTATATATTATTTCAGTAATGGGTGACGGAGGCTATGAAGATGCTGTGAAACAACACTTCAGAGGGGTCACAATGGAACTGTACGACCAAAAGTTGTAAAGTTGAAGAATTGTGCTGCTCTGTAGTTCTTTTGTAAACTTAGGAAACAGTTCAGGGAGGGTTTTGGGTTTTTTTAGTAAAGACAACAGATAAAATTAATATCAGAAAAGGGAAACCCGACCATCCACTTTGGGCTTAAGTATTGGGAAATGGATCAAAGTAATTAATGCTATTAATCATCATGGTTATTCATGTGAATTACATTTGAATGGGCACTCTGTTCATGCTTTCTAAAGTCTGCAGTTATCAATTGTCTCCTCTCTTTCTTAGCAAGATAGAGCATATTGTGTGAAAACACAGCATCCAGCTCATTATGAGTTACAGGGTCCTTTCATCAGTACCATTGCAATTGCCATTGACTGGTGCCTAATGAACAGCAATAGAGGGTTTCCTTTACTTCCATTATTCCTCTTTTGAGGATAGGTGAATATTCAACAAATGAGCTGGCACAACAATTCCTTGCACTGTCAACATAACAAATAACCTGGACCTTTAAGGAAGAAGCTATATTCTATAGCAGAACATAAACTTTACATGCAGAAGCACCCCAGTTCTATCTTCTTCATGCACCAGTGAAAGAGAACTCAAGGTGTAGCATTCATTGGAATACTTCTGTCAGCCAGAATAGTCAATACTTGATGGAACAATAGTCTGATAAAGCTATTGGATTAGTGAACTGATGGAGTATCAGTCAGCTTTTAATGTTTTACCATTTATTTGCAGCTGGAACATCATTTTGATTTCTGGCCTGAAAAGAGGACATTCTTTCTTTCATGATACTACCGAGGGAAGAAATGGTATATACAAGTCCCCACTGGCAATTAATTAAACTGAACTTACTATATCACTGACTACCTAAAGACATAAATCCACAGATAAGAGCACACTCAGTAGAATGTATTGAATTGGGGCAGCAGTAGAGAAGACTTAACCTTAACTCAGATGAGTTTTTGGCAACTCTGGGCAAACCTCCTCAGATTTTTTTATTATTATTTTAATTCCATTTATATCCCGCCCTTCTCTGAAGACTCAGGGTGGCTTACAAGCTTAGCAGTAGGCTTCATTCTATGTATATGCCTGCTTATTAGGGCTTTCACACACACCCCAGCGGCATTATTACAAAGTCAGCTTAATTGCCCCCAACAATCTGGGTCCTCATTTTACCTACCTCGGAAGGATGGAAGGCTGAGTCAACCTTGAGCCTGGTGGGATGCGAACCTGCACTAATTGCAGGCAGCTGGTGTTACTTAAGGAGGCATTAGCCCACTGCTCCACCAAGGCTCTTGTTCTCAATAAGCATAAAGGTTCATATATAAAGATACATTCTCTGAGATAGCATGGAGAAAAATCATGTAAGGCTTTCAGGGTAATGATCAACACTTTCTATTTCATTCAGAAACAGATGACAATCAGTGCAGGGTCTTAATCACAGGTATAAATGGTCCCTTTGCATTCTTCCCAACACTAGTTTGACTGAGTTTGCGCCAAATGCAATTACTAGTGCAGGCACAAAGAAAAATCCAAATAAAGTACATTTCTATAGTTAAGCCTGGACATTACCAGCATATAAGCCATAGTCACTTTTCCTGGAGGAGATATAGTTGTTAATCAGCCAAAGATTATGAAGTTCTCATCAGAACTTCAACTTGAGAAGCAAGAAAGCAAAAAGGATCCACAGACCATATATTTCCTCTTTATGAGAGATTATATGCCAGTTTGGTCTAGTAATTAAGGCATCAGACTAGAAACCTGGAAATTGCATGTTCTAGTCCCACCTTAGGCATCAAAGTCAGCTAGGTGACTTTGGGCCAGTCACTCCCTTTGAGTCCAACTCTCTTTGCAGGATTGTTGTGAGAAAAATAGGAGAAAGGAATATTAGGTATGTTTACCATCTTGAGTTATCTATAAATATAATAAATCTAGGATTTAACAAATCTTTAAAAAATAATCCTATTCAAAACAGTTAGATCTACCACTTCTCTACAATTGTGGAACCTAACAATAAACACCTCTCTCTTACATATATTCAGTTTTAATTTATTATTCCTGATCCGCCCCATAACTGATTGCAAGCAGGCATTCAGGGAAGATTTCCTGAAGATGTCACAAAGAAATAAATCTAGTAACATCAGCATAATAATAACACCAAGATTTAAATCTGATTATCTTCTTCAATAGTCTTGTGCAGGTATTAAAAAACTAAAGCTGAAATGTAGAAAGCACCATCATGGTGCAGTGGTTGGAATGCAGTATTGCAGGCTAATTCTGCTACTATGTTTCCCTGAAAATAAGACCCAACCAGAAAATAAGCCCTAGCATGATTTTGCAGGATGCTCATAATATAAGCCCCACCACAAAAATAAGCCCCAGTTAAGATTGTCAGCCAGACCGATGCATTTAGTACTGTATTTCCCTCAAAATAAGACCTAACCAGAAAATAAACTCTGATGCATCTTTTGGAACAAAAATTAATATAAGACCCAGTCTTATTTTAAGGGAAACACAGTAGCAGTTCTATCCTAAGTAGTTCAAGGTTGATTCAGCCTTCCATCCTTCTGAGGTTGGTAAAATGAGGACCCAGATTGTTGGGGGCAATCCTGCTGATTCTGTAAACTGCTTAGAGAGGGCTGTAAAGCACCTATAAGCAGTATATAAGTCTAAGTGCTATTGTTATTGCTATGTAGTCTTGAGAATTGCATATGGTATCCAGCATTTTGTGGACCATCTTTCTCTAAGGGAGACATGCTATCTGGAATGGAATTACTGCAAAAGCTAAGCTGTCACTTCTCCAGTCTCCTTTGTGATCCATAAAGATAACATGGTATCTTTGGTATCTAAAGCTGCTGAAAGGTCAAAAAGAACTGAGTCATGCTCCTCCTCATCTATCCAGTTGACCAAGGAAGTCAATCCTGCTGCCTCCTCAGTAGCTATATTGAAGTGTTTCAAGAAGAGGAGTAATAATTATCTCCTTTTAGCAAAAGGCAACCTAAAGTCATTTATGAAATCAACTAAGGCATCTGTAACAACCTCCTGGCTAGAAGTTACACATCTTGGAAGGTTTTATAATAGAATTCTAGAAGGAGAAAGGATATGAAGTAGTTCCCTTGCAACACAAAGTAATCCAGTGGGCCATGAGTTTTTGGTTTAAACTCACAAAAAGAACTTTTTCTGCCATAGCATAAGTCCTTTACAATAAACATGCCCCATATGGTACAAGTTACATTTTTTTCGTATTTGCTTTTAGTAAATAAATGAGTCTTGCAGTGTGTTTTGGTGAATGACTATCTGATCAGGCAATGCTGGCCAAGTAATTATACATCACTTTTTGACAAGGTGATATAAGATAGAGAAGAGTTACTGTGATATAGTGAGTAAAGAATGTGCAGTAGGGGCTATTTTAAAATTAGAACACAGAAAACCCACCTTTGATATTTCTTGTAAAATTACCTCATATTTTCTTTTCCTTGAGAAAGGAAAACAAATCCTTCTCACAGTGTTTTTTTTAATCCTGGTCAAGTGCTTCAAATTTAATTTGAACAAAAAACTCATGTGTGTCTTTTATATGTAGAACTATGTTCATTGTCTCCCCTTGGCCAAAACAAATCATTAGCCATTCTGCCTTTCTCCCTTGTGTTATGTATCCAGTGCAGGCATCTGCATAGCAACAGCCACTAGGGGGCGTTGGCCTGGACGGTTTTGGCGGGAACCCTAGTTTCAAGGAGGCCAGGTAGCCCTCATTCCGCAGTACGTTTCCCCCCCCCCAATAAAGAGCTGAACACATACTCCGGCTGGCGTCTCTTCCTTGCGTCGGACCCACTACATTACACCTTGTCTTTAAAATTCAAGCAAATTCCCCTTCTTTATCACCCATCTTTAATTCTCAAACCACATGTATAGCTGCACCTCAGAGAAACCAAGTCAAGATGCCAATTCCTCTGAGGTTGCAGATGTACGCATTTTACTATCAGTGCCATGCAACAGGGTCTTTGAAGGGGATGGATAACACACACTAGGACTCAGTATTGTGTAAATTGCCTATGCTGAAAGATATTCCAGGCACTCTATAATTAGCTGGTGAAGAAAAGCATTTCTATTTCATTAGGTCAACTTTAATGGGTTCCTTATTAAAAGTATTTTCTCTTAAGCTGACAGAAGCTGGAATTTAATAGTAGCTTCCAGCACTATCTTTATGAGCAGATCTCCATTGAATCTGTCTCTTTATCACCTGGAGAGAGGTTCCTAAATAGAAATTCCTCAACCCTAAGCAACACAGATTGACCAGCAGCCTAGAGATGACTGTGTTCCTGCTTTAATAAATGGAAGCCACTCTTGCTGCAAAGGTCAGCCCTCATTAGTTCTGACCAAGTTGGCTTTAAATGGATTTTTACTCCCTTGTCCACCCATGTTTTCACTATTAAATATACTGTATAACAGAGGAGTTCATAAACATGGATCACCAGTCCAAGAAGAAACTTTTCAAGGGTTTAGCAATCCCAATCATAGTACTAGTAATTATGCATTCTGTATGAACTTTCTTTGTAAAGTGGGAGATAACTTCTCTCATATTCAGACCATAAAATGCAGCCCTGACACTCATCTTTTCCATGAAATATAATCTTTAGGGCAGAGCAGAACTGAATCAGAGAGGGAAAAATGTGTAACAAGCTCTAGATAACCTAGTTATTTATTCCTAAATTGTTTTTACCAGCAGTAGAGCCTGAAATGTGGTAATTCCAAGAATGGAGAAAGAACAAGCTGAAATAAGTTTTGGAATTCATCACATACAGATCTTGTCTCTGGGTGGGAAAGTCAATGTAGAAAATAAGGAAGATAACCTTGATGGAAACGGCCTTGCAGAAACTGTTATTTAGGCAAAAGGGGCTGAAGCAATTTTTTTAAAGTCAAAACAATGAGATAACATTCAGACAGACATCTCCCTAATTCATTAAAGTCCATTAAAGGGTAAAAAGGAGGATGTAAAGCACAATCAAACTTGCAAGGTTCTGTTAGTATAGCCAATCTCAGTTACACGTAGTTTTAACCTCTTTGTGGGGCTTGTTTCCTAGTTTAATCTACATAGTGAGGCTGGCAGTCTCCAAGATTGCCATCTTCTTTTGCCAGTACAACTCATTTCCTTCCTTGGTTTCTTTTCTAGAAGAAACAACACATGACACAATCATTAGTACAAAATCCATCCATTCAAACTGTTTTCTTCTCACAATATTTCCTATAGAAAAAGCTTATTCCCTTAGCAGGATTAAAGCCTCACTGTCAGTTCTAGCTCTTTCATAGCTCATTTCCAGCAAAATGTGATAAAGCCATTTTAAAAAAATGATAAACATTTCTTGCTGTAGTTCTTGAGATTCTGAATTAGCGCTTGCCTTTTCTTTTACATTTCATTCCCACCTCTGACCTGTGACAGGTGATCTTCCTTTTCACTGCATGACCTCCTACCTGCTGAACTGAAATTGAATAAGGGCTAGAAAATAAGTACTTATCCATTTTTTTAAATATACATATTTTTCACACATATCCCTAAATACTTTGGGTAAGACCCTCCTATCTTTCCCTTTTTTCTTCTTCAAATCAACCCTCCCTGTTTTGTAATCCTTAGCCCTATCTACTACCGCATTAAAGTCCCCCAAGAGACACATCTGCTCATACTCCAGATCTAATATTTTCCGATATATTTTCTGGAAAAAGTCTCCCTGATTATTATTAGGTCCATATATGCCTACCAGTAACACTTTGCTTCCCACCATTTCTATCTCCAGCATCAGGCTTCTCCCCTCCGGGTCCACCCATAATTATTTAGGACACAAGTACTCCTTAACATACATTGCTACACCTTTCTTTTTCTCCTCAGCAGACGCTACAAATAATTTCCCTAGTTTAGGGTAACTCAACAAATTAATTTAGCTTTTCTTAATATGAGTTTCCTGAAGGCATAATACATCAGCTCCACATTTCCTTAATCTAGTTAAGATATTTTTTCTCTTAACAGGATCATTGAGACCATTAACATTGAGTGTTAAAAAATTCATCCCTTGACACATCCTTACTTACGTGGGGCCTTAGATTTGGTAGTCTGTCTAGTTACCGTCTTGTATTCTTCTCCCTTTCCCTCTCCCCCCCTCCCCCCTCCCCCCTCCGCTCCCCCCGGATTCCTCTCCTCCCTCTGACTTCTACTCTCCACTTCTCCATCACTTTCCTGATCACTAGTCCCACAAAAAAAATTATAGAAATCTTGTGCGTCGTGTAGACTCTCAATCTTTATCTTTCGGTCTTCCCACATCACCAGGAGCCCCTCTGGAAGCAGCCATTTATATGTCACACCTTTTTTCCTCAATTGCGACGTAACAAATCGATAGCGTTGACGTTGCCCTCGGACCCTTCTTGGCAGTTGCTTAAGAATTGTAACCGGACGCCCTTTATACTGAATTGGTTGATCTCTAGCTCCATGGAGCACTTCATCTCTAAGCACCTTTTTGGTAAACCTAACATGCACTTCCCTAGGGAGGCTGTATCGTCTGGCATAATTGGTATAAACTCGAAAAGCCTCATCAATATCGCACCGAACCTCTTTTTTCTCTTTCCCAACCAGGTCTGCAATCATTCTCCTACCACTTCTTCCAGCTGTTCTTCTCTGTCTTCCGTCACATTTTGGAAGCGCAAAAAAAGGCCGCTTTCTCCATCTCCAGGTACACCATATCATCTTCCAGCTTCTTGGATGCTTGCGTGCACCTGTGCTCCCATTTCTCCATCTGCTTCTCCATATTCTCAGAGTCCTTTTCTACTGTTTTAATTCGCTCTTCATGCGTATCCAGAGTCACCTGGACTACACCCAATTTTCCTTTAATTTCCTTCATCTCCTCTCTCATGTCCCCCAACTCAGCCTTCAGGCTGTCAAAATTCCTCTCCATTATGTCCTGCATGTTTTGTAGCATCGTATAGATCCCTTGAATTGTACATATTTTTTTTACCCGTAGCTTAAGGGTAAAACTCAGAGCTTCACGTTCTCAAATGTTAATTCTCCTTTCCAATTCCAACCTTCTTCTCTCCAGCTCTCATTTTGGGAGGACTTAATATATAAATGAAATCATTTGACTGTGTTCAGATGTTCCCTCAGCACAATTAACTAGTTTAATCCTGTGCCTGATTGGATCTGTTCAGGAAAATAAAATTAAGCCAAACATCTTTATTATGGTCACTGGCAGAATCCTATAGAGTTTTGTAATAGGTTTTACAGAGCTCAAATGGAAATATATAAAAATGCCTGATTAAGTTAGAAAAAATAACTTGCAGGCATAAATGCTAAAATGTTAAACTTATTCACCAAATTATAAAACTATGTTGCAAAGTTATAGAAGAAAAACAGAGTTATAAAACTGTGTAATAAAAATAGTGCTAATAAAATTACATAGAATTTTACATCATGTTATCTAATCAGACTGAACAATAATTGTTATGTTTTATTATCTACATAATTCAAGCTCTGAAAGAGAATACAACCATTTTAAAACAAACATGACTATTATGATCTTCAAGAATTAATATTATGTAGGATTTGTCTGGATTGGTTAGGAACTTTCTTAAATATGGGTGACCAAGTTATTTCATTTTCATTTAGTTATTTCTTCAATTCTCTGCTAAAACAGACTAGTCTGGGTGGCTTTTAAAATGATCATAAATACATTACATTACATTTCAAAGGTGAAACAGATCATCAGCTGAGAATACTAGTCATATTACAATGTTCCTTACAAACAATTTCACTCAAAATCCACAGCAACAACCAGGTCTTCAGGGCCTTAAAAAAGGACAATAAGGACAGAGCCGTCCAAATTTCAAGGGTCAAGCAGTTTCACAAGGCGGGTACTGTGACAGTCAAAGCATTCATCATAAAATCAGCAGGACAGCAGTATGTGACTTTTTAATGTAATGCAACTCTCTTGCATGGCTGTCCCATTCGCATACGTTACAACTGTAATTGATATATCCAAGCTGCATTCTGAGCAGCAGGGCCATTACTTTTAGATCTCCATAAATATTCCAGTTTTACTTGGTACACTGGATCTGCTTCAACAACAGTTCCATGTTTTTGTATGTTTCTTTCATGTGTGCAGCATAGCCAACAAGTACTGAAGGGTACACATTGCCATTGGGTAAGAGCAGTAGATTTTTATAAAATAGTACATGATCAGTTAAATTACATGTTATTTTCCTGATGATCTGCCCCAAAATCTACAAGATATACCGCAAAATGTTCAAGAAGCCATATCCTTGTTGGCCAATGAAATCAATAAAGGTAGACAAATAGCAATAGCAATAGCACTTATATACCACATCATAGTGCTTTACAGTACTCTCTAAGCAGTTTACAACATCAGCATATTGCCCCCAATGATCTGGGTCCTCGTTTTACCAACCTCAGAAGGATGGAAGACAGAGTTAACCTTTAGCCAGTCAGGATCAAACTCCTGGCAATGCTCAGAATTAGCCTGCAATACTGCATTCTAACCACTGTGCCACTACAGCTCAAATGCTATAATTGTTGTGATTCAGTGTCAGCTGTGATACCAGCAGCTGAGTCTGATGATTCTGAAGAGGAGGAGGAGGAGGGGTTTGGAGACCCTTTGGTGTCAGAGGGAGGCTCTGATGCACTGCAGGACTCTCAGCCTGGCCCTTCCCGTCATGTTCCTCCTCAGACTCAGCCGTGTGAGCACGAGGTATTGGACATAGATGATTCACAGCTAGATCTATTCAGGGACACTAGGAGCAGGAGGCAATCCAGCGGAGGAGAACAGAGAAAGGCAGTGAGGCAACTCGGTGAGAAAAGGAGAAGGCAATGGAAAGCCACGCCTTGGGACTGCTGATAAAAGGGGAAGGTGTGGGAGGTGCTGGTTGCTGAAGGCAACCATTTGAAAATCTTCTGCTAGAGTCCTGGTCTGTTATTCCTGTTGAACTCTTGTTTGAACTTTTGGTTTAACTCTTGTTTGAACTTTTGATTTCTTTGTAAAAAAATTGGTTGGGTTTTCCAGCCTGATGACTATAAAAAGGGGTTGTCCCTGACATTCAAACAGGACCGGTCGTAGGTTGGAACAGAACAATAATGCTAAACTTCAAGATGCAAAAAAAAGGCTACAATATTTTTTTAGCCAAAGACTACAGAATTAAACATTGGTCAGATGACACCAATCTAAAGCTAGCCTGAGTTCTAGAATATTGCTTTTGCACACAGCCAAACTGTGCTGGATTTAATTCCTGGTGGCAAACTAAGGAGAATGTGTTTATTTAGAATATATATTTTGTAATTCCAAAAATATGCTGTGGGAGCACAAATGTATATAGCACCAGCCTTCCACTGCCATGCAAACCCAGGAAAAAGCATGGCTGTGTAAGGAGTTGTAAACAGAATCTATGTTCATGCTCCCAGGCTCTCTGAAGTAACTTTCTGGAATCAAATCTGAAGCACTGTATAACCCTAAAAAATTAAAATAAAATAGATGACAAAAATTGAAAAGCCTATCCCATTAAGACACTAATATCACCTCTCTGAAGACAACACACATGATGTATAAGCAGACAAACGAGACTGAAAGAGGAAAGTTTTATATGTATTTTAGTGCCAAGTTCTTCTTCTGATCTTCATATCAGCATATTAAACTGGGCTCATAACCAAGCTAAAAAGCTATAACAAGGGATCTGTTCAGGCAATATTTTATCATGTAAAATTGGACATGCAAGGAACAGTAAGCAGCTCCTCCCCTTCTTATATAGCATTTGTAGTGATCTCCTCCAGAAATGGTTTTTACACCCATCCAACTTTGACCTATGCTGCCAGATTCCCATGATTATTCTCCTTGTGCAAGAGAGCCAATTCTATTCCAGTTCAGTTGCAGGGGAGCCGAATTTCAGTGTAGCCACTATGATTCTGGAGTTCAGTGGAACTTGCAGGCAGATCCTAAATAGATTTTCTCTTCCTGTCACTTGAACTTTGAACAATCAAGTAGTTTATTCCGCAATTGTATCAGTAAACCAGATCTTTACCCTTTCAATCAGTTTCTAGTCAGTTTCATAATTTTAATAAAAAGCTACCTAACCGGTTTATATGACAAATACACACCAAATTATTTCTACCCCATTTCACAGCTTCTGGTTCCAAGTAAGACATTACCTTTCCCCTATACACACAAACACACATACACACACACACACACACACAGAGAGAGAGAGAGAGAGAGAGAGAGAGAGAGATCATACTGCAAATATTGATTGATTATGTGCCATCAAATCAGTGTTGATTCTTAGAAACCACATAGTGTTTTTTTCTACAATTGGTCCCTAACCTATCCTTCCTGTCTTCCAATGGCGTACTCATTGCTACATATTTTCTTTCTATCTAGCTTCTTCAAAATCCAATTTTTGATTCCATAGTATGTGACAGAGAAAAAAAAACTGCACGTAACCAAATTTTTCAATTGACTACTAAATTGTATTTCTTCTCTCCCATTCAGTCATGTAAGATTGCATCTTTCTTTAATCTGCTGGTATTTGGGGCGGGAAAGGAAGGGCTTTCACCCTAAAAAAATAATAAAATTAAAGGCCAGTTATTAATGTTAGAAATCCAAAATATTTTTTTCTAAAATGATTACTCTTAACCAAGTAGCCAAGAATCCTTTTCAATTGACATGGGGGAAGATAATACCTCCCTGATATGTAGCTACCTTTTCTTGCAGCAAAGTTTCATGTTTCCTAATTATCTAATTCTGAAAGCATTAAAATAATAGTAATGGAAATTTGCTCAATCACGGCTGAATTCTAACTTCATGTTAAAACTGAGATCAGTTAATCAGGCTGTGAGAAGTGTGTTGTGGTTGCTGTTGCTGTTGCTCTTACTGTAGGGCAGGGGTGTCAAGCTGCCGGCCCATGGGCCAGATGCATCATAACAAAACCATGCCCATTCCATTGCCAGCAATGAAAAAAAAAGTCATGATACATCGCGACACATCACATAACGTGAGTTTGACACCCCTGCTGTAGGGCAATCATGTCCATTTCTATTCAGAAGCAGGCTCCACATTCTTAACAGAATTTACTCACAAGTAAGCATGCATGTTGTAGCAGTGGATAGGTTAATAGAGGGGGATATTCAGACTCTCCAAAGGGTGCATCACTCTGATATGTCTTCAAACAAAGAGCCTAACAAAGTACCTTGTCAAAACACTATAGTGCCCCGTTTCCAACTAGTGGACCAGAATACCTTACCTTGACTGAGTTGAAGCAAGGTTTTGACTTTCTACAAAAACTGAATCAAAGACCCTTTTGCACTCAACTTCTGAGAAGTTCAAAAGTTTCTTATTTATTGATTGGTTTGTTTATTTATTAAATTTATAGCCCCCCCATCTTACTTCAAGGTAACTATTCAATTATAATTTCCCATAACATTCCTACTAAAAAACTGTGCTCAGAGTTAATGTGAGGATTGCAAAATAGGATCAAGCTGTAGTTAACAATCCTTATTTGTCAAGAGGTGTTGCTACACCAAGCCATAGATGACTGGATTAAATCCCATTGAAATCTAATTTACCCTTCTTCTCATGAAGAGTAGGGCAACATGAAAATTCATTCAACTTTCAGTGTCTTTTTGTGATCCCTGCAACTCCCCAATTTCATGCAGCCAAAATTCACTGGCAAACTACTGCTGACAAAGCTCCAATTTCTAGGGAAAAAATCCTAGACAAATTAATAAGATTCATATATGTCTCAGTATCCACAGTCTGTACAAGTGTTTGGATTATACTACTGGATGTGTGAAAAATTAAATACATGTGTTAAATTCTAAAAAGGAATAATGCCTGAAAATCTAAAAATGCCAACCTTTCTCTCACAAAACAATTGTAGAAAACCCCTCCCTTTGCACTGGATCATGACATCATTGCCCATGTGCTGTTACTGTCACCTGCTGGAAAGAAGAAAAGGTTTTCAACCTCCAAAAATATATCTATTGTTGTTATATGGATGAGAAAATAAACTGGTAAAGTCAAATAAAAAGACTGCAATGGACTCTCATCTTAATTCTAGTTCCTCAGTATGGCTCCTATGCCTGTGTGCTCACAGACACCTCAGTTGATTCCTGCAGGGGTCTCATTTCACCTCTGTTTTGTTTGGTTTTACGATTCTTCTAATTTAAATAAATACTTGGGGAACTATCATCTGCAAAGCAAAGTATCATCTTCAAACGTTATCTGTCTTTCTAACTATGCCTCTAGGCCTCATTTAGGCCTCTGAGGGATGATCAGAATATTAAAAATAGTGAACAGCTGCAGCCAAAACTTTGTTTGGAAAAGAGCCCATCTGCCCAGAAAAAGAATGGCAAAGAAAATTGAGGTAGTAGAGAATATTCTGGATAGGTAAAAAAAGTCGGCAAGAGCAACTGTAGTAATTTGTCTTCTGGTGTGATTGACCACAAGCCCTAGGACAACCTTTTCTCCATAGTGACCTCTTGTATTTTCATTGGCATGAAATCTTTGGATTCTTTGAATTCAATTTTTTCTAACAATAGGTTTTTTTGGCCACCCATATAAATGTTTATCTTTAAAAATTTTCATTCCCTATTTCTGTCAAGCTGGAATCAGTTACCATATTTTCCAGAGGCATATCACTTTAAATGATGTAAATTTGAATAATGCAACAATTTCATGGTATTCATTAACTGCCATAATTGAGGCCTATTTATATATTTTATATCATTTTTTTTAAAAAAAATATAATTTTATTAAAACTTTAAGGAAAGAAGAATATAAAATAAGAAAAGGAAGATAATAGAAAGAGCTAAAATTCAAATGCAAAGAGAGAGAGCGAGGGAAGGAAGGAAGGAAGGAAGGAAGGAAGGAAGGAAGGAAGGAAGGAAGGAAGGAAGGAAGGAAGAGCTTCCAATTTTGTTTACAGCTATTATAATTATAAATTTACCTCTTCTCTATGGAGACAACACAACTCAATTCTTTCTTTAATCAGGCTTGTCTAATAATCAGAAACATAAATCATAAATTCATATTTTTCTGTTTCAAACAGAAAAGAGATTCCAATAAGATATATTGTCTTTTTCTCTCTTTTTCTCTAATCAAAGAAGCCAGTATGGTCATTTCTAAAAGTTCTGTCCTCTGCACCAAACATTCCACCATTTGTGAGTAGTATTGAAACTTTCTATCTTTGTGCATATAATAATCTTGCTGTCATATATAAAAACAAAATTCCATGATTTTTTCCCCAACTGTTTGTCTATCAATCCCAAAATAAAAGTCTTGAATTTCAATGGTATATTTATTTCTTTAATCTTTTGAATTAGTTAGTATATATGGTTAGTATATATTAGTATATATATATATGGTTCACATAGTGTGGTGGGATGGAGGGTTTGTTGTCACTGTGTGTTGGGGGGAGAGAGAGCACAGGGGGAGGCTCAGCTAATCTCAATGTACACATGTTGTACTTTGACAATAAAGGTTTATTATTATTATTATTATTTATTATAAATCCAAAATCTCCTAACTTCTTTATAAGTCAACCTAGCATGATAAACTGCCTCTTCCAATTATATTATAACCAAAAAAAATAATGTAATTTATTATACATTCTTTCACTTCCTCTTCTGTTTCAATTTTAATAAAAGTTTATACCTATTAGCAATCACATATTTATTATTTATAGAAATAGCAATAGCTCTTAGACTTATATACACCTTCATAGTGCTTTACAGCACTCTGTAAGCCATTTACAAAGTCAGTGTATTGCACCCAACAATCTGAGTCCTTATTCTACCAACCTCAGAAGGATGGAAGGCTGAATCAACCTGGAGCCAATGAGAATCAAATGGCTGGCAGTCAGTTCAATTAGCTTGCAATAATGCATTTTAACCACTGCATCATCACGGCTACACAATTCTATTTCAAACTCAATCTTACAATGTTCAAAACCATGAAATCTTTTATCTGCTTTAAATCTTTCTAATAATTGTACATAAGAAAACTATATCCTTCTGCCACCAGATCTTCTCTTGATTTCATTTTACATTCCCCCTGAAAAAATCTAACTTCTCATGATTAGTTAGCCATTTGTGCGCTTATTATTTGTCATCTATAAAATCCTTCTTGTGCTGAATGCCATAAAGATCTTTTCAGACACAACCTGAACTTTATTGTACCACAAGTTTCAATGTCACCGAAATCTCAGGTCATGTTCTTCTAATTCCAAAAGTCTTCTGTATCTCAGCAGCACCTACTCTTTCATCCAAACCAAGCAACAAGCTTCAAAATACAGTTTCAAATCAGGCAAATACAATCCTCCTCTTCCCTTTGCATTTTGTATAATCTGACATTTAACTCTTGATTTTTTTCCCTGCCACACTAATTTTGATATAACTTTCTGCTATTGTTTACATGGTGTATCAATTGTCAAAACAGGTACTGATGAAACAAGCCATTTCTAAGCAAAACATTCATTTTTATTACAGAAATTATCTTCAGCAATGACAGTTATAATATCTCCCATCTTAACAAGTTTTTTTTTTAAATTCCATTCTATGCCTTTACATAATTATTTTGTAATAGCAGACAATTCATATTTTCTATAGTGCTACCCAAGTATTTTATCATCTTTTCAATCTTAAAAACCATTTTATTAATCAGTTGAGGGAGCCTGTATTTTTAGATTTTTTGCTAACATCTTTGTCTTCTGTTTACTAATCTTAAATCTTGCTAATATACCAAATTATTTTAATTTGCCTGTTAATATTTTGATTTTCTTTAAATGACCTTCCAAAACCAACATCAAGTTATCTGCAAAAATTCTTAACTTATAAGTCTCTTTTTAAATCTTTACTCCTTTAATCATTTTATCTTGTCTTATGTCCAGTGGTGGGATTCAGCCAGTTCACACCACTTCGGCAGAACCGGTAGCTAATTTTTTGTTGCCCAGGTCCAGAATGGACTTCTAGAAGCAGCATCCACACAGACAACCAGTTGTTCACATATTTGAATCCCACCACTGCTTAGGTCTCTATTCAATATTTTTAAAAGAATGAGAGGGAGGCAGGCAGGCAGGCAGGCAGGCAGGCAGGCAGGCAGGGAGGGAGGGAGGGAGGGAGGGAGGGAGGGAGGGAGGGAGGGAAGGAAGGAAGGAAGGAAGGAAGGAAGGAAGGAAGGAAGGAAGGAAGGAAGGAAGGAACAATGGGCAGCTTTGTCTTGTTCCTCTGTATATCTCATATGGTTTTGTTTTGCAATCTCCATTAACTTTTAGTTGTGCTTTCTGTGAAGTGTAACGTTATCAAGATCTTTTCAAACTTCATATCTTCTAGTACCTTGAAGATAAAAAAAGGTTATTTCAAGTTGTCAAAAGCCTTCTCTGCATCTAAGAAGATCAATTCAGGATTTCTGAATAAAAACTGAAAAGGTCTTGATGCATAGCACATCAGATTTAACTATGATTGAGAAGAGGAACGTGTGGACTATTGATGTGCCAATACCAGTGGATAGTATAATAGAAGATAAAGAATTGGAGATGATCACAAAGCAATCAAGATCTAAAAATTGAAAGATTCTCCTACATAGCACACAATGGCATAACAGCATAGTCCCAGTGGTTATTGGTACACTGGGTGCCATACCAAATGCTTTGGATCACATTTAGAAAATCTGCACATTGCACATTGACTGCACATTGACTGCACATTGACAAAATTGCACATTGACAAAATAACATATATTATTCTGATAGATTATGACATTCTAAGTTCTTTAGTGGAACTCAGTGTGAATTAAAGGCCAACACTAATTAAACAACTGGCAGTTGTAATTTCACATTATGGTATAATAATAATATGATAGTAATAATAAACATCTGGGTGATTGTGTGATCAACCATAATAATAAAGATTATTAGCTCTATTGTTTCCCATGTATAGAAACCATATCAACTAATTCATAACTATACCATACTTTAATCACTTGGGTTTTTTTAAAAAAAACTTCTATATTTTTTTCTTCAAGCTTTTTGTGCCAGACTGCAGATATGTTATTATAAGTACATTGTTAATCTTACTGAGTGCCTCAGAGATGTTTGGGAAACTGCCATTATGATGTTTCTATGGTTTCTATATATAGAGAGAGAAAGTCTAAAAAAAAGTCTAAAATCCTTTAGCTGTATGAAATGCCAAATTAATCTACGATCTGATAATTTTGACAAATGTATGGATCAAACTAAACCAGATTAGTCAAATCCTAGTTTGGTAGCTAAGTACAAACCAGATATTATTCAATGTTAAATAACTTATTCTTTTTTATATTTAAGTGCATGCAGCTGTTATCTGAATGTGAAGTTCTTGTTGCTCTAGGAGCTTGGTTGGTTTTTTGTTTATTTTTGTTATTGTTATTGTTTTTGCAGTACCCAACTATGTAACATAGTCAGTGCAAGTTGGATAATAAAACATCTACAAGCAAATAATCAAGCTCAGAGAGCACCAAGAACTTCATAGTTCAACCCTGAGCAACCAATATTATTGTTATCTGAATGCCAGCCTATTCCCTGGTTATAGAGTACCGAATGAGCATGGCAAACTGAAAAAACAGTTTCATTAATGGAAT